>NC_140491.1:5472500-6141666 GCF_964271855.1 Acomys minous
TTTACAAATTTGCAGAACTCAGGCTCCTTTTATAACAAACGTTAAGAAAATAAACAGAGAGCACAAGCCTTCAGTCAAACAGTGTCAAACTATAAACTTAAAAACAAAATTGAGACAACTCCAACCCGTAAGCAATGTTGTTCTTCCAGCTCAAATATTTGCCCAGTAGTCAAATAAGGAGGGATTACGCTGAGGTAACACAGCCCCAGCGTCCCCTGGATCAAAATCTCAGCCGTTTCTCCAACTTCAATCTCAAGGATCACTCATTAATTACATCAAAATGAAAACAAAGCTCACCAACACCCCCTTTTTCTTTCGCTGACACCATGATCTTGGTTTGAGACAGTGTCAGCAGAGCAAAGCATTCTGGGACACTTGTCTCTCTCAGCATGTGAGCTTTAACATCTCAAATGGCCTGACTTCTTGGAAGTACCTGAATTCAATCCTATGAACAGCTGGGACTTGCACTTTTTTTTTTTAATGCACTTTAAAATGTAGTAGAGCCTGGTGTGGTGCAGTCTCTTGTAATGCCAGCACTCAGAAGGCTGAGGCCAGAGGATGGAGAGCTGGAGGCTACAAACAGAACATTCTGGGAAACGCACATATGCACCCATGGCTCCTCATAAGATGCCTTCGAATCTTCAGCTTATTTCAGATGCTTACTTAGTGAATTCTGTCCTGGCCTTCACCCACACTCTCTTGGGGCTAACAAGGAGCGTCAGAGTGTGCCACTGCCCATGCGCCACTCGCGGGCCCTTCCCAGGCATTTTATCCTTCAGCGTTTGTGCAATGGAAACCTTGCCTGTCGGTCCCGAAGCCTGGGTGGGATTTCCCCACCACCAGACTAGACTGATTCATTGGATCCCGGGGGGAGAAGATAGCCGAGCTGGACAGTTGAAACATAACAGGAAAGCAGTTCCTGTAGGTTCCTGTACCAGGAAACGCTCCGAACTGCCAAGACCGTAACTCCAGGGCCAGACCCCAATCGTAGGGAGCCTGACATTCTGTGTGCAGTTCCACAGCTACTGGGGGAATAAGGCTTTGAAGGAAAGAAAAAAAAAATCATGTCTAAAGTACATCCTGTTGAGCACCGAGCAGACACAGAAACCTTTGTGGCCGATTGTATCATGTAGTGGACAAAGACGGACAGTCATGACTCTCTTTCCGTTTTGGAGAAGCAAATTATTCCTTTAAAAGAAAAATACATGCAAAACAGTACAGACCTAGTGGAACGCCTGATCCAAAGCAGAGGGCAAGCCAGTTAGAGAAACTAAAGAAAGTCCCAAGGAAGTGCATGGCTGCCCTTCATGATATTTCAAAGCTTGATTGGCAGAGGTGAACCCCAAACATTGGCAGTAGCCCTCCAATAAAATCACCGGCCCCCATGAGCTTGGCACTGCCTCACAACTCTGTCACCTTGAACCCAGCCAGACGCAGAGCTGAGTGCTCATCACTCCACATGCACGACGCTAACTTCTGATAACTGCATTTTCTTTTCTCTTTTTTTAAATATTTACTTATTTATTTTGTATACAGTGCTCTGCCTCAATGTACACCCACAGGCCAGAAGAGGGCATCCAATCACATTATAGATGGCTGTGAGTCACCATGTGGTTGCTCGGAATTGAACTCAGGACCTCTGGAAGGGCAGTCAGTGTTCTTATCCTCTGAGCCATCTCTCCAGGCCCTACATTTCCCTTTTAATGAGTGTGTGCGTAGGTCAGAGGTCAGTGTGGGTTGAGCCAGGTGTCTCCTTCTACCATGTAGGTCCCTGTGTCTCAAACTCGGGTCATCAGGCTTAGTGCCCACCTGAGCCACCTTGCTGGCTTTTCTATTCAAGTGCACTGATGACGGCCCTTTCTGATTTCTAACTCACCGTTCCCTTTCTTGGTTGGGATACTCATATGGACTTCTGGCAATGCAGCTTTGTCACAAACTGTATTTGGGAGACACCTTATATATTTGCACAAACACCTCAACCATTCAGGTCACATAGGGGGACTTGGCCCAACCTTCGAGACACCTTTTTTTCTTAATTAATATTTAATTAAGATATAATTATAGCATTTCCCCTTCTTTTTTCTCCTCACAACCCCTCTACACTTATCTGACAAAGAAGTTTACATTGTTTTAGGTTGGCTTCTTTTTTTTTTTTTTTTTAGGTTGGCTTCTTACAACTTAGTTCTAGCCCCTTGGTTCTTCTAACTGGCACTCTCAGCTCACTCTAGTTTGGGATGATAATTTGGACAGGTGAAATACTTAATGGGTACCATTTGCAGGCCACGGCAGCTAGAGGCCAGGTTACTGGAAGCGGCCATTCTGTGCGTTTCTCTAAGAGAGAGAGGCAGGCTGCGCTGAGCTTTGAATTCCCAAAGGTTTCTTACCACTTTGATCAAAGTAGACACCTAATACATACTTAGGAGGAAAAGTAAGCTAATCTATCTATAGAGTCTGCTTCCAATTTTTAAAATATCTGATATATATATATATATATGACGTGCACGCACCTGGAGAACAGTTTGAGTGAGTAAGTAGCGGTTTTTCAATTGCTCCCACTGCCTTAAAAGCAGCTTGAGTGAGTTGTAAGTCACATGCCATACAATCTACCCATGGAAAGTGTATAACCGAGCGGCTGCAGTATATTTAGTCCTGTGCCATCACTGTAACCGATTTCAGAGTATTTATTGCCCTGAAAGGAGACCCCGTCCCTGTTATTAGTCACCCCTTTCCCTCCCCAGCTCCCCCCTAAGGCCCCCGACAAACACTGCCTATTTTCGGGTTCTCTGGATTTCTGTACTCTGGACATTCATATGGACAAAATGAGGTCTTTCACTTTGCATGACATTTTCAAGGTTAATACATCTCTGTTTCATGCACCACCACTTCATTCATTTTACTGCCAAATATTTCACTGTAGGAGTAGAAAGCCCGTGTCAGTCATTCGCTCATCAGCTGGTGGACATCTGAGTTCTTTTCTGTCTTGGCTGTTATGAACACTGCTTCTGGGACATTCTTGTATAGACACACATTTTCATATCTCTTGGGTATAGATGCAAGGGTGGAATTGCTAGGTTTTATGGTAACTTTACGTTTAACTTTCTGAGGGTGGGACTGCCTGTTCTTCCAACTTGGACACAGTTTTTTTTTTTTCCCATGCTCAGTCTTCCCTCCTTTCCCCATTTCCTTCACTGAAGCATCGGGTCTTTATTTCCACTTGCCTGGAGGGCAGGATGTGGCTGCCTGAAAGAAGAAACAAAGAAGTGATCCGACTTTCAAGTCCAAAAGCCTTAGGGGGCCAGGGAAGACCCACACAACAAAGAGGATTAGAGAGGGCTGCCCCCTCAGCTCCACCCTGATCTGCCACACAAACCCCAGTTCCCTCCAGGGCTGGAAAGAAAATGAGAGATAGAGAGACGGGCTCGGAGACCAGCTGTGTGGTTGTTGGGTGGCAGCTGTTTTTCTGAAACTTCCAAGTTCAGAATCCATTCTGTAGACATGGGGGGGAGGGGGGAAGCCACTGGTTTAGCCATCAAACATGACACAAAGCCAGGTACATCTGGTGTAATGACTAAACTCAGTAATTAGTATTGATCACATGAACTATGACACGGAGGCTCTGCTGGCCGCTACAGGGTCAACTCAGCCACCGAGAGAGGGACCCGGAGGTCTAACACCTCATCCCCACTGCCTTTTGTGATTTTTCATTTAGTTCGAGGTGCTATGTTAACTCCAAGCTGATTACAATCAATCATCTGCCAGTCTGACAGACATTTAAAACTGTCCCCTGGGACTGAGAGGATGACTGAGAGGATGAGGTGCTGAAGTATGAGGAATCCACCCCTTAACCCCAGCCCTCACCCCCACCCCTCACCCTCACCCCTCACCCCCTACCCCCATCAGGCACTGGGATCCCAGGAGCTTGCCAGCCTTACAGTCTATCTGAAATAGCAAGCCCCATGTTCAGAGAGAGAGACACCCGGTGTCAGTGAGGTGGGGATGGAGAGATGGCTCTGTGGTGAAGATCACTTTCTGCCCTTGCAGAAGACCCAGGTTCAGTGCTCAGCGCTCGCACTGGGCCATGCACAACTGCTTGTGACTCCAGTCCCAGCAGCTCTAACTCCCTATTCTGCCATGCACCTGCACACCGATGCACACACACACACACACACACACACACACACACACACCACACACACACTCTCACATACACACACACCACACCACACACACCACAGAGAGAGAGAGAGAGAGAGAGAGAGAGAGAGAGAGAGAGAGAGAGAGAATAAAATAAATAAATTAATTAAAAAGCTAAGGTGGAGTGCAATAGAATAAGATAACCCAATCAACTTCTGTCCTACACACACTTATAAAACAAAACATAATTTTGTTCTGGAAAAATGAAAAAAGTCATGTACTTGAGGTATGTGCAGAGATCAGTGGCCACCACATAAGATTTTTTTTTTTATGGTTTGGTTTGGTTTTGAGGCAGAGTTTCTCTGTGTAGCCTTGGCTGTCCTGCACTCCTTTGTAGGCCAGGCTGGCCTCGAACTCATAGCCACCCACCTGCCTCTGTCTCCCAAGTGCTGGTATTACACCAATGTGCCACCACACCCAGCACACATAAGATTCTTTAAATACTCTAAAGAAATCGAATATCCATTAAATATATCAAAAGGTACACTCCCTGATTTAAAAAAAAAATCATGTGTTGCCGACAAAAGAACTTCTGGGTGGGCATGGTGGTGCACGCCTTTAATCTCAGCACTCAGGAGGCAGAGGCAGGTGAATCTCTGTGAGTTCCAGGCCAGCCTGGTCTACAAAGTGAGTCCAGGACAGCCAGGGCTACACAGAGAAATCCTGCTTCGAAAAAACCAAAAAACAAACAAACAAACTTCCAAATTACAGGTAGAATGGTCATTGGGAACTGCCACTGTAGAAAACAGGTTACTGGTGTTTGGTAAGACTGAACAGCATTGTGTCCTATTTCAGTAAGGCAGATGGATGTGGAGGAAAAGTGACAACTTCACGGTAGCTAGGGCTGTATCACCACAAAACCTAAGATCCACACACCAACAAAGATGGCTGACCACCAACTAACTTTTTCTTCTCATCATTAGCTTTGCAAGATTGCCTATGTGCATCATGAATTGGATCCAGGAAAGCCCACATGTGGACAGAAATGTCCCTGCACTTTCTCCTTTCATTAAATTTTGCCCGCAAAACCAGGTATCCCAAATCCAGCAATGCCGTTCTCTTCATGAAGCCCATCTCTGCCTCATTCTGAGTCATCCTGAATTTCTTTTTCTGAAGCAGAAGGGAAGACGCCAGCTGCTCCCCAGGGGAGGTCTCCGAGGAGCCCTGCAGGCTGCAACGCCAGCAATGGTTACAGCTTTCACTGCTGATGACACTACCAGCCAACAGTTGCCATCTTAGGTGTCCTAGAGAACTTTTGCACAGGTGTGTCACAAAAGTAAGATTTCGCTATGCCACTTATGTTAGTTGCTGGAAGAAACATACCTACAGGCAATCAAAAGTCATTAATAAATTAAGATTAATACATCATAACTTGAGAATTCAAAGGATACTTACTGTGCTGTACAGCTTTTCTCCCCAACTGGCTCCTGACCAGAGGGTTTTAGCGTCACTTAAGAGCTCCAGCCCTACCAAGCCAGACCCAATACTTCCACAAGACCCCAAGGGAAACACGTCCCTCCCCTGGCTGATGTTCTGTGGGGATGAATGAGTGAAGGAGGGTACTTTGTATGAACTTAAATTAGGATTTAAAACATTCAGAGAGGGGCTGGGGAGATGGCTCAGTGGTTAAGGGCACCAGCTACTCTTCCAGAGGTCATGAGTTCAATTCCCAGCAACCACATGGTGGCTCACAACTGACTGTAATGAGATCTAGTGCCCTCTTCTGGCCTGCAGGTGTACATGCAGGCAGAACACTGTATATATAAAATAAGTAAATAAAATCTTTTAAAAATTAAATAAAACACTCAGGAAAAATACAAGTTGTCAGAAGTTAGCACAGAGGGGAACCATTTACAGAAAATTTGAGAACATGCCCCAAAGAAGCTCTCCAGCCCTCCCTCAATATCCACAACAGTTGCTGCTCCCTTTGAAGTAACCGAGACCGACCATCACAGCCCATGGTGAGACGCTGCATCGCTCCCCTCCATAACCTGGCCAACTCAGGAAAAACAGAAGGAACAACACAAAAAGAACCCAGACTTGGCAGAGGCCTCGTTGACGGGTGTGCCACTGTGTCCTCTGCTGCGCTCTTCCTGTAACCACCAGTGGCTCTTGGGTACCCTCTCTGGACAGCTGTGACACGTGATGGTATATTTCCTCTTCCATTCTCATGCCTAGAGGTGTAACTGGGAGTCCAGGGGGAGGAGACACTGGGAAAGCGAGCCTCAAGCCAATACTGCGTTGGTGAATTAACAAGCCCTCTAGCAGAGGGCTCACTGTTATGACTTTGACCTTCCAGTCCCCACAGGCATTTCTTTCACTGCCTTGAGAAAAGTGCTTTACTTTAAATGCTTCAGAATTACTCATCTCACCAACCACAGAGATCCCCTCAGGAGGAGGCCCCTTTCCTGTAGCCTTTACGTGGCTTTGTTTCTGAGACAGTCACACGTCAGTCACACGTGGACTGATCCCTCAGGTGGGAAAGTTTGTTTGCCTCTGATTAAGGAGGTGCTCAGAAGATAAAGAATTCTGTTTGCCAAGTAGTGCACATCTGTAACAACACACAGGTTCTGAGGATGGAAGAAAAGAGAGGGCAACTCCAGGTGAGGCCATAAGTGTTCTCTGTGCTTAAAATAAGTTAGGTGTCCTAGTTTGGTTTCTGTTGCTGTGGATTAAATGGCAGGAGCAAAACATAAGTTAGGGATAAAAGAGTTAATTCTATGTTACTGCTTAGAGGCCATCCAAGGAACCTGAAGGCAGGAGCTAAAACAGACTCCATTGAGGAAAGGTGCTCACTCACTCTCTCGCTCTCCATGGCTTGTTCAACTATTTCTTACACAGCCTGGATCCCCTTCCTAGGGATGGCGCTACCCACAGTGGGCTGAGCCCTCCTCCATCAGTTGCCAATCAAGAAAATGGCTTCACGAACATGCCCACAAGCCAGTCTGATGGAGGAAGTTCCTCAACTGAGGTTCCCTCTTCCCAGATGTGTCTAGGCTTGTGTCAAGTAGGCAAAGCCAACACCAGTACACCAGGGTACCAAAACTATCCGATACTGTAATAGGCCCCCAGACAGACCTTAGCAAAGCTGATGCCGTGTTGGAGCAGCATCCTGACATTTGAACCCAGCGAATAGGCCCAACACCATCTAATCCATCACAGACCCGGGCCACAGTTCCAGGACCAGGAAAGTCCATAAGTGTACTCGCCTTGCTTTTGAGCTTCTCTAATTCTGCCTCTCACTAACTGTCCCTGCTAACTCAAGTGTGTCAAGCCAGGATGTGGTTTTCATGTACAAAAGACAAAGTGCAGCGAGGCTTGGGGCTGCGTGATTCAGGAAAGTCGCCCATGTGGCCGATGGCCGGCAGAACGGGCTTTCTGGTCAGCTCTAAGAGTGTCTGCGTATTCTCTGCTGGAATCAATCACCTTGCAACAATATATGTTGTGTCTTTCTTCTGCCTTCTCTGCTTCTTTTAGCTGAAATACCCTACCCAACATTCTTGTCTTGTAAATCCCCGGCCTTTTTTTGGTTTGATTTGGTTTTGGTTTTTCGAGACCGGGTTTCTCTGTGTAGCCTTGGCTGTCCTGGGCTCACTTTGTAGATCAGGCTGGCCTCGAACTCACAGTGATCCGCCTGCCTCTGCCTCCCGAGTGCTGGGATTACAGGCGTGCGCCACTATGCCTGGCACCTCCCTGCCATTTAAAACTGCCCTTAACCCCTAAATCTGTCTCCACTCTGTATTAGTTCCTTTCCAATGCTCTGTCCAAAGAGAACAACGTAAAGGGAGAAGGCCCTATTTCTGCTCACAGTTTCAGACAGTTAAGCCCACAGTCCTTGCCTCAACTGAGTCTGGGTCCATGGTGAGGCAGAACACCACTGTGGCAGAAGCCACATGCGTCATAGTGGACAGGGCGCAGAGCCAACTGTGGAAGTTGTGGTGGACCAGACATAACCTTCAAAGGCCCATCCCAGTGACCTCTTTCTCCAATTAGGCTCTGTATAAAACTTCCAGAACTTTCCCAAATAGTGCTGTCCATTGGAGACTAAGTGTTCAGCAAATGATCTGGGACCACAGCCAAGCCACAAGGACTACGTGGTGACTGGAGATTCAGACTCTAAGCCGCATGTTTGCACAGCAAGTGCTCCACCCACTGAGCCATCTCTCCAGCTCCTGGAGAGAGGATTTTCTATGTTCTCAACACAAGGAAACAATGCTTGAGGTGACAGAGGTGCCAATCATCCTGATCATTGGACATTGGACATGTGGACTGAAAAGCCAGTTACAATGCATCCTGAAAGCATGTATATGTTTAGTTATACTATGTGGCAATTAAAAATAAATCCTCCTTAAAAATAAATTATTTTGGCGCCAGGCATGGTGGCACACGTTATTAACCCAAGCACTTGGGAGTCAAAGGCAGGTGGCTCTCTGTAAGTTTGCAGCCAGCCTGGTCTACAAAAGCAAGTCCAGGACATCGAAGGCTATACAGAGAAACCTTGTCTCAAAACCCAAAAATAAATAAAATATTGTTATTGTTGTTGTTGTTGTTGTTGTTAGGAAAAAAGCTAGAGCAGGCATAAAAAGGGAAGCTGGATGCTAGCTATGAGGGTAAACTTGACTGTGGCCTTGATTGGATCTGGCATTAACTGAAAGACAGATTTGTAGGCAGGTCTGGGAGCATATCTCAAGGAAAGATTACCCGATGGCGGCCAGAAGATCCTCCCCCAGAGGCCACCCAGGTAGAAAGAGGTCCAGAAGAAAAGGAGCTACTTGGATGCCTGTGTTTGCTGGTTTTGGATGAGTGCATCTCTCCCACTGTTGCCACAGCCATCCAAGACCAGCAGCTCTCCGGGAGCCTCTAGGCCGGCAGTGCTAGCGTGGGATTACTGAGTCATCCAGCCTCGTGGGGGGAGCAGTGATAGGGTCCTTGGACCCTCCCACCACTGTTGGACTGCCCAGTCCATACCAAGTAAGCTAATCAGATAAGCCCCTTGTGTAATACAAAATGCTGTGCTGTATAATAAATAAGCGGTATTCATTGTGTCAGTTCTGTTTCCCTAGACCCTAATACATTGTCCAAGCAGCCCAAGTGAGGCTTAGGCCCGAGGAGGAGGGGAGATTTAAACAGACACGGAGTGAGGAAATTGGCCAAGCAAATACCTGGGGGAGAATGTTCTAGGCAGAAAGAGCAGCTAGGAAGGGATTCCTTAGGGCAGGAGGAGTCACTGTAGCCAGAGTGGGCAAGCAAGTGAAAGTAGATATGAGCAGAGATGCCCAACACATATTTGCCCCATGAGTGCATGAAAAAAACAAATACTTGTTTTTAACTTTTGCCTTTAAGAACTTTCACGTGCTTTGAATATTTTCCCGTAGGTGAGAAGTCTCCAGGCTCAGGCAATCCAGTGTAATCTCAGAATCCTCAAGTGTCACTGTGCCCTTTCACTGCCCACGGGGGTGGGGTGGAGGATTTCCTGGCTGTGTCAAGAGATGGCCATGTGTCCTCTTACCCAGGAGTCACTGGGCCCCTCTTACTGGAGTCTGAGGCCCAGGAGATAAAGTCAGTTCTGCAGCTCCCACCACAAGCCAGTGGCGCTGACAGGCCTCTCCACCTTCAAGGGTGATGCGGTGGGAACCACAGAGCAGACGTCAGAGGAGCCTGCCTCACTCAGCACGCTGTCAGATGGCGGTGGGGAGGAAATGGGCTCTTGTGGACAAACAGCTTCCCCTGCATGGAAACTCATGCTGCAGGAAGGCCTTGAAAGGCATGTACTCAAAGTGTGTGTCCAGGGTCTCCAGACGCCGCCACAAGACCAACTGTTAGATGTGAGGGCAACTCTCTAGTTCCTCCTCCTCCTCCTCCTCCTCTTCCTCCTCCTCCTCCTCCTTCTTCTCTCTCTCTCTCTCTCTCTCTCTCTCTCTCTCTCTCTCTGTGTATGTGTGTGTGTGTGTGTGTGTGTGTGTGTGTGTGTGTGTGTGTGTGTGTGCGTGCATGTCTGTGCACCTGTGTGTGTGTGGTATATGTGTGTTTGTGTATGTGGTATGTACATGCACATCATGCAAGCCAAAAGAACACTATCAAAGTCCCCCTCCATCACATTGTCCTTTTCTTGAGATAGCGTGGTGTCTCAGTGAGGCTGGACCTGGCCTTGTTCTCCCCGGGCTAGCTGGCCAGCAAGCCTTAGAGATTTTCTTGTCTGCCATCCACGCAGCACTGGGACACATGGAGCATACCTGGCTTAAAGTTATTATTAAAAATCAGAACTCGCCGGGCGGTGGTGATGCACACCTTTAATCCCAGCACTCGGGAGGCAGAGGCAGGTTGGAAGCCAGCCTGGTCTACAAAGCGAGTCTAGGACAGCCAAGGCCAAGGCTACATAGAGAAACCCTGTCTGAAAACAAAACAAAACAAAACAAAAAAAATCAGAATTCAAGTCTTTATGCTTGTTCAACACACACTTTTGCCCACTGAGCCATCTTCCCAGCTCTCTTTTCAAAATGCAGATTTGGGGTGCCTGTGTGTGAAGGGTCCGTAGCAGTGGGTCTTGATGGGGACTCAGAAATTAGTTTTTTTCCTTTGTTTTGTTTTAAAGATTTTAGCTTTTAATTGCATGTATTTGTTGCCAGGAGGGAGTTCGACTGTACACATGAGTGTGGAGCCCCAGGAGATGTCAGCTTCTAGAGCTATAGGCAGCTGGGGACCAGCAGTTGGGGGTGCTAGAAGCCAAACTATCCTGGCCAGAGCAGTGTGAGCACCTAACCACTAGGCCATCGGCCCAGCATGGACATTTGCTGGCTTTGGTTTTGTATTTTCTGTATTGTTGGCTGGTCATTTTCATTTTTTGTTTTGAGATAGTGCTTTACTGTGTCCCACCTTCTGGCCTGCTTTGTAATTTGCTGCATTGACCACGCTGGACTCAACCACTCAGAGCTTTGCTTGGTCAGCTGCTTCTGCCGCCTGAGCACTGAGACGCACCTGGTTTAGGGAATTTGAGTTTTTAACCGCTTCTCAGGAGATTCTAATGGGCGGGGAAGTGTGTGAACCACTGTAGTACCGTCCAGATATAATGTGCCTCTGTTTGGTCAGAAAAACGGCTTTTAGTAATGGCATGTGAGAGTTTTCTGGTGGCGTTTCAGGCGATCAAATTCTGACAAGGTACCAGGCACAGAGAGAACAGCTAGGATTCCTGAAATTGCAGGCCAGAAAGAGCATCATTGCAGCACAGGAACCCTATGGGAGAATCTGTTCCTCTCCCCAGATGTCTCATGGCCTGACCAGAAGTCCTGCATACGTTTCACTAGTAGAAAAGCAGCTGGAGAGTGCTGAGCCCATTAGTGGATTATAACAAAAGACAATAACAAAGGTTGAGATGCTGAGAATTTCTAGAGATAACCTAATAATTTCAGAACAAAAAAGTGGGTGTGGAAATATTATGGTTTGTACTAAGAATGTCCTCCCACAGGCTTGGTCTTTTGGAATGCCTGGTTCCAGCTTGTAGCCTTTGGGAGCCTTTGAGATAGAAGTCGTGGTTGGCAGAGGTGAGGCAGCGGGGTAATAGCCCAGGCCCAGCTGTATAGCCCCGGTTCTCTACTTCCTGATCCATCAAGTATAAGAAACCACACAGTGAACCCCAGACCCCAATCAATTCAGCTCCCACAATTGTGGACTGAATACCCTGAAATCAAAGAGACCACTCCTGAGGCTGGACCATGGCTCTCGAACAGGATCCAGACTCAGCGTCCAGCATCCACACCTGAGGTTCCCCACTTCAGTGCCAGGGGATATGATGCCTTCTTTTGGCCTTATGTGGCATGGACACCAGCACTGGCACATATTGTACACCCAGGTGCGTGCGCGCGTGCACACACACACACACACACACACACACACACACACACACACACACACACACGTTTGCTTCTGGCAGGCACTGAGTCACAGAGATGAGAAGAGTTAACTGTTATATTCCCACAGCAAAGAACAAGCACTGGGCTAACACTCTCCACTTCCATTGTAGCTGGACATGAGCAACACCGTGGCTTTCACCCGGGGCTCTCTTGTCCCTCCTGTCACTTCTTAGGCGTAGCTGGCCTGCTGTGGGGACACTCAGCAGCCTATGAAGAAGCAGAGCTCGGCCCTCAGCTAGCATGAAGTCCAAGCCTGCTAACAGCACAGGCCTGTGGGTGTGGGCATTCCAGGCCCCGGTCAAGCTTTCAGAGGACTGTAACCCTGGCCAACGGGTTAGCCGCAGCCTCAAGAGAGACCCCGAGTGGAGCTACACCCTAATCTTCTCCCAAATTCCTGGCCCACTGAAACTGTGAGGTCATGAGTGCTTGCTGTTCTCGGCTGCTAAGTTTTGGAATGACTGCAAGGCAGCCGGCGATAACACAAATGGCGACTCCCAACCTAGACTCTTCTGTTCATCCGGATCATGCAGTGTTTCAGTAAACCTCGGTCTCTCTCCCTCCCAGCCTCCAGCATCTCGCTGCGTAGCCCTGCATGGCCTCAAATTTATGAGAATCTTCCTGCCTCTGAATCTTGAGTGCTTGAGTTACAGGCATATACACTCCCAGAATATATACTTTTTTGCAGTGTGTGTGTGTGTGTGTGTGTGTGTGTGTGTGTGTGTGCAGTAAATGTGTGCATGTGCAGATCCCGTGTGTGTGTGTGTGTGTGTGTGTGTGTGTGTGTGTGTGTGTGCAGTGTATGTGTGCATGTGCAGATCCTGAGTTATTTCACTCCTGTATACCACACCCAAGTGAAGAAATAAAACATTAAGAAGAACTCAGAGGCACCCTCTCTACGTTAAAGGCAATCACTATGGCCATAAAAATAGCTTTGCCTGCTCCTGGGCTTTAAATAAATGGATGACACAGCAAATATTCTTTTGGGTTTGGTTTCTGGACCTCCTCTCGTGGGTAAGATCCATCCACTCTGCTTTGTGTATGACAAGTATCTTGTGGGGGCTGGAATATTAGTTCAGAATATAGCTTAGGCAGAGTACTTGCCTAAACATGAAAATATGTATGTTTAGCTATTGAATTATCTTCCTGTTATTTTGTCTCCCCTCCCCCCAGCTGAGGACAGAACCCAGGGCCTTGTGTTTGCTGGGCAAGCGCTCTACCACTAAGCTAAATCCCCAACCCCTGAATTATCTTCTTAATTTTAGGAGTTAGTTGTGTATTCTGGTTACACTTTAAGCTACATGAAAAACAGTTTTCCCCCATATTATGGGCACGTGGTTTTTTGTTTTGTTTTGTTTTGTTTTGTTTTTCCTCTCTGTTCTCTGCCTTCCTTTGCAGCATGGCCCATCTTACAGCAATAGTACCTCGGGTCTTGGTGGCTAATATGTTCTTAAAGACTTGGCATAAATCCCTATTTTGAATCCTCTTATAAGTTGAAATAATCAATTTCTCATCACTCATAAAACTAAGACTTTCTTGAGGCTCACGTCAACTCTATCTCCTTAGGAAACGCCAAGAATACAAACCTTCACGTTCAGTGAGGTCCTGATGTTTTGACAATATGACTTTCAGATAACTGGCATCCAGTGACTAGAATTTGAAAGATGTGTACCTTTGCTGAAAAGCCACAGACCGCACAGAGCTCCCCCACCTGCCTGTCCCTCAGCCTGCCTAAGGTGAACATCTCTCATCATCACTTAGATATGCATAAAGTAGGGAAACTGGCATTGGTCACTATCAAATAAAACTGGATTCAGATTCTGCCAGCTACTCTACTGATATCCCTTCTCTTTGGGGAGCCACACACCCCTTAGTTGATTTACGTCTTTAAGAAAACAAATTCCCA
Source organism: Acomys minous (assembly GCF_964271855.1). NCBI lineage: Eukaryota > Metazoa > Chordata > Mammalia > Rodentia > Muridae > Acomys > Acomys minous. Next base: position 5,486,505 of record NC_140491.1, read on the forward strand.
TGGCAGTGAGCACCTCCCAGTCTCTCTAGGACACCCCACTTTGCTCACAAGGGTCCATCTAGTGGAGGTGAGTGGAATACACAAGAAATCATCCCACAGCTGAGGACACAAAACACTGCACCTCCTGGGAAATCTCATGCCTCGGTTCTCTTTTATTTGGACCTCGGTCCACATGTCCTTTTTCAGGGCTCTAAGAGGCTTTCCATAGCCATCCCATCTAAAGCAGTGGTTGTCAACCTTCCTAATGCTGTGTCCCTTTAATAAATATAGCTCCTTATGACCTCCAACCATAAAATGACTCTGGTTGCTACTTCCCAACTGCAATTTTGCTACTGTTATGAATTGTAACGTACAACTCTGATAAGCAGGGGCCGCAACTCACAGGTTGAGAACTACTGATCCAAAGTGACTCCCCGTTGCCCAGCCCTTCGCCAGCTCTGGTTCCCACCACAGAACTCGCCACTGCTTGCAGCTTGTCTCGTGTCTGTCTACACACTTGCCTTCCGTCCTCCTGCGCTATACATGCGCTATCTAGATGCTGGGGCAACTCCCTTCCCCGCCCACTGTGATATTCTCAGCATATACAAACAGTGCTCAGTGTGCCACGGGGCGGGGGGGGGGGGGTTGTGTGTGTCAGTGTTTCTTTAATCTCAACCTTTCTAGTTTGATGTCAGGTAACACAGGCTAGACTGGACCTCTGTAGCCCAGGCTGGCCTTGAACTTATAGTCTCCTGCTTCTGCCTCTCTGCCACTGAGATCATAGGCATAACCCATCACACCCAGATACGTGTGTGTGTGTGTGTGTGTGTGTGAGTGATATATGTGTGTGTGATAGATGTGTGTGTACGTATATATGCACACGCACATATTTACTAAAAGGATGTGTGCCTTTGATTTCATGGAGAACTTTCAAAGAGGTTTCAATTTTAGGTTGAGCCTGTGCCAAAAGTACTCATCTTCCTTGAGAAAGTTGTAGACCCCAAGTGTTTCCCTGAAGAGAGGTAGGGAGTGGGGCGGGGGGAGACATTGTACAAGGAATCAGAACGCTCTGAATATTGGCTCTTGCTACCAGCTTTTAGATGCTGAGTAAATTACTTTATGATGAAATGTTCTTACCCATAAGGCTTGCGGGTTTGCGGAGGGCTCCTTTGAGCACTGAGCCTAGTCCTATGTAAAGTGCATGTGAGCTGGGCGTGATGTCACATACCTTGATCCTGACACTCGGGAGGCCGGAGCAGGAGACTCTTGAGTTCGAGGCCAATCTGAGCTAGATAGTGAGACTCTTTTTCAATAAACAAACGAGCAAAGCCAAAAGATGCCAGTCCGTCGTGTAAGCGTTCAGAAGCAGCTGGTCGGCCATGCTGTGTGTCAGGCTGAAACCTGATGCGGGTTGGGAAGGCCTTTCGAGATTCACTTGCTGAAATTAGGCCAGGGACATGGAAGTCAGAGGTTCGTATTTCAAAGGCCTTACTTCTTAGAAAAGCAGCCTCAGGCTGGAGAGATTGTTAAGAACGCTGCCTGCTCTTCCAGAGATCCTGAGTTCAATTCCCAGCAACCACTTGATGGCTCACAGCCATCTATAATGTGATCTGATGCCTTCTTCTGGCCTATAAGTGTACATGTAGGCAGAGCACTGTATACATAATAATAAATAAATAAATCTTAAAAAAAAAAAAAGAAGCCTCAAATGTGTAAGGGTATTTCTTAAATAGAGGTACAGAGGGAAGAAGGGGGTGACAAGATGGTTCACTGGGTAAGGGTGCTTGCTGCCAAGCCATGGGACATGATTTCAGTCCCGGGGGCCTGCATGGCGAAAAGAGACAATCAATAACTCCAAGTTGTGCTCTAACCTCCACTCACGTGCCATGGCATGCACACACCCCTACTCAAAAACAAATAAAGATTTTTAAAGGGAAGAAAGGAGAGTAAAATATCCAAAGACTCGGGGAAACAAGAGACAGTGGAGCACTAGTATGGCGGGACCAACATCCCTTCATCCCAGCTAATGCTGTCCCCTCTTAGCCTATGCTCTTGCAAATTAAGAGACCGCAGCCCTAGGGAAATGTTGACTTCATCCCCACTGTGTGTGTTGGGCAAACAGAAAGCAGAACGTCTTAGTGTAATAAAGCAACTGCTTCCTTGTAAAATAAGATAAAACTCTACGTAGCTCAGTTTGGTGTCTTTTGGTTGAAAACAGCAGGCCCCACGTCAAACTGGCTTCAGGGGTGGAGTGAGGGGAGTTTATTGGCCCCAGGTGACTGCAGAGTGCAGGAAAAATCGTCCAAGCCAATCTCAAGGGCTCATAACATGACAACAGCATCCAGTCTGTCTGTGTCGTTGCAGCTTTGTCTTCTTGAGCTAGGTCTTGCTAAGCAGCTCACAGTGACCTGGAACTCACTGTGTAGCCCAGGCTGGTCTTGCTAAGCAGCTCACAGTGGCCTGGAACTCACTGTGTAGCCCAGGCTGGTCTTGCTAAGCAGCTCACAGTGGCCTGGTCTTGACTTGTGATTCTCTCTCACCCACCTTGGTCATGCTGGGAATGACACCAGGGCCTTGATTGTCCTCTGAGTTCCACTTCCGTCGGTTCCATAGCTGTTTCCTCCACTTGGTTCTGCGTGAGGTCTCCCTTGACTCATGCCAATAGATCTAAAAGGTGAGCTCACCTTCTTGGAGAGCGGGCAGTCTTTTTTGTTTTGTTTTGTTTTGTTTTGTTTTGTTTTTTCGAGACAGGGTTTCTCTGTGTAGCCTTGGCTGTCCTGGACTCACTTTGTAGACCAGGCTGGCCTCAAACTCACAGCGATCCGCCTGCCTCTGCCTCCCAAGTGCTGAGATTAAAGGCCTGCGCCACCACGCCTGACTGAACAGGCAGTCTTGAATCAGGTCTGATTACCTCTCGCTGGCCTGGTTGAGGGTGTGTGAGTGCTCTGAACACTGGCTGCTTCAGGTTACATCACGTCTGATGACTCTACATGTGGTCACGGGCTCTCCTGGGAGTCATCCAAGCTGGCCTTCCTGATGAAGAGAGTGGGTAAGGCTGACTCCACAGACCATGAGGTCACAGGCTAGAGGGGAGCGATTGCAGAAGGGCGGAAGAGGCCAAGTGCACCGGGACTTTAAGCTGTGGGTCCAAGTTCTTTGTCCGTAAGACAGCCATCAGTTCACAAGACAGAGGGAAGTGTCCTGGGGTTGAGCCTTCTTGCTGGCTTCCAGTCTGAAAAGGCCCTGTCTTACGTAGACAGACCGATTCAGGCTCAGAGAGAGACATCATCTAAGGCATTCTTCAGTAAGTCTGCCAGTTTGGGGTTTTCTTGTGCGTGTGTGTGTGTGTGTGTGTGTGTGTGTGTGTGTGTGTGTATGTATGTATGTCTGTCTGTCTGTCTGTCTGTGAGTGTGTCTGTGTGTCTATGAGGTCAGAGGACAACTTGCAGGAGCTGGTTTTCTCCTTCAATCGTATGGATTCTGGGAATTAACGTCACTCTGTCAAGCTTGGCAGAGTGCCTTTAGCAGCTGAGCCATCTCTCTGGCCCAGGTTTTTGTTTGGTAGATTGGTTTGGGGTTTGTTTGTTGTGCGAGAGAGCCCAGGTTGGCCCCTAACACTATGTAACTGAGGATGACTTTGAACTTCTGATTCTCCTGTATTTAGCTCTTACGTGGTGAGGTCACAGGCACGTGCTGGGGATCAAGCCATGGCTTCGTGTATACCAACATAGCTACGTGCCCATGTAGTTCTTTTGGTTGCTTGTTTATTCCATTTGGTTTGAGGTTCTTGGTTTTGTTTATAAACGCAAAAGATTTTAAAGGTTTAAAAAAATTAAGTATGGAGCCTGGTATGGTGCACACGCCTTTAATCCTAGCACTCAGGAGGCAGAGTTGAATCTGTGGTCTACAGAGTGAGTCCAGGACAGCCAGGGCTACATAGAGAAACCCTGTCTCAAAAACACAAAAACAAAACAAAACAAAAAATAAATTAAGTGTGTGTGAGTGTGTGTGTGTGAGTGTGAGTGTGTGTGTGTGTGTGAGTGTGTGTATGTATGTGCATGTGTGTGTATGTGCATGTGTGTGTGAGTGTGTGTATGTATGTGCATGTGTGTGTCTGTGTGTGTATGTGAGCGAAGGTGTCTGCAGAGGCCAGAAGAAAGTGCTGAGTCTGCTAGAATTAGAGTTCCAGGCTGCTGGGAGCCACCAGATATGAGTGTTGGGGAACCAAACTGCGCTCTTACATTACATGCTGTTATAACTGCTGAGTTGTCTCTTTAAGACTAAAAACAATTTTTCCATTTATTTACTTATTGTATGTTTACAAATGTCTATGTGTATGCACATGCCACAGAAGTCAGAGGACAGTCATCAGGAGTCAGTTTTCTATGGGCTGCAAGGGCTCGAACTCAGGTAGCTAGGCTTGAAGGCAGGCACCCTTCCCCACTGTGGCACTTTGCCAGCCCTGCTTTTTTTCATTGTTGTTTTTTTTTAGGAACAGGGCCTTACTATGTAGTCCTGGCTGGCCTGGAACTTACATAGATCCACCTGCAGCTGCCTCCTGAGTCCTGGGATCAAAAGTGTGTGTCACCATGCCCAGAGCAGTTTGTACTTTTGGGGTTTTGTTAGTTTTTTTGGTTTGGCTTAGTTTTTTTGGTGTTTGTTTAAGATGGGGTTTCTCTGTGTAGCCCTGCTTGTCCTAGAACCCAATCTGTAGACCAGGCTGTCCTCGAATTCAGACATATGCCTGCCTCTGCCTCCCGAGTGCTGGGATTGGTTAAAGACGTGCACAACCACTGCAACAAGGTCTGACAAATCTGTCTAATTGTGTCAGGAGAAACTTTTAAAAGAAGAAAAACTGGTATAAATGGAGGAGAGGCAAAAATTAGAGAGAAAAATGAACTGAAAACAGGCAGAGAAAGGGCACAGAAGCCTAAGGAATAACGCCTGAAGCTGATCTGATACCCCAGCCCCTTCTTAAGAGTTCCTTTCCTCAGAGGCAGGCGGATCTCTGTGAGTTCGAGGCCAGCCTGGTCTACAAAGTCAGCCCAGGACAGCCAGCCAAGGATTTACAGAGAAACATGTCAGGAAAAAAGAAAAAAAAGAAAGAAAAAAGAAAAGAAAGGAAGAAAAAATCCTTTCTGATTTGTTAGGCTGGTTCCTTAGCAACAGGGCTGAAGGATGCTTTCAGAGAAAAGGATACAAAGAATGCAACAAAGAGCAGATGTAGCTAAGGAAGGAGACCCCGGGTGCTACACCATCAGAGTCAATCCCACCTGGATGCAAGAAGCCACCCTTGTATGCTGTACCAAGCAGGCACGGGCTGGGGCATCGTTTAATCAAAGGCAACCTGTAACCTCCAGGGATGGGTCCTGGAAAGACTCAGAGCTTCTGCCTTTACCTTTTCGGAATGTCCTACTGCTTTGTAAGAAACCACGGCGCATTAGAGAGAGGGAGGGCCTGAGACCATGCGGACGACAGGGCCCACCCGTCTTAGGGCCTCAGCTGCGTCCAGCCCATGGCTCCACCTTCAGCTGAGTCATGTGAGCCCCAGCGACCACAGCTGGATAACTACCCACTTGATAGACTGGGAGCAACAATAAATAGATCAACACGATTGGAAGTTAGGGGTCGGTGTTAGGGGTCTCGCTAGCCTTGTGCCCACTAAACAGCCCAGCCTGGCTTCAAATGCTCAGTCCTCCTCCCGCCACTGTGCCTGGCTCATTTGTTGGTTCTAATTAATTTTAAGACAGGATCTCATATATGGACCATGAAACTTCTGGTATCAAATAATCCCCCTGCCAGGTAGGGGGGCCATTTTTCTCCCTCCTCCCCTCCCTCCTTCCTCCCTTCCCTCCTCCCTCCCTCCCTCTCTCCTCCCCTCCTTCCCTCCCTCCTCTCTTTGTGTTCTTTTTTCTCCTTTGCTGTCTCCCTCTTTTCTCAGTGCTGGACTCAGCTCCTGCAGGTCACCTCCCCTTTGCTCTGTGAACTCCTCCTTATTCCCACTACAGCCCTGACTATGTTTGGTGTGCAGCTGCCCCTCACCCTTAGAGCAAGTGCTCCTGTCTAACTCACTCCAGCCGTTCCCTGTTGAACCCCTGGGCCTGGTTCTGTGCACTCCCAGCTCCCAGCTGGTTATCTGATTGACTGTGGCATGTTGCCAACCACAAGCTTCTTGAGAAGAGGCCCCAGGTCTTGTTTCTCCTCCGTGATTGCTTTGTGTGCCAGGTACCTGCTGAACTGCACTAAAGGAAGCAGGAACCTGCATGGTCAGGGTGCAAAGGAGAGAGAGGGACCCAATTAGAACTCTACACGCGGGCTGCAGGGACGGCTCGGTGGTTACACAGGACCCAAGTTTGGTTCCCAGCACCCACATGGCTTACAGCTGTCAGCAGCCTCAGTTCCAGGGGAGCTAATGCCCTCTTGTGGCCTCCTTGGGAACCAGACAAACATGTGGTACACATACATAAATGCAGGCAAACATACACACATGAGCTAAAAATATACGTAAGACAGCTAGAAGGGTTAACTGGCGGCAGCTGGGGTTGGAGGAGATTCCGGCATCTCTAAACACTTCTAATTGTGTTAGTTCTCCGGCTCTCCTTCCATGAGAAAGTTTCCTCTGCTGTGGTTGGAGGGCTGATAGCACCAGTGTTTCTCAGACACCTCCCACAGCGGCTCTGGCCCACGCGAGTGACGCCTTGCCAAGACAGAATCCAGACCCACAGGAGCTAACCCTTCCAAGCTGTTTCCATGTGTCCTCTTATCTGCCATGATAAACTAGAGCCTATTTGGGCAAGCCAAGAGCACACCTACTGCGGCTGCGGGCCCAGTGGCCACCGGCCCATGAGTGATTTTACAAGGATTCTTACACTTGCTGTTTGTGCTGTTCAGAAAACTCAGAATAATATCCACTCTTGGACACTTTCATCAAGAGTGAAGCTATGATTATTCTTTGTCCCAGCTGTACCATTAGTGATGGGTGGAGGTGGGGAAGCTGGGTCAATGTGTGTCTACACGCACGCATGGATGCGTGTGCGTGTGCGTGTGCGTGTGCGTGTGCGTGTGTGTGTGTGTGCCTGTAAAGAAGTCTTCAGGACCCAAATGTATCACCCCCAAGGCACCCAAAGGGCTTATTTAAACACAGACTGCAGAGCCACAGCCCTAGAGCTTCTGATCACATCTTTAGCATGTTCCCAGGACCTGTGGTAGCAGCAAGCTCAAAGGCAATGCTTGAGTGAGCACCGCTGCTCGCTTCCAGAATGAACTGAGCCCCTGTGACTCCCTGGCCCAGGCCTAGCATATAGAAGGTGTCCAAGGTACTTTTAAAAAATTGGAATGTTTAAATTAACTGTCAGCTTCAGAAAAGCTGGGTTTTTTTTTTTTTAAGCATTCCGATTGTGAGCCAATAAAAGGCAGATTGGGGAGAGAGGTTAAGGGGCAGAGATTAAGTCCTTCTTGAACTCAGTTCCCCTACTTTATCTCCTGCAGTAAATTCTAATGAAAAGTGTGTTTTGGGCGTCTGGCAGCCAAATAGAATACAGAGATACGAATCGTTCAAAAGTCTGTTCCAGAGAAAGAATCCCGCCTGCAGGCGGCTGTAATTTACTCTTGGAGTAGTACTTGCTGAGAAAAAACTTCTCAGAACTTAGGTGGAAGGCAAAAATGACTATTGTGGAAATCCCTCACAGAGTCTGAGAATAGCCAAAGCAGGCAAGAGTGTGGCTGTGCCCAAGGAACACTGGAACTAGGGTCCAGAAGCGAGCGTCGCTCCCTCGGCCTCTCCCCTGGGCCCCTCTCTCCACTGCAGATGGGCTTTCTCCACAAAGCACTAAATGTAAGGAAGAGACTCGCCTGAGCTTGGAATAGGGTCCCATAGGAAGGCGCCCCCCCCAACATGTCAGGGTAATGCTTGTGGCCCGCGGAAGCCTGTATCACCTTCTTCGCTTTCTGTGAGATGGGTGTAACAAAAGTGAAACACTGGGTCAGTCCTGGAAAGTAGGTAAGGCTGACAGCCAATAGGAAAGCGCGTTGTAGAACTTGGGGTATACTCAAGGGATGTCCCTGTTAGTAGGGAGTTCCAGCTTGATATTTCCTCAGATCGCACCCTCAAATGAGGAAACTGTGGGTGCAGATACTCTCTGTATGTAAACTCAGTGTTCCACATCCATGCGCTCAACCTCCAGGGGCCCAAAGTGCTAGAAAAAGGGCACAGTGGCACATCCTGCTAATCTCTAATCTCAGCACCCAGGAATGTCGGAGTTCAAAGCCTGCAGGGTCGCTAGTTAAACCCTGTCTCAAAGAAGAAAAAAAGGAAAGAGCATTGCCTGTACCGAGTACGTACAAATTTTTGTCAATATAACAGAACCACTATTTAGATAGCAGTTAATGGTATCATGCCATGCTGTTTTGTATACGGGACTTATGTGTCCCTAGAGCCTGGTTTCCATGGGAACCTGGAACCAGTCCCTGCAGATCCCAAGGGAGGACGGTGTGTGAGACGTACTCAGTAGAAAGCGGCCTTTTCAAGGGTGTGGTGGTGGCTTCACCTCTATGGTTAGGAGCAAAACATGTTTTATTTTTATGGTTTTGAGTTTTGTTGTTGTTGTTTTGTTTTGTTTGAAACAGGGTTTTTCTGCTAGCCTCGGCTGTCGTGAAACTCACTCTGTAGATCAGGCTGGCCTTGAACTCATAGAGATCCTCCTGCCTCTGCCTCCCAGGTGCTGGGATTACAGGCGTGCATCACTACTGCCTGGCATTTTGTTTTTATTTTACTCACTTACTTATTTTGAGACGAGGTCTCACTGTGGAGCCTTGGCTGGCCTACAACTTCCCATATATCGACCAGGCTGGCCTTGAACTCAGAACTCTGCCTGCCTCTGTGAGGACGAAAGGTGTGTGCCACCACCGCCTAGCAAAAACAGACCACTTTACATATTGGCTTCGCTGAACATGAGCTCGTCATACTGAAACGCCCTAGCACTTTCATTGGAATTAAAAAAAAAAATCATCATCACCGTCTGTGTCTTTAGCCATGTGAAATGCTAGTCGCTGCCTTATTCAGAACAACTCTCAAATTTTAAGCACCAGAAAGTCACTTTCCGTTTCAATAAAGGCCCAGGGATGGAAATGCTTTTTAAAAGTTTTAATGGAAGAAATGCTATACTGCTTTGACGTTACAGTCTGGAAGTTAAGTGCCCCCAAAGCCCGTGTGTGGAGGGCCTAGTCCCTACTGGACGTAGGTGTCAGAAGATGGTCCAGTGGGAATCCCTCGGTATCTGCAGGGATTGGCTCCAGGGTCCCACGGAAACCAGCCTCTAGGGACACACAAGGGAAGTGAGCTCAGGCATCCTACATCCTTATAAGGAAGGACATGTGTCCGCAGTATCTCAGGACAAATGCAGAGGGGCAGCCGGGCCTCTGTCATTTCAAAGGCAAATTTAGTGGACAATTTTCAGTGTTCAAATAATTACTGTCATAAATCTCTCAATGTGGATTTGGTATTTTCAAATATATATACATATATTTAAATATATATTTATATATATATTTAAAATATATAAAATATATATTTAAAAAAATAAAAAGGTGTGGTGGGTACACCTTTAATCAGCACTTGGGAAGCAGAGATAGACAAATCTCTAAGTTCAAGGCCAGCCTGGTCTACAAAAGGCTTTCAGGCCAGCCAGGACTACATAATAAAACCCTGTCTCAAAGAAAAGGGGAGGAGAGGGAGAAAGAAAGAGAAAAATAAAGGAAACCTCACAACTGAAATGGTTAATTGGTGGGCATTTTTGAGTGCAGCTGCTACACAGAGAATAAATTTTTTAAAAGTGGTTCCTGAGAGAAGCAGGCAGCAGGCCAGACATGAGGGTCTGGAATTCCTCACCACATACAAAATGTGAAATATTTCAGTCCCGTGAACACAAAGACCATTTCCATAACCGTGTTCAAACAAATGGGATTTCGGTAACCTTCCACAGCGATGAGTGAAGCCCTGCAGGTCAGGTTTCAGTAAATACCTGGGATTTCGTGTCACCTTTCCTGTTTATGTCTCGCCAGCCTGGTGTCTCATGATGGAAAGCATATGTAGACAAAGGCTCCAGGCTGGCCCGGGGACCTAAATGACCTCAGACATCTGCAAGAGGTCCCAGCAGGGCGGGGTGGGGGTGGCGTGCATGCGGCCAGTTCCCGGAACTCAGCATACCCGTGCACCCTCGTACTTGTGGGGACAGAGGGGGAGGGATGGAGAGGCAACCTGCTGCCCTCCTGGTCCAGCCCCGAGTGACAAGGGAAACAATGGGTGGTTCAGGGAGGGCAGTGAGGAGGCTCCCTGGGCATCAGCATCTTGTACATGGGTCCTCCATGTTACTGTGACCCTCACACAAACAGAAAATCAACACCCACCTGTGTGCACCTGATAAAGGTGGTCTGCTCGGGCTCCCGCAGCCCGGACCGGGCTCCTCTCTGTGACTCTGTGATAGAACAGGCTCATGTGGACTGTTGGCTTAGTTCAGTTTCTTGCGGCTGGAAATCATCCATGCCTGTTCCCACACCGACGTCTGTCAGCTGTGGGCCGGAACCTTTGCGCCCGCCGTGTCGACTTATCCGGGACCTAATTATTCATGTTAAAATCCCTTTCAGGTGGTAGCTACGTGAGCGTGGAGGCCCCCGGGAGAACAACAGGTGTGAACACCAAGGGCTGGGAAGCGTGTGGCCGTTGTAGACCTCTGCTTCCCCGCAGGTTTCTGAGGAATGATTCTCTGGTCTGGTTGAGTAGTCCACAGGGGTGAAATCTGTAGTAAATTCTTTCCTGTAGTAGCAACAGGCAGGTTCCACTAGCGTTAAGTGTTCAGAGCCAGGCTGGCCAGGGACAGCCTCCCATGTTGAAGACTGAGTTATCAGATCTGGCTTCCCAAGTCCCTCCAGGAAGCTGTATCGTGATCTTTTGAGTCTCTAGGTACCACTAATTTTTTTTTTCAAATTCCATGACCCTCGTTGGATCACTGCAACATATATGCACATATCAAATCATTATCCCCCGTATATGTACAATTATGTGTCAGTACAAGTTTGAAATAAAAGCAGGGGGCTGGGCAGGGGGCTCAGTCAGCAAAGCGTCTGGCACATTAGTATGAGCTGACTTTTCTCCCCAGCATCCGTCTAAAAAGACAGGCGTGGTGGCAGATGTTTACAGTCCCAGCTCTCCAGGGTGGTGGGGGTGGGGGGGGTTGGGGTGGAGGCAGGAGAATTCCTGGAACTTCCTGGACAGAGAATCTTCTCAATTCAGTGAGCTCTCAGTTCAGTGTCAGATTCTTCCTTAAAAATAAAGTGGAGCTGGGTGTGCTAGCACACGCCTTTAATCCCAGCACTCGGGAGGCAGAGGCAGGTGGAGCTCTGTGAGTTCGAGGCCAGCCTAGTCTACAAAGTGAGTCCAGGGACAGCCAGGGCTCTGTTACACTGAGAAACACTGTCTCAAAAAACCAAAAATTAAATTAAATTAAAGATAAAGTGGAGGGGTGGTGGAGAAGCAGCAGAGTTGAGGACATGCCTCCATTGGCAGAGTACTTGCCTGGCATGCACAGCACCCTGGCTGCAATATCCAGCACCATAGAAAACAGGCTGTGGTGGTGCACACCTGCAAAACTAGTCAAGACCAGCTGGAACACACCCCTGCGTAGGGTGGGGGCAGAGACCAGTCAGGCATAAGACACAGGGTTTAGAATCTAAGACATTTTTAGTTTCTGAGTCTAAAGTCAAAGCAAAGCCTAAGAAGGGTGGGAAAGTGAGCATTAACTAAAGCACGGAGACAGATAATTCCTTGAAGACCCAACGATTTCATTTATCTAAATTTTTTTTTTTTTGAGACGGATCTCATTGTGTATCTCAGTCTGCCTCCAAACTCACAATGGGCCTGCTTCCACCTTCTGAGCAATGGCACTGTGGGCTTGTGAGACCACGCTCAGCTCTACAGGATCTTACACCTTAATACTCACAATTAATTTCTGTATTTCCCAACATTAAGACAGATTTGAATGCAAGACTTTACTAACCCATAAAATTGATTATATAAAATTCATCATATTGTGGGTTTAAAAAAAGTCTAACAATGTCAGCAGAAGGAAAAGTTCATTTATAATTAACTTTACCAGCTTTTAAAACTTAGCATAAAAAGTAATGTATCTCATTAAATATTTTCATATATTCTTAGTTTTTATTGATTCTCCTCTCCCAATCCTTCTTCCTCATCCTCCATGGTATAATGGACTTCTAATTTGAATTTATTATTGTTTTTTCTATTTTATCATATAATACTTCATTATAAATAAAAACATATTATAAATATAAATAAAACTTGGCAAAAAAATCTATGAACAGTCCAACAATGATCTAGGGCTTGTTTTGGATAACATGTATCTGGAAAAATCGCCTAGTTCAAAACACTGGGCTAAAATGAGGGTGGGGTGTTATTGCTCACCGTGCACACTGCTCTTTCCTGTAGGGGCTGCCTGGCTACAAAATTACCATAGGCTCTCCTCTACTGCCACCTACTGGGCATAATAAGCATAGCTTTGACCAAGTTGTTCAGTGTTCTTCGGATGTAAATAGGGAATTGAGGTTTAAGATCCTAAATTTGTCTGAGTGCCACCAGGCCTCCCCACCACGGGGAGGTGGTCAAATATGGGGCACCAGAGTTCATGTCTGAGTCAGTCCCCGCTCTGCACATAACTGTGGAGAGTGTCCTGTCCATTGGCTAGGTCAGAGTAGGGGTTCAATGTTTACTGCATGTGTTGTCTTTGGTTGGTCCAGTAGTTTTGGAGACCTCCAGTCTACTCTCTCCACAGAACACCTGGCTGTGGGGCGCTGCACCTGTCTCCCTCCGCTGCCAGAGGAAGGCTCTCTGACGGTGACTGGACAAGGCACTGATCTACTAGTATAGCGGAATATCACTAGGAATCATTTTGTTGTTTTGTGGGTTTTGTTCGTTTTTAGACAAATAGTGTTTAGTTTTACCCTAGGTCTCTGGGCTAGCTAGATCTTGGTTTCCCAAGCAGTGTTGGGCATGGACTCTTTCTCATCGAGTGGGCCTTCAGTCAAACCAGACACTGTTGCTACCCCCGCAAGTTCCATGTCACCACTGCCCTCACATGTTTTGCAGGCGGGACAGATTATGGGCCTGGTGGCTGGGGTGCTATTCAGCTTTCCCTTTTCATAGCCTGCAGAGTACCTTCCTGCACCAAGGAGACCAAAATGTAGGGGTGAAGGCTCCGTGTGGGTACCAGCTCAGCTTCTCCACGTCCAGTGGGTTGTGTGGGTGTCATCCTCAGCAATGGGGCCCCAATATCAGTTTGCAGAGCACAACCTTTTGTCTTAGCAACAGTCTGGGTTGTTTGGGGATTCCAATGGGATAACCCCTCCCTCCCCCTCTGCCAACAACTCAATTGGATGCAACCTAACCCTGCCCCCCTCCAAGCACTGCCTGGCTACAAGAGATGGCTGGTTGGTTAAGAGTCCGTATCCCACCAGGGCGTGGTGGCACACGCCTTTAATCTCAGCACTCAGGAGGCAGAGGCAGGCGGATTGCTGTGAGTTCGAGGCCAGCCTGGTCCACAAAGGGAGTCCAGGACAACCAGGGCTACAGGAGAAACCTTATCCTGAAAAACAAAAAACAAACTAAACCAAAAAGTTCTAAAGTAGCTCTCTAACAGCGCCTGTTGAGAGCAGCATAACACAGAGGCTGGGAGGTGGGATTGGTCAGTGGCATTTGCCAGGCACGTAAGTCTAACCCCTAGCATCGTGTACAAAGGTGAGTGTGGCGGGGACACACCTGTAATCCCAGTGCTGGGCAGCCAGTGACAGGCACTGAAGCTCACTGACCAGCCAGTGTGCCTGTACCCAGACATCCCTGCGTCCCAGTGAGAGACCGGTGTCAGGCAACAAGGTAGACGGTGCCTAAGGACAACACCTGAGGCTGTCTTCCAGTATACACACACAGATGCACTCTGCACATGTGCGCCCCACCCCCCCACACACACCCAGGGACTTTTATGATACTGGAGACTAAGTAAGCGGGACTGGCTTCACCTTAAAAGTATGCTAGCATCAACAACCAGGATTTCAGAGGATTCTCAATCCTAGGGGGAAGAATTTAAAACTTTTATTATAAAGATAGTGTAGTCATTCTTAAAAGCTCAGGAAATAAAAATATAAAGTTAGATCGCTTATAAGCACAGAGGCTAGAAGCACGCCTGTAATCTCAGTGTTTGAGGCCAGCCTGGTCTCCAAAGCAAGTCCAGGACAGCCAAGGCTACAAGGGGGGGGGGGGCCTGGGGGGAAGGAGGAGGAGGAGAGAAGAGGAGATAGAATACAGTTAAAATGTGCCAGGGACACGGCTCAGTGGTTGAGAGTATTTGCTGTTCTTACATAGGACGTGGATTCAATTCCCAGAACCCACAGGGTGGCCCACAGCCATTGGTAACTCATCGCAGAAGACCCAATAGGCACGCACATGGTGTACACACATGCATGCAGGCAAAAGCATTCATACACACAAAGGTAAATAAATAAATAAATAAATAAATATAAAAATAATAATAAAGAATAAGTTATAAAGAAAAACAGTAAAGTACAAGGGTGGGTACCGTGGCACATGTCTTTAATCTCAGCAGGCAGTGGGCCGAGGGCAAGTAGATCTCAAGGGTTTGAGGCTAGCCTGCTTTATATAGAGAATGCTAGGCTATCCAGGACTGCATTGTGAGATCCTATTAAAATAGAAAGAAGGAAGGAAGAAAGAAAATTTTAAGAGAATAAAGATACAAAAAGATGTTAATTTACTGGGACATGCAAGCCAGAATGCTGGAAGGATCCATCCAAGTGTGAGACCCTGAGGGCTAACCTTATTTCTGCTAGGTCAATTTATGCCCAGGAAAATAATCATTATTGTGCATTTCCATCTGTTTTCGTTTGAACATCAGAAATGTCAGTTGGCAGGCAAGTGACCTCAGACAGTCTGCCTGAGCCTCAACACGCACTGTTCATCCATCTCAAAACCAGGAATAACACAAAGACCATCCAACGTAGTCACACTCAGAGTAGAGCCCACAACTCACACACCTTCAAGGACATGCACACACACACTTTAGCCAGCTGTCTCGGGGGTTTCTCCCATGTCTGGGGGGTGTTTAGTCAGCCTGGGGAATTATCTATGATCTCAAGGGACTCGATTAGACATGAGGGGTATCTGTTTAAAAAGGGAGATTTTGGCACCAGATGCCTTTGTTAGCCGTAAACTCATATGAGGTCCCCTCCGCCACCCAAGACTATTTTAAGGAGAAATAAACTAAGGCAATAAGTTGATGTATAAACCTTTGACAAATCCAAACTGTCAATCAGAGGGCCTGGTGGAGAACACAGGTCACGTCAGAGGGATCTGCCTTCGTGTGGGACCCAACATGGACAGAGCCGTGTGTCTGACTGGAGGGGACGCCAGCAGCACTAGGTGGAAACTTCTGGAGCCCTAACCCATCCCAGGCATCTTGACCAGTTTGTAAGTTCTTTGTTTACTATTACTATGATGCTGGAAACATCCAAGCCAAGGCTTCGAGCTTCCTCTTAGCATTGGCACTTGAGGAGGAAGTGGCAGAGGATCATCCTTGCTCCGTGTCCAAGACAGAAACAAGTCAGGGACGTGGCCAAGCAATTTTAGCATCAATCGTTTGATGCTTCAACTCTATGCAGCTAGAATCATCTGAACCACGGTCCTTGTGGGTTAGAATTGTTCAGAGCCTGGCACTACCTAGGAGTTGGGCCTCTGGGTGTGGCTGTCAGGGGACATCTTGGTTGAGCTGAGTGACGTGGGAAGGCCATGCTGACTGTGAGCAGGATTGCTCCCTGGGCAGGGGATCCCGGACGGTGTAAACGGAGAAAGCCGGCCGAGCGCCAACACATTCTCGTTGGTGCTCTGTTTCTTGACGGTGGATGTGATGTGAACAGCTGTGTCAAGCTCCAGCTGCCCTGAATTTCCCAGCATGACTGTGAGCGCCTTGAGCTGTGACCCAGAAGAAATGCCTTAAGTCAGCTTCTGTCAGGGTATTTTATCACAGCAACAGGAAGGGGACCTAGCGCAATTGCATGTTTCGTTTTCTACAGTTTTACAGATTTTAAGTTTTGGCAGGGTTTTGTTTGGTTTGCTTTTGTTTTGTTGTTGTTGTTGGTTTTTTTTTTTTTTTTAGCAGTTTTTAGTTTTTAATAGGAGGCTCATGGGTGTGTGATCACTTCATTCTGAGAAACAGAGAGCCTGCCCTCAAAAGTTGCTGGCAGGTGTAAATGTGGTGCCTGGCCATGATGGAATATTTGACCGTAAGGAAGAAAAAATCATATTGTTTATAGCAAGTTTTGGAGGAATGGACCCCCACTCTGCTAAATGAAGTAAGCCAGAGGCAAACAGATATTCCATGCTCTTGATGGAAGCTAGAAAGATCTCATTGAAACTGAGGAGAGGAATGGCCACTAGAGGGCAGGAGGCGGTGACCGGAAATGCGGGAGGACGGCTGGACGATTAGAAGTGAAAGTCACAGTCACAGGGGAGGGGAGTAGGGGGGAAGCGGGAGGGAGGGAGGAATGGGAGGGTACAAGGGATGGGATAACAATTGAGATGTAATATAAAGATATTAATAAAAAATAAAATAATGTGCAGAGGCAAGGAGGAGGAGGAGGAGTGACAGTTACACAGGAGGAATAAATCCTAGTGCTCCGGGTAGGCAGGGTGTCCATGGTTCACACTTTTCACATTTTATAAAGGAGTTCGAAGGTTTGGAAGGTTTTCAAGACAAATAATAAATGTTTAAGGGGAGGGAAATGCTAATTGTCATGATTTGATGATTTCACATTATATGTATTCACATACATATGTATTCACATTCTCTCCTGAAAATATAACTATTTAGGTCCAAACTAAGGATTCCATACACACACACACACATATGTATATATATATGGAATTCATATATACATACATATACATGTGTATATACACACACATACATATATATACACATGTATGTATATATAGTGTACGTGTGTGTGCACATGCATGTCAATGAACATGTGGTGCTCAGAGAACAACCTATGGGTGAGGAGTCTCTCCTTCCACCATGTGGGTCCTGAGAATTAAACTCGGGTTGTCCTTGGCAGTAAGTGCCATCACCTGCTGAGCCATCTTGCTGGCCGCAGGATAAGGACATTTACAATGGAGGGCTACGTATGGATGCAGCCCAGCTGTCACAGTGCTTGCCCAGCATACAGGAGGGCCTGGGTCTGACCCCGAGGCTAGCATTGATAGTGTGCTATACAGGCCTGTAACCTCGGCCCTAAGGAGGCGGAGGCAGGACCACCAGGAGTCCAAGGCCATCCTCATCACTCCAGAAGGTTTCAGACCAGCTGGGGCTACAGGAGACCCTGTCTCAAAACATAATAGGGGCTGAGATGGCTCAGTGGATAAGTGCTTGTCACTCGAGCATGAGGGTGCAGTTCAGATCCCCAGAACCCATGTCTTAGTGAGGGTTTCTACTGCTGTGCTGCAATACTGTGACCAAAAGTAACTTGAAGAGGGGAGGGTTTGTTTCATCTTAGTTTGTAGTCCATTGTCCCAAGAAGTCAGGGCAGGGACTCCCAGGCAGGAACCTGGCAGCAGGAACAGACACAGGAGCCATGGAGGAGAGCTGCTTAGAGGCTCGCTCAGCCTGCTGTTATACATGCCAGGACCATCAGTAGCCCAGAGGCGATGCCCACAGTAAGCCGGGCCCTCCCAATCAAACATCAGCCAAGGAAACGTACCACAGGCTTGTCCACGGGCCAATCTGGTTGGAGCATTTTATTCTCAATTGGAAATTCCTTGAAATTTCCATCTTCCCAAAGGACTCTAGCTTGTGTCAGGTTGACGTAAAAGTAGCCAGCACGCCGTACAAAGCCAGACACGGCAGCACATGCCTGCAATCCCAGCATGCTAACAGCAAAATTGGGAGGCAGAGACAGGGCACTCTCAGAGGCTTGTGGGCCAGCTAGCCTCGCGTAGCAGCAATGAGGAAGAGATTCTTTCTCAAAGTGCAAAGCAAGGCCTACACCTGAGGTTGCCCTCTGACCCCACCCCCCGCATCCACACTGTGATATACACACACCAGAAACACAAAAGCAGCTGTGACCCAGGTCATCAGGACTCCTGTCCCCGGAGGATGGGCCTCTTCTGAAAATCAAGACAGGCTACCTGAGCCCCAACCCACGACAGAATTCCTGTAAGTACAAGAAGCAGAGTACAGGCTGCAGAATAAATGTCCACACCCCATCTGTTTTTCTTGGAATGGGATTGAATTTAGGGCCTTGTGCATGCTAGGCAAGCACTCTGCCACTGAGCTACAACCTCAGACCTCGTTCTCCAAGTCTCACCAAGTTGCTCTGAGCTGTCTTGTTTAGCCTTCTCGGTAGCTGGAATTAAGTCTTATAGACTTCCTAGGCCCTTATTTAGCCTTTAATGACACCTTATAAACCACATATAAGGGATTTTTTTAAAAAAAGATTTATTTACTTAATATTATTATGTATACAGTGCTCTGCTTGTCTATTCACCTGCAGGCCAGAAGAGGGCATCAGATCACATTATAGATGGTTGTGAGCCACCGTGTGGTTGCTGGGCATTGAACTCGGGTCCTCTGGAGGAGCAGCCAGTGCTCTTGACCTCTGAGCCATCTCTCTAGCTCCAATAGAAGGGATTTCTTTATCGTTTAGAATGAAATATATATATTTTAAAAGAAAGAAGTGCTCCAGGAAGGAATTATTGAAAGGCAAAAATGTGGATGCCGGTTGGAATACGTCAATTATAGGAAGCAGCTGAGATAGCTCCCAGTATGTTCCCACGGATGCAGATGCAGACTGAAGACAAAAGCTTCCTGACAGAAGAGTTCCAATTAAGGTGTAGGCTGTCTACCTCAAGAAGGCCACCGGTCCAGCTATGGGCATTGCCTGGAGGCTTTCCTCAGCCTCAGCCAAGTGACAAGAGAAAACGGAGTCAAGTTGACAGTGGATACTCTTTATATCCACTGTGCTCCTGAACCGCAAAGCTTGCAGGTAAAGTCATTCGCCAGGAAAACATTAGGTAAACCTAAATCAGGACTGGGGAGATGATGCAGTGGGTGAAGCTCTGGCTGAGCAAGTACAATGAGCTGAGCTTGAGCCCCAGAACCCAAATAAACCCCAGATGCAACGGTGTGAGTCTGTGATCTCGGCTCTCCTGCGGGCAGATGGAGTGGAGGCAGGAGAGTCAGCCAGAAGCACACTCGCCGGGGACCCTGCGTCCACCATGGCAGAAATAGAGAGCTGACTCCCAAAAAGCTGTCCTCTGGTCTCCACATGTTCACTGGGGCATTCATGCACCCTCTCTCTCTCTCTCTCTCTCTCTCTCTCTCTCTCTCTCTCACACACACACACACACACACACACCAAGCTTAAGGGGCTAGTTACAAACTGCCCATTTTGTTCAGTCCTGCTCAAAACATTCCAGGCCATCAAACTGAGAAAGGAGGAGCAATGGCCACCGTCCAAAAGAGCCCAATGTAGTACGCGGTCCCGAGCAGAGAGATGGTATTTGGTGAACAAGGAAATATCATGCTATGGACTTCAGCCAGGTGCGATCTGGACTGATTATGATGTAATACCAACAAAACCCATCAGTGATACAGAAATCCTTCTTACAATTGCCTCTTCATAGCCCTCCCTCCCTTCCTTCCTTCCTTCCTTTTTTGACAAGCCTTACTCTGTAGCCCAGGCCAGCCTGAAACTTGTGGCAATCCCCCTGCTTCAGCCTCCCCAGTGCTGGGATTACAGGCTTGAGACATGATACACTGCCTACCCCGAACCTTAAAAACTGGTTTCTACAGGAATCTAAGTCCACAGAATTAAAAGTCTGGATTAAACAGTAAACCAGTGCTACTTTTCAGCAACCTTCTTACCTGCGTTAGATTAGGAAGACATCTGTCTATCACCTGTGAAAATCTGAGAAACTGGTATGGGGTGGGGGATGAAAGAGAAAATAAAAACCAGCTGATACCATCACCAGCAGAAAAGTTTTATTATTCCTCTTAAGGACAGACAAACCACATCCAAGGCCTTAACTTACAGCATAAACCAAAGAGCCCATAGAGAGTAAGGTACCAGACACAGGAGGGGAAAATGCTTAGCCTCTGATGCTCACACGGGTGTGGCTGTGGACAGAGCTCCCTGGTGGCCTGGGCGGGGGTGGCAGGGTGCAGGGTGGTGGAGGGCACGGGGCTGTGGCTAGCAAGAAGACAGCTGTGGTTGTAAGTGCTAAAGCTGCAGACCGAGGGTGGGGCTGCAAGGGCCTGCCCCAGGGAAGGGGAGCGGCTGGTCCTCTCCCCCAAGACTTAGGCTGCTTTGCAAAGAGCCACTGCGGAGAAGCGGACCTCTCCCTGCTCTCGCTCGGTGAATTCTCTGCAGACCTTGGCAGCATCCTGAAAAGGAGGGACGGTATTAATATCCAAACAGAACCTGCTGGAGATAGAAACTTCGAAGAACAAGCATTTCCAAGGTCTCGTGACTCCATATACACCACAGGCTTGACTTTTAACTCGGGACTCCCTCGTTACAAATATTCTTGTCCACGTGCCTGGTTTGGTATAACTCAGAGTTCACCAACGCTATGAGGTGAGCAGACCGTGGATGTTCTAAAGCCAGGTCCCAATGTACAGTGGCCAAGCAGCACAGTCCCACCACTGAATTCACAGGAACCTTGGGCGCTCATCTCTCTGTCCTGGGTCCTTATCTTACAGAAGGAGTAAGGAAGCTCCCTTCTTGTGTCATTAAGGGGGACTCAAGAGAAGGCAGAACTCACCTAGGAAATCACCCAGGCTAGGAGTCAGTAAACTGCAGCCTACAGAGATTAACTGTTGTGGCTTCTACAAGGAAAGTCATACCTCAGTGTCTTGCACTTTATCACAAGAAATTTCCTTTGGAGAAGCTTGATGGTCCACCCACTCTAAAGACTCACTTTTAGATTATAAAGGACTACAACAGTTCAGAACTGGGTTTTCAGTCGTCACTTCTAGCACAATGAATACATGGTCCCTGGATTTTAAAGATTCTTTGTTCTTCTCTGTGTTAGCCTTGGCTGTCCTGGACTCACTTTGTAGACCAGGCTGGCCTTGAACTCACAGTGATCTGCCTGCCTCTGCCTTCCAGAGTGCTGAGATTAAAGGTGTGCGCCACCATGCCTGGCCTTTTTTTTTTTTTTTAATGCTTTGTGTATATAGGTGTCTTGCCTGCCCGAATGTCTAAGCATTACTTGCATACCTGGCATCTGTTTCATCAAGGAAAAGGCATCAGGCCCCCTGGAGATGAAGTTCTGCCTGACTATGAGCCACCACATGGCGCTAGGGATCAAACCCAGAGCGTCTGCCAGGGCACCAGCACTCTTAGCGACTAAGCCATCTCTCCAGCCCCTCACTTTAGTTATGCGCATGTGTGGGTCTGTGCACGTTTGCGGATGCACTAAAGCTGCAATTACAGGCAGTTAGTCATGAGCTGCCTGGATGTGGGTACTGAGAACTGAACTTGGGTCCTCTGCATAAGCGGAACGCACTCTTTTTAAAAGCAGGGCTGTCTCTCTTGCCAAGTGATTCCAAATCACCTGCTCTCCAATGCCAGCAGATCACATGGAAAGAAAAGAAATATGTAGTAATTTACCTAGCCAAAATGTGTAATATGTACCCAACAAGACTGGCCAGCACCCAGAAGCCTTGAAGGATTAGGGACGGTAGAGAGAACCGATATCCCACTCTTTAGTGCTGAGGTAACCTGACGAGGTTAATCCCACACACTAAAGCCAAGCAGTGGCTTTCAAGCCAATTCTAACTAGAGATGGCACACGAAACAGATTAGCGGGGCTTCTTTGAAGAACCCTGTTTAAAAACCACCTGCTATAACACGAGGCAGACAGGATGAGTAAAGTGATCTCTAAGCCCTAAAGAACGCTATTAACCAACACAGCCGATGCCGGTGGCCCTGAATGACAGCACGGTACACAAAAGCAGCCGAACAGAGCGTCTGCAGAGCAGAGAGACGCATTCCAGGGATTACCTTCAGCAGAGAGTCCTCAGAACTGGTGCCATGGTTCACTGGGAAGGGCATCCGCCCATCTAGAACAAAGAAGCCAAGCATGTCAGCTTTCCCACGCATTTTCAGAAGGATTTTCAGATTCGACCCAACAGGGGAAACCTCATCTCAAAGTGACAGGACGCAATGAAGTCCAGGTGCGCCCGGACGGTCACCAACAATTCTAGTCTACAGCTGATAAGGTCACAGAGACATGACCCTGCTCCCCTACCCAGGAAGGACTGTACCTCGTGTTTGGGGGGAAAACAAGTGTGCAAAAGTTGAGCAGTCTGGAGGGAACAGTAAAGAGTGCGCGGAGTTTCCAACCGCCCTTTAGTGACTCCTGACTTCCCTGTGACTTCAGGCCTGAGATGGCACAGCAGCAAGCCTTTCTCCGTTAAAATAAAAAGGCTGGTTTTTACAAAATGGACTATTTCTTTTGATTGCCATAAATAGAAATGGTGCCCAACCGATCCAAATTCACTTTACCACCTGGGTGTGGTGGCGCACGCCTTCAGTTCCAGCATTTGGGAGGCAGAAGCAGGCTGATGTCTGTGAGTTTGAGGCCAGCCTGGTCTACATAGGGAGTTCCAGGACAGCCAGGGCTATGCTGACAGTCCACGTCTCAAGCAAACAAAAATCTTAACAAATTCGTCTTACCAGAGCAAGGTCATAGACAGGCTCTGATGATTGCGGGAAATGACTAAATCAGGGGACACTATAAGGGAGTCGGGTAGGGAGTGTCCTGCCTCCCTACACCTGATGCCAATCTGTCACTGACTTGCTGCTGAAGCCATTCACTGGGCCATTCCTCGTTGCCTGAGGAGGGCCAACTGGATGCCACAGGGGGCTAAATGTTCCCATTTGGAACACACAGTTCCGGCTTCATAAATCGCTGCCTACCCACTGCCAGAAAGCCACATGCCAATGCTACAGAGAGTTAAGGCTCAGTGAACACATGAAATCATGCTGGATTACAGAGTGGAGTGACACACACCAAGCTCGTAGAGGTGGCCGTCCACGTTGTTAAACAGGATGAAATGGAAATTCACTTTGTCATCTACCTGGAGGGTCAGGAGAGAAAAAAAAAAAATGAACAAGGTGGCAGGTGAAACTCATTAAAAATAACTTATCTTGCTATCCAAGCGGAATATACATCAAACAGATTGCACTTAAACCTACTAACGCAGAGATGCTGGAATGGCTGGGCCAGCGGGATCAGGCTTAGGGAAGGGTCTTGCCTGAAAGGTCCAGGAGGCAGAAGAGACAACTGTGGTAAGGCACGCCCTGGCTCCTAAGTTAAAATTTGCATTTGACTTCAGACTTTGAAGTCTAAACGGTTCTCAACCTTGCTAGCTGCCACCCTTTAATACAGTTCCTCATAATGTGGTGACCCCCCCTCAACCATAAAATTACTTCATTGCTGCTTCAGAACTGTAATTTTGCTACCGTTATGAATTGTAATGTTAAGTATCTGATACGCAGATTACCTGATATGTGACCCCAAAGGGTCATCCGACCCCCAAAGAGGTCTCGACCCACAGGTTGAGAACTGCTACTGCCTTTGCCAGCCAGTTCACACTACGGCTTACGTATTTTTCGGTGCTGGAATTGAACCCATGGGCTCTTACAAGCTAAACACAGGATTGGCCACTGAGTTTGTCCAACTGCCAAGTAGATTTCTATAACTATTTGAGGGGAACAGATGAAGTCCTAACGTTGTAAGAGGAAGATTTTCTGGGGTCAGCTAGCCTTGGTGGACAACACTTGCCAGTCACTGTGTTGCAGTTAAGGGATTCCTGTGAAATATTTCACAGGAAACACAGAGGACGCCTGGGCAAAGCCTGGCTCAGGTCTGTGTCCGCATTGGTATTTACCCGACACTGGCCCTCCTGGGCCACGGAGTCGTGGGCTGCCTGAATGGCCTGCAGAAGAGAGAAAGCTGTCAGCACATGGCCAGCCAGAGCCGTTTAGAAGTATACTGCTACAGAAGCGGTTTCTACCTCGTTCTTCTCAAAGCACCTCGCTCTGTCTTCAGGGGACATCTTCTCCGTCTCAGACAGAAACTGCTTCAGGATCGATCCATTCTCTTTTAAAAGGAGAATGTGCACATCAGCACAGATTGAACGGCGTAAGCGGGCGCACACTTATTGCCTCCTTAGGCCTTTGCACAGCTGGTCCCACGAACCACTTCAATGCACGTGTGGTCCCCAGGGATGTGGACTCACTGTCCCTTCGCACAGGCTAGCTTCCCAGCCACTCCTTGCTGCTGCAGTCAAGGCAAACAGGCTGGCCCACTCTTCAGCGCACATTTCCTTTCTTTCTCTTTCACCTGGTCCCCGACACCCCAAATCCTGTCCCACTCATTTCTCACAGCCCATCACTTCCTTCTAGCACTCATATACTCACAGCTTGCTTTTGTGGGATCATATATAGTCCCCTCAAAGCAGAGCCTACCGTGTCTGTGGTTGACCCTTGTATCGCTTCCTAACTCAATGAAAAAATAATTTTTTTTTGAGACAGGCTTTTGTCTGTGCATCCCCGGATGTACTGGAACTTGCTCCTTAGACCAGGCCAGCCTGGAACTCACACAAAGATCCACCTGCCTCTGCCTCCCCAGGGCTGGGATTTAAGGCGTGCGCCGCCACCACCAGACACATATGATGTATATTGGTGCCACAATAACATTCTGACCTAGTAACAGTTCCCAAACCTAGGTTTTTATTTCAGAGTGGCAAGTGGAATATAGAATACCATTAGCATAAAGGACTTAGACAGACATGTGAAGCCTCGTAAACTCTCTGCCTTTGGGATAGGTACCGCCACTGCTCAATGGCAGTAGGTAAGTGCGGGAGGCAGGAGATGCAGCTGTAACAAGAATAACTGATTTCAAACGGCCTCGGCGCGAACTGCCAGCTCCAGACTTAACAAATAGTTAATGGGGATCGTTTCAAAGTCTGGAGAGGCTGAGGGTGGGCTCCAGAATTCAGCACTTACTTGCCTAGCCCTGGACTTGATCCCCACCCTGTGGAAAAAAGAAACCCAAAACCTGGAATTGACGGGGACCCTCGGAAGTCCAGGAGAAGGACGGAGTCCAGCCACCCTTTGGGACCTCAGCTCTACCACGGTTCTAACACTCCACCACCCTGATCCCAGGACCACAAGGCTTCACCGAAGGAACAAAGAGGAACAAGACAGAGCTTTCACTACAGCTACATCACAGCCATATTTGAAAAAGAACTTCTAGGCTTTACTTACGGACAAACAACAAGCATTTTAATTTAAAAAGTACACAAGGGCACTTTTTAAGTACAAGCATATATAGAGGTGTGTGTGTGTGTGTGTGTGTGTGTGTGTGTGTGTGTGTGGCGTGAATGAGTGAGCGAGCATGCGTGCATACATGTATGCAATCAACCTCAGAGCTTTGTACTGCTAGACACAAACTCTACGACTAAGCTAGATTTTTTTTTTTTGACACAGGCCTTGAATAGGCTCCAGTGATCCTCCTGCCTCACAGTCCCGAGTAGCTGGGACTACATTTGAGCTGCAGGAGGAACAGTGCTGAGGACAGTCAATATGTAGCCATCTGCAGGCGTTCAAAATTAGGAGTTGATGGCTAAGTACTATTACTTCTTCTTACAAATCAAGTTTTCATGGAACAGAGCCACGCCCATCTGTTTCCTACGAAGCCATGGCCAGCTTTCAGCTACAGAGTCAGAGCCCACACAGCTCTCAAAAGCCCAAAAAGATTTACTCTCTGTCATTTTAAGAACCTTTGCTGACCCTTGGCCTGAACTGCACATAACTGCTATGCGAGCCTAACGTTTTCTTGGTGACTCTCGTGCCTCTCACAAGCTTACACGCCCAGACCTCTTCCTCCTACAGCCTGTTCGGCTCTCACTGGAGGTAGGTAGGAGCCCTCCAGCTGACTTTGCTCTTTAGGGTTTCAACCTGCAGCTGCAGCTTTTTATGTCAGCTGCCCTCAGCCTGTCTGGCCCTTCTGTCAATGAGGAGACTCAGAACCACTGAAGATAAGTTTCTGGACGTCACCTTTAGTTCCTCAGTAATTCTGAGGATCTCTACATCAGCTGGCGCTTAAGTATTCCTTTCCTTTCTCCTAAATCCCATAAAGCAGTAAGAAAAAGAAAAAGGCGGGGGAGGGGAGGGAGAGAGAAAAGCTACACAGGAAGCCGATATTTAGAGAATCAGTTTCCCTCAAAAGAAAGAGCCAAACTCCCTTCATGGGACTGTATCTGGGTAAGTGGCAGGTGTGACCTAGCAGGCTTCAAACAACTTTAAAGATGGGAGCAGAAGCTCGCACCTGTAAGTCCCAGTAGGAAACTGAGGCGGGAGGATCACTGTGAATTCAAGGCCAGCCAGACTAGCCAAAATTAGAGTTACAGAGTGAGATCCTGCCCTGTCCCACCATGACTGTATGTGTTTATATACGGCTGAAATAAAATGGCGCTGTTAAACTGAACTCTTTGAACCCCATGTTTCAAGTTTAAATAGCAGGTGACTGAGATGGTGAGTGGTTCCCCCCCAAACCTCTATCAAGTGGAAGGAGAGGGCTCCACAACGCTGTACCCTAAAACTCCCACAGGCTTACTGCAACATGCACCCACACCAATAACTTTTTAAAGGTTAAAAAAACAGGAGATGACCAAATTGTTAAGCCACAAGTACCGAATTCCAACTTGTCTTGATTGTTGGCGACTGCGTGGATCAGCCCGATGGTACCACAGGAGTTCCCGATGGTCTGCTTCATGAAGTAAACTTTAGGACTCACTTCTTGTCCCTTCAGCTCTTCAATTTGTTTTTTCCTGAAGTTTTCATGCTGTGAACGGGGGTCGGGGGTGGGGTGAGGTGGACAGGGGGAAATGTTTTATTTTTCCATCTCGAAATGAAAGTGCAAAGAAACAGATGACAGCCCAGCCAGCTCTGAAGAGACACACAGTGGGGATGTGTGACCGTGAGCAGGGGCCATGGTTCCAAATGCTGTTCAATGCCCACAGAGAGAGCAGTCCCGTCTCCTTCCTACCCCCAAGCAGGCCACCGGGCTCCACCCTGATGCTGCAGTGCAGCATCTGCCCTTGGAAGCTGCCCAACGCTGTCTAGACGCCACAGCAACCTACAGCTGGAGATGGGATGGCATGAAACCCGCCAACAGAGCTCTGGATCAGGGGCTTCTCCCATCCATAAGAACAATGGCTATACTTCATACAGGCGTCCTAATCGAGCACTGATCAATACCCGGTGCCAACACCAGTTGGTACCTGCTTCTGTGTTCTCTCAGTGTCCCGCTTGTGTGCAAGCCGATGTCTTTAAACAAGCTTTAGCTGCTGGAAGGCAGCAAGCAGATGGATGTGAGAACGAACATCCTCATTTGTTTTAGGAAGTAAGGACAATTGGCACAAGGACTGGACTATGATCTCAAAACAACTTTTCACCCTGTAAAGGGGAGACAAGGCCACTAGTTCATGTTTGCCAGCAGCACAGGGGACGGGCCAACCAGAGAACAGAGCCGCAACCACCAAGGCGAACGGCACACGAACTCGAGGTGTTCTCAAAGCACTGACAGCTCCTTCACACAGCGACTCAGGACACCATCTACTCCTCTCACTGGTGAGCTTGGAAGGCCTGAGAAGTTAGGCCTTGTCAATCAAAAGCAGGTGCTACTGCCATAGACACGCTCATCGACTGCCCAAGTCCAGCAGAACTCACACAGCCCGTCAGCCGGCACGGTTCCGACTCTACTAGCCTTGTGTTTACTGTACACGGAAATGACGTGTGTGGGTTTTCAATGTGGCTCTAGATGAGTAATAAGGTTTTCTTCTCCTACGAATGAACTGAAACTCCACTTAGGATGATGTTCTTGCTTCCTATTTACTGTTAAGTGTTTTCACCCCTCTTAAGGTTAATCAGCTACCATTGTAAAATAGACTTAGCACCTCCCTTTAGGGTTGTATGAGCTCTCGCACAGAGATGGCTTCTGTAGCTATCTCACCACCACAAAGTGAATTTAAGATGTTCATTTAGGACTTCCCAACATAAGCTTGCTCGGGATTAGATGATGTCTAAACTGGCTTGTGGATGGAAGTCAGACTGCAAAGCTTCATTTCCCATTAAAAACTCTTCAGCGTTTTACCCACGACATATACAGAAGAGGTTCTCAGAAAGTGGGACAGATTGGATTGCAGCTAACAGGCAAAAACCAAACTGGAATGGTCTCTAAAAAGATCCGCTAGAGCCTGCAAAACCAAGACCAGTGAGCGGCTGAGAGCCGACGGCTGCACCACTGCCTCCCAGAGGCCTGGCCTGAGCTCTGCTCAGAACCTCCAAGTCATCATGGCTTCCTCCAAGGAACAGCTCTAGGGACCGCTCCGATGGAAGGGCAGCCGGCTTTGGTTCGGGCAAGGAGGCCAGTGTGGAAGGGAGTGGCTGCAGTCAAAGCTTCGACTCCAAAACACATGTCTGAACTCACGATGGACCATCTGCTGGGAGGAAGGCCTACAACTTCCCATATTAGCTTAGTTTTGGTCAAGAATGCTGCCAGAGCGCCTGCCCTTAGGACGGTATATTAATTAATCCCATCTCATTTAGAGAAACACCAGAAAGGGCAATTCGTCCAGTTGTGCCAAATTCACCCTTTCCTACATCAGCAGGCAAGAGACAGCAACAGGAGACAGACGATGCCGCGATGTAATGGGGCTCCGCACACTGCAAGACAACACATACCCCACTGTTTTTGTTTTTATATCTGACACTCAGCCTTCGAGTCACATCCATCCCTGCACAACGGAAGATGGAAGGCTGAGAAAATGAAAGGCGTTTCCATGACTGTGCTAAGGAGGACCTACTTCATCCAGTCACAAGGTCAGAGAGGTGGAGACAGCTGCTGAAAACAGTGATTCAGCTTTGTTCAACCGTGTGCCGATGGGCCGGAATCCTGAATCCCCCACCCTGCCCCCTAGAGAGGCAGGCGGGGTGGTAAATTAACAGACCCTTTTGACTTAAGCTTGACTTAAGGCTCTCTTCTTTAATTTACAGCAAGGTGGGAGCCTGAGAACCAAACCAGAACCTGACCCTTTACAGCCCTTAAAAGGACACAAACAGCCATCCCCAAATGGAAGCAAGGCTCAGAAAGGAATAAATAACAAACGAGTGAGTGAGTAGGCACTCTTTCCTCTGGATAACTGGAAAAAAATAAGACTGATCAATCAACGGCCTCCTCCTCTTCCAAATTGAAGGCAAAGAGGCAATAACGGCTATTACAACAGAAACCACCAGTGGAATAGGTACAACGAAAATGCAGGCACCTCCCACCCTAGGAAGTGGGAGCCTCATCCCACCTCGCCCCCACCCTACAGGAAGAAGGCCCATCCCTTAGCGCTGTACACTATCTGAGCCCCGCCCATCACAGACCTCACCCTCACCTGGGCCGTGAGGGGAAACAGCAGCAGCAGCGCACAGGCAGGGGATGGCACAGAGCCTAGTGTCTCCTCCTCCAGCCCAAGCACGTCCGCGAAGCGCCACTGGCCGGCGACCCCCAGCCTGGCCAACACCTGCAGAGAAGAGAAAGGGCAGCCAGACAAATGATGAGCACCTGCTAGGGGGCGGGGCAGCACGCGCAATCTCCCCCTCCCCCAACATACACGTCCCCACCCGAGTCTGGGAGGAGCCTCCGCGTGGTCCCACCCTCCGTGCCGCGCAGTGACACAGCACAAAGCTCGGCCCACACGTGGCACCCGCGAAGCCCTCGGACTAGAGTCCGCTAGGCGGTCGCCACGCCCTCGAGGGCTGTTCCCGGTGCTCGCTCCTTGTCCCGGTGCATCCTCCGCCACCCCCACCCCCTAAACTCCTAAATAACTCTGGGCAGTGGGCGACACCCAGCAGGGTGCCCTAGACCCCGCCACCTCCACCACGCAGGGCGCGGCTGGCTGGGCGTCTGGGACGATGCTCCCGGGGGGTGGGGGGGACGGGGGAGAGGAGAAGGAGCCAACCACGCGCCGCGCCACTCACTTTGTTCAGCATCTGAAAGGCAAAAAGCAAAAGAGGAAAATGATAAAAAATAATGCGGTCCAATGCAGCCAACTGGCCGAAGCTAATGCCCAGCCCTTTGCGCCCAAGGCGGCCCAGCATCTAAGCTTACCTCGGGGTTAATCTCCATCGGCTTCAGCTGCATCTTCGCGGCACGCACGAGCAAACACAACCCAGAAGAGCAGGGGGGAAAAAACAGCTGGTGGAGCCGCCCAGGCTGCAGCTATAAAGCGCCGGCCCGACGCACTGGGGAAGATTGAGCAGGGGAGGCAGGGACAGAACCAAGCCGAGGAGGACAGCCAAGCGGGCTAGAACTCCCCCCATGCACCTCACAGAGTGGTACAGCCGAGCCCCCAAACCTTGCAGTCTCACTCGCCGCCGGTGAGATAATCTGGTGGTGGCTGTGGAGATGGGTTTTGTTGGTGGGTGTTTCTTGAGCGCATGTATCAGCCGCCTTTTGGATGGAGCTTTTAATTTAATGGGGCGAAATTTCTGGAAACCTACCCTCTACCGTCTCAATCACTCCACAAAGCGCGAGGGTCTCTGAAACGTTGAGAAAAAGCGCAAAATCAACAGGTATATATATATTTAATATGACTGTAAATATTTGCCGTCGCCCTCCCCCTCTACCGCCCCCAATCTTGGAACAGTTTGTAATTCACCTAGACAATGTGTCGTCCATGTTAAATCAAACCTGTGTCCAGGCTCGTTTCCTAATGGACTGCCTGGAATAAAACATCCGATATGTAGCCATGTAGCTGATAATGCATTAGCAAAGCTGATGTAATGTGACTCCCGGGGGAAGCGCTGGTGGGCCCTGTGGAAGCAGCACAGATAAGCCTGTAACACAAGACACATAGAATACAGTCCCCTGACTGTATTC
This sequence comes from Acomys minous, assembly GCF_964271855.1. Taxonomy (NCBI): domain Eukaryota; kingdom Metazoa; phylum Chordata; class Mammalia; order Rodentia; family Muridae; genus Acomys; species Acomys minous. Next base: position 5,517,562 of record NC_140491.1, read on the forward strand.
AAGAAGCAGATCAAAGAGAGGAGAGGTGATTTTGAGACAAGAGACTTAAAGGGAAAAGCTTTTTTTTTTTTTTTAATGGAGAAAGCCTTTTTTCCGCCCACAGAACACAGGCTTGGGATTGTAAGATTCTGACCTGCAATGCTTTCAGCAAAGAAAGGGAATAGCAGCCGAGGAACAGCACCGGTCTCTAATGATGTCGGCTGGGATATGTTCCTTCTAACAGGCACAGCCAAGAGATGGGGAAGAAAAGGCTTATGCTGAAGCACGGTAGGAGGGACCAGATCTGTACCAACTGTCAGGGAAGCTGAACCAGGGAATGAGGTGGAAGCAGGCAGCTTGGATATTTAAAAAAAAAAAAAAAAAAAGCCCAGAACAAACGGTGAAAAAACAGTCTTCCTGTTTGAGAGGCCGAGGTCAGCAAGGGATAGGATGGAGGGAACCGACGTTGTGTTTACACTGCTGTCTCTCAGCTTCGATCCTTTACCCAGGCCTTATTATTTCATCCCGAGAGGGTCCACTAAAGATACTGCATTAGTGAGCGCTTATAAAGCAGGACCCAGGGGGTAGAAATGTTCATTTGCTTGGTGTCACAAGTGGAGAGCGATGCAGGAAAGCGAGCCCTGGTAAACAGAGCCGGAATGGCCCGTTTTCTATTTGAGAGTCAGCAACACGCTGCTTCAATTTTATTCCCATTTTCACTATCAGAAAAAGAAAAAAAAATGACCTTCACATACCAAGTGAGAGACAAGGATACTTCAACAATGAATGAATCTTATACTATGTAAAGTACATTTCGATAAAGTTAATAAAGAAAAACAAAGATTCAAGACAGTTGGGACATGTTATCCAAAACGCCTGGTTACATTACACCGGATGCATTTTTATCTTTTGGTGGAGACCAGACTACATATCCAGTTTTCTTCACTTATTCATTCATTGCACAAATACTGCCTAAGCATTTGCCAGCACTGGCCACTGCGCTTGGGAGTGCTAAGGGGAATCCAGAAATGACTATGGAGACTTCCTTCGTGTGGCTTTCATTAAGGGTACAGGGTGGCGTGAGAACCTAACAGTCACTACCAGAGCAGCTAGGAAGACCAGAGTGAAGTTATGACCAGAAGCCTTTATGGGAGGGACTCAGTTACTCACTCAACAAACAAGTGTGTGTATACACATGTACATATATATATATATATATATATATATATATATATATATATACACACACACACATAAATATACATACATACACACACAAATAGATAGATAGATAGATAGATAGATAGATAGATAGATAGATAGAGATAGATATATCCTATCATATGCCAGGAAGCCTGGAACAGTAAATTAAACAACTCTTTACTTGGAAGGAGAGTGCTTTAAAAAGTGGAGATGAGTGCAGCAGTGCTGAAATTGCAGGGCAAGAAGTTTCATACAGATCTTAGCCAGATTCTAGGATTCACAACTCGTAACTTTTTAAAAAAAATTTTTTTTTGACAATGTTTGTAGAACGGTCTTTGGCAGCTGGGACTTAGCTTCACATGTGGCGGGAAAGCTGGCTGGACAGGCTGGACAGGCTGGACAGGCTGGACAGGTGGAATGTGCCGCCTGAGGTGGGAGTAGTTTACAGTTGGGGTACAGCCCTGCTCTGTCCTAGTTAGGGGAAGGGCAGAGGCCGCTCACCTGTGGCTTAGCCTCAACCAAGCAAATGTCGGAATTAGAGGAACATGCTTAAGATACAAAGACGGGTTTGACAGGGAGGTCAGTGGAGGTTGCACAGCTTTCTGTGTATGTTAACATACGACCCCGAGGGGACATGTATGAAGCCCCACATGCTCATTATAGGACAGTTGGTCTGCATAGTCATTCTCCAGTCATAAAATTACGAATTTGGGAAGAAAATGTCAGTTGAAAACAAATCACAACATTTTGATTTTAACTGCTTAAAATTAAATACATAATGTGAGTGTGATAATGCTAACACTGAGATACTGAGAATCATTAAGTTGAAGGCCATGCTGAGCTACATAGCGAGTTCAAGGCCTGCCCGGGAAACATAGCAAGAGCCTTCTGAATACCCGCACAACAAGCTAATTAAATTTAATACATAAAGTCATAAGGAAAAACATTTTTGAAAAATCAATTAAATGAATAAATGAGTATAATACCTGACCTTTTTAGTAGCATGTGAGAAAAAGAGTGTAAAAGAAAAAAATGTTTTTGATACAGGGTCTCACTGAATAGCTCTGGTTGACCTGGGACACACTGGTAGAGCCTGCTAGCCTTGAATGTACACAGTCCCACCTGCTTCTGCCTTCTGAGTGCTGGGATTAAAGGTGGGTGATTTGACCACTTCCCCTTGGCTGAGAGGTCTGGTGGCACTCAGAGGAAAAGGAAGCAGGCTATCCAGATGAGACCTGATAATCTGTGATCATATGGTGGGGGAGGAGGTCCCCTTCTGTTACAGGTCTGGGGGAGGGGAATAGGGTGAAAGAGGGAGGGAGGGAGGAATGGGAAGATACAAATGAGAGGATAACAATCCGGATGTAATCTGAATAAATTATTTTAAAAAGGTGGGTGACAACATGCACAACTTCAAATATTTTAAGCATCATAATTTGAATATAAAGCTAATGCAATATTTGTCCCTAGCAGAAACAAGAAGTTCAATTTAATTTTAACGAGAGAGAGAGAGAGAGAGAGAGAGAGAGAGAGAGAGCGTGCTCCCATCTTAGCACCTTCAGAAGGTTCCTGAGTCCCTAGAAAAAGATAAATAAAGAAATGCTGTGATTGATTATTGATGCTTGCTGTGCTGGCTAGTTTTATGCCGCCTTGACCTGAGCTAGTTAACCCGAGAGGAGGAAGCCTCAGCTGAGAAAATGCTCCAAGCTGTAGCCATCCTTTAAGGTACTTTCTTAATTAGTAATTGCTAGGGGAGGATCAAAACCATCGTCAGTGAGGCCACCCCTGGGCTGGTGGTCCTGGCGTCTATAAGAAAGTGGGCTGAGAAATCGATGAAGCACACCTTTAATCTCAGCACTTGGGAGGCAGAGGTAGGCGGATCTCTGTGAGTTCAAGGCCAGCCTGGGATATAGAGCAAGTTCCAGGACAGCTACATAGAGAAACCCTGTCTCAAAACAACGGCAGGAGGAGGAGGAGGAGGAGGAGGAGGAGGAGGAGGAGGAGGAGGAGGAGGAGGAGGAGGAGAAGAAGAAGAAGAAGAAGAAGAAGAAGAAGAAGAAGAAGAAGAAGAAGAAAGCCAGCAGCACTATGTGGCTTCTGCATCAGCTCCTGCCTCCAGGTCCCTGACTTCCTTCAGCGATGAACTGTGGTCTAAGAAACCCTTTCCTTCCCAAGTTGCTTTGGTCATGGTGTTTTATCACAGCAATATTAACTCTAACTAGGATATCCACTAAAAGCATAAGAAAGGACATTTGACTAGATTAATATAATATTCACGATTTATTTAATAAGGGAAGGATATGCTGCAGACCAAATTGACAAGATTATAGCTGTGTTAGTACCTTACATACAACAAATCATAAAAATATTCCGGCTGAAAACTGTAAAGGGAACCTTGGGGGTGGGCAGTGGGGATGCTTTTTGTTTGTTTTTCAAGACAGGGTTTCTCTGTGTAGCTCTGGCTGTACTGGACTCACTTTGTAGACCAGACTGGCCTCGAACTCACAGCAATCTACCTGCCTCTGCCTCGACTCCTGGGATTAAAGGCGTGTGCCACCATGCCCGGCTCCATGCCCACTGTTTAAAGAGCTTTTTGTTTTGCTTTATATTTTGTTTGGGGAGATCGTTGTTTTTATTTGGGGAGGTTGTTTTGTTTTGGGGGGATTGTTTTGTTTTGTTTCAAGACAGGGTTTCTCTGTGTAGCTCTGGCAGTCCTGGAACTTGCTCTATAGACGAGGCTGGCCTTGAACTCACAGAGATCTGCCTACCTCTGCCTCCTGAGTGCTGCGATTAAAGGTGTGTGCCACCACCACCCCAGCTTTTAAATGAATGTTAAAAAGATCTTATTATTGCTTTGTAAAGCCTCTTTCTATATTCTAGATACTGTTTATACCTGACTTGCAAATATTTTCTTCTGGCCTGTGACTTAATTTCAACTGTCTATGCACTAATTTTTAAGATTTCACTTTGACAAAGTCCACATTCATTTAAGGATAACCTAAGACATTTTTGCCTAATCCAAGGTGACAGAGATTTCCCTCTGTATTTTCGTTAAGAAGTTTTCAGTTTTATATTTCAGTCTTTGGTGCATTTTAGGTTCGTTTTTGTTGACAAAGTGAAGCAAGGGTTTGTTCTCCTTTTTGGATATGTGTATTCAGTTGCCCAGACTATTTGTTAAAAAGATTCCTTACCTAGTTGGTTACCTCGGCAACTCAGCTTAAGATCTCTTGAGTGGAGCTGGGATATAGCTAAGGTAGAGCTCTTGCCTAGCTTGTGTGAAGCCGTAGATTTGATCCCTAGCACACAGGGTAGAAGGGGGATATTTTGACTATAAATCCAACAGTTTATTCTGAACTATTAATTCTGCTCCAACTGAGCTATCAGTCTATCTGACTGTAGAGTCTTTTGGGAAGTTTTCAAATCAGTGATATAAATTCATGAACTTTGGTTTTCTTTTTAAAACCTGCTTGGGCTAGTCTAAGTCCTTTGCCATGGCTTGCCTCCCGACCCCACACCCACTGGGGGTTAAACCAAGTCCTCACACATGCTAGGCAAACACTCACCCATTGACCAGTATCCCCTCCTTTTTATTTTTTGTCTTGAGACAGGGGCTCTAGATTGGCCTTGAAACCATCCAGTAGCCCAGGCAGGGCCTGAACTTGTGATGCTTCTGCCTCATCATCTTAATTAGCTAGGATTACAGGCCTGTGCCACTGTTTCTAGCTTTGCTTTACATTTTCATACAAATTTTAAAATCGCTTGTTATTTTCTACCAAAAACCTTTGGGTTTTGTTAATAGAGATTAAACTGAATCTATGTATTAATTTGGAGGGAATTGCTCATGCAGGCAACCCTAATTAAACTCAGTGGGTCTCCAAAAAACAAAACAAAGCACAGATGTGAAGGCAGGAGGGGGACTTAGGAGGAAGGGTTCAGCAGAAGTGGGGGGGGGGAGATGAGAGAGGGGGGTGTGAAAATGACCAAATACATCAAATTCCTGTGTAAATGGGAAATTTTTAGAGAATAAAGAAAAATATTTGAAAATTTTTATCCTGTGTGTGTGTGTAATGGTGTGTCTGACTCATTTACTTTACCCTGTTGATAGGCATTTTTGTTTGTTTGTTTTCGTTGCTCAGCTAATAGGAAAAAATAAAAGCATGGGAATGCAGGTGTCCCTGATTTACAAATATTCTCCTTTGGAAAAAATTTCCTTTGGGCAAATACTTCATATCAGGACAGCTGGATCATAGTAAAAGAGTGTACTGGTCTTGGTAGGGTGCATTTTCTTTACCAATTAAAGATTTAAAAGGCAGGAGCAATCTGCAGAGCAACAGGAGGGCAACAGAGAGATCTTTTTATTTTTTTTTTTTTTAATTTTTTTTTTTTCAACAGAGAGATCTTAAGCACTGTGCAGACAAAAACCAATGGTTGAAGAAAGGCATTTACTGGGGCTGAGGAAACACACATGCTAGCAGACACACAGGGGAAAAGACCCTTTGCGAAGGGGGCACTCGGGAAACTGAAAAGCCCAGTCTCTTCTGGAGGGCTGAGCTTTTAAAGCCCGGCAGAGTTTTCATCCACTACTTTAGGGCTGGCCTGTTTAGTTTGAAGACAGGCAGGATGGTTGATTGGTCTGCAACTGTTGTGTGACAGGTCCTGATGTGGCCTTGAACATGTTGAGCCAGTACATCCACAGGGACCTGCTGGTAGGAAACAAAAGCTACCAGGCTTTTGTCTCAAGTCAGGAGGGTGGTGAGGAAGCTGGCCATCTTGGAAGTTTACCCCCCCACCCCCACCCCCTTTATTTACCAAGCTATGACTCCTCTCCTTGTCTGTCTGGCCACCAGGGAGTCTGTGTAACTTCTAGTCCCTCGGTATGGTCCTTCTAGCTGGATCCTGTGGCTCTGTGGTTCTATTGTCCCTTGTATAAGGGACCCTCCATACTGTTTTCTATTAGAATCTACTAGTTTGCATGCTCACCCGTGCATCTCGGGATTTCCCTCTCCACATCCTCACAGCACTTGTGACCTTCTGATTAGAGCTGTTCTAACTGGACGGACGTGATATTCCATTGTGATTTTGGTTTTCATTTCCCTGATGGTACAATGATGTTGTGCTTTTTTTTTTTTCCTATATTCCTCCTGGCAATTTGTGTGTGTTCTTTTGAGAAATGCCAATTCAGACCTATCACCTGCGGTTTAATTAGATTGTTTGCTGCAAAGCCATGCAAGTTCCTTGTGTGTTCTAGGTAATAATCTGTATCAGATATGCAGTGTGAGAATCCTTCCTCAAGGCATACTACAAAGCTATAGTAATCAAATAAGCACGGCACTAGCAACGGAATAGATCTACACAAATAAATGCAAGGGAGCACAGAAGCTCTGAGGTAACACATGAATCCACAGTCACCCCATCTTTGACAAAGCACTGCTGTGCCTTAGGGGAAGTCCTCCAAAAGCCCATGGGAACCAATAGGGAGATGGCAGGAACTTTAAGAAAGGAAGCCTATTGGGAGATTTCCCAGTTGCCAGGGAATGTCGTGCAGATCCTGGCCCTTTCCTGTTTCATTCTTCCATACCTGAGCTGGCCTTCTACACCACACACTCCGCCGTAGTGTAGCGTGCTGCCGAAGGCTCAAGGCGATAGAACCTAGATAATGTCGTTGACAGATGCCTCCAAAATACACCTTGACTTAAAAAAAAAGATGTTTTATCTTAGGTATTTGTTACAGGAACAGAAAGCTGACTAGCACGGACATTAGAATACTTACTGTGGAAAGACTGTGGCTCCATAAGCAATGCTGGGAAAACTGGATATGCACATGTAGAGGTTGGAAACCAGATCCCTGTCTGTCACTGTGTGCAAAATCAGCTCTAAGTATATTACGAGTGGAAAGGACGAGCCAAGGCTGTGAAGCTGCTGAGTACAAATGGGGGGGGGCAGGGATGATGCTTCTGTGTGCTTTGAAATCAATAGTCTAATGCTTCTTGCTCTGTTCTTTTCATTCAAGGTTGATTTAACCATTCCTCCCCTTATGGGTTGTGTTTCTCAATCTTGTGAAGAGCGATGATATTGTTATTTTAATAGGGATTGTATGAAGTCTACAGACCCTTCAGGTAGTGTGGATATCTTACCTGGTTTGTCTGATCCCGCAGATAGTATACTTATTTCTTTGTGTCTTGTCAATCACTTTCATTCTGTTTTCTCTTCTTTTGTTAAATTTATTTCTAAGTCTGTATCTCTCTGTGTCTGTCTCTCTCTGTATCTCTCTGTCTGTCTGTCTCTCCGTCTCTCCATCTCTCTCTCTCTCTCTCTCTCTCTCTCTCTCTCTCTCTCTCTGGTTCTTGCAAACAGTATTGCTGTCTTCTTTTTCAGATAATTAACCATTGGCATGTTGTAATGCTACTGATTTTTTATGTTGATTTTGTATCCTGTATCTTTGCTGAATTCATTGATTGGCTCTAAGATTTTTGGTGGCTTTTTTTTTGGGGGGGGTCACCATGTTTAACATCATGGTATCTTCAACTACTAATGATATCCTTTATGCTTTCCGTTTTGGATGCTATTCGTTCATTCATTTATTTATTTATTTTCTGTTGCCTTATTGCTGACCAGAATTCCAGCACTGTGTAGAATAAAAGTTGTATGAGTCAGCATTCTCGTTGTGGTCAGTAATCTAAAGACAAAGATTTCTGCTTTCTCCCCATTCAGGATGATGCTGACTACGGGCTTGTGACATCAGGCCTTTATGTAAAATTTGGCTCCTGGCCCTTTCCCATTTCATGTTAAAAGACATCCCTCCCTTTTTATCATGAAGAGATTTGCATTTTACCAAAGACTTTTTCTGTGGATACTCCATTTTGTTGGGGTGTATTCTGGCCTGTCTTACACCAACTTGACACAAGCTAGAGTTATCTGAAAGGAGGGAAAATTAATTTAGAAAAAAAATGCCTCCATAAGATCCAGCTTTAGGGCATTTTCTTAATTAGCAACTGATTGAGGAAGGACTCAGCGCCAGCCCTTACTGGTGGTGCCATCCCTGAGCTGGTGGTCCTAGGCTCATGCTGAGAAAGTCATGGGGAGCAAGCCAGTAAGCAGCGCCGCTCCATGCCTCTGCATCAGCTCCTGCCTCCAGCTTCCTGTCCTGACTTCCTTCCTTCACTCATGAACTATGGATGTGGAAGCATAGGCCAAATCAACCGTTTCTCCCTCAAGTTGCTTTGGTCCTGGCGTTTCATCACGGCAGTGGTAACCCTGCCCCCTTGGCGTTTCATCACAGCAGTGGTAACCCCGCCCCCTTGGCGTTTCATCACAGCAGTGGTAACCCCGCCCCCTTGGCGTTTCATCACAGCAGTGGTAACCCCGCCCCCTGACTAGGACAGTGTGACTGGTCTCATTGCTTGCATGTGTGGGATGGATCCCAGGGGATTGTAGTGCATAATATTTCTAACATACTGTTGGATTTTTCTTGTTAGTGTTTGTTGGAGAGTTTTTCACTGTGTTCCTTAGGGATTCTGGCCTGTAGCTGTCTTTCTGTCAAGACAGTGGTGGTCAGGGGCCAGAGAAATGGCTCAGTGGTTAAAAGTAGCAGTACTGCTCTTGCTGAGATGGCTGAGATTAGTACCCAGCATCCACACAAGCGGCTCACAACCACCTGGAACTCCAGCTCCAAGGGGATCCAGTGCCTCTGGCTCTGCACAGCATATGTATAAATATAAAAATAATGAAAAATAAATATTAATAAAAACATAATGCTGCCTTCATAAAATGAATTTAGGAAAACCCTCCTCTTCCTATCACCACCCCTTTTTAATTTGAGACAGGATCTTACTACATAATGCCTGGCTGGCCTCAGACTCACAGAGATCCACCTGCCTCTGCTTCCCCTGTGCTGGGATAAAAAGTGTGCACCACCACACCCATCACCATTTTTTTTTTTAACAAATGAAGAATTGTCATCAGTTATTAAAATATTTAGTAGAATCCAGCAGTGACGCTGCTATGGTTTAGGTGCGTGAAAGCTTGGTCTTCCATGCCGCCCTACCAGGAAGTAATGGAACCTGTGGGAGGTGGCAGCAGGGGGCCTGTTGGGCCACTGGGGATGGGATAGTTGTCACTGGGGATGGGATAGTTGTCACTGGGGATGGGATAGTTGTCACTCACTGGGGATGGGATAGTTGTCACTGGGGATGGGATAGTTGTCACTGGGGATGGGATAGTTGCCGCTGGGGATGGGATAGTTGTCACTGGGGATGGGATAGTTGTCACTGGGGATGGGAAAGTTGTCACTGGGGATGGGAAAGTTGTCACTGGGGATGGGATAGTTGCCACTGGGGATGGGATAGTTGTCACTGGGGATGGGATAGTTGTCACTGGGGATGAGATAGTTGTCACTGGGGATGGGATAGTTGTCACTGGGGATGGGATAGTTGTCACTGGGGATGGGATAGTTGTCACTGGGGATGGGAAAGTTGTCACTGGGGATGGGAAAGTTGTCACTGGGGATGGGATAGTTGCCACTGGGGATGGGATAGTTGCCACTGGGGATGGGATAGTTGTCGCTGTGGATGGGATAGTTGTCACTGGGGATGGGATAGTTGTCACTGGGGATGGGATAGTTGTCACTGGGGATGGGATAGTTGTCACTGGGGATGGGATAGTTGTCGCTGTGGATGGGATAGTTGTCACTGGGGATGGGATAGCTTTCATAGGGCTCCTTTGGTAATTCTCATGGGAGGACAGAACAAAGGCATGCTTTGTCCTTCTTACCCACTGTCTGTTCCAGGGTGGAGATGCTGTCACTCGCTTCCTTCCACACATGCGTCTGTTGTCACTGGGTCGTGAGGGGTGTAGCGGAAGGACCGCCCTCAGCATACAGCTACGCTATTGCCACTGCAAAGACGGAAGCCTCAGAGCTGTGAGCCAAATGAATCTGGCCTTCTTTCTGAGCAGCCCAAGTCAGGTGTTTCATTAGGGCGGCACGAAGATGGCTGGCTAGGCTTGTTGGGTTGAGAGGCTTTTTAAAATTATCTATTGTTTTTTCAGTCTTGTTAGTCATAATTTGTCTGTTCAAGTTTTCTGTTTCTTCATGATTTAATTTGTGGCCAGGCACAGGCCTTTAGACTCTGTACTTGGAAGGCAGAGGATATCTGTGAGTTCAAGGCCAGTCTGGTCTATGTAGAATGTTCCAGGACAGCCAGAGCTATGTAGAAGACTGTCTCAAAAGAAAAAAAAAATGAATGAATAAGTAAAAGGAAAAAGGAAGGAAGGAAGGAAGGAAGGAAGGAAGGAAGGAAAAGAAAAGAAAGATTTAATTATGGTAAGCGTTTGTGTCCAATGAACTTGTCAACTTCTTCAAAGTTATCACATATTTTTGGCAAATAATCGTTTAATGATTCTTTGTGTTTCTGTGATGTCAGTTGTAATGTTTCCATTTTGACCTCTGGTTTTATTTATGGGTCTTTATTTCCTTTGTTAATGTAGGTCAGCTTATCAATTTTGTTTACGTTTCAAAAACAATAACTTGGTTTTTATTGATCTTTGGGTGTTTTTTGTTTGGTTTGGTTTTGCTCTTGTTTTGGTTTTAGTTACTGTTTCATTTCATTTATTTGTTCCCTTCTGGTTTTGGATCTGATTTTGTTGTTTGCTTGTTTTAGTTTTTCATGTCCTTAAGGTACATGGCGGTCACTTATTTGAGAGCACACACTGCTTACTTATGTGATGGAGACACCGGCTGTTCTGCTGTCCCCGCCCTGCTCATGCCCCAGTCCAGGCACCCATGTGTTATGTTTCCATCTCAGGATATTTTGTGGCTCATTTTCTTCGTTAACCTGTCATCGGCTTAGGTGTGCGATGTGTAATCCTCACACGTTGCTTGGCTTCTCGCGCTTTCCTTGTTTCTAGTGTTGAGAAGTCTGTTCTATGATCTGCCTGGAAGAATGACGCAGGCACCGGTGAGAAGAATATGTATTTGGCAGCTGTTGGGTGGAATGTTCTGAAGCGCTCTGCCATGCCCGTTCCGTCTAGGACACAGGTTAACAACACTCTGCCGTTTGTTGGTTCTCTGCCTGAGTGACCTGTGCACTGCTGAGCTGGAGTCTTGGAGCCCTGCACTGTCATCTTCTGCTGTCTCGGCCCTGTGTTGACGGATGTTCGCCTGTGTGTTCATATGCTCTGTTATTGGGCGCAGGCACATTTAACAGCAATTCCTCTTGCTGACTGGTTCCTTTGTCACCGTATAATGACTCTCCTTGGCCCCTTGCACTACTTTCAGATTAAAGAATTAATTTTGTGTGTGATGTCAGTGTGGCCATTTCATTTCACACATCCCCACGTCTTCTCTTCCAACTCCAAACACTGTGCTTATCCTCGAGTTTCTCAGTCTTCCTTCTTAAGAAAAAGTTTTCCTTTCTTTTCAGACACCACATCATCATCATCATCATCATCATCATCATTATTATTATTATTATTATTATTATTATTATTCCTCCTCCTCCTCCTTCTTCTTCAGTGGTCAGTGCTAACTGTGAACTTAGCAGAACCTGGGACGCCCTGGGAGGCAGCACCTGGCCACGCTCCTGAGGGACTGTCTTGATTGTCTTAACTGATGTGGAAAGACATCTAGCTCGACAGATCCAGGGGATCCTGGACTGCATGAAATGGAGAACAACAGCTGAACATCTTCAGCCATCCCTCCCTCCACTTCAGCGTGACCGGCTGCCTCAAGCACCCTGACTTCCTCACCACCACCATGCACTGCTCCTTGAGCTGTGAGACGGGATAAACCTTTTCCGTTATGTTGCTTTGTCAGGGTGTTTCGTCATGACAGGAGGAAAGAGAGGCTAAGGACAGCTTCTGCCGTGGTTTTCCCCTCATGTGAGCATCACCATTTTAGTCCAAGGATATTAGTTGATTTAGTTCCTCCCATCTCCCTGTTGTGGTTTTGATAGAGTGTGCAATTGTTTCTTGGTGTTTCCTTGAAGTTTATTGAGATTCCTTAAAACAGCTTCTTCAAGTTCTCCATCTGGAGAGATGGTTCAAGGGCTATGAACACTGGCTGCTCTTCCAGGGGTCCTAAGTTCAATTCTCAACACCCACATGGTGGCTCACAGACATCTATAACTGTAGCCCTATGGGATTTGATGCCTTCTTCTTGTGCGCAGACATACATGGAGACATACATCTTTTTTAAAAATTCCATTCGAAATTTCAGGTATCAGTTCCTTGGTGGCTAGTTTCAGGTATCCATTAGATGAGGTCATGATTCCTTTAAAGTTCGTGTCTGTTGCCGTACAATGACATCTGCATGTTGAAGGGTTGATATGTAAATCTCTTGTGTCCGCTGACAGACCCTTAGCCGGCTGAGGTGGTGGTCACTGCTGCAGCTCTGGCAGTAGATGGCGCTCTAGGTCTCGGCTGGACATGAGTCTACCTTTGCTGCATTCCCTAGGTCCTCACACTAGAGGGCCTCCCAAGCCCATGATGCTTACAAAACAGTTACTACTGCTGTACAGCCGGCCTTGGTTAGTGCCTTCAAAGCATGACTGGTGGTGAGCCTTTAATCCCAGCACTCAGGAAACAGAGGCAGGTGGATCACTGTGAGTTCGAGGCTAGCCTGGTCTACAAAGTGAGTCTAGGACAGCCAAGGCTACACAGAGAAACCTTGTCTCAAACCCCCGCCCCCCAAAAAAGCATAGTCCATCTTTACTAGGGACCTCATGGTCCCTGGCCCTTCGCATACCTTGGAGGTATAGTTACTGTCACTCAGGGTTAGGGTGAACTGCCCAATCTGGGTGCTGGGAACTGAATTTTGGTTTCTCCCAAAGAGCAGCAAGCCACGCTCTGAACCATTTCTCCAGTTCCTACTTTGTCACTTTCAACGTACAATCTTTGTTTTTCTCTTGTCAGTTTTAAGTACTCTATTGTTGTTGTTTTTAACAAAACTAGTTTTCTTAATTTCATTTTCAAGTTGCTCACAACCAGTCCAAAAAAAAAAATGTAATAGACTTAGTTGTTTCTACAATGCAGCTAAGCGGTCCGCCTTTTTGTTTCTTGTTATTGATGATGTCGGCAGCCGCTCGGTGTTTTGTGACTTTGGTTTTGGTTTTAAATAATTCTTATTCTCTTTTGTTGCCTAAAGATCATGCTGGATGTCTCAGAGCACAGCAATTAGTTGGTGCTGACCCACAATCACCATCAAAACTCCTGAGCCTCTCAGGCTTCCGTCTGAGGCTGCGGGTTGTGTGCATTTCCGGTTTGAAAAGCTGTCAAGTCCAAAGTGACCTATAACCTAATCTATATATGAAAACTTTCCAGGTCACCATTAGACAGAGACTTTCTTTAGGCAGGGAGGGACAGAGAGTTTTGGGGTTTTTTTAAAATTGTTGTTGTTTTGTTTTTTACCCCTCCCCAACTCAATAACTTCAAATCACACTGTTGCCCTTATTTCTGGCTGGTTTTTAAGGTCAGCTCCATCCACACTGTTAAGGCTAAGCTGGGGTAAAGGTAGAAGGCATATCTGGGAGTGAGCATGAGTGAGCGCCGCAGCACCTCAGCACCCAGCTTGTACCCAGAGGCCAGCCAGCCTGCCTTTTTGTGTGTAGGTAGCTATGTGGCCCTCCATGTCCCAAACCCTAAAAAGGGCTGCTTTTGAAAATATTATCAGGTTGTGGCTTTCTGGAAAGATGTTGATTTCTCTCTCTCTCTCTCCCTCCTGTGTGTGTGTGTGTGTGTGTGTGTGTGTGTGTGTGTGTGTGTGGAGAGAGAGAGAGAGAGAGAGAGAGAGAGAGAGAGAGAGAGAGAGAGAGAGAGCCTGGCTCCACTTTCTCTCTATATCCAGGCATTGTTGATGCCACAGCAGCCCTAGCAGGGTGGGAATGTCTGGTAACATCTTACCGAGGGGAGAGCTGAGGCCAGCAAATAAACCTCTGCGCTTTAGGGTGCTCACCAATCCGCACACAGAAGAGAGCCTCCGACTGCAGAGTCGGGTCACACTCCTGCATTCCCACATCTGGCCTGGTGCTTAAGGACCAGCTCCCTCCTCTGACCCTGGGTTTTCCTCATAGGGTGTTTTAGGTGGGCTTTTCTCCCGTTTTCTGTCACTCTGTTCAAAACGCCAGTCCCCGTGCTTCCAGCTGCCATGGAAAGAACAGTTGTAACTGTCACTCAAACAGGTGACAGCTATATAACACCTAAAAAGGAGGTTGAAATCCTGTATTCGCTGTTTTTAAAGACAATTCCCTGCACCCAGCTGACTGGAGCAGCCTCCATATTTCAGGGAGTAGCCGGGTGCAGGACTCAAGGGGGACTGCGGTGTTAGGTGACCTGAGGGTCTCGCCTCTCAAGGTTGGACTCTTCCCTTTAAAACTGTTAAATTGTGTGTGTGTGTGTGTGTGTGTGTGTGTGTGTGTCTGTGTGTCTGTGTGTATATATGTTTTTTTGTGTGTGTATATATATATGTATGTGTCTGTATATGTTTGTGTCTGTGTCTGTGTGTATAAATATATGTATGTGTCTGTATATGTTTGTGTGTGTGCGTGTGTGTGTGCACGCGCGCATGCATACTCCCAGATCTCTTGCCACCATGTAGGACCCAGGAACTGAAGAACTGAGTTCATCTTCTGGTTCACTTTTCAATGACACTTTAAATGGGATCTCCATTTGGTGTGCGCATTGTCTCCTCCTCCTGAGTCTAAAGATTTGACGATAACTGGGTTCTCTCTCGTCACTAGTAACTGAACTGGGAACAATGACGTCTGTCCAGTCTGACCAGATGCACTATCAGAAACAGGCAAATAAAGCTTCGGGTTGACTCTTGTCACGCAGGTCTCAAGCTCAGCAAGAACTTGGCCACACTCCAGGGCAGCAGGTCCCATGCAGATGGCAAACACAAGAGACTCTGTGGCTTCTTGGTTTGGTTTGTTAATTTTTTGTCTAACTGGTTTTCTCTTTCTTTCTTTCTTTCTTTCTTTCTTTCTTTCTTTCTTCCCTCCCTCCCACCCTCCTTCCCTCCCTCCCACCTTCCCACCTTCCCTCCCTCCCTCCCACCTTCCCTCCCTCCCACCTTCCCACCTTCCCTCTCTCCCACCTTCCCACCTTCCCTCTCTCCCACCTTCCCACCTTCCCTCCCTTTCTTGATTGTCTGTTTTAGTTTTTCTTGATGTGGGGGGGGGTTGGTTTTTGGTCTTTGTTTTGGTTTGGTTTTCGTTTACAAGACAGGGTTTCCCTGGGTAGGCCTGCTGTTCTGGAACTGTTTCTGTAGAGCAGGCTGGCCTCCCAGAGCTCTGCCTGCCTCTGTCACCATCACCAGGCTGTGCGGAGGTTTTGTTAGTTTGTTTCTCTGTTTTGGTCTTTGTCTGTTGTTGTTGTTCTGATTTTGTTTTTCCAGACAGTGAACATTACATTGGGTGGGTGTCAATCTGGGATGCACAGTGGAGGGGAAAGGACTATGATTAAAATAGACTGTATGAAAAATTTTTAATAAAAATTTTAATAAAAAATTTTTAATAAAAATTTTAAATGGTGGGGGAAAAAAAAGAAACAAAAAGGGCCGGTTGCAATCGACAAATGAGGCGTCCAGTGCAGTGATGATGGGCGGACGAAGACCCAGCTCAGGGAATGTGAATCCCCAAGTCTTTTGCTTGCGGCCCCACTGATGCCCTGTGGTTTGTAGCAGGCAGGTCAGGCTGCTTCCTTCAACTGGGTCTCCAGTGTGTCTACTCAAATAGCAGAGGCCAGAGAGCTGGCAGCTATGCGTTCTCGACTTTTCTTACAGCTAAGCATCCTGGTTTACATTCATTCCCACCATGTGTGTGCACCATCATATGAAGTCTGAAGGGTGGTGGTGTTCAGGACTGGTCTCTGAGCCAAACTGCCACCACCTGCGTGAGCTCAGCTGTGCCCACCTGCAAAAGGTCACCACAGCTGGGCTTGAGGACTGTGGGCATTCCTTCACAGAAGGAGCCTTGCCGAAGTAGCCAGCTGTGCCTCTGAACCAGCTGTATCCAATTCTGCATGTGGCCTCAGGGAGGGAAGTCTTAGGAAGGCCCCCCATCCGTGGAGCCCAGAAGAAGTCATTTTCCCCAGCTGGAGGCTGACCTGCATCTATAAAGCCCGTTTATACATTTTGTGGGATTTGGGCATCAGTCACGGTGGCAATAGTGTTCTCTGTTCCACAGAGCCCGGATGTGCTTGCCTGGAAGGCTAGTGGTACGGGAGCCAGTGCTGAGGGCCTAGCCTAGTCCCTGGCATGTCCAATGGCTTTATAAATGCTAGCTTCCTGTGTATCCATGTCTGCTAAATAACATGAATAATTTGGACTCCCGTGCCGACACAGTTCACGTATACCATGGCAGGACAGGAGATGATGTTCAGTACATTTGTTTTGGTACATATCATAAAAGATGCACATCCATGTATGTTATGTAACCAGCACATGACATTGGTGATTTCACAGGCATTCCACCTTTGGCTGTCTCAAATACACTAGGTGTTAATAGCTAATATCCACCATCAACTGAACATAACCAATGGCCCTCTGGGAAGAGGGAGCCTCTAAGGACTTGCCTCCGTTAGACTGTCCTGTGGGCGTGTGTCCTGGTCAATTTTTGTCAGCTTGACACAAGCTAGAATTAACTGGCAGGAGGAACTTCAGTTGAGAACTCCCTCCAGCACATTGTCTCTGTAATTGACGTGGGAGGGCCGGGTTCCCTGGGAGCAGTGCTGCCTCTGGGCTGATGGTTCTGGGTGGTGTAAGAAAGCCTGCTGAGCGGTGTTCCTCGAAGACTTCTGCCTCCCTTCCTGCCTGCAGGTTCCTGCCTTGAGTCCCTGCCTTGCTTCTCCTGACGATGGACTAAGGTGAAATAAACCCTTTCCTCCCCGGGTTTGATTATGGTCTTTGTCACAACAATAGAAATCTAACTAAGACAGCATGTTGTGGGGCACTTGGTTGATTGACATAGGAGGGCCCAGCCTACCGTGGGCAGTGCCATCCCGAGGTAGACCTCGGCTGTATAAGAAAGGTGGCAGAAGCCTGGCGTGCGTGGTGGCACACACCTTTAACCCCAGCATTCACGGAGTCAAAGGAAGTAGGATCGCTGTGAGTTCGAGCCCAGCCTGGTATACAAATCGAGTCCAGGACAACCAAGGCTACACAGAGAAACCCTGTCTCAAAAAGAAAACAAACAAACAACAACGACAACGACAAATCCAACAACCAAAAAAGGTGGCTGAGCAAGCCAAAGAGTGTAAGCCAGTAGGCAGCGTTTTTCTGTAGGCTCTGCCTTAGTTCCTGCCTCCAGGCTCCTGCTCTCATTTCTCTCAATGATGGATTGTGACCTGGGTATCATATGATGAGCCAAACTCTTTCCTCCCCAAGTTGCGTTTATCCCAACAACAGAAACCAAACAGAAAGACTAGGTAAACAAACAGCAGTGCTGTTTATGGAAATGGCTAACATCAAGCCAACCATTCACAAATCCTGAATGTGGGCTAGCCCTGCTGTGCTCAGGCAAAGGGCTCTTGCTTTGCCCAGTACAGGGGGTCGAGCTTACACTATACAGTGCATTTAAGAAGGCAGGATCTTCAGGCACAGAGCCAACGGTCCCAAATATTTGAGGAGTATTTCTGTGTGGTGTCAGAAGTGAGTCAAGGACGGAGGTGAGCAGGGAGCAACATCTTCTCAGTTGCTCGCTAACACCATCGAGCCCACCGAATCCTCACACAGCCGAGCTCTGTGTCTCTGTGTTGATCTTACAGATGAGCAAACTGAGGCTTCAAACAGGCTGTAAAAGTCACACAGTCAAGTGTTGGGCCCAGTTCATATGATGTCAAAGTCCCTGAATTCAGATCTGCCTCCTCCTTTCTGAAGCCCGCCACTGCAGCCTTTGTCTTTTCTGTTGAAGGACAAAGCCCAAGCGCTACTACAGAGGAGGTGCTTAACCGAGTCCCATGGAGCTCTAGCCACAGCAGGCCACCGGCTCTCTGATGTGCCTGACTCACCTTGAGATGTCCGAGTCTGGCTGGAATTTATAATTAGCATGGCATTAATTATTAAAAGTCCTTCTTCGCCATTTTAAAACATACTTGGCATCCTCAGTCCATAATGTCTCTTGAGAAGTGAGGCTCTGACATCTAGATATTTTAGATATAAAAATAGCGTAGCTAAAACACCGATAACAGAATGCCAAGAAATCGCTGCACTTAGTTCCCATGGTAAAGTCAATTTGCCTCCAGTTTCTGACACTCAGAGGTCTATGTGGAGCAAGAACAGGGTAAATGCAGGAGATGAAATTCAACAAAACCATATGCTCTCAGCTCAGTCTACATCTTCCTGGAAGGACTGCGCCAGCCTGCGATGGAAGCGGGGGCAGCCAACGGCAAACCTAAGACGTGCTTTGTAGAGTCAAAATTTTATCAATTTTAACGTAAATCATCAATTTCATAGCCACTTTTCAGGGAAAGCAGGTACATTCAGTGAACATTTTTCTCTTTACGATTGTTTAAACATAACAAAGTATAAGCATTTTAGAAGCCAGACAACACAATGTCTTTTTCTTTTTAAGCGGGCTCTGCACAGTGTACTTGTGTTCAGGACAGCGGGCCGTGTGCATCGCCCATGGTGAGGGGAATTACTTAAGTTCCTGAAGTACAGAAAGGGGACTGAGGACGTGAGAAAATACAAGGCCATTGATAGTCAGTAACTAGAGGCACACAAGAAAAATTGTGTGTGTGTGTGTGTGTGTGTGTGTGTGTGTGTGTGTGTGTGTAAACATCATACAGCCAAGTGTCAGGCAGACGTCATATGATGTCAAAGTCCCTGAATTCAGAATTCAGATCTGCCATATATATGTGTGTGTGTGTGTGTGTGTGTGTGTGTAAATGTCATACAGCCAAGTGTCAGGCAGACGTCATATGATGTCAAAGTCCCTGAATTCAGAATTCAGATCTGCCATATATATGTGTGTGTGTGTGTGTGTGTAAATGTCATACAGCCAAGTGTCAGGCAGACGTCATATGATGTCAAAGTCTCTGAATTCAGAATTCAGATCTGCCATATATATGTGTGTGTGTGTGTGTGTGTGTGTGTGTGTAAATGTCATACAGCCAAGTGTCAGGCAGACGTCATATGATGTCAAAGTCTCTGAATTCAGAATTCAGATCTGCCATATATATATATGTGTGTGTGTGTGTGTGTGTGTGTGTGTGTACAAGTGCTTTCAGCTGCATGTGTTTGTGTAAACCAAAGGTTGATGTACGGCTTCTTTTTTTTAAATATTTATTTATTATGTATACAGTATGCATCAGATCACATTATAGATGATTGTGAGCCACCATGTGGTTGCTGGGAATTGAACTCAGGACCTCTGGAAGAGCAGTCAGTGCTCTTAACCTCTGAGCCATCTCTCCAGCCTGATGTCAGGCTTCTTACTTGATCACTCCACGTTTTCTTTTTTGAGACAGAGTCTCCCCGACCTTTGTCATTTTGTCTAGACTAGCTGGTCAGCCAACCCTCACCATCCACCTGGAGTTAAAAGTGCGTGGCCATGCCCAGTTTCTATGTGGACACCGAGGATAGGAACATATCGTGCCTGCAGAGCAAGCGCCTTACCTTCTGATCCACTGAGTCTTACAAGCGGAGTTCATGCTGTCCTGTGGCCCCTGGGCTCTTCCCGTGGGGCTCGGAGCTGGAGGCCCGCCACAGCGCTGCGAATGTGGATGGGGTTAACTGACTTCTTGTATCTCAGTTTCCTCAAGAGTAAAATGAGGAACAGATGACCTCTGGCTTTCTTCCAGTTCTGGAGTGCCTGGGACCTCCAGCCGCAGAAGAAATGCCCAGACCCGTTTCCACGAAAACCGAGGTTAACGGGCAGCAGAGATGGCTCCGTATGAAGACCAAGCGGGGCCCTTGCCGGGAGCTCAGTCCGCAGCTCCCAGGGAAGGCGATTCCTTCCAGCTCCAGGGATCCAGTGACCTCCTGTGGCCTCCGTGGGTACTGCACTCAGCGACATATGCCCCCACGCAGATACACGCAATTGAAAAACAAAATCCAAATTTTTTTTTTTTTTAAGAAAATTTAAGTTAGATCTGTGGTGGTCTCCCGTAATGTACGCGGTCTGTGTCTGAAGTATTGATCAAGTGTGGTCAAAAGAGGAGGGGGCAGTGAGACACTTTGAGAAAAGTGCATCTGCATAAGTTGTACATGGTGTACTGTAATTGCCTATTTTTCCCATTAATTTCTACCATTACTCTTACGCTTTGCCTAATGTATGGATTAGACTTTCTTATGGATTTGCATGTATAGGAAAGCAAATGAAGGGCAAACACCGTATTTTTAAATTCCTTAACTTCAGCCATTTTTATATCATTGGCATGGAGCAGACAGGAGTTGCCAGTTAAAATTGGTGTCTAGTATGTGCTCCTGAGTCAGGTAGTCTGTTGGGTTTGTTTTTTGGTTTTTTTTTTTTTTTTGGTAAGAAGATTAATATGTGAGGAATATGATAAGCATGTGTTTTTTAAAAATCTATAAATGCACCAGGGAGAGATATTTTTATTTTCTTGAGTGTACTGTTGAGTTCTAAGACCTAACAAAGCATTTTTTCAGTGAATAAAATCAATATATAGACGTCTAGTGTCCTGTTCTTCTATGGATATTAGGCTTTAGTGGTCTAAGCATAGGAAGCAACTTAAAAAAATAATAGCGTGTGGGGGCTGGAGAGATGGCTCAGTGGTCAAAGCACTGGCTGCTCTTCCAGAAGACCCAAGTTCAATTCTCAGCAACCACAGGACAGCTCACAACTCTCTATGATTCTAGCTCAAGGGATCTGACACCGTCACACAGAAATGTGCAGGTAAAACATCAATATACACATTAAGAAAATAAAATATGTCTTGCAAGACTCCCTCTTCTCTCTCCAAAATAGGGAAGAAAAAAACCCCATCCAAACCCAAAGTCTATTGTTTTAAGAAGTCTTCAGCTTCAAGTCTGCATGTATTTTCACCTCCCTCTATTTTGTCTTTTTGAGACAGAGACTCGTGTACTCCTGGACAACCTGGAACCATCTGGGCTTGTGTAGACCAGGCTGGGCTTGAACTTGTGGAGACCCACTTGCCTCTGCCTCCTGAGTGCTGCGATTATAGGCGCATGCTCTCATACCTGGCCTATATGTTCATTCTCTTTATTTATATTTTTAAAAGACTGTCTAATTAGGCTGGCTTCAAACTCAAAAGCTCTGCCTGCCTCTGACACATAGGCCGCTGTGTTTCTTCTTATTCAGTTTGAGTAGAAAACTTTCACTAGATCAGCTACCATGACAATAGCAGATAGCAGGTTACTTTAAAAAATTTTTTTTAAATATTAGCTGCAAAACATTCAGTAGTGGCCCCACTGCTCACAACTGCCCAGGGCTGACCTCCGACAAGAGGATGCAGTCACTTAAGGAGAGTAGAAACCATATTACATGTCAGGAATTTTTGTTTTTGTTTCTTATGAACATTGGTGATCAGAGCAGTGACTCAGCAGTTAAGAGTGCTTGCTGCTCTTGCAGACTAACCCTAGTTCCATATGTCTCTCTCTCTCTCTCTCACACACACACACACACACACACTCACACACACACACACTCACACACACACACACACACTCACACACACACACACACTAAACATTTATGTCCACATTATATCTTTAAAAACATAAGTTAAAAAGCACAGCCTAGCTGGGCCTGGTAGAGCAGACCTTTAATGCCAGCACTCAGGAGGCCCATCTGATGGTCGAGGCTAGCCTGGTCTACAAAGCCAATTCCAGGACAGCCCAGATACAGAAACTCTGTATACAGCCAGAAACCCTGTATCGAAAAACTACACCAAACCAACCAAACAAGAGCCCTCCACGTCCTATCTACAAAAGGGAAGACTAAAATGGAATCCGTGCTTAGGTAAACGTGGTGAACCTGCAGAGCCCCACCAACAAAGAAAAGGATTTTGGAACCAGTCATAGAGAAAACAGAATAAAAACGATGTCTCTGTACTGAGCAGCAACGGGGGAACCAGAAGCCAGTGGACGGCATCTCCCAAAGGCTGAGAGCTGTCTGGAAATGTGCCACATGTCATGCATGGCTTGCACAGCATCCACAAAGCCCTGGGTCTGTCTCCAGCACAAAACTGGGCATAGTAGTATGCACCTGCAATCCCAGCACTCTGTGGGTGGAGGCAGGGGGATCAGAAGTTCAAGGTCATGCTCTGCTACATAGTGTGTCAAGGGCCAACCTCGGATCCATGAGATCCTGTCTAAAAAGAAACAATTGCTTAGAGAAAAAAAAATGACTGCCACCCTGGAGCTTCATATCCAGCAAATGTAAAAATTTACATATAAACAGGAAGTGCATTTACTATCAGCTACAATGAATTATAATTAAGGATGAAAATAATCCAACAGATGGTCCATGGGAAAAGAATTAAAACAATGTTTTTTAGAAATATATATATATTGTGCAAAATAGTTTTTACTTTATGGCATGATTAAGAAGCTAATCCTAGCCAGGCATGGTTGCACATGCATTTAATCCCAACACTTGGGAAGCAGAGGCAGGTGGATCTCTGTGAGTTCAAGGCCAGCCTGGTCTACAAAGTGAGTCCAGGATAGTCAAGGCAACACAGAGAGACCCTGCCTCAAAAAAACAAAAAGAAGAAGAGAGGAGGAGGAGGAGGAGGAGGAGGAGGAGGAGGAGACGCTGCTAATACTAAAATGCTGTTCTGCATAGAAACAATGTATTGAGAAAAGGAATATTCAAATGTCCTTAATTGTTCTGGCAAAGGTCAAGAAAGTATTAAATTTTAGTCTTAGTTAAGTTAGAAGGTCATAGTAGCTACATTGAATAACAAGGAAAATTAATTTAAAAATATGTAAATTCAATCAATTAGAGATAAGTAGAAAAAAATGCAACCAACCCTTCCAAAGATCAGGATCTGAGAAAAAAATTATTTAAAAGTACTGAACAAGTAGGAACAAAAAGATAAAATGGTAGGAAAAACAAATGAAGAAAATCAAGGTAGATGTAAATGAAGTAAGCTTACATACCTTGTCAAATTAGATTTTCCAAATAGAAATATGTGCTGTTTTAAGTTATACTTCAGGGGTGTGTGTGTGTGTGTGTGTGTGTACACATACATGGCCAGGTTGAAAATAAAAGGTAGGAGGAAATTTCTCCAGGAAAAATGTTAAGGGGGGGCAACTTGGTATAGTTAGGTTAATACCAGGCCGGTAGGTCACTATGAGCCAAGTATTATTTTTTTTAAAGATTTATTTATTTATTATGTATGCAGTGCTCTGGCTGCATGTACACTTGCAGGCCAGAAGAAAGCATCAGCCCACATTATAGATGGTTGTGAGCCACATGTGGTTGCTGGGAATTGAACTCAGGACCTCTGGAGGAGCAGTCAGTGTTCTTAACCTCTGAGCCATCTCTCCAGCCCCCAAGTATAATTAAAGATAGACAGCCTCACTGTGCCCTATCACAGTGACCAGGAAGATACACGGTTTAAAAGTGTATGCTCCTAAATGAAAAGCCTCCAGTTTATAGACCAAAATTGAGAAAACTGGGGGAAACAGACCGCTACACCCTCTCAGCAAGGACAGCTGGTCAGTGGTCTGTGAGTCTAGCAGATAACACAGAGAAAGGGTTAAATCCTGGTCCAAAACCTATTGATTTGGGGCTGGTGAGATGACAGTTCATCATCAGGCAAGATGCTGGCCACCGAATCTGGCAGCCAGAATTTAACTCCCAGGACCCATATGGCACAAGGAGAGAACTCCCACGAGCTCCGTGGCAGGCCACATGTGCATCCACATTGCAGACAAATACATGTAATTTTTTAAAATGTTTTGAAAGCAAACCTATCATAGGAAATCACAGCGTTCACCTGGCAGGCCTCACTGGGGTGAGCTGCCCTTCTCTCACACACTGATGCTCGCCCCCTGCGCTGCAGCCCTGAGGTGGGTTTGGTCCAGGTCTCAGGCTCTCTTGCCCATTTGCAGTCCCAGACCTCTCCTCTTCTTCTGGGTGTCCTTGAGGCCACCTGGGTCAGTCTCCCCCTGAGCTTGCTCTTGCTCAGCACTTTCTTACTTCTAGCTCCTTCTCTCTTGTCCTCACTCCAATCCCACTTGCTGCGGCCTGTCCACTGGGGCTCCCTCCCTCCTTTGGAACATGACACATCGGTACCTTGAAATAGACAAGGGTGGGGAGGTGGGAGAGAGGGGGGAGGGGGGCTCTCTCCACTTCAGCCCCTTGATAGCACCACAATTAGAAGGAAAGATTTAACAAACTGTTGTGTTTTGTTGCCTTTTTTTAAGTGCCTATGGGTGTTTTGCCTGCAGAGGCCAGAGAGGCATTGGGTGCCCCAGAGCTGGAGTCACTGATGGTGGGCCACATATGGGTGCTGGGAGCCAAACCCAGGTCCTCTGGAAAAGCACCAGTGCTCTCAGTCCCGGAGCCATCTCCCCAGCCCCGGCTGACAAGCATGTACTCTCTTTCCCAGCTCAGTTGAATTGACATATAAAAAAACAAGTATCACAATAAAGATAATTTTAAAACTACATTGTGTGGGGGGGGGAGGAGAGAGGGAGAGAGAGGAGAGAGAGAGAGAGAGAGAGAAAGAGAGAGAGAGAGAGAGAGAGAGAGAGAGAGAGAGAGGCATGAACATGTGTGCGTATGCCGACCACCATTAAGAGTCTTAATCTGAGTTGGGTGGAGGTAGTGCACATCTTTAATCCCAGCCCTTGAGAGATAGAGTCAAGAGGATCTCTGAGTTCAAGGCTAGCCTGGTCCAAAACACCAGGGCAGCCAGGGCTACACAGAGAAACTCTGTCACACAAAAAAAGAAAAATAAGCCGGGCGTGGTGGCGCACGCCTTTAATCCTAGCACTCGGGAGGCAGAGGCAGGCGGATCCCTGTGAGTTCGAGGCCAGCCTGGTCTACAAAGTGAGTCCAGGACAGCCAAGGCTACACAGAGAGACCCTGTCTCAAAAAAAAAAAAAAAAAAAAAAAAAAAAAAAAAAAAAAAAGAAAAATATCTAGAGACTAAGTAGATGTAAAGTGAAGTATGAGGCTCTGAATTCTAATCTCCAGCATGCATGTAAAAATCCAGACGCAGGCCAGGTGTGGTGGCACACACTTTTAATTTCAGCCCTGGGAGGCAGGTGCATGCAGATCTCTGTTAGTTTAAGCCCAGCTTGGTCGAGGACAGCCAGGGCCACACAGAGAAACCCTGTCTCAAAAAACAAAACACCCACACACAGGGCTAGCAGTAAAGGGAGTAAAGTTGGAGTAAAGCTGGCGGAGTGAGTAAAGGTGCTTTGTCACAAGCAAACCTGATGGACCCATGTAAAGGTGGAAAGAGAAAACTGATTCTACAAAGCAGTCCTCTGACCTTCACATCCATACCTGAGGCATACACAAATATGTGCACTTATGATATTTTTTAAAGCCAGGTACGGTAACAAGTGCCAGTAATTCCATTACCAGGAAAAACAAAGACAAGGCTTCCTGGCTCCTTAACCTAGCCAATTGGTGAGGTCTAGGCTCCGTGAGAGCTCCTTTCTCAAAGAGCGAAATGAGGGAACTCAGCTGGCAGAGCGCCTGATAGTCATGAAGCCCTGGGTTTCACTTCTCTCCACAGATGGAGCGCGGCACACACACCTGTGCTTTCCGCACTCGGGAGATAGAGGTGAGACCATCAGGAGCTCGTGGCCATGCTCAGCGACAGTGCGTTTGAGGATAGCCTGGAGTGCATGAGACTGTCCCAGAACAAAACAAAAAATAAAGTAGGAAGCAGTGGAGAAAGATTCCTAACACTAGTTTCTGGCTACACATATGAGCATATATCCCCCCCCTCAAAGTACAAAAGAGTCTTCATCTAAGGCAGTGGCTCTCAACCTTCCTAAGGCTGCAACCCTCTAATCCCAACCATACATTGTTTCCTTGCTACTTTATAACTGCAGTTTTGCTACTGTTAAGAATCATAACGTAAACGTCTGCTGTGCAACCCCAAAGAGGTCATGACCTGCAGGTTGAGAACTGCTGATCTAAGTGTCCAGGAATATGCAGACGTGTACTCTTCTCATGTACACATGAGGCATTTACAGACATCGATCAGGAGCCTGGCCAGAGAGTGTGATCCAACCGTTACCGTTCTGGGGGAACTGGTACTCTGCTGATGGCAGCTTCCAACCGCATTGCAGTTAATCTAAATGCCAATAATATGATAGATGAGGCTCATAAAATTGGCTTTGAAAAGTAAAATACATACTCTAGTAATGACGGGTCGAAGCAGAGGTCACGGCAGCCTTGAGGGGTGCTTGGGGGTGCGTCCCAGGCCTTGTACAGCCCGGGTAAGTAGTGTACCACTGAGCTACAGCCCCATTGAGGGGTGCTTGGGGGTGAGTCCCAGGCCTTGTACAGCCTGGGTAAGTAGTGTGCTACTGAGCTACAGCCCCATTGAGGGGTGCTTAGGGGTGCATCCCAGGCCTTGTACAGCCCGGGTAAGTAGTGTGCCACTGAGCTACAGCCCCATTGAGGGTTGCTTGGGGGTGAGTCCCAGGCCTTGTACAGCCTGGGTAAGTAGTGTGCCACTGAGCTACAGCCCCATTGAGGGGTGCTTGGGGGTGCGTCCCAGGCCTTGTACAACCTGGGTAAGTAGTGTGCCACTGAGCTACAGCCCCAACCCCTGTAGCTGAAGTGAGAAAACATTAACATATACTTTACTGTGATCTCACACAGTAGGGAATGTTGACCAATGGAGATTAATAGAGGTGTGTGTGTGTGTGTGTGTGTGTGTGTGTGTGTGTGTGTGTAAAAGAGAGAGAGAGGGAGGAAGGGAGGGAGGGAGAGAGTGTGTCTCCTGTAGCCTAGACTGGCTTCAAACTCATTACATAGCCAAGATGACCTCTTGAACTAATTAATGATCCTCCCACCTTTAACCTCCCAAGCACTGGGATTACAGGAGTGTGCCATTTTGCCAAATATTATGAAAAAATGTATGCCAATAAGCGAAAATATAGAGGAAAACCTCAAATAGAAAGAACCCCAAAGCCTGCAGCAGGACAGCTAATTAAGCAGTCATCAAATATGTCCTTGTGAAGACAAGTTGCTTCGGCGCTCTCACGACGACCCCCAAGCATTCACACAGGGATTTCCACCCTCACACAAGGCAGGGGATGTGGGCGACATCAGGGAAATGGCTGCCTAAGAGCTCCCCAAATTTACCTCTTTGTAAGAGCAACTTGACTTCCGGTTTCCCTGTGAGATCTCACTGGAAAGCCTTCTCTTTAATTTCAACTGACAGAGCAACCCAAGGCTTAAACCTTCTCTCACAGGTATAAAAGAAAGTGTTTATAAAAAATTAAAATGAGGTTGGGTAGTGGTAGCGCACGCCTTTAATCCCAGCACTTGGGAGGCAGAGGCAGGCAGATCACTGTGAGTTCGAGGCCAGCCTGGTCTACAGAGCAAGTCCAGGACAGCCAAGGCTACACAGAGAAACCCTGTCTCGAAAAGCCAAAAAAAAAAAAAAATCAAATGAACAAATACAGTTCCTGGCTGCCTGGCTGGGGATGTGCTCCCATGGGGTTCAGCCCATGATTGGTGTGCGTGAGGCCATTGGTTCAATCCCCAGAACCAAGAAGAAGAAGTGCCCCGGCCCGCCGGGGTTCGACTAACGCTCGGGAGGAAATTTTTCCTGTATGGAGACAGAACACTAGACACGAAGAAGGGGGCAAGTCTGCATTCTGATCAAACCCCGTTCATTGAAAAATTTTGCCGAGTTTATATAGGCACAGAAGCATAGGGTATTTGCGTAAGCAAGGGTTGCTATGGATACCTAACTCTGGAATGCTCCAGCAGGTAGGTATCTACCTTTACAGCTGCTATAATTGCAGGAGAGAAATTCCAGGAAAGTCGTGAAGGAGCTGGTTAGTCAGGAAAAAGCTCCCAGAACTGCTGCTCACAGGCAGCTGGCCTTTAGTCTGCTCTTACCAGTAGTTCCACCGGAAAAGGAGTAGCTCAGGGGTCTAGAATGACCAGCCCCCACAATAAACCACAACAGGTGTCTAACTGCTGACCTACGACAAGGTCAGCTACTTTCTGGTGAATGGCAGACTTCTGGAGAAATGGGAACCTAGGTTCTGACAAGATGGCTGAACATTGGCCGTGTAGCCCATCCCCTACAGAGAAGAAATAAAGTTATGGCTGGCTGATCCTGTGGGCAACAGCAGGAGCAAATAATGGGCTAACTAAAAAGAAAAAGAAAGACAGGAGAATGTGGTGCCGTACGACCTGTCATGCCGTGAATGTGAGGGTCTCAGTTACTTTTCTGTCACTATGGTATAACATATTGACCAAAAAATGACTTATGGGAGAGAAGAGTCCATTGTGGAAGGGAGCAGTGACAGTAATCAGAGGCACAGTAGCGGGACCCTGAAGCCGAGAGCCTGAACCCTCAGCCACTGCCTGAGGAAGTGTTGACTCTCCAAGGCCGACCCCAGCAATGCATTTCCTCCAACAAGGCCGCTCCAGCTAGGCCTCCCCAAATAGCGCCAGCAAGGGAGCAACTGTTAATCAGTCCAGAGAAGTCACTAAACAAACTGCTAACTCCAGAGAGGGTGCAGAGACTGATTGTCACAGGAGCCATAGGTCATGAGCCGGACTCCTCAACTCCAAAAGCTGTTTGTTTCACTTTCTTATTCCTGTCTCCTCACTCCCATGCATCCTTGCTTGCTTTAGGAAAAAAGTATCCATCCATTCTAAAAGAAAAAAAAATTACTGTATTTTATCTTTATGTGTGTTGGTGTGAGGGCATCAGAACCCCTGGAAATAGATTTACAGCAGTTGTGAACTGCCACATGGGTGTGGGTCCTCTGAGGAACCATGGGGTTTCCTGTATATAATGTGATTTTTAACATTATAAAGTATGACTGATAAAGATGATACCCTATATAAACCACAGAGGTATTTGCATATTACCCGGTAAAGCTGCTGTGGGATTTTGATATTTATAGTATTCAGTGGATGTTTACGTCACACAGAACCGTTTCAAATAGTCCTTTACTAAAATAGGGCAGGTGAAAGAAGTGAGCCTATGTTTCTAGAGACTTGTTTGTGGCAATTTTTGTGTAATTATTTTGTATATATTAATTCTGTCTCTTAAAAACAGAGGTGGTTTAGCAGTTAGGGTTTTTACACTGCTCTTGCAGAGAACCTGAGTTCAGTTCCAGCACCCACACTGGGCAACTCACGAAGACTTCCACATGTGCACATACCCGCTGTGGTGGTTTGAGTGAGCTTGCGTCCCATCCCGAAGGCTCCTCTGTTTGAATGTTTGGTCCCTGGTTAATGGAACTGTATGGGGAAGGATTAGGAGGCGTGGCCTTGTTCGCTGGGGGTGGGGCTTCAAGGTTTCAAAAGTCAACAGTAGCCCCAGTATCTCACTTTTTTCTTTCTCTCTTTATCCCGCCACCCCCCTCCATGCTTTCAACTTATGGATTAAGATGTGAGCTCTCAGCTACTGCTCCAGCACCATGCCTGACTGCCCACTGCCATGCTCCCTTCTGCGATGGTCATGGACTCACCCGCTGACACTCTCAGCCAGCCTTGATTAAATGCTTTTTTTTTTTAATTACTTTGGTCAGAGTACCTCTTCACAGCAATAAAAAGAGTAATTAAGACACCCACAGGTATACATATATACACCTAATTTTAAAAATAACAAATGTTCTTGAGAGGAATAACTCATATGCAGTAAAGTACTTAAAATGCTTATTAGTGTGCACTTTGCAACGTTTTGAGCGCTGTAGCTCTGTGTGAGCCCGTCGTCAGACCAGGAACACACCTTGGCCCACCTCAGAAGTCTCCTTCCACGCTTTTGTCACCCTTCCCTTCCGCCCCTCCCCCCTCCCCAGGTCTGCTTCCTGCTTCTATAGATTTGTCCTCATGTTCTAGAGCTTTACATAACGGGGGCTGGACGTTCTCTGCCTTTTTTTTTTTTTTTTGACTCCTTTCAGACAACTCTTTGATGTCTTATACACATTTTGTGGTTGGAAAAAACAGGCTTACATAAGTTATATCCTGTAGTCACAGGGGGGTGGACCTGGGATCCCAACTGATTTTTGCCTCTTACTGGGTATGTGAAAGCAAAGCCTTCGGAGGCCAAATGAATTGCTCAGAGTTACTTACCAGTGAGCCGGCAAAGTAGGACAAAACCCACTGCGCTAGTCGCCTCTTAGCTATTGATGTGGCTTCTGGAAAAAGCATATGACTCATATCAGATTTCTCTGAGACTGTGCTTTCCGAAGTGTCAGCCACTATCTTGACCTTACGAATGGTCTCAGATAGAAAATCTAGTGTGGGAGGTAAGGGCTGCCTCTAACACAGTTGGCTTCAACCTTCAGAGCAGAGAAGTCAGTTTCTTTGGAAACTGTCTTTGATTTCCATCGGTTTCCTGTCTCCTTCGGGAAAGGACAGTTGTTGGGTTGAGTTTGGCCTCCTCGCCCTCCCACATCTCCCCACTTTCTTCTCTCCATCTTGTTTTCCTTCCTTCCTTCCTTTGTTGTATTTTTCTATTTCTATTTGCTCTATTTCTAAATTGCTCTATTTTATTTTTAAAGTACTTATTTTTATTTTTCATTTAAAATTGTGTGTGTGGTCAGACAGTGGTGGTGCACACCTGTAATCCCAGCACTCGGAGGCAGAGGCAGGCAGATCTCTGTGAGTTCAAGTCCAGCCTGGTCTACAAAGGTCAGCCAAGACTACACAGAGAAACATTTTCTGGAAAAAACCCAAAACCAACCAAGCAAACAAAAATAGAATTGGTGTGTGTGTGTGTGTGTGTGTGTGTGTGTGTGTGTGTGTGTGTGCGCGCACATGAGTGCAAGTGCTTGTGGAAGCCAGTAGAGGGCATCAGATCACTTGGAACTGGAGTTACAGGCAGTTGTGAGATGCTGAGAAGTGAAGCTGGTTCCTTTACAGAAACTGTAAGCATATGCCCTCTTATTCACGGAGCCGTCTCTCCAACACCTAGTTTTCTTAAAGAAATTAATCCCCATTTTCTCCTTCATTAGCCCTGCTTTATGCTCTAATTGGCCTAAACCATCAGAGTAATACATGAAACAGCAGCAAAAATATCTGTTCTATGATTCTGTAAAACAGCCGTGTTGTTACAGCTCAATTTCTGATTATTGTATTTGCTGAGCATACACACAGCTCTTTTTTGCTTTTCTATTGCTGCGATAAGGCGCCAGGCCCAAGGCAACTTAGGAAGCGTTTGATTTCGGGGTTAGAGTTGTTTGTTGGCTCAGTTTATTAACAATTAAACTTTATTATACAACCCAACTAGCATATACAAGAAGGAAAAAAAAAGGTTAAAGGGACAGAAGATTAAAACCTCCTGGAATCCTTCGGCAGGACGGGTCCTTAGGTGTCTCTGTCCCACGAGCTGGTCCAGTCCCTTCCTCTCTCTCCGCGCCTCTTCCTTCTCTCCTTCTACCTCTTGTTTTTCTCTCCCCCACCTTCCCAGTCATATGCAAAGGGCGGTCCCTTCTCCCTTCGAGGGTCAATTAGGAAAACAATAGCCACGGTGGAGTTCCTAGGTAGGCTTCCTGAATTCCAAGCCCAGGAAGGCTCCAAACAGTCTCTCACAAGGTATTCATGGTGTGCCCCAAGGGTAAAGCCCGTGAAGACTGCTTCCACCTGAGACAAAGCTTAATCTTTCCTACAGTTGTTTTTCTTGTAACTGTGACCAAATTCTCAATAAGACACTAGTTTGTGGAGGAAGGGTTTATTTTGGCTTACAGTTGGAAGGGATAGTCTATCACTGCAGGAAAGGCACCATGACGGCAACAGGAGGCAGCTGGTCACATTGTATCCACAGTGAGGAAGCAAAATGTGATGACTGAGTTCAGTCCAGGGCTCCAGTCCACGCAGTGCTGCAGCCGCATTTTAGAATGGGTCTTCCCAGCTCAGTTCCCCTAGCCGGGGTAATCCCAGGGGATTCGAAATCTCTGAGTTGACACAGAGTTGACATGGCATATTAATTGTCAGAAAGGTGAGGACAAGATCTCTACGGTGTGTGTGTGTGTGTGTGTGTGTGTGTGTGTGTGTGTGTGTGTGTGTTGTGTGTGTGTGTGTTGTGTGTGTGTATTTCTATTTGCTCTATTTCTAAATTGCTCTATTTTATTTTTAAAGTACTTATTTTTGTACTTATTTAAAGTACTTATTTTGTTGTGTGTGGTGTGTGTGTGGTGTGTGTGTATGTGTCTGGTGTGGTGTGTGTGTGAGGTGTGTGTGTGTGTATGTGTGTGTGTGTGTGGTGTCTGTGTGTGTGTGTGTGTGGTGTGTGTGTGGGGTGTGTGTGAATATATGTGTGTGTTGTGGTGTACTGTGTGTGTGTATATTAGGTGTGTATGTGGTGTGTGTGTGTGTGTGGTGTGTGTTAGGTGTGTGTGTATGTGTCTGGTGTGGTGTGTGTGTGAGGTGTGTATGTGTGGTGTATGTCTGAATATATGTGTGTGTTGTGGTGTACTGTGTGTGGTGTGTGTGTGTATATATTAGGTGTGTATGTGGTGTGTGTGTGGTGTGGTGTGTATGTGTGGTGTGGGGTGTGTGGGGTATGTGTGTGTTGTGGTGTGTATGTTAGGTGTATATGTGTGTTGTGGGTGTGTGTGTGTGTTGTGTGTATGTTAGGTGTGTGTTTGAGCCCACACACTAATACGCCATGCATGTTTGAGGTCAGAGATGAATTAACTCCATGCTGTTTGAGACAGCGCCACGTGTTCACCACTGTGTGCACCCAGCTCACCGACCCATCTTGCTGTAGAAGAGCTAGGATTGTTACAAACGCACATGGCTGTGTTAGGCCTTTTATGTGGGCTTTGGCCATCAGAACGCGGGTCTTCATCCTTTATAGGAAGCCATCTTCCCAACCTCCATCAGGGTGTTTTACACTGTATGTCTTATAAAACAATTTGAGCCATGTGCACCTGTCATGCCCTACATGTGCCGTGTTTAATGTCAGATACCACGTGTTTCAACAGAGCGCCTAGGACTTTAGCTAACTAGCCTGTCAATGATACTCATCGCCACCCCGTGAAGTATTTTAAGGAGCTAAAAGAAATGATGATAGCGCCCATATCATGAAACACAAGTTTATATTCCAGGGGAAATATGTCAGTGTGAACATTAATTGATACATGGAGCAGATCCATAAAAACCTAAGCCAGCAAGGAATCGCAATCGCCCTGCAGTCTGGTTATAGAAGCCTGAGATTCTTAGATTTACGCCCAGTAACTCAACCAAGTAAGAAGAAAGTAATAAAACAAATTTTAAGAGGAGGATGTGTGATAGGGAGCTAAGTCAGGCTCAATCCTTCTCCTGGAAAGTCGCAGGCTATAGAGCTGAGGTTGTATTTATGAGGCAGAAACAGCATTTTAAATCTTATTTTTTGGGGGGCAGGTAAGTGAACTGTATACATAGAACCTGGCAAATTTTAACAAAGAAATAAACAAAATGTAACCTTTGCAAGGAGGCATTTTATGACTCTCACACTTGCGAAACTTGCTTAGTCTCATTTTTGGTATTTCCAGCATTTGTGATATTATCTTTCATTTATTTGTTGGTTGGTTTGCCTTTATGTAGCATGCCAAGGCAAGGAGGTTAGACACAGGGCAAAATGTATATAGGTAACAAGAGACAATCCTATAGGGCATGCTGGAAGGAAGAAGCCAGAGTTCTCTGTTTCAAATACCCAACTGAGAGCCATAAAATCAAGAGATCAGAAGTGTGCTGTGAGCGTTAGGGCAAGAGGTGGGAAGTGTAATGTCCGTCCTAGTTCAGGTGGGATCTCCACTCCGTCTGACTTCAGTGACATTTCACTCCTCCAGAGATATCGAGTTCCTGGGTCTCTCTATTTTTGAACGTCCTACATTCTGTGAACACCAAGAAAGGAAGACACAGGCTGTGGAAATAGCTGAGGAGACCCACAGGCTTTTCAGTTACCTTGGTAATGTTACTTTACCTCCCCGAGTCTCACATGTCCCATGTGTAAAATGCACCTTCCACCCAGGGACCTCCTGGGACTCACGAAGGCCACGAATGTAGGTAATCCTTAGCAGCCAGGGAGGCTGTCCTCACTCCAGAGAAGAGAAAGTTCAGAAAGCAGTTGTAGATTGCTTCCATGGAGCCAATGAAGCCCGCACTTGCTCCAGGCCAACTCCTTTTCTTTATTTATTAGTTTTAAAGATATATTTCTTTTTATTTTATGTGTCTAGGTGTTTTTACCTTTGTGTATGTCTGTGTACTGTGTGTGCAGTGCCCATGGAGGCCAGAAGAGGGTAGCATCTAACCCTGGAAATGGAGTTACAAACGGTTGTGCACCACCACGAGGGTGCCGGGAACCGATCCTGGATCCTCTGGAAAAGCAACAAGTATTCTTAACTGCCGAGCCATCTCTCCAGCCCCAACTCCTCCCCTTCTTGCTTGATCTTTAGGATAGGCCGTGCTTCTCTGACTTCTGCAGAAGCTCTGTCAGGATTCTCGAAGCTTTCTCACAGAAGAACGTTGAATTCTGGAGAGGCCCTCTTCCTTTCTGTTGGCTCGCTCACACTGGCTTCCTCTCTTCTCTCTCTCTCTCTCTCTCTCTCTCTCTCTCTCTCTCTCTCTCTCTCTCTCTCTCTCTCTCTCTCTCTTCCGTGTGTGTGTGTGTGTGTGTGTGTCTGTGTGTCTGTGTGTCTGTGTGTGTGTGTCTGTGTAGAGGGATCCAGGGACACCTGCCCATCTTGTTATGTGGACATGTGAGTCCACCCAGTGCTTACAGCCCTCGCAGTTGCTTGGCACTGAGCAATCTCTCCAGACACTTAGGGGCCCAGATTCTAAGGCAGCAGAATAGGAGACAGGAATTCGATGTTCCCGGATGTATTGACAGAGCAGGGTCCAGGCAAAGCCTTTAAAGGAGGACGGGGGAGCAAAGCAAGGCCAGGAAAGAGCAGAGCCTGGGTGCATCCGTGTAAAGTCGGCCCTTGGCTGTGTCTGTAGAGGAAGGGCTCTTCCACATGTTGGTCACTGCAGGTCTTTCTTCTCTGAGACAAGGTGAGCAGTTTGTTACAGACTGCTTGTGAGGCACGGTGGGCTGTTTGTACCAGCAGACTCAGAGCTCTCAGTAAGAAATGGTTACTTTTACTTGGATTAAGAATTACCTCGGAGCCGGGCGTGGTGGCGCACGCCTTTAGTCCCAGCACTCGGGAGGCAGAGGCAGGTGGATCACTGTGAGTTTGAGGCCAGTCTGGTCTACAAAGTGAGTCCAGGACAGCCAAGGCTACCCAGAGAGACCCTGTCTCTAAAAACCAAAAAAAAAAAAAAAAAAAAAAAAAAAAGAATTACCTTGGGACTTGATAAAGCACACTTCTGCTTGTGTCTGAAAGGGTGTTTTCAGCGGTGGAGAATTACCGGACAAGATTTGTCCTGAATGTGGGTGGCACCATACAGGCTTGGAGCAATGGATGGAACAAGAAGAAAGTGAGGACGCCAACCACTCTCTGCTAGTCACTCTCTGCTTCCTGATCACCATCGTGGATAACTTTGCTAGGCCACAGCTCTTCCTGTTGTGACGTTCTGCCTCACCAGAGCCCAGAATCGAAGCAGCAGCTGATCGTGCTGGGGAGCCTCTGAAACTGTGAGCGGAAATAGAGAAGCCCTCCTTCAGACACTTTTTCTCAGGCAGTGCATCTCAGCAGTGGGAGGGCTCACACAGGGTGTGGGATTCGGCACACAGCCGGTGGATTCTTTTGGTCTCCAGCTCAACCCTCTGTGTGCCCTCTGTGGTGAAGCAGGTGTCCTAGTTTGCTGTGATGATGTGAGAGATCCTGGGCTACTGATGGTGGTGTCAGAGCAAGTCCTACAGGTGTACAGAGCTGGACAAGCAAATCCGTGCCAGAAATACAAGCCCGAGCCTTCTTCTCAGGGTGCCAATAGGGTCTCTCCTCTGAATTTCTGGTTCATGGTTTGTTTCCTTGAGCAGAGCCTTTCCTACATAGCCCTGGATTGAGGATCCCTCCTCCTCCTCCTCCTCTTCCTCCTCCTCTTCCTCCTCAGTCTCCAGGGGGCTAGGATTTTAGGAGCGTGTGCTGCTACACTCGGCTTGTAAGCCATCTCTCGACGTGCCTCAAATCTCTGTTCTCAGACAGTTCCGGTGCGATGGAACACTCCCATTTATATGTTTACATCTTAATTTCCGCCCTACCCTGTGTCTTCCCAAAGTGTCTAGGCTAGATGCTGTGTCCTGCTCACCCACTGGTTCAGTCAGGATGACTCAGATGGGCCAATGGCAGATTGGTAAAACTCCAATGTCTGCCCCCCCTTTTTTTTTTTAAAGGCAGAGATCAAATGACAACCTGTCCCTCTGTCCTTCAACTGTACTATGGTAACTGTACTATTTTTTAGTGTGTGTGTGTGTGTGTGTGTGTGTGTGTGTGTGTGTGTGTGAATCTGTTCACATGCATCATGTTGGGTCCTATGGAGCTGGAGTTACAGGCATTTGTGAGCAACTTGCCATAGGTGCTGTGAACCAACCCAGGTCCTCTAGAACCACAGGGAGAAGTGTTGAGCCAGCCCTCTAGCTCTGTTGTCCTCCATTGCTGTTCTGTTCTGTTCTGTTTTGAACTTGACACAAGCTTAAGTTATTGAGGAAGAATCTTGCTGAGAAAATGGCCCTGCCGTATTAGCGTCCAGGCAAGGCTGCTGTATTGGCATCCGGGCAAGGCTGCCGCATTGGTGTACAGGCAAGGCTGCTGTATTGGCGTATGGGCAAGGCTGCAGGGCATTTTCTTGATTGATTATTGGGGTAGAAGAGCCCAGACCATTGTGGGTGGTGCCACCTGTCAGCTGGCGGTTCTAGGTTTCATAAGAAAGCGGGCTGAATAATCCGTGAGGAGCAAGCCAGTAAGCAACACCCTCCATGGCCTCTGCCCCAGCTTCTGCCTCCAGGATCCTGGCTAAGAGTTCCTGACCTGACTCTTGGGGAAAAAATGGACGACAAGCTGTAAGAGGAAATAAACCCTTTCCTTTCCAAGTTGCTTTTGATCATGATGCTTCATTGAGGCAACAGAAACTATAACTAAGACAATTATGTATTTATCCCATGTATTACAACCCCTGCTTATGTCTGAAGGCTCCACAGCAAGGGCCTGCCTTGCTTTCTTTCTTCAGCAGGATCCTGCCATGGCTTAATGTATTCAGTGGTGCTCAGTAAGTGTCAGCTGGATTAATTTAGCTTCCTTCTTAGCCAGATGTCTGTAGAGGGTGGTATGAATGTTCTTAACTCATCCTCACTTTGAATAATTAACAATTCAATTGTCTTTCCTCATGCTAATTCTATAGTTGGGTTTGTTGCGTGTTTCATAGACAATATATGGAAATGAGACCCTTCACTTACCCCTCTGAGGACTTGGAAACGAAATTTACATGATAATTAAGAAAACTGTGTAAAGTGGATGCATTTCACCTGATGCTAGAGGGAAGCCAAGAGGCTGAGAATAAATATGTGACTGAAAAGTGGGGGTACTCAGAAGTTCAGTTGTACATGCCCCAGGCTCACCCCTGATGAGATCTGAACTTGGTTATAATACAGATGCTCATCCTATTATCATTCAGTCGGGGTTGTGAGAACCTTGTTTCAGCAGGGACCAGGCATCTCCAGGAGCTGGGAGTTTGCAAATTCTCTCCTTGCTTTGCCTTTGATTCCAGCACTTGTGAGGCATGCCAGCCAGATCTGTGAAAGTTCCAGGCCATCTGGGGCTACACAGTAAGATCTTGACTAAAAAAAAAAAGCCCAAAGTACTATCTTGTCAGGACCACAAGATCAACGGGAAAGGGGCGGCTTGCTGTGCAATCTGAAGATCTGAGTTTGGTCCCCAGATCCCACAATGGAAGGAGAGAAAGCAACTCTCAAAGTTGTCCTCTGACTTTCCAATACATACTGTGCATACATTTATACACACATTAATAATAATAATAATAATAATAATAATAATAATAATAATAATAATAGCCATCTTATCTTCTTCTTCTGACCCTTTAAACTTTTGGCTAACTTAAACTAAACATTGCTAGCACAGTAGTGAGCATAGTTATCTTCCATGTTAACTGTTAACTGGATACCTAAATTTTTAAGTTTAAATTGTTGCAAAGGATATAAGTTCCAGTGCAGCAGATAAAGCAAAACTAAGTCCCTCTTTTAAATAAGTTCAATTGAATGAATTGCTGTAGATGCCCCGTGCCATGTGTTTTTAAGATGGTTAAGCCAGCTCTCCATTAACAGTTTGAAATTTTTAT
The DNA here is from genome assembly GCF_964271855.1 of Acomys minous. Taxonomy (NCBI): domain Eukaryota; kingdom Metazoa; phylum Chordata; class Mammalia; order Rodentia; family Muridae; genus Acomys; species Acomys minous. The sequence continues at coordinate 5,556,108 of NC_140491.1, forward strand.
ATAGTCTCTTTTTAACTATTTCATGTTTCTATCCCATTTCACCTAGAAAGTTTTATCTCAATGTAATGTGTTTTTATGCCTGAAAGTCTTTTACTGGCTGTTCTAGCACAATATGCTGTGATAAATATTCCTCTACTTGTATATTGAAATTAAATTTTGTTTTTATTTCCTGTGTCCTCGGGCTTTAAGCATTTCAAAATATCTTACTGAGTTATTATCTCTAGGACATAATCAACTTATTATAAATATGTTACACATTTCATGGGTAACATGAAAAATAAAATTTTATTGAAAGATTAATGAGGCTACTTTTTAAAAATGGTTTATGCATTTGTGGATGAATAAAAGAATTGCTCTTGCCAGAAGGTTTGCTGTTACTGCTGTTGAGATAGTTATGACATTCACTTGATTCCTGTTTCTCTGCATTTAAGTAGAAGAGTAAGAAAACCTCTGACTCATCAAAAGAGTGCAAGGGACTCCAGAGTGGGTTTTCTGTAGCACGGGTCCTACCTTGTTTACCCCTGAGTTGTATTTCAAATGCCACAAGAGAATTTCACTTGGATGCCTGTCACCTTATAGCTTTTTTGTTCCACCTTCAGCTTTGCTAACAGCAAAGGGCTGGAAACCACTAGGTTTAGGAAATGCAGTCTTTTACTCTCTCACCTCCTCAGCTCTGTCTTGTTTGTTTGTTTGGTTGGCTGGTTCATTGGTTTTTGTTTTTTATTTTGCAAGATAGGGTTTTTCCTCTGTGTAGCCTTGGCTGTCCTGGACTCATTTTGTAGGCCAGGCTGGCCTCGAACTCACAAAGATCTACCTGCCTCTGCCTCCCGAGTGCTGGGATTATAGGTGTGCGCCACCACACCCCTGCTGTCCTGTCGATCTGTAATTTCACTCAGTAGTGTTAAGCTGACACTCAAGGCTTCGAGCTGTGGCCTTTCCTCAGCACAGGGAATGGGGGGAGGCATGGAAAGGAATGGGGGGCCGGTGTGGACTGGCACAGGGGATGGGGGGCACCCATGGAAAGGAATGGGGGGCTGGTGTGGACTGGCACAGGGGATAGGGGGCACCCATGGAAAGGAATGGGGGACGACTGGTAGGGACTGCGATCAACCTAACACCAACAGTTGCCAGGACTGACATTCAGGAAGGAATACTATGAAAAATGAGATCGCTCTTGGGCCAGGTGTGGAGGTGCACACCTTCAATCCCAGCATTCACGAAACAGGGCTAAATGGATCTCTGTGAGTTCGAGGCCAGCCTGTTCTACATAAAGAGTTCCCAGTCAGTCAGGGCTGCATAGTGAGACCTGGAAAAAAAAATTAGTGCCCATATCACTGCCTCTGTTGGAAAGTCTTGACTGTGAGCCCAGGGGTCCATGTTGCCCAGTCTGCAGACTCAGCTTTTATTACAGGTGGTGGTTTGGGTATGAACTGGGTGCTACACACAACAAGGTTTCCTACCAGAACCATTGTAAGTATAGCGTTCAGTGTCATTAATTGTGCAACATCTCCACTGTCTATCTCCAGAGCCCTTTTCATCTTGCAGAGCTGTAATTCTGTATCCACAAGACAGCAACTTACCAACTCCACTTCCCCCAGGCCCTGCAACAGAGTTACGTACATGCTTAATACAGCAGAGCGTGTGAGGCCAAGCCCTCTGGGAGGTTGCTGTTTACCTGATTTGGGGTTCTTTCTACAGACTCTTACAAAACTCAGTACCCAAATAAAATGCACATAGAATAATTCCATGAATCTAGGGAAGATTTTATTCTCACCACAGAAAAGAATGCAACATTTTGTAAGATTTTTTTCTAGGCCCCGCTTAATACTATCTGTGATGCATTTAACAGTCTCTAAAGTTTAGTCATGTTCACTTGTGCTAATAAAAATGTTCCAGATAATTGTTACCTACTTGTATTTTTTATTGGCTAGGAATAGAGCTCCTCCGGGCTGCCAGAAGAAAGTATACACACTGCATAGCTCAAACCACAAATAGATTCCCTTATAGTTCTGGACATTAGAAGTTTAAAATTAAGGTGTCAGCAAGGTCCTTAATTTGTGACGGTCTGTTCTGTACCTCTCTAGAAGTGTGTATGCGTGCCCCCCACACATGTACACCTGTGTGTGTGTGTGTGTGTGTGTGTGTGTGTGTGTGTGTGTGTAGTGTTGGAGCATGAACCTGGGACCTCACCCATGCTGGACAAATGCTCTACCACTGAGATACACCCACTTCCTGTGCCTAATTCTTCTTTTCTATTGATGGCTAGAAATCTTCAGTGTTTCTTGTTTTATAGGTCTGTAGTTTCTATCTTTTCCTCCTAGTAGGGAACAGAATAAGTCCTTAGTGAATGATATGCATGCACACACGCAGTTGTGCAAAAAACATCATTAAAAAAATCAACCCCATAGATTTAAATGTATAAACAAAACAAACTTTAAAAATGACTTTCAATTTATCAGAATAGGAAAGAAATATGATCTGGGCATAAACAATTTCCTTTTCTGACTTTTTCTATATATAGGTTTTTGTTGCTGGCTGGTTTGTTTGTTTCAGTTTTTTGGTTTTTTTGCTCTGTTCTGAGACAGGGTTTCAAGTGGCAGAGTCTAGCCTATAACTTCTGTCTCCCCTTCCTCACTTCCAAGATGCTGGCATTCCTGGCGTGCACCACTGCAACTGGCTAAAAAGGGCTTCCTGAAGAGTTTTTCTCACTGATGGAAAAGCAATAGTACAGAGCAAATGTGCTGAGAAAGTGCCTTGAGAATCTTAGCTTATGCAAGGAGGAAGGCCGCTCCTGGTTCACTTTGTTTCCCCTCAAACCCTAAGCATAGTGCTGCCTAAGGGAGTTAAAGGACACCAGGAAAAGCGTTGTTCAGGGCATTTTTGACTCAGCTCTTTTCTTGTAACAAGTAAGATACATATGGGCTGGAGTGTTGGCTCAGTTGTTAAGAGCACCTGTTCTTCAGAGGGCCCGGGTTCGATTCCCAGCACCCACACGGTGGCTCACAACCATCCGTAACTCCAGCCCTAGGGTGTCTGGTGCTCTCTTTTGGTTTCTGAGGGCATTAGGGATGCACAGACACGCCTGTAGGTGACACGCTTATAGACATACATTAACAAATAAAGCTAAAACACGTTGGGCTGGAGGGATGGCTCAGTGGGCAAGAGCACTTGTGCTTGCAGAGGACCTGGGCTTGATTTCCAGCAGCCACAAGGCAGCTAGCTCTTAGCTCTTTGTAACTTTGAGATTTCTCAAAGGACTCAAAGGCCTCTTCTGGCCTCTGTGGCACACACATATATAAATGCAGGCAAAATACCCACACACATATAAATAAAATAAAATAAAGGTGTTAAAGGTGCATGCGACACTGTATTCCATCTCCTCAAAAGTGTTACCTGGAGTGGGCATGGCGCACACAGCTGTGGTTCTAGCAGCTGAGCGTCTGAGGCCAGGAGCTTACTGTGAACTTGAATTCTCAGCCAGCCTGGGCTACGTAATGAGTTTTAGGCAAGCATGGATTTTATAAGTGAAAATGAGGTCAGCCAGGTATACACATAAAGACCTGGTCTCAAGAAACCAAACCCCAAACCCAAAAAACGTAAAATCAAATTGTTATCTGAGCCAAGAATGCACATTTTTATCATTTTAATGGAACTTGATATTTTTGTCCTCTCATTGATGGCTTTTATTTATTTGTTGTGTATAGAGTGTTCTGCATGTACACCTGCAGGCTGGAAGAGAGCACCAGGTCTCATTATAGATGGTTGTGAGCCACCATGTGGTTGCTGGGAATTGAACTCAGGACCTCTGGAAGAACAGACAGTGCTCTTAACCTCTGAGCCATCTCTCCAGCCTGTCATTGATGACTTTCTAGACAGCGTATGAACCTAGAATACAAGTACAGAAACTGGTTGACTAGCAAATGCGCTGCCCTTACTGTTCTCTATGCTGTACCCCTCCCCTTCACGTCACGGGAACTTTCTTCTCTGACAGTCCCTAGTACACAGGGGAATACAATGCTCTGGGACTCAGTATGTTTATGGGTGCTCTAACTGGGACCTGAGATTTCATAGTCTAAATAAGAGTTAGAATTATGTCTTGCAGAACCATTGGCTTGGAAACTATTTTCATGAGAAGTCATACCTCATTTGATTAAAATAAAGACAGAAAATCCAACCTCAAGGAAAACTCATTTGTCTTCTAAGAATAGCATTTCTGATAGTCAAAGAAATTAGAGGTGGAAAAATCAATTCAAGCTAATCTACCGGCTTGTCAGAAAGAGCTGCTCTCTGCAAAATATACTCTAGTTCTTTGTCCAGGTTAATTTTAAATGTCTCAAGGGATGGAGAACTTCTTACATCTCTTTGGAGTCTTTTCTTTTTTAATCTTATTGAAACTACTACCAATGTTTTCTAATATGAAACCTTCATGTTAAATTCCACTTATATACTATTTCTTTTAATCACACTTTGTTTTCCTATACTAATGCCATGTTCTTCCTGAATACAGTTTCTGTACTTTCAGTTACTCCTGACAAGACTATTTTCTCCTGTCTGATGGGGGGGGGGGGGGGAGGAAGAAAGGGGAGGAAGGGGAGAGAGATTTTCTACATAGTCATGGGCAGAGGCCAGAGGTTGTTTGATTTTTGGGATGGCTTTTTTCTTCTTTTATCTTTTTATGGTTTTTTGAGACTGAGTTTCTCGATGTAGCCTTGGTTATCCTAGACTGGCATTGTAGACCAGGCTGGCCTTGAACTCACAGTGATCTACCTGCCTCTGCCTCCCGAGTGCTGGGATTAAAGGCGTGCGCCACCACCACGCCGGACACCCCACCCCCTTTTTAAAAAGTTGCTTCATCACCTATGATATTCCTCTCTCTCTCCCTGTTCTAAAGGTATTTATATTTTTATTTTGTGTATCTTTTACCTGCATGTGTGTATGTGAACCGCCTGCACGCCTGGTGCTAGAGGAGGTCAGAAGAAGGCGCTGGATCCCAGGCTGGAGCCATGGATGACTGTGTGCCACCACGGGGTGCTGGGAACCAAACCCTGGTCCCGCGCAAGGGCATCAAGTCCTCTAACTGCCGAGCCATCATCTCTCCTTAAAATCCAAAGGAGCTGGGTGTGGTGACACGCTCCGTATTTCTAGCACTTGAGCTACTAAAACAGGAAAAGCGCCTGTCTGGGGAATAAAAACAGAAGCCGTGGTTCCCTCCACCCCCAAAAAAGGAAGAATAAAAAGAAATAAAAGAACATCCTATAAACAAATACGCAAAACAAATCCACGGAAGGTCTTTTTGTCCCCCCATCTTTTCCTTTCTTTTTCAGCCTCTGTAATGAGGTCCTTTGGAGTGTAGGATCTTTGTTGGGGACAGAGAGTGGAGACTATTAGCTTTTTCTTTGGTCAAGGAGGCTCTTAATTCCTTAGCAAATTGGCAATGTATTTCCTGCCTATCTCTAGTAGAAGGCTTTTTTTCTTATAAATGATTCTCAGTTCTTTTTAAAATACATCTTTTCAACGTTCTCCGTCTTAGACTCACCCTTTCTTTTTAATTACCTTTGCATGAATTTAGAATTGAGCATTTTTTTTAGGTCGCACTGTGTGATTTGTATTGTACCCCACTGAATATAAAGGCCATCTCCTTCCCCCCCACCACCCCCACTGACAAGATTCAAAGTCTTGGCCTTATCCAGGTAGAGGATTAGCCTTGAGGCACTGTGCACGCTGGTGCTCCCGACTGAAATTTCTGCTGTCTGCTGATAAGAGAAGCAAGGAACCCAGAAGAGCGAGGAGATAGCATGAGGCCTGAGGTAGAGACTGCGCTGAAGAGGAGAACATGAATTCTTTGCAGCCAGAGTCTGTTCATTAATATGCTAGCTCCTACAGTAACAGCTCCCAGTGACCCCGGGGAAGCCTGATGCTGTCTCGAAAGCTTTTGTACACTTTTAATTGAATTTCTACCAATTCTTGTGTAGAACTGTCTGCTACCATTGTTCAGAAACCAGGGACTTTTAACGACATTTCCTAAATATGTTTTCCAATAGTAAAATTCTGCAGAAGCTTTTGATTCATTTTCTTGCCAGAGTTGATCAGGGACTAAAACAAAAGTGGAAACGAAACAAATGAAACAGCAGAGCAACAACAAAATAAGAAAACAAAGCAAAACAAAACAAAAAAATCCTGCGTGGTCGGATCCCCTAGGAAAAGCGCTGTGTGTGTGATTCCTCGCAGGAAGCAATGCCTCATTGAGAGTGAACTTATCTCCTGCCTTGAAGAGATTTCACCCTGCTTTTGTCCCCAGTAGCTCAGTGACCTTCAGAAAGTCACCTAACTTGTCTGACAGCACTCTCTTCTGAAATAAAATCAAGGAACCACTGTTAGAAATTGAGACCCAACTGAGTTTGTGTTTGCATAATGTTTCAGTATATAGTACTATAAAATCTAACTTCTTGTACAAAAGGTTAAGTATTTATCTGTTCTGTTTGTTTGTTTGTTTCTGATGTGTGTGCACAAATGCTCACCCATGCTATGGGGTACATGTGGAAGCCACAGCACAAGTTGAAGGAGTTGGTTCTCTTGGGGGTCAAACTCAGGTTGTCAGCCTTGGCAATGTACAACCTTACCAACCGAGCCAGCTCACTTGCCCTAACTCCCTTTTATCTTTCTCTCATTTATTGAACAGGTGTGTGTTATCTGGAAAGAGGAGTTTACAGTGCCATGGAGAATGATGCAACATGCGACTGGATGGATAGTGAGCATGCTACAGAAACATTCGGCACACTCTGGAGTTAAAGAGGGAGCAGCTGGCTGGCACGGGAGACTCAGGGAAGAACTGGCCTAGGAGGAGCAGCTGGCTGGCATGGGAGACTCAGGGAAGAACTGGCCTAGGAGGAGCAGCTGGCTGGCATGGGAGACTCAGGGAAGAACTGGCCTAAGAGGAAAGTGACACGAAGAACTGGACAAGGTGAAGGAGGTAGAAGGGGGCCCTGGGCAAAGCCAGGAGTGCATTCCAGGCCCAGGGAGTAGCACAGCAAAGGCCTGTTGAAGCGTGGACGTTCATGGCCTGCTTGCCGATGGGTGATCAAGAACAGGCAAAGCATCATGGGTGAGTGACTGGGAGAGGGACGGAGGAGGCATTCCTTTCTCTTTGCAGGGCCTCACCTACTTAGATGACAACACAATGATGCACATGCTTTGGTTACTAGGGTTACCAGAAAAGAAAACCAAGTTTGAGGGAAGTTACTTGCCCAGAAACACCTACAAAAGGGCATGGTGCAGCGGGCGTTTCAACCTGGGTGGCTGAGTGCAGCATTTTCATTCTGTGAGCCTGGTGGCTTCCTTTCCTTAAAGCCCGTTTAGAGAAGAGATAATGCCTGACCTGGACCTTGGTGGGATGCTGCTCAATAAAGATGTATGCGCGTGAGGTCGGCCTGAGAAGGACGCCTATAAGACCAGACAGAGAGAAGCCATTTGGCGACCAGGCTTGCTCACCGGCAGGTGAGACTAGGAAAGGGTAGATAGAGGCTGTGGGAGAGGCGGCTGACCAGCGTGGGTAGAGGCTGCGGGAGAGGCGGCTGACCAGCGTGGGTAGAGGCTGCGGGAGAGGCGGCTGACCAGCGTGGGTAGAGGCTGCGGGAGAGGCGGCTGACCAGCGTGGGTAGCAGAGAAGGTAGAAACATGCATTTGCAACAAGAGGAATTGGCCATGCAAATAATAAAGAGTTAGAGTTAAGATTTTTATCCCGCGATTTGATCACTGCCCCTTGGTGGAGAGGTCCTGTGGGAACACAGATGTAGGGGATGCAGGGTTTCCAGATGAGACTTGATAGGCTGTGGTCAGATGGCAGGGGAGGAAGACTCCAAATAGAGTGGAAAGGGAGGGAGGCTGGGAACAGGAAGATAAGAGCGAGGGGGTACAATCGGGATATAATGTGAAATAATAATAATGAAGATGATGATGATGATGGTGATGATGATGATAATAATGATAATAATAATAATATCCTAAAGCAACATGAAGTTAAAATGTGCTTTAAAAGAAAATGACACCACCGGGTGTCTTTATTCTATCAGGATCTCTCCGGAAGCTTGAGGGAGGGGCTTAAGTAGAGAATGGTGAATGTCACCAAGGTCAGTCAGCAGGATTCTAAAATGGCCCACAGGAGGCCCAGGAGAACAGTGAGACTGGGGACAGGTATGGGGGCCTAGATCTGTGAGGCGGGCTGGACACGGGAGCACGTGGCGCTCGGTGACTCACGTGCTTAAGGAAACCGGAAAGCATGAAAACCGTTGAAATCTGCGCTTTAGAAACCCACGTAACAGGCAAAGTCATGAACTGAAATGGGAGCAGAAGAAAGGAACTCATCCAATGGGAGGCCTGCTAGGAGCTGCCCACAGGCTTTCATTAGTCCTCAACAGAGCCCCGAGCCAATGATTCAGATGCGCATTATATAGGTTAAAAAGGACACCCTCCCCCAACACAACACAACACAAAACAAAATATCAACAACAAAAAACCCTGTGAAGTCCCGTGGGTCACACGGCTGGTGGGAGCAGGTCTGCAAGATAAAGCCTCACCTCCAAAGTCCGTAATGTTTCCAGGACACTGTTGTGTACTCTGAAGGCAATCTTTACATAGATAAACAAAAGTGAGGCTTGGGGCATAGGCAGGGCACCCAGATATGTCCTCCTCGGAATAGTGCGGCATGAGGAGAGATGGAGGCCGGAGCTCCTGGGTAAAGAACAGTGTGGTCCCACAGCATTTTCTGCTCTGCTGGAGGTGGAGAGGTCGTGTATGTTCCTTGTCCAATACAGTCCTCACTTGAGAGGCTTGATGTGGGCCTGGTGTGCCTGAGGAACTGAAATATGGATTCTGATGGGTTATAATTAATTTTGAGATTATTTTCCTTCCTTCCTTTCTTTCTTTGATTCTTTTTTTTGAGACAGAATTTCTCTGTGTAACTGCTCTGGCTGACCTGGGACTCACTCTGTAGACTAGGCTGCCTTTGAACTCACAGAGATCCGCCTGCCTCTGCCTCTGTCTCCCCAGTGCCTGGATTCAAGGCATGTGTGACCACACCCAACTAAATTTGAGATTTGTAAGCCTATATGGTGCTGCCAGATGTAATCTTAATCTCAGTATTTGGGAGGCAAAGGCAGGTGGAGCTCTGTGAGTTTGAGAACAGCATGGTCAAAACAAACAATCGGTCAAACATCCCACCCCAAGCCTATGACCATATTGACCAGGGTTGGAGCCGCTAGCTGGGCACAGAGTGGCAACGGGGAGGCCTGACCTGGTCCTTGAGACATCAGGAGGTACAAAGATCATCTGCTTCATTTCCGCAGGTTAGACCAGGCCTAAGGTTAACCTCGTAATTCATTTATAGAGGCTGGCTGATTAAAACTTCTGTGAGTTCGAGGCCAGCCTGGCCTACTAATTGTGTCCAGGGTAGCCAAGGCTACACAGAGAAACCCTGTCTCAAAAAAACCAACCAACCAACCAACCAATCAATCAATCAAACTAACAAACAAAAAACCCCCAAACAAAAAACTTCTATGACTGAGGAAAGATTGGATTGTTGCAGTTACATGGCCCAGTTATAACTTTTCTTTTGGGCAATCTTTAGCCTAACAAATGGTCACTCCTTGTGCACCTCTGTGTCTGACCTAACATTCCAATAAACAGATGAAAACCTTTGAAATGCAGCAACTTAACAAACTGGCCCTACACCAATGGGGGAGGGGGCATGCTATCAGCCAGCGTGTGAGACCAATAGCTAAGATTTCCCCGTCTTGCTATAATATAATCACTTCTCTGATATTCTCACCATTGTATTTTGACTTAAAACTTTCTTTATTCTGTTAACCAACAACACAAAACAAAAAACAAAACAAAACAAAAAACCCCAACAACAAAAGAAAACAGTCTTCCCCCCTCCTGCCCCCCCCCCCCAAAAAAAAACCTTCATGAGACTTCTTTCTCATTGGAATGTTGTATTTGGGAAGACTCAAATTGATGTTCCTAGGACATCCTCACACATATTTTAACTCCAGAATAAGCCACCTCTTATTCCCTTTGAGTGTTTGTGTGGACACAGAAAAACAAACAAACCCCCAACAAAACAAAACAAAACAAAACAACAACAACAACAACAATAAAACCCAAAAGCAAAGCAAACCAACCAACCAGCAAAACACAAAAACCAACAGCAGAAAGAAGAAAAAGAGACCAAGAGTGGTGGCGCAAATCTATAATCCCAGAACTCAGGAGGCTGAAACAGGAGGATTGCCATGAATTTAAGGCCAGCCCAGTCTTCAAAGTGAGACCTTGTCTCAACAAACACACACATATGCAAACAAACATAAATAAATAAGAATAAAAATACGAAAGTTACACATCCCAGCCTCCTCAATGTTGAGATTACCTTCTTACATAAAACAAAAACATCAATCATTTTCTCCATACTTCTGTTTTTCTGTGTGTAGTGTTATTTAAGAGCACACGCATAGCTGGACATGGTGGCACACACCTATAATCCCAGGTCTCTAGTATTGGAGGTAGGAGAATGAGGAGTTCAAGGCTAGCCTCAGACACATAGTGAGCTTAAGTCCAGCCTGGCCACTGTAAGACCCTGTCTCAAAATAAAAACAAAAAACCCAACAAACCCCAACCAACCAACCAAACAAGAGTATAAGCACTAAACAAAATGCCTAGTTCAAATCCTAGTTGAACTCAGTTCTGCCTCCACACATGCTATGTCTTTCTTCAGTTAACTCACATGCAAAAGCCTAACTTCTCTATGAGTCGTGTGAGGATACACAGCACTCCTCTCTGGGTAATGTAAGGATACACTGCTCCTCCCTTGAGGGGCACTAACGAGGACTGAGTTAAACAAGCAATGTAAAATGTCTCGCCGGTGTCTGGTACACGCTCAGTGAAGCTGGCTGTTCTATAACCAGCACCTTGCGATGCCTTCCAACTTCACACCTCTGTGTTCTGACATTTATTCCACTCTGTTTTTTTTTTTTGCTTATAAAGAAGGTATTCTCTCAGATCTTTAAATGTCAGGACATCCTCAAAAGGAGCACACACCCATCAAGATAAAGAGGTAGCATTCTGGAGAGCTATTGTCTAGGGACTATTGCAAGCACGCATTTTGCACCCCCCCCCCTCTGAGACAGGGTCTTACTATGTAGCCCTGGCTAGTATGGAATTGCCTATGTAGACCAGGCTAGTCTTCAACTCATAGAGATCTGCCTGCCTCCGCTACCTGAGTGCTGGGCTTAAAGTTACAGTCACCACATGCAGCTTTGTTTTTAGTTTCCACACTGTGAAAGTATTTGGAATCATTACTGAAAGATTTTTGCTGTTTGGCTGACACACTTGGTGCCTAGTGTTTGGCCGTCTTAGAAGTGCTGGGTCGGTTGTTGGTTAAGGAACGTTCAGAACTTAATGGGATTCATTAGAAGGAGCAAGTAACAACGCGGCGTCCTTAGCTACCAAGGGTCTGTATTTTTAAACTTTTGGATTCAAACCCCAGCAGCATATTAATAAAACGCCCTGGTTGTGGATGCCTGTAATCCAGCGTTGGGGAGGGTGAGACAGGAGTTTCCTGGCCAGTGCCATCCCAGGTTTGCTTTTTGGTCTTTTCGACAGTCAAGTCCAGGCTAGTCTTGAATTCAGTGTCCTCCTGCCTCAGGCTCCCTAGTGCTGGGGCTGCTGGCCACTGCCACCACAGTAGGCCACTGGGCTCTTCTGGAAGGTATTGCCATCTCTGGGGCATAAAGGAGCAAATGCTTATGGAATCTAAGGTGCGGTGTAGGGTTGACTCCATAGTGTTCTTGCAAGTGTCCTTTCCACTAAAATTCCTTGAAACACTCACACCTCCCCTTAGGAGGACATCTGACCTTATGGAATTTATAGCGGGCAATTTATTTATTTATTTATTTTTATAGTGGGTAATTTTTTTTAATGCACTGTTCCCAGTGATTATTTCATACTTGATAAAAAAAAAAAACAAGCTCTCAGAATATTCTTGGAATAGTTCATTTCCTAAGAAAACAGTTCACGTGTGAGTCAGCACTAATGGGAAAAACCCACTCACAATAGCTATCAAAATTGCATGAGGTGGTAAAATGAGAAACGATTTTCTTTGTGAACTTAAACCGTGAGGTACAGAGAGGCCAATTACTTATTAATACCATGAATGTGCGGTGGCAGGCTCTCTCCAGCCCTGCTAAGACGCTGCTACACACTTAGTCAGGCAGGGTAGCTGGCAGTCCATTCCACCTTAAAGTTCCTCTCAGGGACAGAGAAGAAAATGTGGGTAGGATGCAGGAAGGAAGCAAAAGTCCAAGGCCTGCTTTCCAGTTCCGCTGGTCCTCCCTGGAAATAATTGAGGGAATTTGCTCCAGCAGCTGCAGGATGCTCCGTGGCCGGCCCTTCACTTTCTGGGCATCTAAGGATTCGGTTTGTCGGGAGGTGACTTCCCGACTTCTCCCTCAAGGGACGACAGGGGGAATAGAAGCCTGGGAAGAGGGAGATCGGGAAGGAGCAAGCGCGGAAGCATTTCCCCGGTGATCCAGGAGACCCTGCGGGTTTCCGGAAGGGTGATTGCATCAGGTGTGGAGCAAGGCGCCTCCTCCGCCCAACCTGGAGCGCACCGCGCCTGCGCGCCCCGCCCCGCCCCGCCGCCTCGGCTGTGGACTCCAGCGCGGGTTTTCCTGCGCGTCGGAGTAGACAGCCTAGAAGGGGCAGGCGCGGTTGACCTCGGAGCCCCAGAGAATCGTGTGGTGGGGTGGGCTCTGGACGTCGGCGGGCAGGGGATCGAGGCGGAAGGGGACTTTGGTATGGTAGCCTGCTGAGATGGCCGCGAGGACGCGCTGGATGGGCTTGGTTCATTTTCTCTGTCTGGGCCTGAAGGACACAGACTAAGAGTCTCAAGGCTCTCTGCAGTTTGTTTTTTCCCAAGTGGGTATTTATTTGGTCTCTAGGTCTCAACTGTCCATGGTTCACAGGCCAATCTTGGGCTGCAGAGGCTCAGTCCCAAGAGTGAACTTGCATAGATTTATGGGGATTTTTTTTTTGGTAGCAGTACTGTTGGCCTTCAGCGGAATCTGAGGGAAAATATTGATCATAGAAGAGGCTATAGGATGCAAGAGCCCAACGCACGGCGGTCCCTCCATTCTCAACTACCCAACTCTTTTACACGTCAACACCTTGTGTATGGAGATGGCAGAAGGGACGTAGAAACTATTCAAGGGATACCGGTCACCCTGCTGGACTGTAAACATCACGAAGGCAGGGCCTGGAATTTTTTTTCAACTTGCTCCTATTCCCAGGTCTAGTACGAGAACTTGCGGAGCTTCAATAAACTCAAGATATATGAAGAAAAAATGCAGGAAAAGAACAATGCCCACCTCCACTGTAGGGAGGATGTAGTCTGAGTTTATTATCTGAGGGAGAAGTGCGTTGGAAAAGAGCCATTACTTAGTAGTTACAATTATTTTCAGAGTTACCTTTCCCAAGGAGATAGTAGGTAACATTGTCTCTGACTATATACTGACACAACCAGTCATTCAGCCCGTGGGAAGGGGGCCTCCTATGTTGCTTCAACAACCTTCCCAGTCAGTCTGACCTAGGCATAAGTTTAACCGCCCTAGCTTGGTGAAGAACAAATTAAGGATGCCCAGGTGCCTGCAGTAGATCCACGTATTGGCTAACAAATCGGTAGCAGGCAGATTACGCATTTCCCTTTCGCAGGCGTGTGTCTCGCCCAGCGTCATCTTGCTGTGATTTTCCAGGGCAGGGATATTCCTGAGTGGCATATGTCTGGGCATGGGGCGGGTGTGTGTGTGGGGGAGTGGGTGGGTGGAAGGAGGTGAGGATACAGAAGGCAGGAGAAGTTTCACCTTTAACCGGTCAGCTGTCCTGGACGGCTGTTGGGCAACTCTCATCTGGGGATATTTTTCCATTCTAAAGGAACGCAGACCTATGGGAGAAGAGCCCCTCCCCCTCAACCCAACTCCCTTTTGGTACAGACCTACGCCCAGGTCACCAGGAGGGGGATACCCGGGCTGTCCCGCGCCCCCAGCCTCCAGGTGTGTCACCCTGGCGCACCCCGCCTCCCTGCTGTGCGGCAACCTGGCCTTCGCCACCTGCAGGGGTCGCCCTGGGAGCGCGGCCTGCCCCTCTTCCGCCGCGGCCCCACCCCCACGCCCCCCCCACCCCCCCCAGCCCGGCCCCGCCTTGTCGGATTCGCCCGGCTCCGCCAGGCCCCTGCGAGCCTTTCCTCGCGCAGCCGCCGCCAAAGCCTGGAGAAGTGGAATCTTGCCGCCGCTGCTCCCTGCGCGGGCCTCGCGGAGACGCACTGGGCATGCTCAGTCGCCGGAGCCAGTGCTGCTCTAAGTAGGAAGCTCGCGTGCTGCAGCCCGCAGCTGATTCCCGGCGCTCAGCGAGAGACGCTGGAGCCGATCGAAACGCCGCGCAGCGCCGGTGAGCCGGGCTTCCTTCCATGCCTTCAACCTGGGGATCCGGTGGGTGGGTGGGTGGGTGGTGAGGGTGGCCCGGAGTGCGGCGCCCGGGAGCCGGGCAGCGGGCGAGCCTGGCTGCTTGGCCCCCGTTCCACCCCCCCTCCAACCCGCAACGCCCCGGCTGCTGCTCGGTTTCTGGCGGTCCCCGCCACCCGCCTAGCCGCAGCCCCAGCCTGCCGCATCTGCAGCCGGCGCCCGCAGAGGAGTCTCCCGCTCGCCCGGCTCCCGCGCCTCAGGGCCGGTTCTCTAGCTGCCGGCTCGCCCTGTCACTCCTCTCCGCAGCCGGGGCTTGGGCTGGGCCGGGGCTGGGACACCGGAGACGCTGGGTTGTGCCCGGGCGGAGACTGCGGAGGGCAAAGTGCGGGTGGGCGCGGGCGACGAGCAGCGCACGCCCCCCTTGCCCTGGAACCGGCCTGTCCGCCCGGCGGCGCACTCTTCCCGGAGACTCAGAGAACCTGGCCAGTGTCTCTCCGGGTACTGAGAGCCCGGCTGGGCCAGAGGGGAGGAGGGGGCAAAGTTCCCGTCCCCTCTTGCCAAGCAGGGAGCATTTTAACTAGAAAATGGCTGTGTGCAGAGGGCCAGATCAGGAAAGCCGGTCATCGGGGTCCCGAACCCCCCAGTGGTGCCCGCTGGGAGGAATGGTGGTTCAGATGCCAGAAATGACATTTGAGCGACCGAAAAACTAGCTGGGCGGAGGGAGGGGTGCGGTGTCCCGTAGAAACAATGAGAGGTGGTCCGTCCTCCCCCCACCCACCCCGTCGTTGGTGGAGAGGTCTGGAAATAGAAGGTCAGACGCAAAAGGCCAAGGGAGTGTGGCGCTTAAAGAAAAAAAAAAATGGAGAAATCAGATGGAGAATTGGGACCGTTTTGTAGCGAGGTTCCGCACACACAGCTACTACTGTTCCACTAGGTTCTGGATGGTTTGAGTGATCGGAGAGGGCTCACATGGAGGAATTAGGTCAGTGTCTGAAGCCCAGTGGGCTCTTAGAGGGGCAGTTTTAAAAAGTCCTGTCACCGGCTTTGCTTTTAGCCTGGTGACTTAAATGAAAGTCATAAAGAAGCAGCGAAAAACCGATAACAACAATGCCATTTTAATTCCAAGAAATAAGAAACTTTGCGAGGCTGGTCCTTTTTGTTATTTCTTCATTTCACCGATTTAAGGATAAATTATGACAGTTGTTTTAGGATTTGGTCTCTTAAATATCTCTCTCTCTCTCTCTCTCTCTCTCTCTCTCTCTCTCTCTCTCTCTCTCTCTCTCTCTCTCTCTCCTTTGTCATGGCATTACAGATCCTTCCCTGAAATGGCCATGGTAGTAGTACCTGAATTTGAGTGGCTGACCTTGCGGAAACAGGACTCTCAAGGGGGTAGTTCATTTTGAACTTAGGAACAGGCTTTGTCTTGTTTTCAGTTTATATCTTGGAAGCGGAATTTGGGTTCCTCAGAATTTGGGGATTCTTAGCAGAATCTTAGAAATGTCACCTGTTTGGGAAAATGGTATTTGTCCTGAGGAGGGGAACCCCTCCCTACGGGGCAGGTAGAAATGTGGGGGGAAGGGGTGATGGTGGCACGAGTGTGAAGTGCTCCCATCTGTGGTGCTCCCGTCTGTGGTGCTCCCATCTGTGGTGCTCCCATCTGTGGGGCTCCCATCTGTGGTGTTCCCATCTGTGGTGCTCCCATCTGTGGGGCTCCCATCTGTGGGGCTCCCATCTGTGGCTGCGCGTGGGGGGTGGGGGGTATAGGGAGTGCCACAGGTGCAAGGTGGCTACCACTGTCCTTCTGAACTTGATGTGTTGTTAGAATGGTAGATGTCTGGAAAAAGTTCCCAGAAACAGAGCGCCACTTCACTTTTGTAAAAGGATTCAGGTTGAGGCCCCTTTTCTGGTGAAAGTGCTGCTGCTGTCCCCAAATGGATACTTTTAAACTATTCACCTTTAAGGAGCCGGCACAATCCTGCTTTCTGAAACTTCCTTAAAGAAGTAGTTGCAAAGCATGTAGAGCTACAATGTAACAGAGTAATATTTTATATTTAGTTTTACTATTATGAACACAGACTACAGCGTTGTCTAGGAAAAGACAAATATTATAGGAACACGTGTGTGTAAACAGTATTTTAGAGCAGTTATTTTGCATGTCATGTTTTTGTTTTATGAGGACATTTCCTGCCGGAGGAGAAACAGCAACAAATATTGGATTCTTTCTCTGTTGCAGCAGGAATGAACACTTCCCATGAGTATTAGAATTGTGTTCTGAAAAAAAAAAAAAAAGAATTGTGTTCTGCTGTTCACCTCGGGTAATGGGCATCTGCATTTACCTAAGAAAAATGGAATCTTTCCACGACTTTAAAAGAGACAATACCTTTGCAGTGTAACACCTTAAATGTCCAGAGACACTACAGTGTTTTATGAGACCTACAGCTACTTACTACACTAACTAGGCTCCTAGGATGTTTTGGAAAAATATTGTATTACTACTTATTATGTGGGTGATACTTTCCCTGCCTGTGTTAAGGAAACTAGCATTTGATTGATGGCTGTTACATGACAAAACTCATATTAAGCTCTTTACATACAGTGTCTTGTTTGTGGTGTGCACATGCATATATGTGCACACACACACACACAGGCTTGTCACGTGCACATGTGATGGTCAGAGGATTCTTTGGTGTAGGTCGTGGTACCTACACCTTTTTTAGATAAAATTTCCTCTTTGGTGTTGACTGCTCTGCATGCCAGGCTAGCTGGCCCGAGCCGTGAGGGCCAATCCTCTCTCTGCCTTTCGTCTTGTAAAAATACTGTGTTACCATACCTGCCTTTAATGACAGTCTCAGGCCCTCACCTTCGCGTGGTGAGTGCTTTGCCAATTGAGCCATCTCCTTAGCCCCTCATGTAGTATCTTTTGCCGATGGTATCTTGTCATGGCCCCTGTCCACCTTTGAGAGGTGGAGACTTTTGCTCTTGTAGCAATTTCACTGAGAAGTTTTCTCTCATAGGAGGAGAGCACTTCAGTGTGTGTTCCATTACTATTCCCTAAGCATTCTCTTGCAAGACATCTTTGATTCGTTGTTTAGGATTAGGCTTGATTAGAACAGCATGTCTTCAGAATGATAGGCACGCGTGTAAGAAGCCTCTGTACATAGTTTTAAAACTGTTTTGTGTTCATTTATTTTCAGCGTTGTTGTAGTACTAGCACATAGAATTAAACCTCAGGATGATAAGCCTGGATCACTCATTTCAGTGTTATCAGCTGGCGTTCTGCGTGATGATATGTGTTGATGACGTGTTTGCAGCTCTAATGGCTTGTCTGAGGCGGAGTGGCAGGCTGTAATGAAGGGTCTGGTAGGACTGGATAGAAAGGCCACCAAGCAGTGACTCCAAAGCCTTTGCTTCTGTGCCCTGCTCCTCCATTTACTCCAACTTTCTCTGTGACTTGGAGAAGTTGGTTTCCCCATTTGTAGAATGAGATTTGCAGTAGTATGTACCTTCCACCTAGTTTACTGAGTCCCTGGCCTGGTCCAGAGGCAGTCAGGGAGGGAGGAGTTCATGTAGAGTGTAGGTGAGGCTGGTTTTGTGCATCTCAGAGCCTGTACTGTCCTTGTTTTGTCTAATACAAGTTTCCTTCCTCCTATTGGGTTTTTTTTTTTCCTTTGCTCTAAAATAGTTTTCATAAACAAACTCTGTGTTCCTGTGTCCTTCTGAGGTAGAGCTGGGGTTAGGCTTGGCTATTAAGTAGATTTGGGGAAGTTATTTTAGCATCTTCTGAAGAGAGACTTTCTTCTTTTAGGCTCCCAGGTCATCTAGAAGATCCTGTGGGCTGCAGAGGCGGCATTCCGTGTCTGGACTGCTGGGTTCTGTCTTGTAGAATTTTAGCAGACCTTTCCATATTTTATCCTTCGCCTTCTGCCCTTAATGCGAGGCACAGCTCTTGGCCTTGGGAGCTGAATGGCACTGCCATGCACTGTGAGCATCTTCGCTGGCTGGTTACAGGTGTTGATGGTTGGCTGTCGCAGTCGTGCCAGCTAGACGGTAGTGGGACAGAGCACGTAGGGGACCTGTCCCGGTCCGAGTTATGCATGCTTTGCTTTCAGGATCCTCACAGAACTCAGCACCATTAATCGTTAAGTGAGGCAGGAGAGGGTGGCCAGAGTTACTGCACCACTTAAGTAATAGTGACGACAGTGACATCAGCGTCTCTGGCCTTCAGTGAGTATCTGGATTCTGAAACTCTGCTAGGAGCAAGGCTGGGACTGCAAACACAGGAAGGACAGGAAGTAGGGCAGACAAGGTAAGTCATCACCGTGTGGTGTGAAGACAAGGTAAGTCATCACCATGTGGTGTGAAGACCCGGGAGCCTGGGTCTCCTTAAAAGCACTGGAGGTCAGCTGACTAGCTAACTTACTAATTAACTGATCAGCTAACAACAAAAGACACAGACAAAACAAAGGGAAAAAAAATACCAATGTATAATTTCCTGGTATAGAGAATGTATAAAATGCAATGGGTTCACAGAGACAAAGGAGAGAGAACGTACGCAGGGGAAAACAATGGGTAGGAGATGCACTTTAAAGGTTTTCTTTATGTTAATGACTTGAGAGTGTGAGGAAGTTAGCCCGGTGTGCTCTTTTCCTCTTGTGGATGCTGCAGGATTTGCCTGCTGGGCAGTATCTGAAGTTTCTGAAGTTTAGTTATATTGGCAAGCCGGCTTCAGGAATGCTTGGAGTGGGAGGAAGTGTGCCTTTGTTATTTTTAGTTGACTAAAAAAAAAAAAAAAAAAAAAAGCAGAGTTTTGAACTGAGCTAACAGGAGGAGCGTGCATCCTGGAGGATGCAACTGGAGGATGCAACTGGAGGGGACTTTGCAGGGTTTTGGAGAGGAAGGGCGAGTTCCTTTGCTGGGGAAGGAAGGCTTGGTGTTGCTGGTGGGACAGGATGCAGCCTTTCCAATCCACTACCCCAGAAATCAGATCTTAATTTGTATGCATTGGAAAAGTGGATGCTTTGTGTATATATGCAAAGCACAGTGCAAGCCTGAGGGCTCAGAGAGCCCTCAGTGACATTTTCATTGTCCTCACTGCAGTGATAACAGTGATGATAAAGCCAGCGTTTTATTGGTGTTCAAATGAGAAGAGCTGTCTCTTTCTTTGAGATTATGCCCTTCCGATTTTGGGGCAAGAATCTTTTGTGAAGGGATGGGAATATTTTCATTTGGCAGCTTAATGATCCATGAAATTGCTAAATCTGGGAATCTGGTCTGGAGACCCAGAGTTCTGCCCTTGGGATTGAGTTAGTAACGAAGCCAGAGCAACACAGAGAGCTTGTGGGTGGGCTGGGGGTGGGGGTGGGGGTGGGGGGGTGGGGTGGGGCTGAGCCTTCCAGGAATGTCCAGTCACCCAAAGTCCCTAGGGCTGTGAGGGAACTCATTTTGGAAGTGCCCTGGGAACCAGCGAGTAGTTTTTTGAATTCTAGCCCAAGAGTGACAAGCAGAGTGCCAAGATGCAAGACAGGGGCCTGCGAGAGCAGACAGGGCGGGCGGCTGAGCCGTGAACTCCACAGGCAGGCCCTGAGATGCAGGCTTGGCATTTGCTTCGTTGTGTACGCAGGCCTCTCTCTGGCAGAACAACGTGCTTTTGCAATTTGGAGATGGTGATTCTAGGAATTGCTCTTGGAATCAAGACCATTGAATCAAGAATTGCTTAACAGTCTTCTTAGTGTGTGCCGCCCAACCCCCCAACCTCTGCCCCCCCAACCCCTGCCCCCCCCCGCCCAACCCCTCCCCCCTCCCCGTGCTATCACACCTTCCAGGATGAGCCTGAGTTGGTTAGAGGAAGGTGAAGCTTGGTTGGCCCCTGGAATTGATGCTTTTCACCTTTTTGGGGGGATGGTAGTGGTGGGATGGGGTGGTGGTGATGGTGGGGGTGGGGGTGGTGATGGTAGGGGTGGAGGAGGAGGTGGTGGTGTAGGTGGTGATAGCAGTGGGAGGGGTGGAGATGGTGGTGGAGGTGATGAGGTGGTGGAGGTGGTGGTGGTGGTGGTGGTGGTGATGGTGGTGGTGGTAGTGGTGTTACTATTTGTTTGGGGCAGAGGAAAAAAAGAGTGTCCAGGTTTGAAATAATAGTTTAACACAGTAAATAATGTGGTTCAGGCAACACTTTAGAAATCTGTGCTCAGTGGGGCTGGGAAGATGGCTCAGTTAGTAAAGTACTTGCCTTGTAAGCATGAGGACCCAAGTTCAGTTCTCAGCACCCACATAAAAGCTGAGCATTGTTCCTGTAGTCCAGCTCTGGAGAGGAGGAGACTGGGAGACCCACGGGGCTTGCTGGCCAGTCAGTCTAGCTGAGTAAGCAAGGTTCAGGCTCAGTGAGAGACCCTGCCTTTAAAAATAAGGGTGAGATCTGGGACGTGGTAGCACGCTTTTGATTCCAGTGCTAGAGAGGCAGAAGCAGGCAGATCTCTGAGTTCAAGGCCAGCCTGGTCCACAGAGTGAGTTCTGGGACAGCCAGGGCTACACAGAGAAACCCTGTCTCCAAAAGCCAGAGAGAGAGAGAGAGAGAGAGAGAGAGAGAGAGAGAGAGAGAGAGAGAGAATGACTGAGGAGCATGAGCAGTGTTGACCTCTAGCCTGCACGCACACATGAACACACGCAAACATGCACATGAAAATCCGTACTTTATCATCTATATGTCACTGATCATAACATTACTAACTTGGCCCCGGACCTCAATGAGCTCAGAGCTTCATAGCCATTGTGCCATCCAACCCTCAGAAAGCCCGCTCATATTTTAGAGGTAAGAAAGCTACGGTCTTTTCCAGTAGAGGCTGTACAGTGGCCATCCTGCTGTCCCGGACCGTCAGTCAGTGCTGAGGAGACCACTGGTTTCCAGGTGTAGGATGGAGCGGTGACATTTATTTATCAGGAGCCAGTTGTGTGCCTGGAGCTCTGACGGAAACATTTCACTGAACTCTTTGGGTATAAGCCTCATCTCCCATTTTACAGTTAACTGTGGTTCTGAAAAGTTAGACACTTTGCCCAGGCCCTGCACACATCTTTTCTTCTTGCCACCATACCTTTTCCCATTTGTTTTCAAAGCCCACGGTTAACTGGAGTCTGCCTGGTGGTGGCACAGCTATTTCGCCCTGGTTTTAGCCCTCAAGTGCATATTTTTCATCCGAACACAAATTGATCAGCAGGATCCAGATGTGACTGGCTGACATGTTGGAAACATGTTGCTCAGTGGACTCTCTGGCCGTATCCCAGGGAAGATTCCTTCTGTATGAAATACAAGGGGATCTGATTGGTCCTCACATGCTGGCACTGGGAAGCTGAACCATTGCATGTAGATTTCAGGGCCTCCTCAGCAGGCCCACGGCTGATCTGAGGTTCTGACTCTTGGAGCCTTGGCCTGAAACCATGGGAGATGGTCTGTTTCTTTGGGCACCCGGCTGTTGTTTACTGCTAACTGTGTTCTTAGCCTGGGGGCGGGGAGAGTGTCTTTGTTTACTTTGTTCAGTGGATTTTTGCTGTATAGAAAGGCCAGGCCACCTTCAACATTGAGTTTCTTGCATGGCTGGGCAGTACCATCTGTAGGTGGAAGTACTGTGCATAGCCAGGCAGTACTGTCTGTAGGTGGAAGTACTGTGTATAGCCCAGCAGTACCATCTGTAGGTGGAAGTACTGTGTATAGCCCAGCAGTACCATCTGTAGGTGGAAGTACTGTGTATAGCCCAGCAGTACCGTCTATAGGTGGACGTACTGTGTATAGCCCAGCAGTACCGTCTGTAGGTGGAAGTACTGTGTATAGCCAGGCAGTACCATCTATAGGTGGAAGTACTGTGTATAGCCAGGCAGTACCGTCTATAGGTGGAAGTACTGTGTGTAGCCAGATAGTACCATCTGTAGGTGGAAGTACTGTGTATAGCCAGGCAGTACCATCTGTAGGTGGAAGTACTGTGTATAGCCCGGCAGTACTGTCTCTAGGTGGAAGTACTGTGTATAGCCCGGCAGTACTATCTGTAGGTGGAAGTACTGTGTATAGCCCGGCAGTACCGTCTATAGGTGGAAGTACTGTGCATAGTCTGACAGTACTGTCTGTAGGTGGAAGTACTGTGCATAGCCAGGCAGTACTATCTGTAGGTGGAAGTACTGTGTATAGCCCAGCAGTTCCATCTGTAGGTGGAAGTACTGTGTATAGCCAGGCAGTACTGTCTGTAGGTGGAAGTACTGTGCATAGCCAGGCAGTACCATCTGTAGGTGGAAGTACTGTGCATAGCCAGGCAGTACCATCTGTAGGTGGAAGTACTGTGTATAGCCCTGCAGTACCGTCTGTAGGTGGAAGTACTGTGTATAGCCAGGCAGTACCGTCTGTAGGTGGAAGTACTGTGCATAGCCAGGCAGTACCATCTGTAGGTGGAAGTACTGTGTATAGCCAGGCAGTACCATCTGTAGGTGGAAGTACTGTGCATAGCCAGGCAGTACCATCTGTAGGTGGAAGTACTGTGTATAGCCCTGCAGTACCGTCTGTAGGTGGAAGTACTGTGTATAGCCAGGCAGTACCGTCTGTAGGTGGAAGTACTGTGTATAGCCCGGCAGTACTGTCTGTAGGTGGAAGTACTGTGTATAGCCTGGCAGTACCATCTGTAGGTGGAAGTACTGTGTATAGCCTGGCAGTACCATCTGTAGGTGGAAGTACTGTGTATAGCCTGGCAGTACCATCTGTAGGTGGAAGTACTGTGTAGCTGGGCAGCTTCAGTTTTGGTGCACTAATGCAGTGTCATTTGTGGACGGCCGTGGCTGAGGCCAGCTGAGTGCTCAGTTACTGGGGCCTGTATGCCACGAGGAGCACCTCTCAGCCCTGGAGTCTCTCTTCCTGCTGTCAGCACACAATTTCAGGTCCTCCCCAAGAAACCAGTTTCATATATGGCTCTCTAGGTCATCAGCGAAGCGAGACATTCCCCTGGTGACTCCCAGAAAGCCCATCTCCGCCTGCTCACTCCTTGTGCAGCAGGTGTTTATGGAAAACATAGTTGGTGCCAGGCACTGCGCCAGGTGCAGGGAGACAGCGTAATGTGCCAGACCTTGGTGGCAGGGTGCTGTCATGGAGGCCAGGTGGGGTTTCGCAGGAGAAAGGAAGCTGTCCCTCCTTTACAGAAGTGGGGAGCTGTGGCGAGGGGCACACCCTGGAACTTTCGGGGCTTGTCTCCACTCAACCCTCTGCGGTACCTGCTTTGGTGCACTGGGGGTAGGGGACACTTTTGCCCTGAAGGGCACATTTGGGCTGGGAGACATTTTGGCTTGACATTTCCGGGAGAACTGCTGGCCTTTGCAGATACAGAGTAGGGATGCTGTCGGCCAGTGTACAACGCACAGGGCAACCTTGCCCTGCAGAGAGTGCTTGGTGCTGAAAAAAAAAAAAGTCATACTCTTAGGGTCCTGGTATTGCTCTGTGTCCAGCAGTGACAGCCTTCTAGCTGAACACTGTAACTGTGCAGCGGGGCCCTGCCCTCACCTGCAGACAGGAGCGCTAAAGGTGTGTAGGTAACGCGGCTTGGGCATTTCAGGGCTCCATAGAGGGCAAAGGCTTAGACCACCACTTGGCAGGCAGCAAGACCTTACCCATCGTTAGTACTTTTGGTTTGCCACAGTTTGCCTTCTGACCCAAAGAGCGCATCTTTGGGGCGTCCCTAGCACTGCCCCCTGTGTGTACGACCTGGCTGTGTGTTTCTCCCATTCCTTTTCTCCTTATCGCCCCCTGTTCCTACCCCTGGATTCTAGGGCTCTCAGTAGCTTCTTCACCTTCTATCCCTTATTTCCCAGGGACCTGAATTTTATGCCCTTGGCAAGCCTTCCCCTAAAGGGCTGAGAGGGATATTTATGATTTTTCCTTAGCTCCATCTATTTTGGGAATGGTGAGAAAGCGGGAAGCAGGTCAGGGCGACTGTCGCGTTGCTCTCCTGATTGCCACCGCTTCCTCCGCCACGGGCTTCGGGATGGGAGGCGGTGGTAGCGCCTGCTTCTAAGCCTTCGCTCCACACCTACCAGCTCATCCCCCACGCTCAGTGCCTACCACTTCCAAAATAATCCAGTAATTGGGTCACAACATTATCTGCCTGCCAGGAATCATTTCTGAAAATCAAAGCAAAGACGCAGACTTCTATCAGTGAGATTTGAAACATCTCCACCTTCTGCTTTTACGGTCGTTCCCAAAATAGAAGTCGAGGAGAGCCGCCTTGTCATCTCGGTTAGGTAGCTGCCTCTTTGTGGCCTATAGCCGTGTCTTATTTTCACTTTTGCTAAAAGTATTTGGAGCCTTTAACAGGGAGATGAGCCTTTGCGGACACCATTCAAGGGAGCAAATTTACTGTTACATTTTTGTAATGGGGGTTCAGGTTTTGGATGCTGTCAACAGACTGTAGACAATGTAAGAAACTACCTCACGTGTCTTAGTTACTGTTCTATTGCTGTGAAGAGACACCCGCGATCAAGGCAGCTTATAAAAAGAAAGTATTTGTTCCCTGGATGGGGAGGAAGGACAGCAGGCTACCAAGAAGAGACTTGATACCCTATGAGTATGTACAGGGGGAGGAGGTCCCCCTCAGTCACAGTCATAGGGGAAGGGAGTAAGGGGAAAATGGGAGGGAGGGAGGAATGGGAGGATACAAGGGATGGGATAACAATTGAGATTTAATATGAATAAATTAATAAAATATATTTAAAAAGACTAAAAAAAAAAAGAAAACATTTAATTGGGGGCTTACTTACAGTTTAGAGGGTTAGTTCGTTAGCATCACGGCGGGAAGCAAGATGGCAGGTAGGTGAGGTTCTGGGGCAGTAGCTAACTAAGACCTTACATCTTTTCTGCTTTTCTGAAAGATGGAGGCAGAGACACAGAGAGACAGACAGAAACAGAGACAGACACAGAGAGAAAGACAGAGACAGAGACAGAGAGACCAAGAGAAACAGAGAAAGAGACAGAAATAGACAGGCGCTAGGCCTGGTGTAGGCTTTGAAGCCTCAAAGTCCACCCGCAGTACACACGTCCTCCAACAAGGCCACACCCCTTAATCCTTCCCAAATAATTCCATCAACTGGTGACCAAATATCAAAATATATGAGCCTGCGGGGGCCACTCTTGTCCAACCCATCACACTAAGGTATTTCATTTCTAATTCCATCCCCACAACTCTGGTCTTCTCTTGAATGAGAGTAATCACCTCTTAGCTTGCATCTCTTTGGCTTCTCAGAAGTTGGGTGCTGGTCGCAGTGCCTTGTGGTGAACCTGACCAGGATGGCCATCCTGCTGGCTCAGGAGCTCCCATTTATAGAGACAAGTTGACAGACAGCTCAGGAACCCGCTGCAATACGGTGTGGCGTTACCATCAGAGAAGCCCTCCGCTTCCCAGGCCAACTTTTGGTTGGGTTTCGGGTGTGTTCAGGCAAGTCCCAGCCCAGTCTGTTCCATGGTGCTCCCGCCACCTATGCCTCTGCTGTTGAAGTCACCACTTGTCTGCAGCCCCTGCGTGGAGCCCTGCCATTCCCCGCAGCCTCCAGTGTCTTCCTTCAGAGTTTGCAGTTGTTCTCCAAGTCTCTGGCTCACTTCTCCTCTGTGCTGTTTTTAAAACTCTCCGCAGGTGTGGGCAGGCCCATTCTGCACCTCCAGGGACTCCTGGCTGCCTGCAGGCTGAAGGTCCAGCTGCTTGGCGCTGTAGCCCGCCCCCCCTGCCCCCCCCCCCCCCCCGCAGTGATCTGCCTTCCCTCTCGTGCCCCGGACTTGCACACTACTGTTTGTACAATGTGCCACACATTCTTTGGCATTCGATAGAGGCCTTTTGTTGGCCGCATGCCTCCCTAAGGGACTGTTTTTCTTCTGTCTGATGTCGTCCTCCTACAGGAAGTCACTTACTCAATGCCCGCCTCACTGTGCATCAGTCGCCCCCGGGCTTGTGAAAACACATCGAACTAACTGGTCCTAGCCTCAGAGTTCCCTGCTCTGAGGTGTGGCTTGAGGAAAGCCTGTCTGCCTTTGTAATGATTTCCCAGGCAGGCTCCGTGCTGCTGGACTGGGCACACACCTGGAGAGCCACGTACATGATTCCGCAGGACGGGGCCAGGGCTTCTCCTGCTCCCATTGGAGGTCCCTCACACCCAAAGCCCATTTTAACCTTCATCTTTTTTTTTGCACCTTTTCCTGGCCTCTGTATGACTCTGTGGATCCTGGTGAGATAGTTCTGAGTCCCTCTGTGGTTGAGTTCCCAGTGTTGGAAGGAACACATTTTTTTTGCATCTGTTATCTCTGTTTGCTCTTCCAACTCCTCTTTCTCCTCCGTTTCCTCTCCCCTCCCCCACCCCTTCCTTCTCCTCAGAATTTATCGGCAATATGCTGTATTGCCTATGAATAAAGAGGTCAGTGGGAGTCTACATAGAAGGCACTTTCCTTTATTGTTACACATTCTAGAATGGTTTGGAGAGAACCTGTTGTTTCTAGAACATAGTTTCCCTTTACTTCTTCAGTGCGACTAATGTAGGAATAAAATTCGTCCAAAGGAAACGCAGAGGACATTTAATTTAGCAAATAAAATTGCACACACAAAGCCCTTTTATTTAAACACAAAACCACCAGATCACACTAAGCTGAAATTAAGTCATATTTTCATATTTAATTGAGAGCATACAGCCAAGTGTTTATCTCAGGTGAGGGGGAGGCTACTGTAGTATTTCCCTTACTTGGTCAGGTGTTTATAGTGCATATGTTTACTGAGCACATAGTCTTTTGATAGTAGGCCCTTTGAGCTGGTGTGGGGATTTATAAGATATTATGCTGTTTTTGATATAGCGGAAGTGAGGGGTACTTCCTTTTGGTACTCAGAGTTTCGTTGATAAAGGCATTTTAAAAGTGAACTCAAATAGAAGCACGGGGACAATTTTTATTAGCGTGCAAAAGAAAAACCCCAGGGCAGGCAAGCTGTAAACTTCATCTGCTGCCTGGAGAGGGGGGATGGGGCTGAGCAGGGAAGAATCCATGCCATTTACGGTGGCATGCAGGTCAGACACATGGCTGACAGGCAGCCACATGGGGTGTGTGTGTGTGTGTGTGTGTGTGTGTGTGTGTGTGTGTGTGTGTGTGTAGGCCTTAGAGAAAGTAAGGAAGCCCAGAAATGTTCGGGGAGTCGGGGGAGCCCGAAGTGTTAGGAAAAGCAGGCCTAGGAAGAAGAAAGGGGAAAATTAATCTTGCTTTGGCTGATTCAGAAAGGAGGGCCGACTTAGGACCCCACGGGTGGGGAGTCTGCGAAGGAAAAGTACAGTATTTCATTCAAGAATGAATTCCACTTGTCTCTTCAGCCTGCCTTAAAGTGAGCCCACCTTCCTAGGTCCTTTAGCCAAAGTGATTAAACTAGCCCACTTGAGGGTTAAGTCTCTTATCCAAGCCAGAGACTCTGTTTTCTTGACTAGGGGTTTTTCCTACTCTGACATCTTGCTAGGAAATGCCATGAAAAAGAAATAGATGAGAGCCTGGGGCCTAGAGTCCCTTTAGATCAGGTGGTGGGAGAGAGTGATGGTCTGTTATGTCCTGTGTGACAGGAAGTGAAGGCCATGTCAAGGGTCTAACCTGTCTATAGCGCACAACGCCGCGCACAATGAGCACACATAGTGCAAATTCAAAAGACCATATGAGAGAACTTAAATGAAAAAGCAAGTGTGACATGCAGAGGAGCCGCTCCAGGGCGGAAGAAGGCTTCAGCAGGACCTCCGCCTTCAGGGCTCCCCAACACACCTCCAGCCGTGCACACGGACTGTTCTCACCGTGTCATGGCGCCTGCTGCCTGGGTCTCAGCCCTAACACTGCTCCCATGATGTCTGAAATAGGCTGTTTCACCACCGGCTTGTTAGAAACAAAATGGTAAGAAACAATGTAACAGGCAAACAAAAGTGAAAGTGGACAGGGCAGTTCTGTGTGTGTGTGTGTGTGTGTGTGTGTGTGTGTGTGAGAGAGAGAGAGAGAGAGAGAGAGAGAGAGAGAGAGAGAGAGAGAGAGAGGTGTCCAGAACTCAGGTGTGGCCAGCAAGCACACTTGGCCAAGATGCTTTCTGTCTTTGCTCCCTTGATGTGGGTGCTGACTGTTTCTCTTCTGTGGCAGCTCAGCCTCACAATCTGATGAGGTTGGCCAAGCAACGGAAAGGGAAAAGGGAAGGAAGAGTTTAGAATTTAGAAATCCCATTTCTCATATACTTTTGCTTCACTTGGTTTAACAGATTGTAGGTTTTGACTTGAATTGAGGAAATGATGATGTCATTTCATCTTTTGGGTAGGCAGACACTGCTCTGGATGGCAGCTGACTAGGGAGAAGGCAGAGAGGAGGTGACCCGTGGCCTTCCAAGGGTGAGCATTAAGTTTGAGAGAACTAATCTTTTTCTCCCATTTGTCTTTTCGACACCTCCTTCTCTGCCTTTCTGTTTCTTTCTCACTCTTTTTCTTTCTTCTCCCCCTTGCTCAGAGCTGCTGGAACTAAACTCTTGTCTTCAGACCTCAGTTCACCAAGTGCCAGGATTACAGGCCGTCGGCTTTTGTATTATGTACCGTGCTCGGCTACAGGAACTGGCTTTTGGATTTGCTTTTAGTTGAAGTATGTTTAGCTTTGGTCTTTCTTGAAGTTAGAGGTGCAGGTGTTCTAAGTCAGCCATTTTGAACAGATGCATTTTCTGATAGCTAATGGTTCTCTGGCACAGCAAGCACAGAAGTGGCCAGGGGAGGGTGAGCTTGTGAGGGCTGCACGGCGAGTCTCAAGAAGAACATGTGTTAAGGTGTGGTGGTTAGCAGAGAGCCTGGAACCTTAAGTAACCTCAGCATTTGGGAGGCTGAGGCAGGAGGATCAAGAGTTACGGGACAGCCTGGCTACATGGTGAGAGTGAAAGAACTCTGGCTCAGTTGTCAGGCAGGTGAAGAGGCCCCGGCTCCTGCTGCACTCTCTTCTGCATAGTTTCCAGAAAGATACGGTGGGGTTTTACTTAGACAGGAATGACAGGAGCTGGAGGGAACAACCAGAGAAATAGTGTAAGGAGGGCAGAGAGGAGCAGCAGGACACAGAGGAGCAGCAGGGCAGAGAGGAGCAGCAGGGCAGAGAGGAGCAGCAGGGCAGAGAGGAGCAGCAGAGCATTGAGGAGGAGCAGGGCAGGGAGGAGGGAGCAGGGCAGGGAGGAGGGAGCAGGGCAGGGAGGAGAGAGCAGGGCAGGGAGGAGGGAGCAGGGCAGGGAGAAGGGGCAGGGCAGGGAGGAGGGAGGAGGGCAGGGAGGAGGGGCAGGGCAGGGAGGAGGGAGCAGGGCAGGGAGAAGGGGCAGGGCAGGGAGGAGGGAGGAGGGCAGGGAGGAGGGGCAGGGCAGGGAGGAGGGAGCAGGGCAGGGAGGAGGGAGCAGGGCAGGGAGAAGGGGCAGGGCAGGGAGGAGGGAGGAGGGCAGGGAGGAGAGATCAGGGCAGGGAGGAGGGAGCAGGGCAAGGAGAAGGGGCAGGGCAGGGAGGAGGGGCAGGGCAGGGAGGATGGAGCAGGGCAGGGAGGATGGAGCAGGGCAGGGAGGATGGAGCAGGGCAGGGAGGATGGAGCAGGGCAGGGAGGATGGAGCAGGGCAGGGAGGATGGAGCAGGGCAGGGAGGATGGAGCAGGGCAGGGAGGAAGGGCAGGGCAGGGAGGAGGGGCAGGGCAGGGAGGCTGGAGCAGGGCAGGGAGGATGGAGCAGGGCAAGGAGGCTGGAGCAGGGCAGGGAGGATGGAGCAGGGCAGGGAGGATGGAGCAGGGCAGGGAGGATGGAGCAGGGCAGGGAGGATGGAGCAGGGCAGGGAGGAGGGGCAGGGCAGGGAGGAGGGGCAGGGCAGGGAGGATGGAGCAGGGCAAGGAGGATGGAGCAGGGCAGGGAGGAGGGGCAGGGCAGGGAGGATGGAGCAGGGCAAGGAGGATGGAGCAGGGCAGGGAGGATGGAGCAGGGCAGGGAGGATGGAGCAGGGCAGGGAGGATGGAGCAGGGCAGGGAGGAGGGGCAGGGCAGGGAGGATGGAGCAGGGCAGGGAGGATGGAGCAGGGCAGGGAGGATGGAGCAGGGCAGGGAGGATGGAGCAGGGCAGGGAGGATGGAGCAGGGCAGGGAGGATGGAGCAGGGCAGGGAGGATGGAGCAGGGCAGGGAGGATGGAGCAGGGCAGGGAGGAGGGGCAGGGCAGGGAGGAGGGAGCAGGGCAGGGAGGAGGGGCAGGGCAGGGAGGAGGGGCAGGGCAGGGAGGATGGAGCAGGGCAGGGAGGATGGAGCAGGGCAGGGAGGAGGGGCAGGGCAGGGAGGAGGGAGCAGGGCAGGGAGGATGGAGCAGGGCAGGAGGCTGGCTCCTTTAGTGCAGGGCCTTGGATTTGGGTGGGTTGTGCTCTCGGGCCTCCAGCTGAGATACGTTTTCATGCTGTGTGCTTCTGAAGTGACAGGGGATCTGTCAGGGAGGACGATGGTGCTGGAGACAGTTACTATGGACAGGGTCCCTGTGTCCCACAGCTCCGAGGAGAGTCCCGCTGCCTTCATAGTTAATGCATTCCACTGATCTGGGCAGAGAAAAACATGAGCAGCGGTGCGGTGAAACGGAACTGCTGCTGTGCAGGGGCGGAGCGATGGGGTCAGTGTCGTTTTCTAAAAATGACTCCTCCCCCCCAGGAGTTGAGGTTATTTCTGCTAAGATAAATACAGGAAGTCCTACATTCCATCCACTAGTGGATCATCGCCTCACGGATCCCAGTCATCGCCGCTGCAGCTAGATTTAGCTCCATGTAAATCACCTCACTTTATCAGGCCTAGGTCCTTCCTGCTAGGTTTTTTTTTTTTTTTAAAGTCAAGTGTGGAGTTTCATTGAATTTTTATCCCCCCCCCTTGGTTCTGAGCACATGGGAATTGCAAGAAGGAAACAATGAAAACAACAACAACAACAACCACAACCACAACAACAAGAAGCCCCCAGAGCTCATTGGTCTATGGCATTATTACCTTTATTCCTATAAGAAAGCAGGGTTTTTGTTCAATGGGATTGTGCTGTTTCCTTTAGAGAGAGATAAGAGGGGATGGATGGCTGCATTCCGAGCTTATATAAAGTTTTGCTTAACAGTTGCTCCCGGGTGAGCATTCCTGAAGGTGTTGCCTTCCTTCTGCAGCGCTGGCCCTCAAACAATACCCGGCCGTCTTGCCAAGAACACGGTCCTGCTATCAGAGTGAAACTTAAGGCAGCTTTCCTTTATTTGTGTCATAGGAGAGCTGGGTGGGTGCAGGTTTTCATTAAAGCAAGCACCTTTATTTTTTTTCTTCACGTTGACCTTGAGATTAATTTAAAAATGCTTGGCTTTATGCCATTTTGATAGATGCTCATGTTAAAGAATGTGGTGGCGTGTCCCCACATGGCTGTTCCAAGGTGATGTAACCGTTAGCAGTTTGTTTGCATGAAGCCAGTGATAGGAGAGTGGATAGACCCAGAAATAAGCTCTGTGTCTGGGGAGGATGGTGGACAACTTAGTTGCCCTTCTGGCTCTTTCTCCCTTCCCAAGCTTTTGTATCCTTTTGATGACAAGAAGAGGAGTTAAATTATCATTGTGTGTCTCTCCTTGTTTCATCTGAAAGGCATGTCCTCAGGACTGTGTCTCAGGGACCAGCTGGGAACCAAAGAGCTAGCATCGTGCTAAGTGAAATAAGCCAACCACAAACCGCTTGTGGTTTTACTTACCTCCTAGAACAGTCAGTTCACAGAAGCAAACAGCAGACCTGGTTTGGATAGGGCTGGTGGACACTGGCGTTCTGTGGGACCAAGGTTTCATTTGGGAGGAAACATTCGGAGGACGGATGCTGCCGACAGTTGCACAGCAGTGGGAATGTACTTAATTCACTTAAAAGTGTGTGAAACAGAATTCTGGGGAGGAGTTAACGTCTTGGACTGAAGCTCCTGGGAGCATGTCCAAATCTGACGGTGGCCTGCATCTGGGTCTGTAAACCCTGAGGGCTGGGGAGGGGACAGATGCCTGCCACTTCGGCTTGACACCAGGTTCTGGTCTTATCACCACCTTTCTTTTGCTTGAAATTCACCATCATCCAGACTGGTCTGGGGGTGGGGGACTGTGATTGAGCATGATCTCATGGGGGCACATTTTGGTTGTATTATTACTAAGGTCCCCTGGAGAAGAGTTAGTTGGGTAAAAAATGAATGTTCATTGGCTCGTCCTTGAAAACCATGACAATTTCCTATTTATTCTGTCATATGCTTTTTCAGAGCCCAGGCTGCCTAAACTTTGGCCCATGTTCTTCTAAGGAAACCACAGGCTTTTGGTGCAGATGGATCTGGCCATCAGCTTGAGCTGTAGGAGCGAGAGCTTCTCCACCTGTGGGATGGATGCTGGCAGGCCGGCTAGGGGCCATGCCGGTGGGCGCGGCTGCTGTGGTCCAGTGAAACGTATGCTTGAGAGTGGCCATCAGCGTGGCCATCAATGTGGGCCATCAGCATGGCCATCACCATGGCCGTCACTGTGGCCATCAGTGTGGCCAGCATCCTCAGCTTCTCTTTTGATTTTTCAAGTTTTACTGTTCACATGGTCGTCAGGTGGATCAGTCCTTCTGTACTGACTGTACTTTTGTAATTGGGCTACCAATGGTGGGGCTTTTATCGAATTTATCCCTATGTAGGATTATAACAAAAGGACAGTTTTCTCTCTTTCTAAAGATTTATTTATTATTGTTTTACACGTATGAGCATGCGTGTCTGTGCAGCACTTTTGTGTTGCGCCTACCCATGAAGGCCAGAAGAGGGCATCA
Source organism: Acomys minous (assembly GCF_964271855.1). Lineage (NCBI taxonomy): Eukaryota > Metazoa > Chordata > Mammalia > Rodentia > Muridae > Acomys > Acomys minous. The sequence goes on from NC_140491.1 coordinate 5,589,433, forward strand.
GGTTCCCTGGAGCTACAATTACGGATTGTTGCGAGCTGTGTCGATGCTGGGAATCACACCTAGGTCCTGTGGACGAGTGACCAGTTCTCCTCACCCTGATCAGGATTCCCCAGCCACAGCACAGATCCTTTAAAACGGCTCAGGGAAAGAGGTTTGTAATTGCTTTGTGTTCAGCCACCAGGTTTGGGTTTCTATTGTTTCCCTTGAAGACAATCAGAGCGCTACCACGAGTGTCGTGTCATGTCGTTTGATAGGCTTGGAGGACTGAGGGTTAGGGCGTGATCCTGCACGCTTGGCCAGCACGATGCTCTTGTGCCAATCCTTTGCACACTGTTGCCTTGGCTGGCTGGCAGCTCACTGTGTAACACAGGCTGGTTGTAAACTCGTGCCAACCCCTCTGCCTCAGCGTTAGCAACGTGAGCCACCATGCCCCTCTCTGCTTGTTCCTTAATTAAAATAAAATTACATTTACTTATTTTGTGTGTGTGTACCTCTGTCTCTGTCTCTCTGTCTCTCTTTCTCTGTGTCTCGCTTGCTCTGTCTCTCTCTTGTCTCTCTGTTCATCTCTCTGTCTCTGTTTCTCTGTCTCTGTCTCTGTCTGTCTGTCTGTGTCGTGTCTCTGTCTCTCTCTCTGTCTGTGTCTCTGTTTCTCTGTCTCTGTCTCTGTCTCTCTGTGTCTCTGTCTCTCTGTGTCTCTGTCTCTGTCTCTGTCTCTGTCTCTCTCTCTCTCTCTCTCTCTCTCTCTCTCTCTCTGTGTGTGTGTGTGTGTGTAGGTAGGTAGGAGGGAAGAAAACCTGTGACTGTCAGTTTTCTCTATCTACTGTGTGGGTCCTGGAGCTTGAGTTAAGGCTTTCAGGCTTGGTGGTAAACTCTTTCACCTTCTGAGTCATCCTTCTGGCCTTAATTTTCAAATTTAAAATAATTTACTTGCTGGTTTGTTTTGCATGTGTGCATGTGTACACATTTGCATGTTTGTAGGTGCATGTGTGTGGAGCCTTAAGCTAACATTGGGTATCTTTGAGTCACTATTGAGGCAGGGCCTCTCAGTTGAACTCAGAGCTTGCTGATTCAGCTAGCTTGGCAAGCCGGGCTTCTTGGCCCCATTTGCCTGAGTGCTCGGGATTTGAACTGTGGTCTTCACGCTTGCACAGGACATGCACTTTAGCCACCGAGCCATCTCCTTAGCCCCTACTTGGTTTTTTGAAACAAAGAAAATTCTCCAGTCTATGGAAGGTAATCTGTACTTTTAAAAGATGGAGTGTGTGTTGTGATGTTTTCTCTAGACACAAATCAAGGATTTCTGTAACCACAGAAGATTGTATCCTGAGGACCCGCTCTGCATGTGACAAAGGACAAGCCTGGCTACCAGGGAGAGTGGCTGGCAGCCTCAGACTGTTCTATAAATTTAATATGGTCTGAAAATTGCATTTCCTGTGGCATGGCAGTAAGAATTTACTTGCTGAACTATTCTGTGTTTTTTCCAGAGGAAAGCTGTTGCCCCAGTTACTTACTTATTTACTTTAAATGGAGGTCATGTTGTTTCTTCCAAAACTAATTTTGTTTGCCCTTTAGAATAACCTGTTAGTACTTTCGTTTGCATTTGAGTCAGGTTAATTAAGAGAATACAAGAATGCAAGTGGGAGGGTTGCGTTGAGAATTTGATTTTAGGACATGTTCAGACTCTGTGATGTCTGCTTTGCCTGCTGGCTGACCTGCTTTCAGAGTCCCCCTGTACCTTTCTCTCACGCCCGCAGCTCGTACCGTTCAGGTGATGTTTGACTGGGCTTTTTCTGTTAGTTATGCATGAGGTCAGCCTACAGAACCTTTTCAAAGACAGTTCCTGAGCAGTGGGTGGATTAATGATGATACACATCAAAGAATCCCCCCCCCCCCAATCTGCTTACGTGGCCAAAGTCTGAGTTCGCCTGTTGTAGAAATATTTTACTGTTTTCCTGGTGTCCAGAGAGAACCAGAGCATCCAGTTCATGGTGAATATGTTTCTCACAGTCCACAGTACAGTGGATGTCCAGCAAATGTACAGGTATGACACTGACTTCTCAAAGGACAGGAAAGCTCTCCCATTAAGAAAAAATTGGCCCAGCACTCTGGGAGGCAGAGGCAGTCGGATCTCTGTGAGTTCAAGGCCAGCCTGGTCTACAAAGCAAGTCTTAGGACAGCCAAGGCTACACAGAGAGACCCTGTCTCAAAATAAAATTAAAATAAATAAAATAAATAAAAAAAGAGTCCTGCCTATTTATTTAAGTAGTTGGGTACTTCCCTTTCCCCTGATGTTTATCAGGGTAACAACAGTGCTGATGTGCCGTGCCTGGAGCTCCAGCGTTGTCACCTCTTCTGAAGAAGCACTGGGCACATTGGTGAAGTTTATCATCAGTGTTCACAGAGCCGGGATCATCACAGGCGTGTTAACTGAGTACAGAGTAATCAACCTCTTTTGAGGCTTATGCAGCCCTGACTAGCCTTTCTATGTTGACCAGGCTGGCCTCAAATTCTCTGAGATCTACTTGGCTCTGCCTCTCAAGTGCTGGCATTAGCGGTTGCTCCATGCCCAGCCATCTTGTCAATTGATGAGCAGCTCAGAGATTTAGAGAGCGGGCAGAACCGTGGGCTTCTGTGCTGACCGTTTCAGGTGGCCGTACGTCACAGAGGAGCAAGATGAAAACACAGGAGAGAGAATCCTGGCATCTTTTTCTCGGGATATAGTACATACAAAGGAGATATCTCACCGGACAAAGCAAAATGAAAGATTTAAAGGTCGTGATTGCGCGAAGTAAGATGTGTATCCTTACGGCGCTATGAGAGCTGCCTCAGTTTCTTTTCCGTTACTGTGGATGAGACACCGCGGCCAAGCCAACTTGCCGAGGGAAATATTAAACTGAGTGTACAGTTTTAGAGAGTTAGAGTTCTTGGTGGTGCAGTGAAGACGTGGCAGCCGCTGAGCGCTCATGCCTTGTACGGGAGGCAGAGTGCACACTGGGAGTGGGGAGCCCTCCCTCATTGACACATCTCCTCAGCAAGGCCACGCCTCCTAGTCCTGCTGTCTTAGTCTGTGTTCTGTTGTTTCAAAGAGACACCATGACCACAGCAACTCGTTATAAGGGAAAACATTTCACTGGGGCTGGCTAAGAGTTTCAGAAGTTTACTCCATTGCTGTCATGGTGGGAGGCGTGGCAGCGTGCAGGCAGACACGGTGCTGGAGAGTTAGCCAAGTGTTCCATGTCCGGATCTGCAGGCTGATGGAAGAGAGAAACTCTAGGCTTGGAATACATTTTTTGAACCCACAAAGCCCACTCGCAGTGACACACTTTTTCCAACAAGGCCACGCCCCCTAATCCTTTCAAACAGTGCCACGCCCTTTGAGCCTATGGGGGCCACTTTCACTCAGACCACCACCTTCCCAAACAGTTCCACCAACTGGGACCAAGTATGACATAAAGGGACATGTGGACTTGCGGTGACTAGTCTTGGTTGTCAATTTGATTATATCTGGACTCCACTAAAACAGCAGGCAGCTGGCCGCGCCTCCGAGGGACGTTCTTGGTTGGGTCATTCGTGGTCAGGACTGACTTCTGGTGGCAGCCCACCTAAAAGAGCATGGAAGCAGGAAGCCTCTGCTTCTGCCCCACTTGTTGCCACTGCTGCTGGCGAGTTCATCTATCGGGCTGCTGAGGCATTCCTTCAATGACAGTAAAACTTACTATTTAAAGATTCTTACACTGACTGTAGACCACTTGGAACATCCAGCCCCAAAGACTGAACAACCACAGGACTCTCGGCCTTTCCGTCAGGAGACAGTCATTATTGGACTCGCCACAGCGCAGCCTTTAAGCCACTCCAACAACCCCCCAACACATGCACACATATGTATGTGTATATGTATGCATGCATGTGTAATATAAACACATGGATATTTACACACATGTATGCATATATGTATATGTATATAAACACAGATACACACGCATGTATGCATATATATTCATTATATCAAGTTATGTTCCTCTGGAGAATCCTAATACAGAGGCAGAGGCAGGAGGGTTACAAGTTCAAGGGTTTCCTGGACTGTATAGTGAGACCCTGTCTCAAAAAAAAAAATTAACTTGAACACTTTTTTTTTCTATATGTTGTATATTTTATGATGATGTCTTAAAAAAATAAGATGGAGAGGGACTGTGAGATACCTGGTATTGACCTCTAGTTTCCACGTGCAGGTGTACATACGTACACACATACATACGTACATATATACATATGTGCACATCTGCCTCAGGTATATCCTTACTCAGACACATAACACACACACACACACACACACACACACACACGCACTAAGTCTCAGTGACTCTATGTTGCCATTATAGAATGCTATTGACCACTAGTCACTGATAGAATTTGAAAGTGTCGCCCTATTGGGGAAAAGAGTAGCTCATGGTGACTAAGCAGAGCGGGAGAAGACGCTGAAATACCTCGTGTTCCAGTCGGCTTTCATTACATGGGAATTCTCATGGTGAAGAACATTTCTTATTTACTTAAAGCATGCTATGGTTTGCTTTCTTACTTATAGCGAGATCCCAGTGTCTCCAACCTTTAACACTGAGGTGCCGTAAGGGCCAGCAGATCTTAACGTCAGGAAGGTAACCGATTAGAGAAACAGCCACTTGTCTGGATCCCGGGGCTCATTTTTATAGTTAAACAGTTCAACAGTGTTGAACAGTTCTCTCTCCCAAGAAAATTCTTGGAAATCTGTTCTGGTTTTTGCTCTCTCTGAGCAAAGTATTTTATAGATGTAAAACAGGTAAGATGGGCCATACTGGATTAGCCTGGGGCACAGTGTGGGGTACTGCCTCCATGTGAGACACTGCAGGGGGATGGCTGTGGGGACACAGGGTCATAGTGTGGAGTACTGCCTCCATGTGAGACACTGCAGGGGGATGGCTGTGGAGACAGGGGCACAGTGTGGAGTACTGCCTCCATGTGAGACACTGCAGGGGGATGGCTGTGGAGACAGGGTCACAGTGTGGAGTACTGCCTCCATGTGAGACACTGCAGGGGGATGGCTGTGGAGACAGGGTCACAGTGTGGAGTACTGCCTCCATGTGAGACACTGCAGGGGGATGGCTGTGTGGGGACAGGGTCACAGTGTGGAGTACTGCCTCCATGTGAGACACTGCAGGGGGATAGCTGTGGAGACAGGGTCACAGTGTGGAGTACTGCCTCCATGTGAGACACTGCAGGGGGATGGCTGTGGAGACGGGTCACAGTGTGGAGTACTGCCTCCATGTGAGACACTGCAGGGGGATGGCTGTGTGGAGACGGGGTCACAGTGTGGAGTACTGCCGCCATGTGAGACACTGCAGGGGGATGGCTGTGTGGACACAGGGTCACAGTGTGGAGTACTGCCTCCATGTGAGACAGGCAAGGCAGGTAAGAGCAGGGAGGAGCTTCCCCTCAGGGCCCGGAGGAAGGGCTTCCCTGCCTGCACCTTGAGCCTCTGTAGCCCAGAAGGAAGCCAGCCACTCTGGAAAGGCCCTGGGGCAGGAACCTGCCCTCTTAGGCCCTTTAAGCACGCACTGTTTTGAAAGGGGAATAGTGCACCTTGTGGCATCTGGGTTTTAGAATTCACTCCGTCCCTCCGCTGGACCTCAGAGATGAACATGTCTGGGGAGCTCTGAGCACGGTTCTTATCGCAACTGACCTTGGTTGATGGTGAGATTTTAAAAAACCTTTTCTGCTGCCCACACATTTTCAGCACAGTGACACTGCGGAGACCTTCCTCTGTGGGGTTACTGTAAGGATCAACCGAGTTGAGATACAGTGCCGAGGATACAGAGATCTTGCTGGCTGTCCTCACACTACCAAAGGGATGCAGAGAGTTTCAGATTTGTGACTTCTCATGTCTTGATACATATGAAGAATGGGGAATTTGGGTGTGAATCAGATGTGGCCCTTTCTCGCCGAGATCTTGAGGTCAAGTCAGCAAGGATTTTTGTTTGTTTGTTTTTTCTATGCAAACTCTTAGTGAAATAGTATTTGAACCAAAAATATGGAGGTAGAAAGTAGAGCAGTGTGCTGCGAGTGTCAGGAAAGGCCCTTCAAGGTGGGTTTTGAGGGTTGAGTAGGAGTTTGCCAGGTAGGCAGCTAAGGAGGGCTATAATATCATGAGGGAGGGAACGGCTTCTGTGAATGGAAACCAGCAGTGAACACAATGTCGGGATCTCAGGATTCGAGCTCCGCTGCCTTCTGGGCTTTTCAGGCCTATATATCTTCATATTTTAAATAGGGATAAAAGGCTTTGCCGTGGAGGTGGGGGTCGGGTAGCAGTGTGATTAAATAAGCAGACTAACTTGAAATACTTAGATCAGTGTTTGGCCATAGTAAAATACCAGCTTAAAAAGATACCAGCTTTAGGGCTGTGGTTGTTATGAGAAGACCAGGGTTGGAAAACCACCGTTCACACTTCCGCCGACTTCAGTGGCTCTTGTGGGCTTGGATGCTGCCTTTTGCATCCTCAGCCCAGAGACTCTTCTTTCACCATTTGAATGTTGGTATTAGGAAGCGAAGAATGTTCGCAATGTATAATGTTTAAGTACAAGAAAGAGTATTAAAACAGGGCAGACATTGGCACAGGAGTGTGTACAGATTGCTGATTAGGCAAACAAACAAACAAACAAATAAATAAATAAATAAATAAAACCAACATATTGAGCCAACATGATCTTGTTTGTAAATCTGGCGAACCACCTGTGTTTTCAATTTAAAGGTGGTTTTGGTTTGTTGTTAATTGTCTCCCGATCATCCAGTGACGTCGTCCCCTGTTCAGAACCCAAGTAATTACAGACAAGAAGCACTGTAGCACCTCAGCCACAGGGATGGGGGAGGGGGCTCACCAGCCTGTGTCCAGAGGTGAAGGGAGTGGGATGGGATGGCCTTGGGAGTTGGCAAGCCACAGCGGCACACGCATGACCTCAGCCGTGGTCCCATCCCACACACATTATTTTTATTTTTGAAGAGGATGGCCACTTCCAGTTGTGTTTGCGTGTTTTAGTCGTAAAAGGAAAAATGTGTTCCTATGACAAGACTCAGACCAAAAAAGAAAAGAAAAGAAAAAGAAAAAGAAATCAAAAGTAACCACTATTGGGAATTATAGCATTTGGACCAAATAATTGTTAGCAGTTGGGGCAGCCTCCAGTTCTCCTCAGACTTGTGATCCCTCCTCCAGAGCATAAAATAGAATTGAGAAATTTAGCAGCTTCAGGGGCAACTAAGGCAGCATTGGGCACAGAGCTTGAGTTAGAAAGCTTTGGGGGAGGCGCGGAATTAAAATCACCCCTGAAAAGCAGGAACCACACAATCACAGTAAATTTTTTTACTTAAATTTTGTTGTTGTTGTTGTTGTTGAGACAGAGTCTTAGGTAGATGGGCTCACTTTTAGCTCACTATGAGTCACACTTGACCTTGAACTCTCTAGAACCTGTAGGATTGTCAGGGTCATCATGGTCATGGGGGTTGGGGGTGGGGGTGGGGGTGGGTCGGGGATGCCCGTGATCTTCTGCCTTCACCTCTCAAGGGCTGGGATTGCAGATGTATGGACCATGCCTGGCTGCGAGTGATTTTTCTTAAATTAGCTCACGACATTGGTGGTAGGAAGCAGCCAGGCTGAGACAGCCCATTTGTTCAGCCAGCCAGCTAGGTGCTGGGCATCTAGCAGATGCTTTGTGCAACATGGTCTGGAGATGTTGCCAGCCACAGTGGGCGACACACAGTATGGCAGCACGGGGCAGCACATAACTGAGCTGAAAAGCTGGACCAAGAGGACATGGATGAGCGGTCAGCTGGGAAGAGGAGGAACCATTCTATTTTATTACTTTTTCTTTTAAGAGAGGGTCTCATGTTGTCGCCCAGGCTGGCCTTGAATTCATGATCCCTTCGAAGCTCACACCGCTACATACGGTGAGCTAAGGATGGTACCTGAGTAAACGCAGGAAGTGATGAGCGCAGCCCAGGCAAGGGGCTGGAGAGCTGGTTGGTGATGAAGTTGAGAAGTCGGAAAGGAGGGGCTCAGCTCGTCAATGAGCTTTCCGGACTGTTAAGGCCACTGAGAGAGCCTTGCCTTTGATTCAAGATGGGATGTGAGGCCATTGAGGGTCCAGCAAGGGTAGCAATCCTGAACTTCTCAAGGATCACCTGGCACCTGTGGGGAGACGAGAAGAGGCTTGACTAGCGAGGGACCAGTGTGGGACCCTTCCACCCCCCACCCCCCGCCCCCCGCACTCTGGCTTCAGAGATGCTGAGGACTTGGATAAGGGTGGTAGCTGTGGACATGGTGAGAAATCGTTGTGTGTTGAGCATTTGTTGCAAGTAGAGCCCACGGGGTTTGTGCGTGGGTTGGATGTGGAGGGTGGCAGAAAGAGTGGAGGAGGGGTCAGGGTTTTATCCCAGTGGCTGGAGGAAGTGAGTGGCTACTCCAAATGCAGGCAGAGTGGAGCAGGTGTTGGGGGTCGTGGTGGAGATCTGGGTGAATCGCCTGTGACTCTGAGGCTTCCAGGTGAGGAGCGGGTTGGGAGCAGGAAGACCATTCGAGGAAGGAGTGTGACAAGAGCCCAGCCCGAGAGTCTCTGAAAGGTAGACTTGTGTAGAGCGGAAGTGGGGCCAGCGCTGCTGTGCACGGCCTGATTGCCTTCACTTCCCCGCTGTTGCGGTTCCCACCAGTGTCTTCATCCCTGTTGAGAGTCGCAAACACAGCTTCGCCTGATCTTGCGTGGGTGCATGCATGGGTTTGCTCTCCGTTTCCTTCTCCTTGCTCAGTCAGACTCCTCTACCCCGCCCGTGGCCTGTTCCTTCAGGCAGCTGCTGCAGTGGTAGCAACAGTGGTTCCGTATCCAGCCTGGGGCCCTAAGAGCCCTGCAGAAGCAGCGATGCAGGAAACTGCAGCCTCCACAACGAGCATGTTAGACTCGCTGATGAGAGCAGCCCTGGGGATTGCGGGTTTCCGTGTGGCAGTCGCAGGGACACCAGGGGAGGATGGCGGCCTAAGGGAAGACCCAAGGCTATGGTTGCTCAGCAGGCTTCACCTACGGACCGGACGGAGCCCTTCTAGATGGTGGCTGAGCAGCTTCAGGAGGGTGACGTAGGTAGTACCTAAGAAGGGGCGAGCAAGATGGCGTAGCCCATTAAAAGCACTTGCGTGACAAACCTGCAGGACCTCAGTTTGATCCCTGGGCACCAACGTGGTGAAAGGAGACACCCAACTCCTACAAGCTGTCCTTTGACCACCACATCAGTACTGTGGCACATTTACTACCTCCCCATAATAAATAAGTGAGCATAATTAATAAGAAAGTGCCAGAAACGGTCTGTCAGTCATACACTGTGGGCCAATTCCACCTGTTCTTTTTGGGGGAATCTTTATCGTCTTTTCCTAGGAAGAATGATTATTTTAAACAAACACACACTGACGTCTAGATAGGAGTATGGAGGGCAAACCGTTCGGCTTTATAAAACAGTTGAATGGAAAACCTAGCGTGCACCCAGCATTGCTTTGCTGCCCGACCGAAGCAGCTTCCTGGGGAAGTTTGTTTGGGCTGACAGTTCTAGTCCGTCAGAGTCGGGTGCAGCTCCGTGGCTGTTGCTGTGGTCCATGGCAGCAGGAGGTTGCGGTGGATCATTTAACAGAGTTGGAACTGCATCACATCGCCCTCAGTGACTTGCCCCCAGTGGTCTTTGTCCACCAGGTAGGCCCCACGTTGGAGAAGCGCAGGAGAGTAATGCCGCCAGCTGGAGATAGAGAATTTAAACAGGGGAGAGGTGGTAGAGGATGTTTCCCAGCTTAGTCATGCTGACTAATTCCTGCTTTTTCAAGGTTCAAGTCTGGTCTCTCACCAGTCAGGGTTCGCTGAGCACAGGCTCACTGCCACATCCACCTCTGGAGATTTGGTGATCTTCTGGAAAAGCCGAGGTTAATCATCTCCCATCTAAAGCAATTTCTGCAGCCTCAGGGGAACAGAACACCCCAAAGGCCCATCCCTACACCAGGTGGTGTGGTCTTGGGTGTAACCATCCATGCATCCATGCATCCATCCATCTATCCATCCATCCATCTATCCATCCATTCATCTGTTTATTTACTTGAGACGGAGTTTTATCATATAGCCTTGGTTGGCCTGGAACTCACTATGCAGACCGGATTGGCCTCAAACTCAAACCAAAGAGCCCCTCCTGCGTCTGCCCTCCATGTGCTGGGCTCACAGGTGTGTGCCACCTGTCCCGCCCACACAGTGGTTTTTGACTGGATATGCTCAGCTTTGGGCTGTGTTAATAGCTCCTTAATTGCAAATGGTAGGTAGGGGAAACCGACTTCATCTGGTTTGTTATTTCTGACACCCAGCTCTGCAGATGTTTGGTGCAGGATGCTCTCTCAGGGCCATGTGACCACTCTGAGCATCTGCCATCCCAGGCTGAGCAAGGTTGCGGGTTAGCACGGTGTCTGTAACCTCTTGCGTGCTCCTGGGGTTCCCAGAATCAGAAGTGTTTGGGGATGGCTAGGGTGTGTGATTGAGTCGGGACACTTATCTATCTAAGGCTCCTTGGCTGACCGCCCCACTCACCCAGTGATCCGACTTGGCAGGGCCTATCACATAAACAGTTTAAAAACTTCTGTGGTGTATATTTAAGTTTCCAAGATGATGTTACGGGAGACAGAAATAGTGAAGTGGTTACTATAGTGAAGCAGGTTAATTTCATCATATCCCATCGTTACCCAGTTTTAAATTTTGTTCTTGTGCCAAGACCAGCTTTAAACCCCCCTCCCCCGAAACTCTCGGCAGGAGTCCCAAAGACAGTACTACAGCGTCTTCCATACACTGCATCTCTGGGCTTGCTCGGGCTTTGTACTTGCTCCTTTGTAACCGACCCTTGGCCCACACGTTCCCGTTTCTTATTCCTGCTTCTTGTTTTGTGTCTCTGTGTATCGATTTTAGAAGGTTCCATGTATATAAATGCTATCGTGTAATGATTGTCTTTGTGTCTGGCTTACTTCATTGACGATGATTTCTTTCAGGTTTTATCTGCATTGTGGCGAACGGCAGCATCTCATTTTTAAAGGCTGAATACTATTCTGAATATAGATGCAATTTCTCTATCAGATCTTCATTATCCCCGTTGTGCAGTTATTGAGAGTGATGGAGCAGTGACTACTGGAGTGCAGATGGCCCTATGAAGTGGGGACTTTATTTCCTCGTGGCCATTTGGAAGAGTGTCTTCTCCTTTCTTTTTCCTTTTCTTTTTAAAGTCAGCTTCTCACCATGTAGCCTTGGCTGGCTTGGAACTCGCTACGTAGAGACTGAACTGGCCTCAAACTTGCAGTGGACCTCCTGCCTCTGCCTCACTCACATATGATAGGTTTACAGATAAGTGCCTCCAAGCCCAAATCCGATTTGGGCATTCCATGGATCGGGTGCCCCATACTGAAATTCTTGAGACCAGAACCATCTGTGACTTTGGAATATGTGCCTACGTGCAGGTGGGCTGCAGGGGCACCTTGAAGATAGACCTCTATCCAAACACATTTCTTCTCTTCTACACTTGTATGCGTGCATTGTGAGTGCACTTGCTGCAGACGTCGCATGAGGCTCGATGTGAGATTTTTCCACTTGAGCTCTCATGTCAGTATCCAGATATCCAAAGGAAGGGTGTTTAACCACGCTGTAGAACTTCCTTAGGAACTTCCAGACTGTTTTTCATAACCGTTGCTGCCATCCTCATTTTCAGCTGTACAGCAGTTCCCTTCCCCCACACCCTCACTGACGGTTGCTATCTTCTGACTGGAGACTAGTCGGGATGCACATGCACATTTCTGCAGGAATCCGAATGACGCCCCTTTCCGTACCTCTGGGCATCTTCTGTCTGTGGAGAGCCGTCCACTTGTATTGCTTGCATTTTTGTGAGCGGAATTATTTGTTTTTCTCCAATTGGACTCTTTATAAATATTGGGTATTAACACCTTATCAGATAATTGGATTGTGAATATTTTTCCCTCTCAGCAAGTTACTGTTTTGTTTTGTTTCACTTGCTGTGCACAGGCTATTTAGGATGACATGCCGTGTATTTATTTTGGCTTTTGTAGCCTGAGCTTTTGATTCGAGAGACATAAAAACGTTATTTTGCTGACGTCTAGAAGCTTCTCTGGGCTTTCTTCTAGGATTTTTCTGGCTTCAGGCTTAATATTTAGATGTCTAATCTATTTTGAGTTAATTTTTGTGTCAACTCTCAGACAAGGGTCCAGTGTCGTTCTGTGGCCTAAAGAAATCTCAGCGATTCATTTTCCCTATTGTGGCCTCCTCCTGGCCTCCTTGTCAAAATTAATTGACCATATTAGACGCTGCTGTTTCATCTCTCGTTTCATCTCTGTCTCCTTCTCCTTCTTTCTCCCTTTCCCTTTATCCCTCTGGATAAGGGCCAGAACGCAGTTTATTGGTGAAAGTGGGCAAGGGAGGAAAACACAGCTGTAGGTTGGTTCTCTCATCTCTTCACCCTGGTTTTCTGGTCTGGTGAGTGGCACGTCTCCTCAGTCAGAGCATCCGGCGTCCTGAGCTAGCCCTTAGCCCGATGCCTGAAGCCTCTCTGGTGTGACCTGACTCCGTGGGTCTCTGATGATGAGCACTCTCTAGGGACACATAATGGAAAAGACAATGCTGGGCTCAACCGCTCTATCCTTTACAGAAAGACAGAGCGGTGAGGGAAGGCTCAGGGAAGCCGGCCCACGCTGGCTGAGGCTTGGCCAGTCTTATCCTCTCTCTCCTCTCTTCTTTCTGGTTGTACAAGGATTTAACTCAGAGCCGCTCAGGCATTCTGTTGCTGAGCTACTTCTTCAGCCATTTTATTTTTATTTTGATATGGTTTGGCTAAGTTACCCAGCCTGGGCTTATATCCCAGCAGTAGCTCAGCAGTCACTGAACTTGTCATCCTCCTGCCTCAACTCTCTGAGCGGTTGGGTGTGTATAAGCCTGCACTGCTGGGCTTGTCTAGACTGTTCTCTCTCTCTCTCTCTCTCTCTCTCTCTCTCTCTCTCTCTCTCTCTCTGTCTCTCTCTCTCTGTCTCTCTCTCTGTCTCTCTCTGTCTCTCTCTGTCTCTCTCTCTCTCTGTCTCTGTCTCTCTCTGTCTCTCTCTGTCTCTGTCTCTCTCTCTCTCTCTCTCTCTCTCTCTCCCTCTCCCTCTCCCTCTCCCTCTCCCTCCCTTACCTGTCTCTGTCTCTCTCTGTATGTGTGTGTGTGTGATATTTCTGAAGTGTGATTGTGTTGTATCATCAGGCAGCAGTGACCAGAGAATTGTTTGGGAGAGGCATATTATTTCACTCTTTCTGTAGGGGGAGGCCGTGCTGGGAATCTAGCCTTGGCCCTTGGGAGCACTCTACTTCTAGGCTAACTCAGCCTTTAGTACTGTTTCTTTCTTTCTTTCTTCCTTCCCTCCTTCCTTTCTTTCTTTCTTCCTTCCTTTCTTCCTTCCTTCCTTCCTTCCTTTCTTCCTTCCTTCCTTTCTTTCTTTCTTCCTTCCTTCCTTCCTTTCTTCCTTTCTTTCCTCCTTCCTTCCTTCCTTCCTTCCTTCCTTTCTTTCTTCCTTCCTTCCTTCCTTTCTTAAGTCTGGGTCTCATTCTATGTGACTTAGGCTGGCCTCAAACTCATGGCAATGCTCCTGCATCAGCCTCCCAAAGGAGGCTTCACAACTACTGTGGCGGTTTCTTTTTATGTTGTTAATTTGACACAAACATAGACACAGCTAAGAAGGAACTACAATTGAGAAAATACCCCCGTAGGACTGGCCTACACGCAAGCCTGCGAGGCATAACCTTGATTAGTGACTGATTCGGGAGGGCCCAGCCCATTGTGGGTGGTGCCACACATGCCACCTGGTGGTGATGCTCTGCACATGTGGACCCTGGGGCATTAAAAAAGCAGGCTGAGCAAGCCAAGAGGAGCAAGCCAGTAAAACAGCACTTCTTCATGGCGTCTGCCTTGAGTATCCTGTCCTGAGCTCCCTGTGTGACGCTGTGTGTGACCTGGGAGTTATAAGATGAGGTAAACCATCTCTTCCCCAACATGCTTTTGATCATGATGTTTTACCACAGCAATAGAAATCCTAACGGAGATGACACCGCGTGTTTTTGTTGTTCTGAGCAGGGATCTTGTTCTGTAGCCTGGGGTGGCCTCTGACATCCCCTGAGCTTCCCACCTGAGCTTTCTGAGTGCTGCGATGACTGTGGCTATCAGTACGTGTAAAATGAAGATTAAGCACGCAAACCTTACATGTATAGCGTGATGCCTTTCCCCCTTATGTGTACAACTGTGGGGCTGTTACCCAGGTCAGTATGGCGCAGCGTTCTGCTTGCCCCATCCTAGAGCATACACTTCCCTCATCTTTATCATCAATGCTCAGCTCCCTCCCCCCTTTCAAACTACATCTAAACAGAACCATACCACATGCATTCTTTGTATCTTCTGCGTAGTCATCCATAGTTGTGGAGTTAGTAGTTTCTCCCTTTCCGTTGTTTGTAATACTCCGTCATGTGAATATATTTCAAATCATCCACATTATAGCCGGCGTTCAGTGTCCCAGTTCTGGCTGTTGGGAGAGATTTTCTTAGGGAGTCCCACGCATGCCCTTGGTGAGTGCTAACATGCGTGTCTGCTAGATATGTTCTTAGGAGTAGGGCTGCTGAGTCGAAAGACATGCGACATGCATGGGCCGTTTGCTTTAATCAAGTCACCCAAAGTGGTCTGTGCCAGTTCACACTCCACCAGCTGTGCACGTGGTAGGGCTGGCCGTCTGTCTCCTCTGCGGTTACCGTAAGCACCGCCGTCCTTGCAGGGTCTCTCATGCTGCTGTAGCCAAGATACCACAGACAGGTGACATTTCTCACAGCTTGCAGGCCGGGGCATCTAGGACCAGAGCCCTGGCAGATTTGAGTCCTGCTTTATGGCTCATCCGTGACTGTCTCTGACTCACAGGTGACTGTCTCTTCGCTATCTTCTCACCTGAAGAAAAGGACGGGAGCGCTCCAGCAGGGTTTGTTCCAGGACGCCGGTTCTTTCCATGGGGCCTTTCTGCTTTGAATCCAGTCATTTCCCAGCTGCCGTCTCTCTCGTAACCATTCTGCTGGGGGGTGGCTGGGATCACACGTGTTCGGTGGGGGTGACACAGACACCCAGGTCTATAAGCCTCCAGTGTGGGCCCCTCGGCTCTTTAAGAGCCTTTTACTACAGCTGCTTCTGGGAGGTTGGAGCGGCAAGCGCCAGTCTTTGAAATGGCTCTAGCGTGGCCGGTGTGAACCTGTAGGTCAGGACCTCTCTGGAGGTCAAATGACCCTTTCATAGGGGTCACCTAAGACCATGGGAAAACACAGATGTCTACATTACAAATCATAACTAGCAATTATAGTTATGAAGTAGCTACAAAAATAATGTTATGGTTGGGGGAGGGTCACTACAACATGAGGAACCGTAGTAACGGGTCTCAGCGGAAGGAAGGCTGAGGACCACTGATCTAGCGTCTCTTTTCTTTCTTTCTTTTTTCCCACACAGGTGTCTGTTTCTCCCTCACTTTGTGATGAGGGAGGACTGCTTGCAAATGGCTGTAGTTGGGTCTTTCTCCCTGGTTTTCTTTTCTCTAAGCTAGCCCCCACATGCCCCCCAGGAATGTAGAGATGCATAATTATAAGCACTAGTCACAATTTATAGGCACTCAGTATAAATTAAGCGGGACTCTAACTTGTAACTGCCTTTAATGTACAGTCCAAACTTGTTTGCACAAATGTACGTTGGAAAGAGTTAAGGAGTAATTTTTGTTTTATCGACTTGGTGATGCCATTTGGGGTTTGTGTGCACATTTATACATATCTACACACATGCACATGCATTTATTATACATATCTACACACATGCACATGCATTTGTTATACATATCTACATACATACATATGCATTTGTTATTCACTCTATGGTATAGTTTGGATTTCAAAAGTAGTGCATATGCAGACAGACAAATTTCGTGTCACAGAAATGAATGAGAACATTAGCTAAGACTCAGTTTAGATTTTAAAATTGTGATTGTTACTAATAACTTTTGGATGACGTCATGCCGTGTGTCTTGTGTGTGCTTGTATATAAGTCAACCCGTTTCCCGTTTAACTAATAAGGCATTTCCTGTTTAACTAATGAGAACCCCCCCCCCCAGGCTTATATGTTTGGGTACTTGGTCCTCAGTTGCTGGAAGTGTTTGGCAAGAATTAAGAGGTGTGGCCTTGTTGGGGAAGGTGTGTCACGGGGGGTGGGTTTTATGGTTTCTTTCTTTCTATTTATTTATTTATTTATGTTTTATTTATTTAAAAATTCTTTGGGGAGGTTGTGGTTTCAAATGACTTATGCCATTCCCAATGTGTTGTGTTTTCTGCTTCCTATGTATAGATCAGGATGTAAACTCTCAGCTTCTGCTCCAGGGCTGTGTTCTCACCATGATAGTGATGAACTTTTAACCCCGCGGAACCCTCTGGAAGCTCCAAATAAAACGCCCTTTTCTATAAGTTTCCTTAGATATTGGACTATTATCCCAGCAATAGAAAAGTGACCGTGTTAGCTATGGCCGTGGTGTGGTCTCTGCGGAGTTGGGCGACTTGTTGAAGGGACCGGGCTCTAGCTTCACAGCGCGTGGTCGTTGGACGAGGCTTCAGCTTGTGTACACTTGGCTCCCACTGGGCAGATGCTGACTGCCCCAGGGCCTGGAGGCGCAGCTGTGAGCGGTTACTGCTCCTGTTTCCCACGTTAGAGCGATGCTGCTGGTTTCAGTATAGAGCACAGCAGTGTACTAGAGAGCACAAAATGGCAACGTGAAACGGTCACCCGAAATCCCACCGATCTGACCGGTGTCCGCATTCGAATCTTTTGAAGGCAAAGAGCCGCCTCCTGTTACCCACCACGCCATTTTTGTTTCATTATATCGCCACCTCAGCAGCCAGATTTCTGTTTGAAGCTCATCTTTTTCCTGATTTCATTTCTTCTCTGTAGTTATTTGAATGCAAATACTTGGAATAACCTGAAAGGATGCAGTAAAATTCAAAATACCATTGTGACGTGATGCTGCCTCTGTCTGTGCAGAGTCTCTCATCTCAGTGATGAAACCGAGCCCTGTGCCTCTGTGTGTGTCGAGTACCTATTTATGTCTGTAATGATTCTCTACGACACAGTGCCCCCCGGTGCCCGGGGATCTGGAGTCCCCTGATCCATCATCACCTTGGGTTATGGTGAACACTTGATCCTTACCTGACAGGATCCTGTGGAGACCTACTGAGGTCATGCCGGAGCAGAGACAGTAGCACTTGTTAGCGATAACCGTAGTTATGGCAGTCTGTGTATGGTCTGCAGGAATTTATGCTAAATTGAACTTCAGCGCTGATGTTGATGGTGCTCTTCCAGGGTCTCATGGAATCTTTCGAGAAGGGTGAGGTTGTTGCCTAGTGGTGGCGTGGCGCTTTGATACTTCTTAGAGTCTGCTCGATGGCAAACAGGGTGCAGGACGAGCACATGCACACAGCCTGCAAAGCTGCTGCATACCAGACAGGTGAATAATGTACTAATTGTTATCCTACCTTGGAGAAAGTCTGGTAGAATTGTAGCTTCAGGCAGTAGGTGAGACCTGGCTTTTTAGGCTGGCCAAAAAGCAATTACTATTTTTAGTTCAATTTCTGCCCTTAAAAAAAAAAAGGGGGGGGTGTAGCCTCCCAGCCTCCCTGATCCTGGTTGCTCTTATGCATTTTAATTAGTGTTATCTTACTGCATTTCTGCCCTGAGGCTGAGTTAGTGGAAGATGTAATTTCAGAAAGCTGATGAAATTAGATAGGCCTGCCTGAGAAGACTGTTGCTCATGCTTGTGGTTGTAAAATATTTTGGTTCCATCTATAACAACAGGACATTGCTGTGCTAAGTCTGCTTCTCTTCGATCTGTGTGTCCATTGGTCACACATGGTCACAGGCCACCGAGACAGTGGGAATTCCGGTCCGGGGAGCAATTTTTGTTGGTGGTGTCTCATGCAAAGATATGCCAAAAGAGGAGACCAATCCACACACAGATCGCGCGCCCCTCCGCCAGTTTTACTACTTTGTAGTCAGACCTCACAGAGTCCTGATTGAATTGCTGTGAGAGATTTAACCACCTGACAGTCTGCTTTGCTTGGGTCTACACCAGGAACCAACTGCACGGCATGGAAAATACACTTTAAACCACTTGCCAGAACAGAATGCAGCTAAAGTGTTGGAGTAAAGTGAGAGGGGATTCTCCACAAAAAGATGTGCCCGGAGCACTTAGGGGGCCCAGGCAGGAAAAATGCCACACATTCAAAGCCAGTTAGGGGCTCCAGAGCAAGGCACTGCCTCAAATAGCTTGTCACTTCCCCTCCCCACCATGGGGAGAAAATGTTTAGGTGAGTGTTGACATAGGATAGTCAATAACAAGAAAACAGTGTTGCTTGTAATGATTAAATGCAGAGCAGTTGTCTCTTCAAGAGGACCATATAAGAAGCCACATAGCACTGAGTTGTAAATAGCATTATAATTGTCTTTCCAGCCTTAAATGTCTCGTCTTAATAATACCCCCTTCATGGAAGAAGCCAAGGCTCGGTGTGGGAAGAAATAGAGAGAATTATCAGGCAAGAAAGTGAACAGGGTGTGGTAGTCGCTGAGACAGGAGGAGAGTTCAGCCCGGACTAAATAGCAAACTTCAGGCCAGCCTGGACTACATAGGGAGATCCTGCTTCAAGAAAAACCAGACGCAAAAAGACAAACAGCCCAAAAAGACAGAAGAAGAGGAAAGAAAAAGGAACAGGAAGAAAAAGAAAATAAGTGATCTTCAGGAACTTTGCACACATTATTAATTATTATTATTATTTTATTTTCTTGTTCTCTCAAGTCAATAGCTAAGAGATGCTGGAAGCCTCCCTCATTCTGGTGCTGTGACGGTATGCGTGCCTTTGGCCTGTGATGACTCTATAGAGGCACATTTGTTATAGCGTGTTACTGTCTGCTTATCTGCTGAGCGAGATCAAGCCTTGCTCCCCCAACCCCCGCCTCTCCTTCCAGTATCCCATCCCCTCGTGATTTCCTGTTTCATATCAGATTTAGGCCTCAAAGTTAGAATGCAACATTCCTGATTCCAGTAAAGCTACAATCTGGTAGTATCAACGTTTCTCTAGTTTATTTGGATTTTTCAAATATTTATTGAGAAAATGTAATGGCAATAGCTGGAAAATTTCAAGCTAATAATTGAGAATCGACGTATAATATTTATTTATTCATAGGGCTAGAGGTCCTCACAGATGTCAGGCGAAGGGCTTTACTGCTGAGCTACATCCTTGCCTCTGACTCAGGCTTGAGAAAAGATCACATTGTTCTGTGGATAGCAGAGGGAGTGAAAGTAGAGCCACCATAAAAAGCCAGGTGACATGGGACGGAGCTGGGCTCAGGTGCTAGGGTTGGAAGTGGTGAGTGGACCGCTTGTGGACACCAGGTCCTGTTAGGGTTCCCTTGTTAAGGAGATGTGTAGAGGGTGACTGAGTGCACGCAAACTGGGAGCACAGGTAGCTGGAAGAACGGAGCTGCCCCTCAGGGAGTGTACTACTTAGTTTTTTTTTTTTTTGTCAATTTGACACAAGCTATGTATATAAAGTGACTGCATGATGCTCTCTCCACGGTATGGTTAAGGGGAAGGTTTTTAATGTAGATATGAGGGAGAGAACTGCCAGAGGCATCTGGAAAAGTCCAGAGAAGAGAGAGAAAGTACTGAATGTGGCCAGTAAGACTGGGCCTGGCCAGGGGCGGGGGCGGGGGCGGGGTCAAGGTGGGAGGAGCTCTGAGAGAGGAAGGCAGAGTGGACCCAGAGAGCAAAAGAGAGGACCAGGAGCGCAGAGCTGAACAGCAGAGTTCGGAGGAGGAATGCGGAGCTGGGGTTGGGGGGTCGGGTCGGGCGCCCCAGCTGGAGAGCTTTAGGAGAGAGGACGGAAGGGGCTGAGAAGAAGGCGGACTGTGAAATGTCGAGCAGGCAGGTACCTGTGGTGCTGAGGAGGTAGCCAGCCATGGGTCCCCTCTGCCAGCGATAAGGGAAATGACTCCTTAGGTGGAGGGGAACTGCCTTCGCATGTCTCTGAGGGATGCCGGGCCCAGCAGAATTTGGGGAGATGGCCTTTTCTTTGGATCAGACACTGTGGTCATCCGGGAAGAGGGACCCTCAACTGAGAAAACCCCGTCACAGTGCCCTGCCTGTAGGCAAACTTGTGGGGAATTTCCTTGAATAATGATTGACGACTGAGGGCTCTCGCTATCCCCCTCCCCCGCAGCAGTTCACTGTGGGTGGCGCCACCCCACTGAGTAAGTCAATACTCAGCATTCCTCTGCTTCAGGTATTTTTCTTCCCTCCCGCAACAGGCTGTAAATTGTAGGCTAAAATAAACTCTTCCCTTCCAGGTTGCTTTTGGTCATGGTGTTTATCACAGCAATGGAAAACAAACCAGGGGCGGTGAGGGAGTCGACGATTTGGTCTGTTTTCTGTTGCTACATCATAATTTAGGGTTGAATAATTTGTAAAGGAAGAAAAAAAAAAGGTTGGTAGGTTTCCTTTTATTTTTTTGGCTCCTGATTTTGGAGCCTGGAGTCCAGGACTGCGGTGGCAGCGGCATCAGCTCTGGGTTGGTGACGGCCTCCTGCTGTTTCCTGTCGTGGCGGAAGGGGGAAGGCAAGCCAGCATTTGGAAGAAAGAACTCCAGGGCCATAGAACAACCCACTCTTGGGGTAACTCATCCAGCCCCATGGGAGGGAAAGGTCATTCGCTTATGGAACTCCTCCCCCAGTGCTCACCCTCCTCCCCCAGTGCTCACCCTCCTCCCCCAGTGCTCACCCTGTATGCCCCACCTCCCACCTTGACCACACAGAGAGGTAAGCCTTAATATGACTTTTTTTTTGGGAGGACAAAGTGTTTTAATACCACAGCATCATAGTTTGAGAAGAAAGCATTTGGGGATAGTATAGTTGCACCTGTTAGGCCTTCTTGGAGAAACAGTGTGCAGGCGTTGGGTAGAGGAGGGATTCTGTCCAGTTTCAGCCAGTTTGGGACTTGTGAGTGTGTACAAGTTTTCAAAGCCAGAAGGCTGCCTGAGATCACCAAGGCAGAGAGTGGCCATAGCTAAATCTTCTACACGTGCACAGTGTCACTGCTGAGTCTAGAGGTGGGAGGAGACTAGAGGGGACCAGCAGAGAAGACCTGAGAAGGCGTCAGTGAGGTCCAAAGACAATGCACAGAGGAACCTTAGAGGCCACGGAGTCTACTTGTTATAAGGTAGTTGTCCAGAAAGATGTAGGTTCAGAGTGGCTGCTGGCTTTAGAAATGTGGAGGTCATTGGTGACGATCAGATTTGTTAGGATGTAGTGGTGAAAGCGATGGCAGGG
This sequence comes from Acomys minous, assembly GCF_964271855.1. NCBI lineage: Eukaryota > Metazoa > Chordata > Mammalia > Rodentia > Muridae > Acomys > Acomys minous. The sequence goes on from NC_140491.1 coordinate 5,610,928, forward strand.
AGGAAAAGTAGAGGCCACACATCTGGACAGCGTAGAGGCCACACATCTGGACAGCATAGAGGCTGTACATCTGGACAGCGTAGAGCACATCTGGACTGCTCTTGATTTCCGTTAGTGCATGGTTCCATGTCCATGCCTGCGAGGCCAGGCAGAGGATGCTAGGGAGAGCAGAAACCCCAGGGAAGCCCCTAGATCCTTGGGGTGGAATGCGTACCCCAGGCTCCCTGGTCCCTGTTCCCGCCCGGATAACTTCTGGCCAAAGTCTGTTCTCTCTGAAGCAGGTTTCCGTGGCTCTCCTCCCAAGAGGATGTTATACTGGGCTCCTGAGGGGTGAGGGAAAGAGCATTAGTGTTACATAGGATTAGCCATGGAGTCAGAAGGGAAGAAATGCATGCCTAAAGGGATTTGTAGCCAGCATTCACTTACACGTGAGAAAAGAGCACTGGGAAACTGTACATACTCAACGCCCCCAGTTAAGGTACTTTTCATTTTCCTTCTTCACATATTTTAAAACCAAGAGTTAAAGCAAACTGACCCACTCACCCTTGACCTTCTCTCGCTGTCACAGTTTTCTAAGGTAAAAACAAAGATCCCCAAAAGTGAAGCTGAACGCATAGACGTTTGGAAAGCTCTCTGCACCCGCCGGAGCTGAATATGAGTAACTATTAAGTTTGCTTTTATTGTCAACTTGACGCAGTCTAGAGTCATCTGAGCAGGAAGTCTCACTTGAGGGGTTGTCTCGATAAGATTGGCCCCCAGGGAGTGCCTGTGGGACATTGTTTTGGTTGTTAATCAATGTTAGGAAGGCCCAGCCCACCATGGGCGGCACCATCCTTAGGCTTGTGGTCTCTCGTGGATTGTAAAAGAAAAGCCATGGTCCTGTGATTGAGCCAGCAAGCGAGTGTTCCCTCTGTGGTCTCTGCTTCAAGGTCCTGTCCTGGCTTCTCTCAGTGATGGACTGACATAAGCCCTTCCCTTCCTCCCCCAAGTTGCTGTTGGCCACAGAGTTTTATCACAGCGACAGAGACGAAACTAGAGCAGTGACTTCCAGGAAGCATCACAGCGTGGCCAAGAGAATTAGTTGGTGATGGATGCTCTCGTACTTTTGGTGAGGGCAGCTATTTTAAGAGCACACCCATTCACTGAGAATTCATTGGAGCTGATTACACGCAGGATGAGAAGGACTTTTGGTATCATCGGTTGATTCTCCCCTTCTGGGTTCAGAGTCGGGAGAAGAGCAAGGGAACAGAAAGTGTTGAGAGCTTTTGGTGGGTGGGTGAACATTCCTATGAGGCCTCTCTCAAGGGTGTTCATGGCGGGGGGTGGGGGGGTGGGGGTGGGAAAGGGAGGAGTAAGAGGCCTGGAGCACATCTTCTGTAGCTCATAGAAGAGGTTTGAGTAGGTTTAACTCCCTCTTCAGAGACTGAAGCAGAGACCTACAGCATGACCTAGACACTCGGTAGCTACAGTGTGTGAAAGCTGTGATCCTGTAGCAGGCCGTGAAGTGGGGGAACCCATTTGCAGCGGTGCCCCCACGGGAACTCCTCAGTTTCCTTCTTTCTGAGAGAGATGTTGTATGTCTCCCTCTTCGCCTTCCCTGAGGTTGGTCTCTCAAATGCCGTATAGAAATTGGAGGTGTGGGCAAGACGGAGGCCCAGGGTCGGATTGTTTCTAGTTGTGTTGGGTGCCTTCCTGTCATGAAGACAGCTTTCTCCTGCTTCTGCAGTCTTATGGAACCAGCCACTAACTCTTTATAGTTCTTTTCTATGCTGTTATATGACTCTCTTTCTTCTTTTAAAGTCTCACTATATAGCTCTAGGTTATCTGGAACTCCATGTAGACCAAACTGGCCTCGAACTCACGGAGATCTGCCTTTGCCTGCCTCTCAGTGCTGGGGCTAAAGGCATATGCCACGTTGCCGTCTCCCACGGGACGTTTTGTTTTAATTATTTTTCCCCCTTGAGACAGGGCTTCATTCTGTAGCTCAGGCTGGCCTGAATTTTCTACCCATGACCGAGGCTGGCCTAGTTCTCCTGCCTCAGCCTACCAAGTGCTGGGATTAAGATATGAGCCGCATGCCTGACTTGGAAATTTTAAATAAAGCCAGCTGTGTTAAATATTTATGGACTCCTTTTTTTTTTTTTACTTGTTTAAAGTCTTTGGAGATTTACCCTTAGAGAATGTTAATATGGCAGTTATTGTGCATTGCATTTCTCGTACCAACACTTAATTGGCACCATATTTCATGAAGATGACTGCAGGTTTATTGCTGTTGTGGGTCTGTGCTGTATAATCCAGAGGCACAAGACCCTTCATCTGTTTCTGCTTTAATTGTGCGTGCTTTGAGGTGACAGGCTGAAGAAGGGCCCTTAACCATCTAGTGGCCGCGGTGGACAGGGGAGTGTTTTGGTAGAGCAGGTCTGGAGATGCCTGTGCCTATGGACATTGCTATGTTTCTTAACTGATGGTAGGTAAATCGAGTCTGTATGCCTTTTAAGTTTGTATGTACGGAGGTGAACGTACATGTCACCCCCAGAAGGAGGAGGAGGGGTCTTCTCATCAACCGCTGTCCCTGACAGTTGTCTCATAAAAGAGGGGGCGGGTATAGGTGGGCAGAAGGGGAGGGTAGAGGCTAAAGAGGCCGGAAGATAACAAGCAAGGCCTAAATATTTAATGGATTTAACTTGGGCAACAGAACCTTCTGGAAGGAACCGCAGACTAGGAATTAACACACTTGGTTCCTTGCCACTTCCTGAGACTGTGACTTTGGGTGACTCAGTGAACTTCAGCGTGTTGTTCCCTTGTCTGCCCTGCAGGCTGGGAGGTGGGGTGGGGGTTGAGGGGTGGGGCTGGGGGGGCAGGGGGAGGGGGGGCTTTATTGGGAAGCTTGGGACAGCAGTGTAGAAGAATGTTTAGCCATCTGTCAAAGGGCTCACGGGGTGTCGTGTGAGCCCTGGTAGAAGGTGAGGCCCCGTGCAGTGGGCCGCTCTCTGCAGCCACAGCTCCTGGCTGTCACTGTAGCACATAAGAAAGAGTGTCTAGTAATCTTCTAGAAATACCTGGTGGGGAAGGAGGCCAGGAGGCCCATCGGTAGTGTGGGGGTGGGGCACGGCTCAGCCGTGGGCTTTGACGTTCTTCCTGGAAACCGGCCTGTCTTTCCTAGGGAGTGAAGCCAAGTCACTGTAGGGAGATTAATCTCTCAGGATAACTATATAGAGATTGTAGTCAGGGGAAAGAGGTAAATAAGGTTATTCTCATAGTTACATTTTTAAAAACCCTTAGACTTTTAAATGTTTTATAGATTGAATGTCCCTTATCTGAAATGCTAGGGAATAGAAGTGTTTCAGGATTTTTGAGCTTTTCAGATTTTGGAATATTTTTATGGACTTTAGTGTTTGAATATTTCTAATTTAAAAATTCAAAGTTAAAAATAAAGCACCAGGAATCAATATTTATACATTTTGGTTATTTTTGGGAGGGTGTATGTTCAACCTGTTATTGTCTAATTGTTCAGTGTCATGTATGTACAGAATTCCACGTGGGGCTGAGATCCTGTCTGTTATCCTTACATGGTAGCCGAGGAACTGGAACCTCCCGGGGTGGGTGCTGGGGCTTGGGTGCCGGCCACGAGGCTTTACTGAGTGTTCCTCGGCTGTGCTCTCAGCCTTCCTTCCCAACACTAAGAGCTTAACCTTGCTAAGCAAGGACAAAGAAGCCGAAGTGAATCCTTTTGTCTAAGCATTCTTTCTTTCTTTCCTCTTTTTGAATCTTTATTTCAAAACCAAGTTTAAAATAATAATAATAATATTATTATTATTGTTGTTGTTGTTGTTGTCATTATTATTATTATTATTATTATTATTATTATTATTATTATTAATGGGGGACATCTCACTATGTCACCCTGGCTGGCCTGGAACTCACAATATAAAAGCAGGCTGACCTTGAACTTACAGAGAGCCACCTGTCCTCTCTACCTCTCAAGAGCTGTGATTAAAATGGAGTTCTCTCATGCCCAGTGGGAGAACCCATTTAAAAGAAAACCAAAAATTTATTTATTTATTTATTTATTTATTATGTCTACAGTGTTCTGTCTGTATGTACACCTACACACCAGAAGAGAGCACTAGATCTCATTATAGATGGTTGTGAGCCCCCAGGTGGTTGCTGGGAATTGAACTCAGGACCTTTGGAAGAGCAGCCAGTGCTCTCAACCTCTGAGCCATCTCTCCAGCCCCAGGCAAACCCGTTCTAAGACAGCAAAGATTTTGTAGTGAAGGCCTTGGCATCAGAGACGGGCTGCGTGGCTCTGTGCGTTCTCCTGGCTCTTGTAACTGGAACAAGCCCCTGTGCTGAGGTGTCGATCAGTGTCTGGTTCTGCTCACACACAGGTCTTAGGATAGTGTGCCCCAGCCAGCTCCCACTGCCTGGGAAGCTTGAGCTCAGGATCAGCTGGGAGTCTAATGTGGGCCAGGCGAGTCATCTAGGGGGTGGCATCTGTGGTGTGATCTCAGATTCGTCTTTGGGGGCCTCAAAAGGAGGTGGGCCTCTCCCACGAGGCCCTGGTACTAATGATTGCCACGGGAGCATTTTGGAGGTGCAGGCAAAGGAGGCACAGCTCCCTTATAACACCCAAGCAGCCTGGAGAGTTCCCTTAGAGTTTTAGGGAACTGACGGAGGCTAAACCATGATTTGTGGCTTTGACACTGAAAAGGATTTCAAATGTAACCAGTTTGTGAAGCAGAGCTGGAGATTTTGTTGAAGATACTGCACAAGGGTTAAGAGTCACGGAGACCCCGGAACATGGGTGTGGGCTTCTCAAGGACGTGTGACAGCTTATTCATCTATGTATATGTTTTAAGTGATGGTTACAGAGATGACAGCAGTTGCTGTCGTGGCCTGGGTGGTTCTGAGGTTGGCATCTGACAGGATTATTATTTGACCTTTGGGCTCGGCTTAGAAAAATGATGTTAACTCCGTGTTGTGTGTTGTGCGTACAGGTCATCCCCCAAGGGCGCTGCTTTAATTTATTTAGTATTGTTGACTGCTAACTGAGAAAATGGAAGTCCAGCCCTCAGGGAACCAAGGGAGGTAGATAGCGTCACCAAAAGCAGTATGAGATTCTCATGTAATGTCTGAGGAAAGAAACGAGACCCTACGTCAGGAGGCCGTGTGCAATGCAGGCTTCCGGCCTGGATCTCTGCTTAATGTAAATCTCCATATATGGAAGTAGTGTTAACTCTCCGTGGCAGCCGTGAGAGCAGACACTGTTGACTGGGCTGCAATCTTGCTTCTTAGCTGTTGAGAGGCTTTTCTCAGGCTCCCGGATGAGGGCCTCCTCTCTCCTTCCGGGCCTGGGCCCGGACCCCGTATAATTTCCTCATGTTTCCATCCTGCCTCAGGCAGAGCCACAGTTTGGGCAGATAGTGGCACCAGGGCATCCACCCAACATCTATACCATAGTTACTGTGAGTGTGAGGGTGTGTGTGTGTGTGTCTGTCTGTCTGTCTGTCTGTGTATTGTTTCCGTTCTAATGAATATGTGCAGTATGACGGACGGGGAAAGTTATATTGTTTTCCTTGTACTTTTAGTTTTCCTCGATTCAGGGTGTTTTAGGAAGAGAGCCTTCATGAGCCTCTCATCACATTTCCCATTTGTGTGGCTTAGTTTTCTTAGGTGCGTGCTGTAATCCCAGCAGTCAGGGAGGCGGAGGCCGGCAGATCTCTGTGAGTCCAGCGCACCCAAGGCTACACAGAGAAACCCTGTCTCAATAAACAACAACAACAGCAGCAGCAACAAAAGTAATCCTAGACTATAGGCCATTGTGGATACTCTACAAAAAGTCTAAAGTCAAACCAAAGTTAAACCCCAGCTTTAGATCAATTTGGTTTATGGCTCAGGGTTCCACATTTTTTGTTTTTGGTAGCAATAGTAAGAGAGATGTTTTCGATTGTGCTTTTGTTTTTTGACCTTCGGGCTCTGTCTGGAAAATGATGTTTTTTTCTGTGCTGTAGCCCAGGTTCACCCCCTGAGGATGGCCCTTTAACTTGTTTGACGCTGTTAACCGCTAACACCCACACTCTCCGCAGCAGAGGCCCGTGGACAGAATGCTACCAAGAAAGAGACACTGGCTTGCGGCTTCACAAAGAAAACAGTTGTCTGCATTTGGTTACGATCTCTTTTTGGACTCCTTATGTTGTCTTGACTGGTGCGGCGCTCCCCATGCATTCTGTTTTGTCTTTGTTTTATCACCAAACCATTTATATCTAAGTACAAGCCAGGGACCAGAGTCTCTTGTATGTTCTGTATGGGATTGTGTATTTGCAGTATGTGCTCTTTTGTCTGGGATTGTTAGGACAAGCAGCTGATCACTTATTCAAAGTGGAGACATGTAAAAAATGTTGCGTTCAGGGCTGGAGAGATGGCTCAGCTGTTAAGAGCAGTTGCTGCTCATGCTGAGGGGCACCCATGACCATCTGTACCTCCAGTTCCAGGGGCCTGATGCCCTCTTATGTAGTACACACACACATGCAGTCAAACACTCAAAATACACACACACACACACACACACACACACACACACACACACACACATATATTAAACATTACATTCATATCTGCTTTGCTGATTTCTGAGATAGGGCCCAGGTACGATAAGAGGTTCCTGTGTTAATTTTTGTGCAACCTACAACAGTGACGAAATGAAGCCTCTTAATTTTTAGTTTGGGTTGTTTCAAGGTTCGGTAAAATGTTAATGTCCCCGGCTAAAGCAGAGGAAGACAAATTTAGGCTAGCCTGGGCTACACAGCCAGTTTAGGCTAGCCTGGGCTACACAGCCAGTTTAGGCTAGCCTGGGCTACACAGCCAGTTCAAAGTCAGCCGCCCCCTCTCCCCCTCCTCCTTCCCTCCAACCAGCAAGCACAAAGTCCTGCTTCTTCAACTCCTAGAACCATAGAAAAAGAACCCTAAGATTCTTGTGAAACACCTTGACGGCAAAGCCTAGGTTCTTGCTTTGTCTTTTAGCTCTTGCCTCTGTCTCTCTGCCTCACACTGAATGTGATGGCAATTATTTTTGTGGTTCATTTTTATTGAGTTATTCCAAATCATTCAAGTGTTCAACTTCATTCCCATAGAAACATTAAATTTCCTGAACTAATATTTTACATCTTTATATAAACTGTACTGTGCTGATATATAATTAAATTATAAGAACAAGAGACATCTTCACCTTGGTTGTGTATGAGCACAGCTGACACAGGGAAGGAGACAGCTGGCTGCTGGGAGCACATTCCTGCTTCCCAACCTGCGTGTAGATCTTCCTGGTTTCCAATTGTCAGGAATGTGTACTTTTATAAGAACAAAACAAAACAAATCAAAGGCACAGAAAATGCAACCAACCTTAAACGTTAACTTTAGAGACAACAAATAAAAATACATTTCAGTAAAAATAGAAGCAGTATAATATTATGCAGAAAGATAACATTTGTTCACGTTCATTAAATGTGTGCAGTCATGAAATCACTATTGCACTGGTTAATTTTTTAATTTCCATTATAACTAAACAAAACGTTAGATCAAAAACAGATTATATCCCTGTCGAACGCCTTTATGCGTATTTCCAACACATGCCATTCTACCAATGAAGTTTTCTTGCAGATTGGTTTACTTCTTGCTCATTAAGCCCGTCTGCTGGAGGCTGGCTGGTTTGTAGCCCATCTCAGGGTTGAGCGCAGTGCACACTTGGGCTTGAGGTTTGGTGTAATAACTAACGTTCGTAGTAGAGGGCTTACAAAGGGACACCGAGGACAGTGAGACGCACATCTGGTGCAGTCAATGTGAAACTTTAAAGCAGCTTCACTCGGGATATCCGTCTGCGGCGCTATAGAGGCCTGATTCTTCCCAGTCCCCCTCAGGAGCCAGTGTCAGCAGATTATAAGGTTAGAAGAGCTTTCATCTTAAAAAAAAATTCCTGGTTTTAATAATTTTAAGTTACGTTTGACAAGCCAGCTTTTAATCTCTTATAATACAGTTGACAAACTAGCCTTACTGTGGTCACATGGTTCTTCGGAGCATGACTAGGTGATGGTTGGCCTCCTAGACACTCACTTGCAAGGTCAGTGGTGAGGGTTTGCTGTTCAGGGACATTCCTCCATCGTGGCTGTGGACCCTTTCGAATGCCCGCTCTCCGGTTATGTGCTTGCTTCAGCTGGTGGCAGTTTGCAGACTGGCACCCACCGGTGGTCCACAGGTGCGAGAGCCCTGTGCTCAGCGAGGGGCTGTTATTGAGGCATCGGTCACTGTTTCTCTCTAGGAAGCAGAGTGCGCCTCCGGCTAACCCGGCAGCGTGGTGAGGTGGAGGTTGCCTCAGAGACCCTGTGTTTTCAGAAGCCACAGCTTCCGCCAGAATGTTCATACCTTTCATGAGAGTCTTCAGCTCAACAAAGATTAGGGCCCTCACTACCAGGTGTGTTTGTATCGTGAGCCGTCTCTCTGTCTCTCTGTCTCTCTGTCTCTGTCTCTCTCTCTCTACCCTCCCCACTAAGGAACTGACATAGCTTTGAACTCTGCAGTAGATTCCCTGATACGTAGGAATCTGTCTGGTCACCTCCTGGGATGTTTCAATGTTTGATTCCTTCCTCCTTTTCCCCTTTGCCCAGATGGATTCCACTTTTGGCAGCTAAACAAACTCTTTGGGGGTGGGGGGCAGCTTCAAGACAGGGTTTCCCTGTGTAGTCTTGGCTGCCCTGAACTCAGTTTATAGACCAGGCTGACCTTTATCTCACAATGATCTGCCTACCTCTGCCTCTAAGCGCTGGGATTAAAGGCGTGCGCCACCGCACCTGGCCCAACATACTCTTAGAACAATTGGAGTATTTTCGTCTCTTATTTTAAACTAACTTTTACTTTTTAAAAGTAAATTAGACCCAATCTTTTAACCTGGAGTTTAAAAAAAGCACTATGAGCAAGGACTGTTTGTGCTAGTGGTAGTTTGTCTTGCTTTATTAGTGTATAGTTTAGACTTAAGCACTTTTAAGTTCTTCAAGTTGGCAAGTGAATCTCTAGCTACAGTTGAAATAGTTGCTGCTGACAGAGTGTTTAATGATTTAAGAAAAGGACGGAATGTCCTTGGAGTGGTAATAAGCAAGATTTTGAAAGAGAGACAGTAAATTCAGGCAGCAGAGTAAGCGAAGCTGTGCTGATGACTGAGTGTAGATTTATCTCTGTGAAAAGGAGCAGTGCGTTAATTTTAGAAGCGTTTCTTTTCTTAAGGCTACACCTTGCAATTGGAAGATTTTCAATACGTATCCTAAAATGAGCTGGCTTTGATAGTAAAAAGAAAGTATCATTGAGAAAAATGACAACTTGGCGTCTTTTGCCAGGCTGTCTTTTTTCCTCTCTCAGGTGAAAGAAAAATTCTCAGCACAGCCGAGGAAGTGGTTCTGATGTGCCTTAGCAGCTCTCCGGTCCTTGGTGCCTGTCCCTGCCTGGAAGTCTGTGGTCCAGCCAAGGCCATGGGCTCATGGTTGCAGCAGCCGAGGGACCCCTTTTGCATTCTGACCTTAGGCTTTCTCGTTTCACATTTTGGGTGGTTGATGGGTGGGCTCTGGCCCTCAGGTGCCTCTCTATTGACTCAGTGCAGAGCAGGGGCTTTATTCCAGTTTTGCAATTTCTGCCTCTTCCTCCTGCTCCTTTTCCTCCTCCACCTCCATGTTGGGCTGTAAATTTATCCTTGTTTGAGCTCTTTTTATGGAAAACTGAACATTTAAAATCTATATGTCTGTCTGTCTGTCTATCATCCATCCATCCATCTTTCCACCCCACTTGTTTTTTATGCTAGTCTTGCATAGGAGTGGTACACTCATGCCATACCTGAATACTGTCCTGCTTCAGAAATGTCTTTGCCAAACACATTAGTGTGGGTGGTTTGAACAAAAATGACTGCCACGGCCTCATGTCTTTGAAAGCTTGCTTCCCAGTTGGTGGACAGTTGGGAGGGATTAGGAGGTGTGGTCTTGTTGGAGGCGGTGTCAGGCCCAATGTCTGTCTGACTGTCATCGCCCCCCCTTCCCCCCCACACTTACTGCTCCAGCGCGGGGCCGGACAGTGCCTGTCTCTTTCCTGGCCTGATGTTCGTGGACTTAACCCTTGAAAGCTGTAAGCAGGCCCTCTCCATTCAATGCTTTCCTGCCTTGGTCATGGTGTTTCTTTACAACAATGCTGAAGTCTTTGAAGTGACCAAGGCTGGCTTAGGGGCTGTGTGCACAAGGGTTAGGGGTACTGGAGGAGGGGTTGGGGCAGCCAGGATGCCAGGCCATAGGAGAGTGTTGGGCTATATTTGATGCAGTGGGAAACTATGATAATGCTTGCAATAGGAAAGACGTGGATAGTTTTATATATAAATGTGTGTGTGTGTGTATTTGTTGTTGTTGTTGTTGTTGCTTTGTTTTGTTTTTTGAGACAAGGTTTCTCTGTGTAGCCTTGACTATCCTGGACTTGCTTTGTACACCAGGCTGGCCTCGAACTCACAGCTATCCACCTGCCTCTGCCTCTTGAGTACTGGGATTAAAGGCATGTGCCACCATGCCCGGCTTAGATTTATATTTTATAAGGCTCACTCAGGATCACTGGATAGAGGCTGTCAGGAAACCTCACAAAATGTGCCCACTTTAGATTGTCAACTCTTTTTTAAAATGGGGTTTCTTTGCGTGTATTAATTATACACATTGGTGGGTTTCTTTATGATATTTCTATAAATCTATATTAGTTGCTGTTCTATTTCTGTGAAGAGAGACTGTGACCAAGGAGCTTATGATAAAAAGCAATGAGTTGCAGGTTTGCTTAGAGTTTCAGAGGTTGCAGGCAGCAGGCAGCAGGCAGGCAGGTAGCAGGTAGCAGGCGGCAGGCAGGCAGGCAGGCAGGTAGCAGGCAGCAGGCAGCAGGCAGGCAGCAGGCAGGCAGGTAGCAGGCAGCAGGCAGCAGGCAGGCAGCAGGCAGGCAGGCAGGCAGGCAGGCAGGCAGCAGGCAGGCAGGCAGCAGGCAGGCAGGCAGCAGGCAGGCAGGTAGCAGGCAGGCAGGTAGCAGGCAGCAGGCAGCAGGCAGGCAGCAGGCAGGCAGGTAGCAGGCAGGCAGGCAGGCAGGCAGGCAGGCAGGCAGGCAGGCAGCAGGCAGGCAGGCAGGCAGGCAGGTAGCAGGCAGGCAGCAGGCAGGCAGGCAGGCAGGCAGGCAGGTAGCAGGTAGCAGGCGGCAGGCAGGCAGGCAGGTAGCAGGCAGCAGGCAGCAGGCAGCAGGCAGCAGGCAGCAGGCAGGCAGGTAGCAGGTAGCAGGCAGGCAGGCAGGTAGCAGGTAGCAGGCAGCAGGCAGGCAGGTAGCAGGTAGCAGGCAGGCAGGCAGGCAGGTAGCAGGCAGGCAGGCAGGCAGGCAGGTAGCAGGTAGCAGGCAGGTAGCAGGCAGCAGGCAGCAGGCAGGCAGGTAGCAGGTAGCAGGCGGCAGGCAGGCAGGCAGCAGGCAGGCAGGCAGCAGGCAGCCAGGCAGCAGGCAGGCAGGCAGCAGGCAGGCAGGCAGCAGGCAGCAGGTAGCAGGCAGGCAGCAGGTAGCAGGTAGCAGGCAGCAGGCAGCAGGCAGCAGGCAGCAGGCAGGCAGCAGGTAGCAGGTAGCAGGCAGCAGGCAGGCAGGCAGCAGGCAGGCAGCAGGTAGCAGGTAGCAGGCAGCAGGCAGCAGGCAGCAGGCAGCAGGCAGCAGGTAGCAAGTAGCAGGTAGCAGGCAGCAGGCAGCAGGCAGCAGGCAGGCAGCAGGCATCCATCCCCTGGGCTTGGATACTTAATTGTTTGAAAGAGCAGTTAGCCAAGCAGTTGGTGTGCATACATTCGGTTCTCCTTGCTCTTGAGCGTGGATGTGATGAGCTGCCTCAAAGTCCTCCCTGCCTTGCCTTCCCTGCTATAGACTCAGATCTGAGCTAAATTAGACTCTATCTCCCCGAATTTGCCTTTGTTGAGGAGACAGGGTCTTACTGTATAGCCCTGGATGGCCAGGAGCTGACTGTGTAGAATAGGCTGGCCTCCAGCTCAGAGATCCCTGCTTCTGCCTCTCAAGTGCTGGGATCAAAGGCCTTCACCACTGTGTCCGGCCCTAAGTTGCTTTTTGTCAAGATGTTTTGTCCCAGAAATAAAACTAGGCCTGTGTGTTTTTGTTTTAATTCAGTAAGTTTTATTAGGGCTCAAACCAAGGGCATGGCTAATGGGTTGTTTGCAGGAGCATGGCTACAACACTGAAGAGCCCCCTTACCCTACACCCCTCCCCAACCCCAGCAAGCATTTGCTGCCTGTCCAGCTTTCTGCCAAGCCTTTTTATTGAGTTGGTTCTAGTCTTGCCTCCTGAAAGCCTTTATTTCGCCTCCTATCATTGTATTTGTTCAGCAAGAGTCAAGAGTTTGCCTCAGTACCCTGCCTGCTTTCCAGGGTGATTGCCTTATTATAGGGCTTTGCTTTGTTTGGTCAGAGCTGTCTTCGTACCTTCGCAAGAAGCTATGAAACCCCAGTGTTCCTAGAGTTCCAGGCTTGCAGAGTGGCCGGTGACCTAGGTATGCAGGCTCCTCACCGCAGGCTGGGATCTGTGCAGAGTGGTCCGTGACCTAGGCATGCAGGCTCCTCACCGCAGGCTGGGATCTGTGCAGAGTGGTCCGTGACCTGGGCATGCAGGCTCCTCACCGCAGGCTGGGATCTGTGCAGAGTGGCCCGTGACCTGGGCATGCAGGCTCCTCACCGCAGGCTGGGATCTGTACAGAGTGGTCCGTGACCTGGGCATGCAGGCTCTTCACCACAGGCTGGGATCTGGCTCTAAGCTCTTTGAAAGCTTGGAAAATTCAGTCGTTTTACCTCAGCTAGCCTACATAATGATCAGACTCTGGGGGACAGGTTCTTGTTAACCTCAGTCCCAAGAGACTCATGTAAACTAAAAGGCCAGATGGCTAATGTCGAGCGAGCGGAGACTGGAGCTGACACGGGACGTGGCCGGGAGTTCCAGGTGCAGAGCTGCACTGGAGGCCAGATGAGGCTGTGGCTGCCTCTGCTGCTGACAGACAGGAACGCTGGGGAGCAGTTGTTACCAGCCTTGGTCAGGTTCCTGTGTCTCAGCCGCTCAGAACTCCCTCTTACTGTCCCGTATTATCTCGTTTCTGTTTCAAAACCTCTTAACCTTTCATTTTGCAAGACTTTCAGGCCTTCAAAGAAATAGCAGAAATAACATGAAGAATTCTGTATTTTTCAACCCAGGTCTTCTAAATGTTATCTTCTTCTTATAGAGCATTACACAGTTAGCTAAAATCAGAAAGTTGGCCTGGACATAATGTAATCATCTGTAAACCTTATTGAAAATCTGGCAGTCAAGCCGGGCGTGGTGGCGCACGCCTTTAATCCCAGCACTCGGGAGGCAGAGGCAGGCGGATCGCTGTGAGTTCGAGGCCAGCCTGGTCTACAAAGCGAGTCCAGGACAGCCAAGGCTACACAGAGAAACCCTGTCTCAAAAAACCAAAAACAAAAACAAAAACAAAAAAAAAAAAAGAAAATCTGGCAGTCATTTAATTATTAATGATGTTTTCCCAGCCTAAGATCTAGGTCAGGGTTAACTGTTCAATTGATCAGTTAATAATATTCATTATTATGTTAATAATAATAATAATTGTTGGTTGTCCTTTTAGTGTCCTATCCTTTGGAATGAGACCTCTGTTGGTCGGTTTACCTTGACACTTCTGAGGAGTACAGGCTAATTGCTTTGGAGAGTATCAGCTTAAGGTTTTTGCCCTTAACAAACATGGTTGTCCATGACCCTATGGACTGAATGAAGGTGATGTTTGTTTGTTTGTTTGTTTAATAGAGGGAGAGAGGGTGTCTCACTCTGTAGTACAGGCTAGCCTGGGACTTTAGATCTTCGTGCCTCAGCCTCCCAAGTACTGGGATTACAACACCTTGTTCCAGGGTGGCTCTGAAGTGATTTGTTTTTCAAACTGGATTGCTATTCTCTGTTTCAAACCATAACGGACTCCTTCTTCCTTCCAAATGGCTCGAGTACAATTGCATAAGGAGACATCGTATGTCTGGGGCCACCAGCGTTTAGGAGTGTGTAAGTGGGCACTGCTGTCATTTTAAGTGCTGCTGGTGCACATGTGCTTATAAAGGCGCATGCAGGGCCTTTGAGAACCCAAGGCAATGATGTGCTTGTTATCCAAATGGGCTAGGATGTTAATTTTCTAAATGCTTATAAAAATGAGAAGAGAAACTGAAAATCCCCACATTGCAGGCAGACCCCAGAGAAACCATCCCTGGATCTCTTTTAGGAAAGTTGGAATGGCTTTACTCATCCAATTACCTCACTATCGGGATTGACAGTATCCTGTTAAGAGCCTTAGAAGCTTCTTGGATTTGAACTGATTATTTAGGGTAGCTATACCCCACGGCCTGCTCACCCCAGTGTATAAATGAGATCCTAACTTAGAATAACCTCACTGTGTTTTAGGAGTGTCTTAGATTAAGAAAAGAAAACGAGGTACCATCTTTTTTTTTTAAATGCTCATTTCTAGTTCTCATTTTTTCCTGCATTCTTAAACCTGCAGTAGTATTTTCTTTCTTCCTATTCTTTTTTTTTTTTCAAATTCACCTAACAAAAGAAATCTGCAAAATTTCAGCACGAATACAGCGGCAGCCAGAGGTTGCCGAAATTCATCTTTGAGAACCATCAGGTGGAGGCGCCATGGAGAAAGTTTTGCTTCTCATCCATGCAGCTGTTTTGAAAGAACTCTTTTCTTTCCCACCTCTAAGCTGTCGGGTTTTGTTTGTTTGTTTTTTTTTTTTTCTATTTCTCCTTCTTGGAAACCGCAGTATGTCAAGCTCTGAGAACAATTTAGGAAAATGCAATTGCTCCTCAGCAGGATATTTGCTTATAGATAACTCATGTGGCTACAAACTGGCAGTCATTGAGAGGATGAACCGATGACGCGTGTGCCTGGGCTCGCTGTGGAGAGGAAGGCAACCCTTCGGGACGGCCATCTAATTGAGGGCTGTGAAGAGCCTCTATCTGATTATGTGGCTTTGAATGGTTTTTCCCCCTTCAGCTTCCCATGGCCGTGTGTGCTGTGCTTGGAGTCCTGTGTTCCCTTAGGGTGTCGCCTCATCGCTCCATTGGTATTCCCTGTGTGCCTGGCTTTGGCCCAGCACTGAGTTCATGTCCAGATAGAGTGGTTTTGACTTCATACGGCAGGCAAATCAGCTATACCAGGTTTAAGCAGTAAAGGAAAGGTGCCATTAGCCAACCTACCTTAAGAGGAGAGAAATGATAGCTGTTGAGTTGCTTGGTGCCCAGGCTAGTGACCTGAGTTCCACCTTCAGAAGCCACATGGTGAAAGGAGAGATCAGGCTCCCCAAAACTGTCCTGTCACTGTAGCACCTATGCACATTGCACACAAATATCGCCCCCTCAAATAAATAAAACATGTTTTTTTTTCATTTCATATATGTGTTTGTACATATGTGGATACATGTGTTGAGTGTATACGCCTGAGTGTGTATGCATGTAGTGACCCAAGGTTGATGTCATGACTC
This sequence comes from Acomys minous, assembly GCF_964271855.1. NCBI lineage: Eukaryota > Metazoa > Chordata > Mammalia > Rodentia > Muridae > Acomys > Acomys minous. The sequence goes on from NC_140491.1 coordinate 5,626,518, forward strand.
ATCTTTGATAGTTCTTCCACCTAATTAACTGAGGCAGGTCTCTCAATCAAACACAGAGTGCCGATTTGTCTAGGCCGAGATCCCCTCGCTCTGTCATCTGAGACTGGGTTTAAGGCGGGTAGTGTTTACTGATCTAGTTGATGGTGTGAACCTGGGAGATCTGGGCCTAAAAATGAGGAGGGCTAAAGTCTCATGCAATAGCCGACTTTACTCAGAGCACCAGGAAATTGATACACTCTGAGGGTTAAGAAGAATCATGTGAGTAAGGTGTCCAGTCACAAGGCCAAACCACACGAGGCAAGAGCATGTTTGTCCATAGAGGCACATGAATCCCATCAGCTGAAGTGGACTCACTCCTATCCACTACACCTGGAGGAGCAAGAAAGTACATTCCAAGAACAATTCCGTGTTTTTAAAGAAACAGAGGCCACAGAACTCTTGTTTTCTTAAAAACGCTCTGACAGAATTTCCCCTTGCGTGCATAACTCCGTTCTTGGGCTGTGTTCCAATAGGCACCATGCCCACCTCATATGTATCTGAGTTCTGGGGACTCTGATGCTTGCCAGGCAGGCGCTGTACCGCCGAGCCATGTCCCCACTTCCCACCATAGTTTCAGAAAACAGAGGAGGACAGCCAAAGGTTCAGGTTCAAGTTTGATCAAGGCTCTGCTTTGATTTCTCTAAGTTTTCAGGTCAGGGCTTCTCAGGCCAGGAGGAGAATCTTCCCCCCTAATCACCTGGATATAGTGGTGCCACAGGCCTGTAATCTCCACAGTTTAGGAGGCAGAGACAGGAAAATGGAATTCAAGGTTAACATGGAATACGAAGTGAGACTTAGTCTCAGAAGAGTAGCAAACACAGTACAGAACACCACTTGTACAAAAAAAAAAAAAAAGGATTGCTAGCCAAACAAAAACAAACAAACAAACAACAAACACAGAACACACACAGAACACACACAGAACAAACACAAAACACACACAGAACAAACACAGAACAGACACACACTACCACCGCATCTGTGCTTCTAGTTCCTAATGTTTCAGTTCCCTACAGTCTGAAATACTAAATGAAAAATGCTAGAGACAGAAATTTCACGAACTTTAAATTATGTGCTGACACGAGTAGGAGACCGAAACCTTGAACAGCCCCAGTTGGTCCTCCTGGACTTGGGGTCGGCCGTGTCTAGCACGTCTACCCTGTATATATGTCCTGCTTGCTGAAAGTCAGCTTCCTGTAGCATGTCCGCACTGTGCGTGCTGCCCACCTGCTATGGGTCATCCCTCTGCTCAGCAAGCCCACATCGTATATGCTACCCGTATACTAAGCACCGAACAGCTTTCTTGGTTACCACGTTGACTGTTGCTATGGTAGGGTTTGTATTCAGGTAGTCCTTATTTTACTTAATAATCATCCCAAGGATGTAAGAAGAATGATGCTAGTCCTTTAGACATGCCACCAAAACACATATAAAGCAGGTAAAGGGGGGGGGAATATTAGCAACTTATTGTATAGAATTAGTAGGAATCACTCCTGTACCCACTGTTTCACAAATCTACTAGAAGTCTTAGAATATGTCCCCTGTGAACAAGGGTGCATTATTGTATAAGCCTAATATTTAGGATTCCTGAATTTAGCAGGTGTAAAGTTATTATGCCACACTACTGTAGGTGCTTCTGAGCCTAACCTTGCTGTAGACTGTTGGGAGGCACTGCATCTCCTGGCGGCTTTTATTCAGTGAGCTTCTCCTCAGTGTTGTAAGTTGCTTCTAGTGACATCCAGAATCGTGTGCAGCTTTCCCATCTGGGGAAAGAGTTTTTCCAGCTATTCCAAAGTGTTGAGTCATCTGCTAGCTCGGTTGTCTCAAAGTCTGGATCCAGACACTAGAAGGAATTGTCTCAGTTGAGGAGTTTTCTGGCCCGTGGACTTCTGCTAGGAGGTATGTGCTGCTAGGGATGGATGGCGAGGCACCCTTGCTTAAGCCTTGTCACTTCCGTAATGTGCTTGCATTCCCAACTTTTGTTTTTGTGTTGGCTCCTCTCAGTGAGGACTGACTTCTCCATATTTGTGAGGGGCTCCCAAGCAAGGAGGTGGTGGCCACAAAGCATTAGGCTGAGGACTGACGGTTGAAAAGACGGAGCCATGGCTCGAAAGTTCTAACTTTGGTCACTATTCTGGGCCTCCAGGAGAGAGAAGAGGGCAGAATGACTCAATCAGTTACCCGTCCATGATGGAACTTCCATAAAAGACCCCCTGAGCATGGGGTTGGGAGAACGTCTGAGAAGGTCACAGAACACCGGGGGCAAGCTCCGTCTATCCATTTGACTGTCCCTGGGTTGTAGCCTTTATGATAAATGGCTACGCCTGTGTTCCTCAGGGCGTGGTGCTGTTGTGGTGGATTATGGAGCCTGAAGAATTGCGACTCTAAATCTGTATTGAAGTCAGAAGTACCAGTGACTAGAGAAGGGCTGGAGCCTCAGTGGGGCTGGGGGTGGGGGCCTGGGGTGGGGGGAGGGGACGGGGAGGGAGAGGGGAAGGAGGAGGTTAGGTATGTGGCCTCACTCCTGAAGGCCATGGAATCTGGTTTCCATTCTAGGTAGTTGGTTTCAGAGTGCGACCGGGGTGGGGATGTCCACTTTAAGATGGAGAACTGGAGAGTCAACTAGGTCTCAGGACGTCCTTGAAAACCCTAGTGTTTAGTGGGGAACCAGGTAAGCGGCTTGCCGCTCTTCACACAGCTGCAAGTTGCAGGAGGGGGTTATTTACACTCTGGCTCTCAGACTGTCTCCTCAGCACGAGCGTCCTGTAGACATCTTAAGTAGTCAGGGAAAACGGAAATGGAATAGGGACTGCAATTCCTGGCTGATTGGCCCCTGGGCCAAACCAATAGGAAGGACCCCAGAGGGAAGACAGCGACAGTGCCAACTGAATGCCTGAAGGCAGAGGCAGGAGGAGGAAAGACACTCACCTGATTTTTTTTTTTAGTTGTGTGAAAAAGAAAGGATTTTCTTAGGATCAGTTATTGCTAGAACGTTGGCTATGGTTTGACCATGTCTCCAATGTCGGTGGTGGGCAACTCTCTACATATCAAAGTGAAAAGAAATGTTCACCTCCAGGGAATAATTCTAGATGTTTTACTTTCCTCTTTAACTTTTACTTTACACAGGACTTCAGGTCCTCTTCTTGCCAGCCCCACTTAGAGAACATTTCACACGGGTGTGATAAGCCACTTCCCTCACTGAAGCTCCAGCCTTTCCTGCCCCTTGCTCTCTCTTCACAAAAATCTTTTACCTAATGGCGCAGCTGCCAATTTTAAATATGCTAGAGGCATTCCGTCCCTAACCTTGTGGGAGCTATCTTTTATGCTGCAGTGATCTCGTTGGCCCAAATTATCTTTATCAACGTCCAGCTTAGGTCCCTCCTCATCCAGAAAATTCTTGAGGACCTTCTCAGATAAGTTCTCACCTTTGTGTCGGAATTGCCCTTATTAAGCGGTGTCTTTTTCACCTTGGGACATGAACCTGGCTTTTACTAGCACTCAGTGGGCACACACTGAGTTAATCAACAGTCCAGCGGGATTTATATTGCAAGGACTTGCAGATGGCATTTGGGAGGCTCAGATTGGGGTCCCTGTCCTTTGCTTGCTTGCCTGACTCAGAAGCAGGGAGGCAGAAGCAGGCAGATCTCTGTGAGTTCGAGGCCAGCTTGGTCTACAAAGTGAGTTCCAGGACAGCCGAGGCTCCACAGGGAAACCTTGTCTTGAAAAACCGGGTGGAGGTGGGGGTGGGTAAGAATTCAGGTCCTGTGGGGCAAGTTCAAGTCCCCCAACCAAAGATGCACCAGTGGACAATCCCTTCCTGACAGGCTTGTCCTAAAGATTAAGGGAGTTAATATATACAACTTGCTTCAAACAGTGTCTAGGACCCATCACCTTTAATTCCTCCACTTAACCTCCTCTGTCCCTCTCTGTCCCATCTTCCTTCCCTTCCTCCAGGCTAGGGTCATATTGGAAAATTCATTCCTGTCCTCTGGCAATAGGAAGGGACCACAGTACCAGCCTGTAGCTCTTCGGAGACCAGGTGCCCCACCCTTCCTTTGAGTGCTCACACAGTTCTTTGTTGGAGGGCTTTGCCTATTGGGGCCCTGGGGGTGGAGCTCCGGGCCTAGAAACCTGCCTACAGGCGCTTTTGGCTGCCCTGTCTAATTTCTAGCATTCTTACTTTGGCATCCTGCTTGCTGACTAGAGTGTTCTGTGGAGAGAAATGCTCTGGTTTCTCTGCTGTGGACCGGAATCAACTCCTCCAGTAAGGAGAGCGTACGGCAGGGGGAATGGGAGTGTGCTTGGTGTTCCTCAGCACTCTGACTAACGCCTTAGCCAGCAGCTGCTGTCATTTCCTCTCCAAGGTCTGCTGAGCTTCTCGGCCAGGCTGGCAGCACCTGTGAGGCCCTCCCTTCCCTTCCTCATGGCAGCCTGTCACCCTGCCATTGTATTCCTGCCCTGAGTCACCTGCTGGTCACCCTTGAAGTTTCCTCTTCCCTGGAGCAGCATCCTGTGAGCCCTTCCTAGTACTGTTCACTCTTAAGCCAGCTGCCTTCCCGTTTAACGCTCTTTCTTGATTCTTTCCTTTTCTTTGCTCACTTCTGTTTATTTTCTATTCATCGAGCTAGAAATCAGCTTGCAGGCTCTTCTTCTTTATTCCAGAATCTTTACACACACACACACACACACACACACACACACACACACACACACACACACTCTGGACAGGTGTGGTCATGATTGTTAGACTGGGTGGGGTGCAGGAAAAGCCAGGGTTCTCTTTTTCATCCCTAAGTGGTGAGTCTTTGGGAAAATTATTTTTATCTTCTTCCACTTTCATTTTTTAATTAAAAAAGTGGAAATCAAATTATCCTTTTCTTGGGGGCTATGAAATGCTGTGTTTTGACACCCATTTAGTCCAGTGAATCTTAGTTACTACTACTACTGTGTATATTGTGGTCTTTGAGCTCCGTAGTAAAGTAGCATTTTTTAAAATGTAGATTACTTTTATCTGACAATTTCTGGGAATTCATTCATATCGTGCCTTTTCTTCTTTTCGTTTTACGGGTGTGTGGGGGAGGGGGAAGGCAGGGTGGGTGGTGGGGATCTGAGGGCCACATCTGTCCTGAGTGTGGGGGAGGCAGGGTGAGTAGGGTGAGCTGAGGGCCACATCTGTCCTGAGTGTGGGGGAGGCAAGGTGAGTAGGGTGAGCTGAGGGCCACATCTGTCCTGAGTGTGGGGGAGGCAGGGTGAGTAGGGTGAGCTGAGGTCCACATCTGTCCTGAGTGTGGGGGAGGCAAGGTGAGTAGGGTGAGCTGAGGTCCACATCTGTCCTGAGTGTGGGGGAGGCAGGGGGAGTAGGGTGAGCTGAGGGCCACATCTGTCCTGAGTGTGGGGGAGGCAGGGTGAGTAGGGTGAGCTGAGGTCCACATCTGTCCTGAGTGTGGGGGAGGCAAGGTGAGTAGGGTGAGCTGAGGTCCACATCTGTCCTGAGTGTGGGGGAGGCAGGGGGAGTAGGGTGAGCTGAGGTCCACATCTGTCCTGAGTGTGGGGGAGGCAGGGGGAGTAGGGTGAGCTGAGGGCCACATCTGTCCTGAGTGTGGGGGAGGCAGGGTGAGTAGAGGTGAGCTGAGGGCCACATCTGTCCTGAGTGTGGGGGAGGCAAGGTGAGTAGAGGTGAGCTGAGGGCCACATCTGTCCTGAGTGTGGGGGAGGCAAGGTGAGTAGAGGTGAGCTGAGGGCCACATCTGTCCTGAGTGTGGGGGAGGCAGGGGGAGTAGGGTGAGCTGAGGGCCACATCTGTCCTGAGTGTGGGGGAGGCAGGGTGAGTAGGGTGAGCTGAGGTCCACATCTGTCCTGAGTGTGGGGGAGGCAAGGTGAGTAGGGTGAGCTGAGGTCCACATCTGTCCTGAGTGTGGGGGAGGCAAGGTGAGTAGGGTGCGCTGAGGGCCACATCTGTCCTGAGTGTGGGGGAGGCAGGGTGAGTAGAGGTGAGCTGAGGGCCACATCTGTCTGGGACAGATGCCGTGTTAAGGCTTGGGGACTGGGAGACTGAACCCAGAATTCCCTCTTGGAGGGGACAAGGAAGGGAGTGGCAGGTCCCTTTTTGCTTCTTAAAGCTCTGTCCCTGGTTCAGCATTCCAAGACTGAGGTGGGCTGGGAAGTGGGCAGGAGTTCCTTCACTCGTGTCCATTGTCCCTCGACCAGGAGGCATGACCAGGCCTCCTGAGCCTGTCATGGACCGGGTAGAATGGTACAGTGGGCAGACCCGCCTGGGATGGAATCTCTCCTCTGTTGGAGAACCTCTCCGCCTTTGTATATATAGTAACTACGGGGGGAAGTGACTGTCGGGAGGGGCGGCCGTGGGGAGCAGGGAAGCCATACAAAGGACCTGGCATGCCGTAGATGCCCATCTGGTTAGTGCTTTTCTGGCATAGCACGCGGGTCTGGGTCAGATTGTGGAAAGCTGCTGCTAAAGGCATTTCAGACAGCAGCAGACAGGTCGCAAAAAGGTGCTTTTTGTGGGTGATGGGTGGGTACCCTTTAGACCTCACCCTCCGTGAAGGCTCGTCTTGAAGAGTTCGGGCTTGCTTCTGTCTAGTTTTCTTATCTCCATTTGGGCATTGGAGTGGAGTAGCATCACTTCATCAAATGCACATTGTGGGCTCCAGACTAGACTGCTGCCTGTCCATGTACCGTTGTGAGAGGCTTCCCAGCCGTGCTGATACCTCTGTAGCTCAGTGTGTCTGCAGCATGAGTTCATGGGCAGCAGAGCTTCAACACGGGTCTCAGCGGTGTCGGTTTGAATGAGAATGAGCCCCGTAGGCTCGAATGTTTGACTCCTTGGTCCTCATTGGAGCTATCTTGGAAGGATTGGGAGGCGTGGCCATGCTTTTCTTCTCTTCCCCTTTCTTTCTCTTGGTTTTTGTTTTGGGTTGTTTTTTTTTTGTTGTTGTTGTTGTTTGTTTGTTTTTGTTTTGAAATGAGGTTTCTCTGTGTAGCCCTGGCTATCTTGAAACTTGCTTTGCAGACCAGGCTGGCCTTGAACCCACAGAGATCTGCCTGCCTCTGCCTCCTGACAGCTGGGATTAAAGGTGTGTGCCAGCACTTACTGACCAGGCTTTGAGATTTTAAAAGGCTGGCACCACCCTCGGCGTCTGTCTCTGCCTCCTGCTTGGGATCAAGATGTGAGCTGCCCCAGCTCCCTCATCATAGACTCCAGCCCTCTGAATCCTCAAGCCCACCAAGCCTTTTCTATTATCAGTTGCCTTGGTTGTGGTGTTCTGTCATAGCAGTAGAAAAGTAAGTAATGCGTCTGTATTCGTTACTCTTTTCTCACTGAGGCAGTACCCCAGGGAACAAGCTGAGGGACGGAGGATTTATCTGTGCTCACAGTTTCAGAGGGTTGACTCCACGGTTGCTTGGCCCCATTCCCTGCAGAGCACCATGGCCTGGGAGTGCACAGCAAAGTGGATTCTTCATGTCATCACTGTCAGAGGGTGGAGACCAAGGAAGGGGCTGGGGCAGCCGTAGCCCTCAAGGCTTGCCCCCAACTGGCCTAGTCCTGCTAGTTCCCACTTAAGGTTTATCAAAACCTTTCAAACGAGTGTCAGCAGCTCAGGACCAAGTGTTTAACATACGAGCCTTTGCTCTGGAGACGCTTCCTATTAGAAATGGATGTCTTCTTGGGTCTGTGGAGTCCTTTTGGGGTAAGACAGGAAGTGTGTACGCTTGTTATCTCTGGCTCAGTAAGAAGATGCAATGGTAGCAACAGCAACTCAGCGGCTTCTACATATGTTAATTTATTTAGTTCTTTTTGTTGTTGTTGTTGAGACAAGGTTTCTCTGTGTAGCCCTGGCTGTCCTGGACTCGCTTTGTAGACCAGGCTGGCCTCGAACTCGCAGAGATCCGCCTGCCTCTGCTGGGACTACAGGCGTGCACCACTGCACCCGGTGATTTATTTAGTTCTTTATAATGGTTCTACAAGTTGGGTGCTGTCACTCCTGTGGGATACACCCAAGGTCGCACTCCAGAATTGGTGCCCTCATCTCTGTTCATGTCCGCCTTTTTGATTTCACGTAGGATTGCCTAGGACATACGCTTTGGGGTGTGCAGCTTCCATCTGTGGGCCGTGGGAAGTTGGAAAAAGCTGGTAGCATAGCTCCTGTCTTATTCCTGAGTATATATACCCAGGCCCAGTCCAGGTTTCAGGAGGATGCTTGCCCATGCCCTAGGGACTGTGTGCTAGTGAGTCAGTGGGGCTGGTAGAACAAGTCTACAGCCTCTGCACTTTGTATTGCCTCTGTCCATTCTCTCACTGGTTGGTAAAGTGTTTGAGGTTAGTTTGTTCTCAGGGTTGTAACTGGGGGGGGGGGGATTTCTTGGCCTTCTTTTGTTGGACCCCATGGATAGATCAGACCCTCCTCACTCCCTTTTAGAAAGCCTAAGGCGAACGGCTCTTATTTTATATTGGGAGAGACCAGAATCTGGCCTCCGGGGCCAGTGTGCTTCAGCAAGCTTGGTGTTAGGCGTCAGTGACGGCATTCCATGTCGAGCCTGGGTACACGTGTATCAGATCTGCTTGCCCACATCAGAAAGCTGTGGAGTCCTCAAGCAGACGCAGCTGAGGTAAAAGGCCGTTACCGGGAGCCCTGGCTGGGTGCTGGCACTGTGTCCACTGTGTGCTCAGGTGTTTGAAGAATTTCATTCCTGATTTTTCCTCTGCAAAATGGATGTCACCGTCCCCATTTAAGTGACTTGGGGGGTTAATGATATAAAGCGTCCAGGACTTGAATCCATTCATCTCCGAATCTGGAGCCTGTTTCATAGTCGGATTCTCTTTCTCTGGGAAAGAACCTGTGTTTTCAGCCTCCCAGGAGACGTTCGCAAACAAATTCTTCCCTATTGTGACATGAAGATTTTCCTCTGGAATGAAATTAATAATGCTAAATGGTTTAAAATGAAAGAAGAAAAATGAATGAGCAAGCGAGTCAACGGATGAGTGAATGAAGACGGGTTAAGCGTTGGCGCAGGCATTACCCCGCCCCAGTGTACTCGTAACGTCATGGCTTTCACTCGAGGGCTTTTCATGTTGGACAGGATTCGTTTTTGTTGAAAATGATGTCACGTGCGGGGCATCAAGTTTCAAAATGTCTATATTCAGCTATGATTAATTCTTGACTTTCTAAGATGCCCCCAGTTGTGTTTCTATTTGCACCGTCATTTAAAGTCATTTCCCCAGCTGTACTGTCTAGTAGTTTTACTTGCAATATTGCTTGGTTTAAAGTGGCTAACGTGTGTAGTTTCTATAAGATTCAGGTTTCTTTGGAAAGGCCCTGAGAAGTCAATAAAGCTCTATGTATTAGTTTCTGAGTTGCTGACATGTGTAAGATGGACTTCCAGCAGGCTTTGCTCGGGAACGCGGGAGCCTGTATTCCCTGCTCGGTCATCGTCTGCGCCAGACGTGCCCGGAGCAGCAAGACCTGCCATACAGACTAGAATTCTACGCTGGTGGTGAAATGGACGAACTTGTCAGTTTCTTGAGTTCCTGCCATGTGCCTGACCCAGCCCCTGCTCCTGCTTTGACTTCACCTGCTTATGAGGCGATGTCTCCATGTCTGTGTTGAGTTGTTTTGAAGCATTTATAGCCACAACTCTCAGAATGGTTTATTAGACCAGAGTTAATATGGTCTCCCAACCGAAGTGTTAGCTTGGGTGGCGGGGTGTCTGCTGTCATCTTTAAGGCCACAGGCAGCTGGTGTCCCCCTCTGCCTCCCCACAGTAAGGCATACGCATGTGTGCTGTGACCAAGGGAAGGAGAGCAGAGTGTGTGTGTGTGTGTGTGTGTGTGTGTGTGTGTGTGTGTGACCAAGGGAAGGAAAGCAATGTATGTGTGTGTGTGACCAAGGGAAGGAAAGCAATGTGTGTGTGTGTGTGTGTGTGTGTGTGTGTGTGTGTGTGTGACTAAGGGAAGGAAAGCAATGCGTGTGTGTGACCAAGGGAAAGAAAGCAATATGTGTGTGTGTGTGTGTGTGTGTGTGTGTGTGTGTGTGTGTGTGAGAGACTAAGGGAAGGAAAGCAATGTGTGTGTGTGTGTGTGACCAAGGGAAAGAAAGCAATGTGTGTGTGTGTGTGTGTGACCAAGGGAAGGAAAGCAGTGTGTGTGTATGTGTGTGTGTGTGTGTGTGTGTGTGTGTGTGTGTGTGTGTGTGACCAAGGGAAAGAAAGCAATGTGTGTGTGTGCTGTGACCAAGGGAAGGACCGCCATAAGGTGCGGGCATATGAGCAAGTATGTTGCAAGAAGTTGCATCTTGGCAGCAAGTCTTTTAAAATGAACCCCTTAGAAGCTAAAGGGACTACAGTCCATAAAGAATAAGACATTAAGAGTTAAAAAAAAATGGTTACAAACTCCTTATACCCATTCAGAAAAAACCCAAACCAAACCAAAACAAAGCCCCACAGTGCTCCTCCATTCCTCCCCCTTCCCCGTCAGTGAGGAGTACTCACTGCTGGGCACATGTCTGTTGCCCAGTTGCCAGGGACGTGTTAGTTGATGGAGTCTAGTAGATGTGGGGGATGGGAGGAGCAGGATAAGCAGTCTTTGCCGTCATCCTTTATATCAGCAAGCACTTCTGTTGGAGGAAAGAGGACCAGTGCCTCCAAATGCTGATTCATGGTACACAAGACACGGAACTGGAGAACTGGGGGTACAGAGGGTACAAGGGGCACAAGGGGCACAGGGGACACAGGGGGTGCAGGGGACACAGGGGGCACAGGGGGCACAGAGGGTACAGTGGTGGAGCTCAGCAAAGAATTCCTTGCTTGAGCCGTTATTTCTCTCGTTTGTTTATGGAGAGTGTGACGAATGTGTCAAAGGAGGTAAAGCATATAAAGACCACTGTTCCCGAAGCCTCAGTAATTCATGCACCTCTTTATTTAAAGAAGAAAAGTCATCTCATAAATCCTCAGCAGTGAATAGTTTCATTATGATGTAGCTTAAACATCCCCGAACATAAAACTAGGTGCGTAGACTCGTGCTTCTGTCGCATATATAGCTATAAACCAACGGAAAATTTATAGAGTAAATTCAAACAAGAGTACAAACCAATAAAATTCAAATTAACATTAACTTATTGTGGCAGATAATTTTGTTTGACTAAATTTAAACCTCTCCTTGAAAGTGTGATTTTTGTTTCTGACCGCTGAAGTGCCTGCTCTGAGCGCCTCAGAGGCCTGGCCTCCCTTTCTTCCTCTGGAGCCTGAGCTTCCTTTGTGCCCTGTGCCTGCACTTAGTGTAATCCGTGATTTTTTTCTTATTTGGCCTTAAGAATTGAAATCATCACAGGTGATTTTAGTAACATCAGAACACACATACAAACCCACTTTTAACCGAGCAAGTATGCTCAAGGTTGTCCCTCAGCACTGCAAGCAGCAACGATGCCTTAAAGATTTATCCTTTTCTTTTTCTTCTGCTTTCAGAATTGTCACTCAAAAACAAAGGGGGCAGGGAGAGGGGCGAACTTTAGGAAAAAAGGCAACCTGATTTTACTATCTCTTGCCTTTACTAAGAAACTTCTTAAAGGGCTGTGTTTGGGGGCGAAGGCAGTGACTGCTCAGAGAAAGGCTGAAATGCAGAAAGCAATGCTGAGCGAGAAACTAGTAAATCTTCTTCAGGAAAATTCAAGTTTAAAAATTCACTTCGTCAGTGAAGTGAATTGCAAGGTATAAGTAGCTGGTGGCTGCTGTAATGAGCAGCACAAACGACGTGCATTTTCACTCAGAGTTCTGTCAGACAGTGCTCTTGTAGGCTGCTGGAGGGGGAGGACGCACTCGGACGGCCTTTAATGTGCGTTGGCTGTGAGACGCAGGTTTTTATTAATTTATTTATTTAAGGCCACCATGATATTTTAAAGAGAAGCAGTGCTATTTTAAAAAGCCAACTTTTCGCAAGACACATCTTGGTGTTGTGTTTAAATCGTGAAGACCGTGTCTGTGAGAATGGGGGTAATACTGAGGGTCACAGAAGCTCCTGAACTGCGGTGTGGATGTGAGGATGCAGAGACGTCAAGGGAGCTCCAGCTAGGTGTGCATAGTGTTTAGACATCTTGATGAAAGATGAGTGGATGTGTGGTGTGCTGATGGGAAAGGGGACTCACCAGAGCACAGGGGCTGCTGGGCCGGGCTGTCATTTGCAGTCACTCAGAAGGTTTGTATGAAGCGTGAGGCGGTCTGGATCTCGGAGACGTTTCTTGTTGGCATGAAGAGATGACTAGTGGAAATGACTCGAGGGAGAAAGATCTTGTTCTGGCTCCCAGTGTGATGGTTACAGTCTGTCTTGGTGGAGATGTCACGGGGGGGGGGGGGGGGCAGGAGCTTGAGGTGGCTTGCCACATTGTATCTCTGAGCTTATTCTGGGTCACAATCCCAGAGTACAACCTGTCATGGCGGGTCACAGTGAGTCATGGCAGGTCACGGCAGGGAGCCTGACAAGCCAGCTCGTTATCACACCAGGAAGCAGAGAGTGAGGAATGTGTGCTGCTAGCCAGCTCTCTTCTCCATTTATCCCTTCCAGATCCCAACCAAGGGGTAGCTACCAACAGTGGCTGGGCCTCCACACCTCAGGCATCACAGTCAACACAATCCCCTACAAGCCCTTCCAGAAGCCTCTCCCCCCAAATGATTCTGTTGCCATCTGTCAAGTTGACAATTCACTATAACCATCAATCACAACAGCCCACAGTTATGGTGTTTCTTCCCACTTCTGTCAGCCTGAACTAGACGATCCCCCTACAGGTGTGGCTGGAGGATAGCCTGATCTAAATAAAGCCCCCAAGGCTTGCCTTCTAGAGAATGGCTCTCAACCTTCCTAGTGCCGAGACCCTTTAACACAGCTCCTCACGTCGTGGCGACCCCCAACCATAAAATGATTTTCGTTGCTACTTCATATCTGTAATTCTGCTACTGTTATGAATTGCAGTGAATCTGATAACGCAGGATGGCTGATGTAGCTGAGCAGGAGTCACAGCCCACAGGTGGAGAACCGCCGTTCTGGGTGGTTCGAGGTCCTGCCAGCTTTACAGTCAGTACTGAACATCACAGGCTAGGCAAGGCTGCTTGAACACTTTCATATCCTGGGTGGCCAGGTGAGACGTTTGGAGAGGCGGTGGAGAACTTAAGGGAGGTGGCAGCTTGAGGGGGGGGGGCGGTGAGGAGGTGAGGTGCTGCAGAGATGGAGGAAGTGAGACCCTTGAACCTTGGGAGTCAGCGCCTGCTTGAGCTATTTAGGGGAGAAACACTGTAGTCACATAGCCCCAGTAAGTGTTCATGCCAGGGCACCTGGGAGCGCTCCGTGAGGGAATTGTATGTGGGCAGGGCTTTAGGGACTAACTCACAGTCTTCCTCTCTCCTCTACCTCAGCTACCCAGCCACTCAGGGTGGTAGATGGGCACTCTACCACCGAGCCGCGCCTCTGCCCACGCAGGGTGGTAGATGGGCACTCTACCACCGAGCCGCCTCTGCCCTTTAGTTAGAGATAACGGAAAGGATTACAGATCTGACTAAATATATCAGCATGTATGAGGTAGTCATTGCTTACTGTAAGGGTAGGATCCAGTTTCATGTAGATTTTCCTACCACCTTAAAGTAGTACTTGTCAGTCAGTACAAGTACTGACTGTGACATGTTAGACTGTGGTAGAAAAGATGGGGTTAGCTGCAAAGAGTTTATCTTATTGGCGGACCAAGAAAACCTGGAGGCTGATAGGACAGTTGAAGACCGCAGGCCCTTGATTTAAAAGCCGTGTAACAGGCAAGTCATCTGCTCACCCCATGCCTCAAAGTTGTTGTTCAAAATAGGCATCGTAATGGTACCCACAGCAGGGTGGGTGTGAATGAGAAACATGGCTGAGCAGCTCCTGTCACTACAGTACGAACAATTCAATACCTTTTTCTCCCACTAGTAAGCGTGGTAAGTTGTGAGGATGCATAGGTTCCCAGACATTGACCTTGACCTGCTGTGTCAGGCGGCCGGTGTAGTTTTGGGAGTCCTTGCTCTGGACTTCAGCAGTGTCTAAGTCAGTTTTTCCTTCCCCTTTTCTCCTCTTCCTTCTCCTCCATTTCTTCCTCCTCCTTCTCTTCCTCTTCCTCCTCCTCCATTTCTTCCTCCTCCTTCTCTTCCTCTTCCTCCTCCTCCACTTCCTCCTCTTCTTTTTTTTCAGTGTTGGGATCAGTCAAACCCAGAGCATCAAAAATGCTAAGCAAGCGATCTCACCCCTGGACCACCTCCCTGCCCTACATCTTGGCCACTTTTACTTGGACGTTTACTTTCTTCCTTGCTGTACCTGTTGAACACTGGCTCTCAGTGTTTCAGGTGTGTGGACCAGTATTAGTTTTAAATGCTAATGTGTGGGCATGTCATACCTTCTTTCTTTTTCACCAGCTCTCTTCCTTCCAACCCATATTGAATTTTTGGACAACAGAAATGACTATGTCTTGGGCAGCCTAGTTCTCAGGACTTTTTTTTTCTTAAATAAATTAAGAAAAACATATTTTTTAAAAATGGGAACTTTGCTAAGACAGCCATTTGGCATGTTAAAAATTGAACTTGAGTTTAGTTTCTAAAAATAAATTATATATATGTGTTTACTCTTTTAAAAATGTTCACAGGAAATGCTTCTAAAATAACTGATATGCCCCTTGTTAAAACTGGGCTTGTTATTGGATGGATTCCAGCTTGCTTTCTTTTTCCTTGGGAATGAGAGAGAGAATTTAGAGGAGTGTTGCACTGCATGTCAAAACACACACACACAGGCACGCACATGCACACGTGTGCACTATATTCTCTCTAATATGCCTTTCATAAAGTAGCAGCTATTTGATATATTGTAAAATGTGTCTTTTTTTTTTTTTTTTTTTTTTTTTTTTTTAAATATTTATTTATTTATTATGTATACAATGTTCTGTCTGCATGTGTGCCTGACCACCAGAAGAGGCCACCACAGATCTCGTTATAGATGGTTGTGAGCCACCATGTGGTTGCTGGGAATTGAACTTAGGACCTCTGGAAAATCAGACAGTGCTCTTAACCTCTGAGCCATCTCTCCAGCCCCGTAAAATGTGTCTTGAAGATTAAAATAAAAAATAAATTAATATCCACATTTTGACCAGGCAGAACATTATTGTTAACACTTTTGTTTGGAGATTTTGGGTTTTGTTTTGTTTTGTTTTAAATCAAGGTAAGCCGGCCTCAGTGGTGCTGCACACCTGTGATCCCAGCACTCGGGAAACAGAGGTAGGCAGATTGTTGTGAGTTCAAGGCCAGCCTGTCTACAAATTGAATCCAGGGCAGCCAAGGCTACACAATGAGATTTTGTCTCGAAAACACAAAAAGAAACAAACAAAAATTATTGTATTGTAACTGAAGCAGCATGTATGGGTCTATGTGTTCAGGACATGTATTTTACAGGTCACACGGATGAGGAGTGCCTGTAAAATTGCCTGTGTTACATGGGAACTATGTGCAAGGCCAAATCCCCAGCACCTACAGTGGTGCACCGTGACTGATAAACTAACGAGTTCCTAGCAATTAAACAACCCAAACTTTACAACCACATCCATCACCTTTTCACTGGTGAATGGTGTTAGGGACTTGTAAATCTCACATGACCCGATGCTAGTCTGGTAGCTGATTAGATACTGCCTGTGGTCACACTTATGTCTGTTTCGTTTGCATTTGTGACCCTCTTGAGTTTCACCAGGGTCATAGGTGTGGCTGCAGATTGGAGAGCATTCCTTGGAACCTGGCAGGTCACATGACTGAAAACAGTAACTCCCCGGTCCTAGCGTTCACCAGTGGCCAATAGTTCAGCAGCAAGGATAGACCCCCTTGAGCCCTTCACCCCCAGCCTGTGACTGATTATCAACAGGGCCAGCCTATGCTGGCCCAGTGCAGATAACGCAGTTGCTGTGAGTTTGTGATTGCAATGGCTGCCTGTGCCCAGAAGGTAGCATTTCATATCCGTCTCCCTTTCTTCTGGCTCTTGCCAGCTTCCCAACCCAGTCCTGCTATGCTCCCTGTCCCCTTTTTAGAGGATGCTATGCATGTCTAGTGTAGAGCTGAGCATCCGGCTGTCACGTATTCTGAGCACCTTGAGAAGACGGAGTCTGCCGTCACTTGCAGAGAGAAGCCGAGAACAGCATCTGTCTGTAGTGTAAAGATAAATAGTTAGCTACTATGCCAGCTCTGTTAAACAGTAGTAAGTTAATCACTGGGACCCATGGCTTCCCTAGCCATGAGTTCTTGACTTGCTTTACAGTACTAGGCATGGTTTCTCTTCTCTGGTGTGGGCCTCAAGTTTAGCCAGAGAGCAGCTGCTTACCCCATCCCGTTTGTGCCCCCATTGCACAAATAGGCTCATCTAGAAGGTTGTATGCTGCCTCGGAAGGAGCTTCATGTCCTTTGCTTGTGGTCATCTCCACGCATCATCTCGGGCAGCACTGGAGCCTCTTAGTAACTATTTGTTGACTGATAACGGTGCGTTACAGTTTCTGCGGTGCCTTCCTAGTTGGTTCCACTAACCAGTGCCTTCAGAGCCTGGCTGATAGCATCTCCCTGGTTTGATGAATGATGGCTCCAAGGGTTGGAGAGGCCGAGTTAGTTTTCTCAGAAGGTCTTGGGTCATAAGTGGCGGAGCTAGAGCTACAAGCTCCGCGGCTGTTGATTTCTGTACTCTTTAACAAACAGCCTTCGAGCATTAGTTAGCAGTGGCTTCCCTCTGCTCCCTGCCACTGGGACCCTCTCTATTTCAAACTGCGGCAGAGAGAGTTAAGACCGGAAGCATTTTCCGACTAGCATGCTGTCGTCACCAGTCACACACTCTTCTGGGTGCCAGGGTGGATCATTCACAGTAGTGACCTGTGCTGGGAACCTGTGATAATATTTCATCCGTCATCATGGTGTCAGAGCATTTAAACTAGCCCTCCTTTCAAACGACTTGTATTCTATCCCCACTCATTGGAAATATAAATTAATCAATACCAATAACCTAAGTCATTCCATCTATCTATCTCTTTATCTCCCCCTCTACATCTGTCTGTCTGTCTGTCTATGTATCTGTCTATCTATCTGTCTATCTATCTATCTATCTATCCATCCATCCATCCATCCATCATGTGTGTTTTTATGTACACATGCCCCTTTATGTACATAGAGGCTAGAGAAGATTGTACGTCCTCCTGTATCCTCCTCCAGCTGAACCTAAAGATGGGTTGGTGGCATCCCTCCTGTCTTTGTCCCCTTGACCCCCAGCACTGTGGTTACAGATGAACATGGCTACACATGCCTTTGCACGGATGCTGGCGATTTGAATTTAGGTCGTCAGGCAATGCTCATCAAGTGAGCCGTCACCCGAGCCCACAATCTTCAGCTCTTAAAAGCAGACTCTCACGGCTCGGAGAAGACTGATCTCTACCTATTCTTTCTTGTCTTGCATGTCTGGCCATTTTGAGATAGAAATTTAAGCAGTGATGAATTGGCTCTGCTGATGGTCCTGGAATCTGGCCCAGGAAGCCGAAATCTTCCATGCAACATCGGATGAGGAAGAGAAAACCGCTGGCCAACCAGTCAGAGAAAACCGCTGGCCAAACATTCAGACCCTCAAAAGAGTAGCGATACCTGGGTATACGTTTTGTGAGAGCTGTTTAGCTGTAGCCAAAAACCAAACGACACATAGCCCAAGACACCAAGCATTCAGGGTCCCTTATCTTACGTCATTCTCATTTTTATTTAATCATCTACTTGAGAAAGATAATGTGGTGACTCCGCCAAGATCCTGTCCGGTTTATGGTTGGCAGGCCAGAGTTCTTACCAGACTGCTAAATTTAAACAGTGTCATCCTCTGATAAATGACTGCAGGGCGTGACCAGAGCATGTCTCATCACACAGCTCTGGTGCTCTTGGAGGCCATGAACAGGAACCTCAGTCCGTTTGCTTGCCTGGGCTTTAGTGTTAGAGCTGAGGTGTTGAAGGGAACAGCCGCCGCCCCACGCTCTCTAGGTGCAGCTGTGGGAATGGATGGTGGTTAAGAGCACTTTTGGGTAGAAGGTAAGCTTTTTTCCCCCTTCTTTTTCATCCAGTGCCTGTCTTCTCAGTCCAGGCTGGACGGGGGAGTCCTTGTGCTCTGCTAGGGCTATGACAAAGCTGGGCCACATCATCCCTGGTGCTGCTCCCTGCTCTTCACAGTTGAGGCCTTTGTTATCCCATGACAAAGGATGCTGGGAAGGGCTCATTATGGGTCTTTCAGGGAGCATTTCTGAGTTGGCCATTGCTGTTCGTCCCCTTGCTCTTCAGGCCAGTCATGCTTGGTGAGACTCTTAGGCATCTGATGCACGTGGCATGAACCTTGTAGGGAGAAGGCTAACAGAGCAGAGGCGGTTCTGTTTCAAAGGCATAATTCTGAAAGAGAGGAAAAGCTACTCATTCTCCAAGATTGCATAGGTGATTTTATTTGTTTTTGTTTTTTTACAATCTTATTTCCTTCATTTTTCAAACTGCTAATGTCTTTCCCTAAAGATTTACATGGTTTTAGAGGTATAGGCCTAGGACTTGTTACCATAAATCACTTAGCCTTAAAACAGGTGAGCATGCGTCTTCCCTGTCTCTTGCAGGTGGCATGGTGCAGGCATGGTTTTATCTTGTTGAAAACCTTGGGTCTTTCTTGCTTTGAACTGGAGGGCTTGTGCTGTTATCAGCAAGGCCAGCACTAGGACCAGCGAGCTCTCAGCTTGACAGGCGGTTTCTGTTGAGGACACCTGCTGCCACTGCACAGTGCGGCCATTGTTCCTCTAGGAGGGCACTGTGGGCAGAACCACGGCATTCAAAGCCTGGAGTTGAGTCTTCTCTTCCTGCCTGAATTGCAATTTCAGTGGACAAACTCCTGTCTGTTCTAATTTTGCTGATCCAAATTTAACAGGTGTGTGTGTGTGTGCTCGCGCGTGCGTGTGCATGCATGTGTGTGCATGCGTGCGTGTGTATACATGTGCGTGTGTCACACACATGTTGCTTCTGAGAGTGCATGCTGAGTTGTCTCAGTGGTAGAAGGCGCTACGTACATGCAGGCTCAAAGTGGAAGCAAGTGAGCTGGGCTCAGATGCCCACTTCCTTGGTGTGTGGCAGAGGAAAAGCATTTGACCCCTCTGGGATGTCTAGAGAGAGATCACCGAGGCCCCTAGGATTAAGATTTTACCACTTTGCTCTGTGGTTTTTTTGGGGGGTGCTTAAGAGCATCCAGGGTAGCTGAAGGCCTTGGTACTGTGCAACAGCCAACACTTCTTAAGAAGGTGTTTTTTCGTTTTTGTTTTTGTTTTTGACCCACTTTGCTTTTTGGTTTTCCAAGACAGGGTTTCTCCGTGCAGCCTTGGCTGTCCTGGAACTCGCTCTGTAGACCAGGCTGGCCTCAAACTCAGAGATCCACCTGCCTCTCCCTCCCAAGTGCTGAGATTAAAGGTGTGTGCCACCGCTGCCTGGCTGAGGTGGTTTTAATTAAAGGACAATTGTGTAGCATACTAGTGAGAATGAAATTTGGATAGGATTTTCTGTCTGTCGTAACTTTGTGGAGTAGAATGAGAAAATAAGGAAGTTCTGTTTGTTTGTCGGCCCTAAAGTGTTACTGGACACTGGGGTTTGAATTTCTAAGTGAACTGCTTCAGTGGACCTGCTTAGGATCAGGAGTATTTCAGGTATCTAAATTTTTTTCTGATTTTGAGATATTTATATAAGGAGATATCTTAAGTATAGGCTTCAAGTATAAACAGAAAATTATCTCTGTTTCATAGTATGGTATCCATGTGCCCTAAAGGCAAATTTATGCAATATTTTGAAGAATTTTCTGCATCAAACAAAGTTTCATAGTGTGGAATTTTCCACTTGTGGTGCCATGTTGGCACTGAAAGCATTTCAGGTTTTAGAATATTTTTAATATTCACATCAGGGATGACCAGGCTGTACAGAGTTTAGATGAATAAATACTTTTATTAGTCTTTATTATTCAGATAAAAGGCAATTTACAGAGAAGGCTGTCCCATTCTTGTTTTGTTTTCTCCTACTCTTTTTTAAAATCCCTTAAAAAATTATAATTGTTGGAACCACATGTTAATCATATAAAACTGGAAAATATCAAAAAAGAAATATAAATATATTCTAGAAATGTCCTTCTTCATGCTTTGGTGTCTTTACCCTATTCCACGAGCTGTTCTACGCTCACACGATTGACTGTCTTGCATGTTTTGGTTTTGGGTCCTGGGTGTCAAGTAAAGTCAGAGCCGAATACGATTCCATGTTTGACGCGTTTGTGATGGGTTGATGGTTACTGTTCTGACTCACAGAAAGGAACTGTAGACTGGTCTCTGCAGCTAGCGTTGGTCCTGTTCCTCCTCGCATAGGCTTTCGGCATTTAGGATGTATAGATGTTGTAATAGCTACTAGGATAATTAATGCCGACACTTGAAGACGTCTTAATCTCTTAACCTCCTACTGCTCAACAATAGCTGTCAGGAAATTGTCTCATTTGCTCTTTCGGGGCCGAAGTCCTCAGTCCCAGCATTACTGAGCATCGGGTATTTTAACACCGTCTGTCCGAGTGCTTCGGCTCTGCAGTGATAGAGTAGATGCTGCCTTGCTTTTACGGAGACTCACATTTGAAAATACTTATGGACAGGGTATACATTTGAAAATACTTAAGGCTCATTTACTGAGGATTGGTTTTGCACAATAATTTCCCCTATTAGGAAACGAAAGATGATTAGTGTTGCCTTTGTTACGCAGCCCATAAAACTGAGGCCCTGTTCACACTGCGATGCAAATACAGTCTGATTCCTAAACTACACAAAGCTCTCTTTATGGCCTCTGCTTTGGTGTCTTTGTTGTGTCCTTTGAAGTTCTGAAATGTTTTTTGTGTTTGATTGAGATTAAATCTGGGTTTCATTTTGCTTTTCTGAAACATATTGAGCAAGTTAATTTTCTGTTTCAGTTCCTAAGGGGAATGACTCCAGGCCTCTGTGTCCCAGGCCTTGCCAGAACATTCCTGTGGTTTTCCATGGGGCAGATCAGCGTGTTCGTGAAATTTTACTTGTAGCTTGTGTCTTCCATGGTTAATTAAAACATCTGGCTTTAAAAATTTCCACAGCCTGGGCATTGCCAGTCAGAGACCCCTTTCTGTAAGGAGTCAATGCTTCATCCTCCTCTGCAGTAGGCTCAGCTTGTGTTTAGGGTACCTACAGGGGCGAACCGGCCTACTAACGGCGTCTTGCCTTTGCCTCTCCAGGTTGGAGTGTCTGTGAGGGAGCCGCCGCGCTCTCCAGTCAAGCATGCTGAGGTCGGATGTGCCCAGCCCTGGAATAGAAACCTTTGCCGGATGGAAAATCCATAAAAGAAAGCTCTTGTGAAAAGCTGACTCCGACGCGGACTCCAGTGCACCCAGGTTGGTGTTAAGGAAGGTGGCAGGAGAGAGCAGGTGTGGTTGGGAGCATGCTTTGTGGCTTTGTTCCCTGGAGCCAGTCCTCAAACCAGTTATCCGAGAGATTCCCAGGGAGGTATCCTGGCTGCTTTCTCAGTGTAATATGTTGTGCTCCTTCCTTTCCTCGTCCTTTGTCCCCTTTGTCCTTTCATCTCCCTTTTTTCTCTGGCAGAGAGGAACATCTTTGGTGCAATTATGGAAAAAGCTGCAGCCCAAGGCCACCCACAGCAGCCTCAGTAGTCTTAGGGAGAAAGCTGCGTCCTCACTCGTGACATTATTACTTCTCTAGGGTCATACTCGGATGGGTGGCTTGTCTCTCTTGGGGTACCTGGCTCTTCACACTTTGTTTGACAAAAAGTGTTAGTACTTTTATTTTTTTTCTCCACACAAAAAATTAATTTTCAGCAATGTGTGCATGTGGCATTAAGATATTCATATAGAAAGGAAATGCCTCCCCATAGGCTCTTAAGTAATAGTTTGTATATCAGGAGAATGGAACAATGTAAAATTCGTTCCGCAGAAGCGCATGCATGGAGGCAGGTACAGCAGGCAGCTGTCACTAGGAAGTGGGAACATGGACTGGCCTTGCTTACCCTGCCTCCTTTGTGAGTCACCCAGAATTCCCCTGGGCAATTACCCTGGCCTCGCTTGTAGCCTCTGTGAGGGGAGGACTCGCTGACTCACTCTGGGCATGTGACATGAGCCTATCCAGTCACCGTCACAGTGGTCAGTGTTTGGAGGCTGCAGCGCTGTCCCTGACACAAACTGAGAAGGGCCTTTCTCTTTTGTCTGTTCGCTGAGCTGCAGCTGCTGGAGGCAACTTTATGAGAAATAAGTGGACGAGGAGGATTCCGAAGATAGAGATGTGGCGAGGGGCAGAAGCTGCAAGCACATATATATATATGAATACATATGTACACAGAAATACATATACACTCGTCTGCAAGTATTCCCAGATACACATACACATGTACCCATACATATCTGCACACACATATGTACATGTATAAACATACACGCATACATATATACACACAGACACATATCTGTACATACCTATGTACATATAAACACACACATACACATGTATGCACACACATCTATATATATCACATATACACTTATACACAATACAAGTACACACGCACACACACACACACACATTTTAACACATTCACATAGACAGACACACATGTGCCTGCCTGCATGCTTGCACACATAACTTCTGCCCTCGAAATTAGTCCCAAAGCAGCATCCCCTGGTTCACTTTCTGTAAAGTGGGTCAGGTGACTATCACATCTAAGATATCCTGAGGTCTGAATGTGATATGACTGTGGGGTAGCCCGTGTTTTCTGAGGTTCGCAGTGCAGAGGGCAGGCCAGTGCAGAGCTGATGGGCACTGTGGAAGGATGGCTGGAGGCTGGCCAGGTTGAAAGCAGGCATGGAGCTCCGTTGCGCTGGGTGCTGGAAGGACAGATGGGACTTAAGTTTCAGGAACAGTTGAAAATCTATTTAACTCAATTACTTGCTTTTTGAGTCTAAGAGGAAGGCTTCCCAGAGCCTATACTTAGAGCAAATTGCTGATAAGGAAGATAATTCCTTATGCTAGGAGTGGTGTCTTATTTACTGTAAATACACCGGCTGGGGAGCAGCCAAATGAGAGGTTGTCAGGAAGCTGCCCAGAGTCTAACAGCCCAAGCTGAGCTGGGATGCTAGCCGGGACCGCTAGCCGGGATGCTAGCCGGGATGCCGCTCTCACCAGAACCTCAGTTGGCTTCCATTCCAGCCGATCCTAGCACGGCAGTGACATTTAAAGCTGTCTCCTCCCTACTCTGGTGAATATTAGACTTTATTTTCATTATTTGATTTTTTCCATATTAACATTACTTATTATAAAATCAGTAGACGTCTTTGGGTGGTAAGTTTAGGCTGTAAAAAAAAAATTGAGCAGAAAATAGTTTCCATATAATGGTTACTGCTTTGTTCCTGTTTATTATCTATGCTGTGTATTGTTTGGCACATTTGCTAGTACTGATATAATTCATTAAAGTCTGACATTTATATTAGGTTCACTCTTGGTGTTGTATCTTCTTCTTCTTCTTCTTCTTCTTCTTCTTCTTCTTCTTCTTCTTCTTCTTCTTCTTCTTATTTTTTGCTTTTTCTTTTTGTGTGGTTTGTATATTCTGCGGTATATTTTTTTTTCTTGTTGTTTTCTTTGTTTTGTTTTTTGTTTTTCAAGACAGGGCTTCTCTGTGTAGCCTTGGCTATCCTCCACTTGCTCCATAGACCAGGCTGTCCTTGAACTCACAGTGATCCACCTGCCTCTGCCTCCTGAGTGCTGGGATCACAGGTGTGCGCCACCGAGCCCGGCTAAGATGTAATTTCTTATGGAGGCAGTTTCTTAACTGAGGCTCTCTTTTCCCTGATGACTCCAGCTGCTGCCAACTTGAGTTGCATGCCCTACAGAGTTGTAATGTACATTTCAATTAATTCTAAATTACATCAATGTAAGAACTACGTATGTGTAATCTTTTTACTGATGATATCCTTAATGGCCAGAAAGTTTTGATTATAATGAAGTTCAGTTTCTTTCTTTCTTTCTTTTAAAGGCTCCCTCGCCTCTTCTCTGTCTCTGAATCTCTCTGTGGCAGACGCTAGCATGAAATTTGGTGTGTAGGGCTGGAGAGATGGCTCAGTGGTTAGGAGCACCGCCTGCTCTTCCAAGGTCGTGAGTTCAATTCCCAGCAACCATATGGTGGCTCATGGCCATCTGTGGTGTGATATGGCGCCCTCTTCTGGCTTGCAGGAGTACATGCAAGCAGAGCACTGTATACATAATAATAAATAAATCTTTAAAAAAAAAAAAAGAAAGAAAGAAATTTGGTGTGTAGTCTAAGCTGGCTTCAAACTTGGGATATTCCTGTCTCTGCCTCCAGAGAGCTGTGTTGCAGGCATGTGCCAGCATGTAAAGTTCACAGCTTTGATGTCATAAAACTCGTTGCTTTATCTAAGTTCACAGATACTCTTGTTGATATACTTTTTAAAGGAACTGTTAATGTTTTAGGCCTTACCTTTTAGTCTTTGATTCATTAGAGGTTAATTTTTATTTATGCTGGAAGTTCCAAACTACTGTTATTTTATTTTTTGCATATATATATATGCAATATATATATATATTCTAGCACCATTTGTCGAAAGAACTCTTTAATCCTTTGTTTGTCAGGATACAGTGTAGAAAATCAATTATTCACCAATGTACAGCTTCTTCTGAACTCAGTCTGTTTGGGTTTGTGATTATCCTGAGGCCAGTGCTTTTTATGGTGCAGCCTTTCCGTGAAAAAGATTTGAGAACTATACTCTTAGTGCAGCCCATTTCCTTAAAAAAAAAACCCAAACAAAACAAAACAAAAAGCAAACAAAACAAAACCCAAAGCAACAATAACAAAAACCCACCTCTTCTTGTCTTGGGGACCTTATTCCTGCATTTAAAAAAATTTTTATACTAGTGACTGTGAATTTTTCTTTGATATAATTATAAGACTCTGAGATGTAGGGGGCAACACCCAGCCCTTCTAGAACGCACCCTCTATACCTGCTGCTCTGTCTTACCTTCCTTTTTGGCACTGGGTATCGAACCCAACTTTTTCCGCATGCTGACCTAGGCTCTGTCGCAGTGCTGTGTTACTGTCAGAGCAGTACTTTGCTTTTCATGAAGGTGATAAGCAATCTGTCGCCCATTTTCTCTTTGATTAAAAACATCAAAATTTCCATGACTGCTACCTTAATCTTTTTTTTTTTTAAGCTGGAAAAAATATAGGCAGTGAGCATAACCCTAACCTGGTCTTTATTTTGATTTTTTTTTAAGCCGGGGGTGTGGGGGTATCTAAAGTCAGGGGTCCAGAAAGATTGATCCATTGAAGTTATATACAGTTACATTTGTGAAGCTTTCAGCCTGTAATAATTTGACCATCAACACAAAATCTGGCCACTGAGCCCATGTGAGAACTAAGAGTGAGGTCCCTTCTGTTCCCAGACAACACACTTGGTAAGCACGCTGATAGAGAGCTTGGAATATTCTATCTTCTGATACTTTGCTTATCTTTATACTTTTCATGTTAAATAATTTGAAATATAGGTTTCCTTTAAAAGCCGTGACAGATACCATATGTGAGTGACACGCAGTCAATGCTTATGTATTTTAATGTAATTACTGATAGAAGAACAAACAGTTCTTTCTGGATCCTGTACATATCTGAGATGAATAAAACATTTAGTCTGATTATACTGTTCCAGTAAGATCTATATTCTTACACGGTAACTATCCAAAGTGGAAATTTACAAATTAATTATGGGCTCAAAGAAGTATCGATTCCTAGGTTCATTCATAAGCAAAAGTAGCCTGTTGAATATTTTCACACGGACAATATTTAAACAAGTCATTGATATATAAAAAAAATGAACACCAGCACCATGCAAGCTTGCATTAGAAAATTGTTCTGTGCAATATGCCTGCCCAACCCCTTTTGAGAATGCAAGAAAATGTTTTTTATTATAACTGTCATGTAGCTGAGGCCATTCTGAGGACGAAATTTAGCGTCTCAGTAAACTATTCCATATTGGTTTCATAAGCTAAATTTTCCTGAGGATACTGAACTCTTGTAGAGTTAGTTACGGCTCTGCCTCTTTTTCTGGTTCAAGTGTCTGAGTGACGAGGGAAGCTGGACAGTAATTAGTGACTTTACCAGGATTCATCTTGGAAATAAAATGCCTGGAATGCCAGCCGCAGCTTTTGGGTTCTCAGTTCCTGACTCTCAAGAGAGGGTTGAAAATGGCCACTGATGTTGAGCAGGCATTTGCTTAGGAGAGATAAGGAAGGGATGCTGACTTGGAGCCAGTTATTAAAGTGTAATTCTTTTAAATTCCAGAGGAATGTGGTAAGGTGCGCTGTGGGAGTTCCAGGGGGGAAACAGAATGAGGCAGCCTTCAGTGGGAGACAGCCTGAGTGCAAACCCTTCCGGGCTTGGGGAGGGTATGCGCATGCTCGGAACATTCCGCTGAGCATGCCCAGTATGCACTTCTCGGTTCTGCTTTCTAAAACCATCCTATGAGGAGACAGCATTACCTTACTTTTTAAATGGCTACAGAAATCCAGCATTAGAGGTTTCAACTTGACTTTGTGGAAATCTTATATCTACTCATTTAAATTTGAATCCAGAGCTGGGCAAGTGGCTCAGAGGGTGAAGAGAAATGCCGCCAGACCTGATGGTTCAAGCCCCGAGAGCCCACGTGGTTGTAAGGAGAGAACTGGTTTCCTGTAAGTTGTTCTTGCTTTTGCTGGCTCTCTCTTTCACTGCCATTCTCGCACTCTCACACGAAGTAATCAGTAATTAAAACCGGGGTTCTTTTCCTCTCAAACCCCACGGCTTACCCTTGTAAGTAGAAGCGCCCTCTCAAAGCCGACTCTAGGTCTGTCTACACTTCTCTTACGTTTTAAAAATGCTAACTAGTGAGGTTTAAAGACTCAATAGCAGAATAAGATACTTTGGAACTTCCAGAGACAATGTTAAACGTGAGTGTAGGATAAGCCTGAAAAACTGGCCTCCTGCTAATTTTGATCAGTTAGCGGAAGGTGGAGGTGTCAGTGGGCGGAGCGTCGCAAGCATTTTTACCTGTGAGAAAGGCCTCATCCGACTCTCGGAGGTAAAATAAAAGCACAGAACGTGCTTAGAAGTCTCCCTGTGTTTCCTGGCTGAGGAGTGTGGCCCAGCCCTGTGCTCCATCAACCTGTTGGGAGGTGCCAGGGCGCCATGGCCATCAGCGGAATCGGATACTCCCAAGTAGCTGCTCAGACAAGGAAAGCCTATTCCTGGCTGCCCCCCCCCCCCACCTCCGGGACCCCACACCTTCTGTGGGGGCCTCAGCTTTCTCTGTGTTGACTGCAGTGGGAGCTGTCTAGAATTTGACAACGGCAGGGACCAAGATCTTTCCCTCCGATAGCCTGGGCCTGCTATGTACTATGTTTCTAGTTTCTAGCAGTTTCTGATGGCAGTGTTGTTAGTGATGTCAATCTCGCCCTTCCTTTCTTCCTGCTTTGTGTCTGCCTTTTAGGCTGTAGAAGCCACTGAAGTGAAAGCCGAGCTGCTTGGGACCCTTCTGGGAGCCCTGGTGACTGGCCACCGGCTCTGCAGGGAGCAGTGCGTGGCCAGGTTGACGGAGTCCTGTCTCTCACCAGCTTGACTTTGATGGCTCTGGCTTGCTTGGCTGTCCGTTTTGTGATGCAGCTGGACGCAAAGCAGCAGAGAGGGGACTGATGTGAGAATAAATCGCCATCGAAAACAGATGCTATGGGACCCCACGATTGCCAGCCATGTTACAAAAACGGGCTTGCTAGACTCCGTGCCAGGGCATTTGTGTAAGCGATACTGTAGCGTGTTTGCAGTGAATGAAGTCGGTCTGCTTGGGTGGTGAGCTACAAAGATCTGTAAGATACAAACACGCACATACAATGGAATGGGGTTTTGTAAATTCATGGGCTGCGAAACCCCGCCCCCTTTAAGGCATATATGCCGGCAATGTGCATTTTCCACCCATTAGTACTCCAGAATGTTTCTCTTTCCTCATTTTCTGTGTTGTTTGGATTTTCTAGCATGGCTACCTACCCCTTCCCCAGCTCCCTCCCTCTCTTCTTCCCTTACCCTTTCCCCTTTTTCTCACTACGTCATAAAATCCCGAGTATTTAAAAAAGAGAAAGATTTTTCCTTAGTGCTCATTTTTAGTCTTTCTTTTCTGTAAGTGCAGAGGAAGTAGGTGTGTGTGTGTGTGTGTGTGTGTGTGTGTGTGTGTGTGTGTAGAGGGGCAAAGTATATGTTAAGTCAGTAAGCATTGCCTCGGAAGCGTGTTAGGCAGAACATCGCGGGCCAGGTAGAATGCTCGCCTGTCTCCCTGACCCTCGCGAGGCCTGCTTGAAATCCTTAGCTCTCACCCACTGGAGCCAAGGAACACAAAGGGAATGGTATTTAGTTAACAGAGCTGCAGGACAGAGGAGCCCCATTGCTAGGCTGTACAGAGGAACCATCCTGCTCTGTTTGCTGTCAGAGCAGCTTAGCTTGAGCCCTGTTTGCTCTCTTGCCTGCAGAGCTTGGCTGGCTCTGGGAGGTCAGTCTGGAAAGCAGCAGAGCCTTTTGCTGAGAAAGGCCTGCCTGTTGGAACTCCAAGTATTGACTGATGCCCACATAAAGCCACTTTGGCTCTAAATGACTTCTGCATCCAGATTTTGCATTTTTCTTAATTAAAATCCCTAGAGAAAGATCCAAGGTCAAAGGGGGAGGTGGTGGCTCCCTTAAACTCCTGCAGCAGCGATGGCCGGACTTTCCTGTCACGAGGGTTCTCTTAACAGGCTGTGTAATTTTTTCTTTGGCATGGTTTTGGTCCTGATTTGAACATTGACATTTAATAATAGGTGTGAGGATGGTGTTTTCAGACTGTAGGCAGCGGGAGTCTGGAGAACAGACCACGGGCTCTCCTATACACACCCACGTGCCAAGAACTAATACTTGATGGTGCCATTTAAAACTCGGTGTGTGAGTTTTCTAATGTCAAAAGAACTTCAGAGACTTTTAAAATCCTAAAGTGGTTTGATAAATAGCTCATGTGACTTTCAGGTATGTTTGTTCATCTTTCTTTAGACTTCTGTATTAATACTTGATTTTTTTTCCACTTTAGTTGTATTGGGAGTTTTCTTTTTGAGGATATATTTATTTATTATTATATAATCAGTGTTCTGTCTGCATGTACTCCTGCAGGCCAGAAAAGGGCACCAGATTACATTATAGATGGTTGTGAGCCACCATGTGGTTGCTGGGAATCGAACTCAGGACCTTTGGAAGAACTGCCAGTGCTCTTAACCTCTGAGCCATCTCTCCAGCCCCCCGTGTTGGGAGCTTTGATCCCCTTGTTCTAACCACGTTAAGCCACAGTGCAGGAACTATAACGCATTAGGGAGCTTAAGGAGGGAGTTCACCAAACTCACGTGCATATAATTATTTGTGGTTATGATATAGAAGGTCACGAACAACACCGCAGCCACCTGAGATCCTGACGGAGAAAAGCTGGTCATGCTTCGGTAAACTCTGCTCTCTGTCATATCTGGTAATTTAAAAAATTCAAGGCAGCCAGTATCTCAACAGAAAATTGACACGTGAGCTGAGGTGTGCGGGAGAAGAGCGAGCGCAGCTTCCCCCGGCTCGGCTACCAAGCGAGGAAGTGCTAGCGTGGTGCAGCCTCCTTAGATTGCAAGGAGGACAGGAGTTTGGATTTTTATGTGACCAACATTAAAGAACACCATGCCGTTGCCAAATGACGTGCTTCCTCCATTGGTGCTCATTCCAAATCACTTCCGGTGCTGCAGGAGTCACGGGGCCTCAGTCTTGGCATGGTACATAGTGTGTGTGGGGTGTGTGTGTGGTGTGTGTGTCAGTCCTGGCATGGTACACAGTGTGTGTGTGTGTGTGTGTGTGTGTGCATGCGCGCGCGTAGTGGGTTAGTTGTGACATGCAGCAGTTGCAGGGGTAACCTTAATGCTGCGGTGGCTCAGGCTGAAATCTGAGCAAGGAGGGCATTAGCATGAGCAGAGCATTCTGGGAAGACTTCACAGAGGCCCACATCTACAGTCAGCTTCGAAGGGGCTGGAGGATCGTAAGGAGAGGGTCGCTGATAGAGGGGCGGACCACTGGAATGCAGAGGTAGGGTGATGGGAAGCTGTCCGAGGTCCTGGGGTGGGGGGAGAGCCAGGAGGCTGGCCTCGGCTTGGGGTCTTGGCAAAGGTTTGTGCTGAGTGAGAGCCATCCTGAGCAGTGGGTGCCACAGCGGCAGCCGCCGGCCACGGGCACTGCTGCTGTGTTTGGTAGTGTGAAGGGGGAGGAGAGAACTGAAAAGGGAAAGAGGCGAAGTGTGGCTCCCATAGCCATCTTGAATGAGAAGAATCTAAGCTGGGCTCAGTCATAGTCAGGGAGGACAAAGAAACGCAGGGTGTGGTGGCACACACCTGCAACCCCAGCACTCGGGGGACGAAGCAGGAAGAGCAAAAGTTCAAGGTTAACTGCACCCCCCGAAGGACGGATTTCCAACTTCTAGTCTGGCAGAAAACCTAGCCAACTTGACTTTCACAGTGTCTCCATACCACCACGGCCTGCCTGATGCCAGTGACCTCTTAGCTGACAGCTCTGACTTGATTCTCTCAATAGAACGGCCCTATCATCACTCAGGGCATGCATGACATTTCTTTTGAAACTTAGGGTAACTCTTCTTCCTCCTCATAGTAAAAGTTCTTATAATTGTCCGGAAGGTTCCAGGTGCCTGTGGCTCTTGACCTCTGACCTGGTCTGTGACACCCTTCCTTCTTGCTGACTGATCCAGCCATAGTGGCCTTGGGCTCAGTGGTCATATTTCTCCTGAGGGCCTTTGCACTGCCTGTTTCTCCTGCTTGCATCCTCGTCTCTGTCTGCACAGTCACACCCTCTCCTCCTTAAATCTTTGTTCTTGTTGAACCCTGCTTTTACTGACGTGTTGGAAACTGTGGACCTTCCTGACTGACATTCAGCCCCAGTTCCTTTCCCCTGTGGAATTTACCCCCTTCTAACACACTGAATTATATACTTACATCTTAAGTTAGTCTCTCTTCCCTCCTTTAAAATTATATGATATGTACTGCACATATTATATATATTTACATATACCCCCCCCCGGAATGTGTGCAAATATACCTTTATACGTATTCTAAAAGGCGGGGATTTTTCTTTGTTTTTGCATGCTGATATATTCCTGCCACCTCGAACGGTGCTCGCTGGGGTGCTCAGCAAATACTTACAGAAGGCCTGAATAAAGAGCTGTCGAGTGGCGCTTGAGGTCTACTGAGTGCTGGGCAGTTAAAATCTGAAGGGGGAGAAAGCCCTGCCTTTAGCCGGGGAAGCTAAGTGTGTTGACTTCATGCAGTCCACCCAAAGTCTGCAAACACAGCAAAGGAGCAAGAGGTTTTCCTTTCTGAGCCAGGTGTAGACAGCCAGTAGGAACTTCCCAAGGCACATGCCTTGTGATGACATAGTTAGAGGGGGAGGAGCCATGGGAAGGGTAGTTTGAAGCTGGGAATGTGCCCCAAGTTAGGTACAGGCCAGCGGGCAGTACAGTCAGAAGGGCGCAGGTGGTAAGGGGTGACTTAACGTAAGGCTGGATGGAAGGTGGGGCCAGGCTGAGGGGCCTTGGCTGCTGTGCACAGGGGTTGGAGTTTTTGCACTTGCTGAGCTCCTTCTGTATGTACGTCGGGTACTGTGCTGGGTGCTGGGGCTGCAAAGGCGAGCTGGCCTTTCTTTAGTCTCTGTGTTCATCCTCTATAGAGGACATGGATTTCTTTGGCCTCTGTGTTCATCCTCTATAGAGGACATGGATTTCTTTAGTCTCTGTGTTCATCCTCTATAGAGGACATGGATTTCTTTAGTCTCTGTGTTCATCCTCTATAGAGGACGTGGATTTCTTTAGTCTCTGTGTTCATCCTCTATAGAGGACATGGATTTCTTTAGTCTCTGTGTTCATCCTCTATAGAGGACATGGATTTCTTTAGTCTCTGTGTTCGCGGATGTGGAGCTAGTGGAGGCACGATAGGGTTAGAGTTTAGAGGAGACCAGGGCGTCCCTGGGAGGAATAGGGCTGGAAGGGTTCAGTGAATGGCAAACAGTGTGGCTGTGAGTGGAAGGCAGAGTTCTCTTGTTCACAGTGGGGACTTGTGGGGAGATGGGTGGTGAGTATGTTGTCTGTATCAGGAGCGACATGGGGAGGAGGCTGGGAATGCCTGTCACATGCCAGAGGGATGCAGAGGAGAGTGAAAAATATGAAATAGCATTTCAAATGTTTTGTCTTCAGGCAAAGATACAAGTACACCAACTGGAATAGGGTGTGCATTTATATGCTGACTAGGAGGGGAAATGATCTGCAGTTCTATAGGATGTGATGAGTGTGTGTGTGTGTGTGTGTGTGTGTGTGTGTAGTGTGCATGTGTGTGCATGTGTGTCAGAGTGTGTAAGTGCGTGCATGTGTGCATGTGTGAGAGTGTGCATGTGTGTGAGTGTGTGTACGCACGTGTGTGAGGGTGTGTTTGAGTGTGCATCTGTGTGCGTGTGAATGTGTGTGTGAGAGAGAAAGTGTGTGTGTATGTGTGAGAGAGAGAGAGAGAGAGAAAGAGAGAGAGAGAGAGAGAGAGTGTGTGTGTGTGTGTGTGTGTGTGTGTGTGTGTGTGTGTAGGTAGGTAGGTAGGTAGGTAGGTAGTGGGATTTATCTTGTGCACCAGGCCCTTTAAAGGATCCCCAGTTGCTAAACTCCTGGCCAGTTAAGTATCCTTAGCCTTTGGAGCTGCTTGACCTTATGACCTTCAGTGTTGGATATAAAAATATTAAAAAAAGGCCGGCAGAGGCCGAGAAAGGGAGATTGAGTAGAGTGAGGAGAGGAGGGAGTTGGGGCAGAAGATACTGAGGTGATGCAACCGAGCCAGGCGCAGCTGAGCTGAGCAGATAGGTTAGCCTGGAGCTGCTGGTGTGGAGAAACCTGGGGGAGGGGCTGTTTAAGCAGACTGTTGGGGGACAGAGGGAGGAATGGTTGGGAGGAACATTTGAGGGGGCTTGGCTGGAAACTGGGAGGGACATGGGCGTAGAACTCAGGGACCCACAAAGAAGCCACAGAGCAGCAAAGATACCTACAGTTGGCATCCAACGTGGGGCTGTTTGTAGGAAAAAAGGAAACATTGAAAAAGAAAGGAAGAAAGAAAAAGAAAAAAAACCCCACATTTTACATGTGTGAGTTTGATCGCTTGCTTCTTGTCTTCTTGAAGGAACGCATTCAGCCAAGAGATGGATGCGGAAGAAGAAAATTGCTTAGCAAGGCAGCAGTTTAGTTAATAAAGCTAAGCGCGACTCCCCCCCCCTCCCAAAGGGACTAGAGTCGCTGCCGGAGGCTGGGAGCAGCCTAGTGTTCTCTGCATTGTGGATTTTAAAGCAGTTTTATGAGTATCCCCAAGGCTCCCGTAGGAGGGAGTCCAAGCCCTTTAGTGTCTGGGGGCTGAACAGCCTGAGTAAGAGTCACACGGTTACCAGCTCTATCCTTGCTCTTATCTGGCCAGTGTGGTCAACCTCTCTGGCTTAGCTCTAACCTTTGAACATGTATTTTAGTGTGTAGGCTTGTTTTTACTTTAAGGCTAGGGCATTGGTTGGAGGAAGGCAACAGCTTTGTCTCTTCAGTTCTGTATCTCTCGGTTCCTACTGCCGCTGCCTGGAACCTGGTACATCCTCAGCAAACGTCTATGGTTCCTGAGGAGCGCAGGCCCGAGGAGAGAACTGAAGTTATGAGCCTATATACATGAGAGTTAAAGACTTTGTGAAAATAAATTTGGTCATCATTTTGATTATGTAGTTGTTCAAGCTTGAGAAGAATCCATTTTCTAGACCGTATTAGTTATTTTTCTGTTGCTGTGATGAAACACCCTTAAGGAAGAAAGGCTGGGGGTAGTATTTCCTTTACTATTGTTGTGACAGAATACCATGGCAAACGCCGCTTAGAAAGTATTTTAACTGGGCTTATGGTTCTTGAGGGCTAGAGTCTGTGATGGCTGACTGAAGGCGTTGGAGACCAGAGCCGCCGAGAGCTCTCGCCTCAACCGCAAGCAGGGAGCACAAGTCTACTGAAACCTCACCGCCTCCCCGCAGCGACTCACCCTCCCCAGTAAGACTGAGCCTCCTAGTCTTTCCCAAACAGTTTCACCAACAGGGGACTGAAGATGGAAACTTATGAGCCTATAGGGGCCATTGCAGACCGCCACAGTGGGGGGACCATTGCAGACCGCCACAGTGGGGGGGCCATTGCAGACCGCCACAGTGGGGAAGGTGTGTTAGCTGGAGTTTCAGGCTGGCCTGTCACATCGCATCAGCCACTAAAGGTTTTATAACTTCCCTAACAATGCCACCATTTGGGGATCAAGTGTTCAGATATACAAGCCTTTGGTGGACATTTCTTACTCAAACCACAACACAGATCCTTGGTTTTATCTCTGATACCATCGTTCGTTGACCCTGGTGTTGTGGTGGGAACACGAAATCCAGAATAACACCATAAAGAAAGTCAATGAAGGGAGCGGCTACAGGTAAAGACGCACGTCCATTCAATGGAGGGAGCGGCTACAGGTAAAGACGCACGTCCGGCTACAGGTAAAGACACACGTCCATTCAATGAAGGGAGCGGCTACAGGTAAAGACGCACGTCCATTCAATGAAGGGAGCGGCTACAGGAAGGCACACTTCCGTTAATGTCAGGCGTAATCCCTGGTAGAGCCCCTTTTGTGGGATTGCCTGAGACTGCCCGGGAACTAGTGCTCAGCGTTCTTTTGGGGGATTGTTCCCTTCTCTCCCCAGAGACTTCATGATGGATGAGATGGGTATGAGAAGGAATATTTCATACGGACAGTGAAAGCCACATTTGCCTTTGTCCTGGCCACAGTTGGAGCCATGTTGGGACATTGTCGCGTATCATGTCTTCTTGTTATGGAAGAATGATGGTGCATTTTTTAAAGGCGTGACAGCTGTGACAGTCGTGCTGAGCCTCGGTAGCCCGTGTGTGTCTCTGATAATAAGCCCAGCTGGGAAGCGCAGCCTTACCATGCAGGGCTGTGTTGTAGCTTCTCAGAACCCCTGCGGTGAAATCCTGCTTCACAGTGGAAGTCTGTTTGGAGGCGGGGTCTTTGAAGAGGTGGTTCAGCTCAAGTGAGGGGAAGGGCCATTGGGGTGCGCTCTGTTCCGGCATGAGAGGGGTCCGGCAGGAAGAAGAGACTGGGTGTAGTGTAACCTTGGGAAGATGAGGTGAAACATGAGGAGGCGACCGCCGTCCACAGGCTGTGCAGAGAGGCCCTAGGAGAAACCAAGTCCATAGAGTCTTGATCTCGGACCTCCGATTTCTGTTTATGACGCTCGCCCCACCCCCGTCAGGGACACCTGTGACAGCAGAAAACTGCAGCTCTTTTCTAGCATCACAGCTCTGGGCAGCCTTGCAGCTGTTCTCCTGCAGAGTTCTCCGGAGCGCCTGTGCGCCTGTGCAGGATTGATGGGCAGCTCTGTTCTGCAGCTTTAGTCCCCTATCTGATTGGTTTTTTTTTTTCCCCCTTGAAGCTGCATGCCAGCGTTTCCATTTCCCTCAGAAACTCCATTAGAGAGTGAGATGAAGCCGAGGTGTTTACCCTCGGGCGTTCTGTGGTGGGAAGACTTTTCATCTGCTCCCATAGTCCTAAGCTCAGCAGAGTGCGTGAGTGTCCTGCTAAGGCAGGGCAGCATGTAGGCGGCTGACTCTGACAAGGATTGGACTACGCTCAGGCGAAGCCAGGGTTGGAGGCCAAGCCTGCTTTCTCAGGAGACTGTCCCTCGGCAGCCTGGCATTTGAGCAAGGCTTAATGGAATCCTTGGTTTTCACAGTGCATCTGTGAGGTGCTCCCTCTGGCCTGCTGATTTGACTTTGATTTACATGGAGATTCTTTAAGAAGTAGAACACTTGAGAGGTCTCTCAAAGAACTTAGAAAAATATTCATTTCACGTTCCAGTAGATTCCACCTGGGTAGGATAAGTAGAAACTGCAGGGCGATGAGGTGCTAGCGTTTAATTCTTTCCTGTTCTGACTGCTGGGAGGCTCAGCACCTAGGTATTTAAAACCCAGAGTGAGGGATTCCTTTTTACTACTGTGTATCCAAGGCCAGACACACATACTTGATGCTAGTGCCCCTGTATTCCCTGTGTGATTATTACCCCAAGGAGTGTGGCTTCCAACTCTGTGTTTTCACATATTTCTGTTACGCAAGAGGAAGGTGACTGCCGTTATCATAGCACAGTGAAACTTTGAAACATCTGCTTCAGGTTCTGAAAGATCATATTCTGGCCGTGCTTTTGCCCAGCCTGGTCTGTTCAGTTAATTTTATGGCTCACGGGAATGGATGACCCTGAAGTTCTGCAGCACCTGTAGTCAAAATAGTTCTTGTTTTGGGGCCCATAGAAGAGGGCACGCTTGGAAGAATTGGAAAGGTCCTGAAAGCAACACATTGCAGCCTTAGCCTATGTCATCCTACAGTCTCCCGTGGCGTAAAGCCTGGGAAGCTGTGTCTGTCTGTCTTTTTATCTGTCTGTCTGTCTCCCTCTCTCTCTCTCCCCCGCTCTTTCTCTTTTTTCTCTGTCTCCCAGATTTTGTTATAGCTCTTGTTTTTCCTTGTGTGTGTGTATGTGTGTATGCATGTATGTGCGTACATTCATGTGTGTTTGTATGTATGTGTATGTTTCTATATGAGCATGTGTGTATATGAGTGCGTGCGTGTGTGTATTAATGTGTGTGTACGTATGTGTTTGTATGAGTGTGTGCTTGTATATGAGTGTGTATGTACATGCGTGTGTGTATGAGCCTGTGTTTGTGTGTGTGTGCTCACGTGTGTGTGCATGTGTGTGTGCACGTGTGTGTGTGTGATATCCACATGCCCTCTGTGGAGTTGATTTCTCCCTCTCTCTATGGGTTATAGCTCAAACGTAGATCATCAGGCTTACGCAGTAAGGACTCTAACTGCTGAGCCATTTGCCCCAGCTCTTCGCTCACTTCTGATAGAAGAAGAACTAAGAGTTGAATTTCTTCACTAGGATAAAAGATGAAGATTCTTGAGTAAGGAAAAAAACGCTATTTTACTTGAAGGGGGG
The DNA here is from genome assembly GCF_964271855.1 of Acomys minous. Taxonomy (NCBI): domain Eukaryota; kingdom Metazoa; phylum Chordata; class Mammalia; order Rodentia; family Muridae; genus Acomys; species Acomys minous. The sequence goes on from NC_140491.1 coordinate 5,663,817, forward strand.
CAGGGGAAGCCGGTGTGTTTCCTCAGTGTGAAGGCCCAAGCCCACAGCTTTGCACATGCTGGACAAGCTCTTTGCCCTCCCACAAAGCCATCTTTAGAATGGTTTGGACCAGAGTTCAGCAGACTAGCTCACACACCCCCGGTTCTGGCTTATCTCAGATGCAGAGGTGATCCACAAAAACAAAACGGTTTCCCTGAGTCGGGCGGGTGGGCTCCTGGAGTGTGAGATGACAGGGGCGCACATCGCAGTGGCTGTAGGTGTACAGTTTACAGGAGCCCTGCTGTGCTGATGCACTCTGTGCATATGGTGCATTCTGGGTACAGCTGCGGACAGTGGTTATAACAGATAGTTGTATCACCCTCGAATCTAAGCCGTTTACTGCCTGGCAGATTACAAGACTTCTTCAATATCATGGTGTGAACAGTTGTTTATATTTAATGTGACTTTTTACTTTATTGTGTCCAGTTCTGGTCCTGATGTGCAATATGGAGAATCTTTGTGTAGATGGTGGGTCAATGGATCCATAAACTAAGTTTTAAATATAAACGATCCCTCTATAGCATCTTTGAAAGATGCCTACAGAGTGTCCTGGCCACAGGAAACACAGATGCAGTCCTTAAGAAAATAGATCAGCAGTTCTTTTCATTTTTTTTCCCTAGACAAATCATTCCTTCAGTGTATCTAAAATGAGTGCTGCCTGACTTATCATTTACCGCTCGAGGCAGTGGGGGTGCCTCCTAACACACACGGCTCTCCTGTTTACCGCTCGAGGCAGTGGGGGTGCCTCCTAACACACGGCTCTCCTGTTTTGGACCACACATTTTCATGAGGGGAGACAGACCATAAGCAAACATATAATAGAGTGGGGTCATAGACACAGAGAAGGAGAACAAGCTGGGGCTGTGAGGGGCCGTGAGGGGCGGTGGGGGGCCGTGAGGGGCCGTGGGGGGCCGTGGGGGGCTGCCTGTGGGGTGCTGTACACAGGCAAGCTTCCTGAAGCCAACTGTAGGTTAGCTGGCATCTATGGTGGAAAGCCAGGGAGCAGGTGTTATAAAGGGACTGTCTGAGGCCAAGGCCTTCTGTGTGGAGCCAGCTTGGCTTATTTTGAGAAACCAGGAAGTTGCCCCCTAGGCACAAGATGCACAAGTGAAGTACACACACAAGTGCAAGGTGAGTTGGAGAGGAGCTGCAGGACAAAGGGCTACATGGTGGTGAGGGGACAGGTTTTGCTGTGGGACAGGGCCACAGGGTGGTGAGGGGACAGGTTTTGCTGTGGGACAGGGCCACAGGGTGGTGAGGGGACAGGTTTTGCTGTAGGACAGGGCTACATGGTGGTGAGGGGACAGGTTTTGCTGTGGGACAGGGCCACAGGGTGGTGAAGGGACAGGTTTTGCTGTGGGACAGGGCCACAGGGTGGTGAGGGGACAGGTTTTGCTGTGGGACAGGGCCACAGGGTGGTGAGGGGACAGGTTTTGCTGTGGGACAGGGCCACAGGGTGGTGAGGGGACAGGTTTTGCTGTGGGACAGGGCTTGCTATGTTATTACCAAAGAATAACAAAGATTTGAAAAGAAGAAAGCCGACTGAGCATAACTAGTCTCCATTTGTGGCTTCCCAGTTGTGGACACAGTGTAAGCAGCTACCTCAGGAGCCAAGCACCACAACTTCCCCACATGAACGCCTGCACCTAGTCAGTCCTTGGTCCCCTAAGCTGCCTTTATCAGAGATTTTACTCATAGCAACTGAAAAATTCACTACCTCACCCTCGCTCCTCTACCCAAAGACACACTCCGCTGTGCACACCAAAAGGCACACCCATGAAGCGGTGCACACACCAAACACGCCCGAGGCCCTCTGGCTATTCTGTGATGACTTTTTTTTTTACTCACTAAAATTAGAGGATTTTTTTTTTCATTTTTCTGTTGGAATCTAGAACTTACTGTTTATTGTGTTACGAGGAGGGTTTGCATAGGGCTGCACGGCCCATTTTCATTCCCTATGAACCCAGGGCACATGGGCGACCGACAGTAGCTACACTTTTCTCTCTGAAACACAGCACCTTTTATGCGGACTCAGAAGGAAAACACTGCTGGTGAGGGAGAAATTAAAGCCTGTGCTGGCTTTGGCTTTTCTGGTTGCAAAGCAACAGAGCAAGGGATGACTTTTAGCCACTCCAGTGCAGATGGCTTCGGTGTGTTTTGCCACTGGCCTTGTTAAAGCTGTGAAGACATGGAGATCTTATTCATGAAAGTGCTTCTCTTTGACAATGTCTGTGATGTCCTGTGCTTGCCCGGCCAGCGGCCTGAGTTAGCCACTTCTGAAAATCGATGGTAGCTTTATATTCTGTACTAGAGACAGAACCGAGTTTTGGTTTTTTTCCCCCAATCATTTCATCTTTTGAACATACTTGAGTTTTCGTTAGATTCTGAGATTGGAAGATTTGAGTAACAAAACAAGTCAGTTTAGCCAGAGTGTCACCAGAGAGAAACATACCAGGCAGAGCCTTATTCTGGGCTATAGTGCCTTTGAAAGAAGCCAATTGGTTGGATGGCAAAACTCATTCCCCACCTTCTCTGAAGCGTGCCCATAAATCGGGGACTGTGGTGCGTCGTCGGGATGGTTTGGCCCCCGTTTGGAGGCTAAAGGCCTCTGGTCATAAAAGCCTCGTTCTCTCTCTCTTTTTTTTTTTTTTTGGTTTTTCGAGACAGGGTCTCTCTGTAGCCTTGGCTGTCCTGGACTCACTTTGTAGACCAGGCTGGCCTCGAACTCACAGTGATCCGCCCACCTCTGCCTCCCGAGTGCTGGGATTAAAGGCGTGCGCCAACACGCCCGGCTACTTGTTCTCTTTCTTTGTGATCACCAGTGTGAATATTAAACACGATCCAAGGAAAAGAACCCCTGTCGTCCCCCCCCCACGTTGAATTTCCTGTAAGTTTTGTAGAGCCAGATTGGCATATGTTTCTTTGTCTTTGTTTTGATTTGTTTTGCTTGTGGGTCAGCCTTGCATGGTAGGCATCCATGTAGTGGACCTGAGGCACTGGAGAGCGCCCTCCCACCGTGCAGGTGGCGCTGGGTTAGCTCAGAGGGGTGGTTTACAGAGCTCTGCTTGGGATGGCTTGCGTGAACTGTTTCTTTAGGTTAGAAATGATTATTTCTTTCCCATTCACATCACAGTGTTTTTACGAGGCCCCCACTGACAAGCAGGAAACGCTGTGCCTTTTGTCACTTGAATTGTCAAATGGTGTCTATTAAACACGTGTGTGTTTCTGTGGCTCAGCTCAGTTCCCAGGAGTTTGGTCTGAGGAAGAACCGCTGTCACTTCACAGTGATTTTATTAGGCTGGCCTCACCCAGGAAAGTCTTTCCAGGAGGAAGCCTAGGGCATCTCGCTGAAACCTCTGGAGAGGAATTTCCTACAGAGAGAGGGCAAAGGACGTTAAATAGGGTCTCTGAAGGACTGAATTGCCTTCCTTTGAAAAAAGGGGGAAAAAGTGTTTTCCAATACCATAAATTAATTATATAAAACACTGGGTTGTATTATGGCATTTTCATATGTGTCTATAATATATTTTCATTGTATTTGTTCCACATACCCTCTCTTGTCCCCTGCCACTCTTACTGGTCCCCTCCTTATCTCAACTAGCTCTCTCTTGTTTCTCCCCTCTCCACCTCTCTCCTCCCCTCCCCTCCCCTCCCCTCTCCTCCCCTCCCCTCCCCTCCCCTCCCCTCTCCTCCCCTCCCCTCCCCTTTCCTCCCCTCCCCTCCCCTCCCCTTCCCTCTCCTCCCCTCCCCTCCCCTTTCCTCCCCTCTCCTCCCCTCCCCTCCCCTTTCCTCCCCTCCCCTCCCCTCCCCTCCCCTTTCCTCCCCTCCCCTCCCCTCCCCTCCCCTCTCCTCCCCTCCCCTCCCCTTTCCTCCCCTCTCCTCCCCTCCCCTCCCCTTTCCTCCCCTCTCCTCCCCTCCCCTCCCCTTTCCTCCCCTCCCCTCCCCTCCCCTCCCCTTTCCTCCCCTCCCCTCCCCTCCCCTCCCCTCTCCTCCCCTCCCCTCCCCTTTCCTCCCCTCTCCTCCCCTCCCCTCCCCTTTCCTCCCCTCTCCTCCCCTCCCCTCCCCTCTCCTCCCCTCCCCTCCCCTTTCCTCCCCTCCCCTCCCCTCCCCTCCCCTCTCCTCCCCTCCCCTCCCCTTTCCTCCCCTCCCCTCCCCTCCCCTCCCTTCCCCTCCCCTCTCCACTTCTCTCCCCTCCCCTCCCCTCCCCTCCCCTCTCCTGTCCTCTCCTCACCTCCCCTCCCCTCCCCTCTCCTCTCCTCCCTCTCCTCCCCTCCCCTCCCCTCCCCTCCCCTCTCCTCTCCTCCCTCCCCTCCCCTCCCCTCCCCTCTCCACTTCTCTCCCCTCCCCTCCCCTCCCCTCCCTTCCCCTCCCCTCTCCTCTCCTCTCTCTCCATCTTCTCTTCTCCCTGCTCCCTTTCTTTCTTTCATGGCACAATGAGTTTATTAGAATTGCTTACAGGAGCACTGGCAGTGGCTATACCGAAGACATCTCTCTCCTTCCCATATCAACTATTACTGCCCTTGAGTCTTTATGGATGGCTGTGTCTCATGAGGTCTCCCTCTTCCGTGACATGATGTTGTTGGGCCCCGTCTCATGCAGGTAACCACAGCTACTGTGAGATCAAGAATGCAGTAGCCGTATCATGCCCAGAAAACATTGTTTCATAAAAGTCTACTACCTCCTCTGGCTTTTCCTTTTTCAATTCTTTTCCACAACATTCCCTGATCTTTGACGGGGCTGATACAGATACCCTATTTATGGCCTGGCACTCCATAGTCATGGATTCTCAGTTAGGAGTCTCCGTAGTCACCACTGACCATGGCAGAAAGCAGCTTCTCTGAGGAAAGCAGACAGCGGGACTAACCTATGGGCACAAACAATTAGTTAGGAGGTCATGTGATCAGCACACCATGTCTATCTAGCAAAACAACAGCAATGGCTCTCTCACCAGGCCGTGACCTCTGAGGCCTTGAGCTTCTTGACTGGGCTTATAGTACCACACATATATTTACTGTAGTGGGGCAGGCCTCAAGCTTAACCACAAAGTAGCTGGTTTCTCCTATAACAGACTTGCCAAGACCAGGGTCTTGTCTGGTGACTTGGTTCTGTTGCATGCATGGTTCACAGCTGAGTAAGCAGCCTGCAGCCTGAGAAATAGCTGTATTGCTCCCCTTTTTAAAAAGGAGCTCTGTATATGTGTGTGTGTGTGTGTGTGTGTGTGTGTGTGTGTGTGAGTGTGTGCATGTGTGCATCCCACATGTGTGTGCATGCCTAGGGATGCCAGAAGAGGGTGTTAGCTATTTCTGAGCTGGAGTTACAGGCGGCTGTGAGCCTCTGGACTGCTAGGAACTGAACTTGGACCCTTTGGAAGAGGCACTGTTAATGGCCAGGCCACCGCTCACCCCCAGTGAGCTGCCGTCTTTAGGGAGGAATCAGGTAGTTTGGGGCATGTGTTAACACCCAGATTCTTACAATTTTAGGCTCCTGAGTGTAGAACTGGGGACTTGGGATTGTCTGTCTGGTTTTGTTAGATTTCCTGCTGTCTTTCTGACACGATGCAGAGGGGGGGACTGGGAGCCTAGCGAACTGAGCTGAAACCTCTTGAGGTTCCGTGAGGGGAGGGTTATAAAAGAAGGAGAGAGTAAGTTTGAAAGCTATGTGTCACACATTCCACTGAAGATCCTAGGTGAAACGTGTTTCCCAGAAACACCCCAATCCCCTGTTTTTGTACCGACCATTGTCTGAAACTCACTGGCCTTTATGCAATTAGTTTAAAGAAGTAATTTAGGACAACATCAAGAGTACTGAACTCACTGGGTGTGGGGGGACATGTCTCTAGCCTGAGCGTGCGAGACTCCAAGGCAAAAGGATCAGGGGTTCAAGGCCAGCCTGAGGTTTCTCCCATCACATGGCAGAGCTGTCGCTGCACATACCGGGACATAAAAGGGACGGAGGATGTTACAGCGTTACAAACAGCCTCCCCCTCACGCCCGTCATCATCACTGTTCTTCCCTATTGGTTTTTAGCTACAACAGACCCTATTTTAAGAAAAGGACCCCCCCCCCCAAAAAAAACCTACAAACATCTAAATTTGTGCTTTTAAAAATTAACAGATTTTATTCAGTCAGAAATGGAGTTTTAGGTTTCTGGAAAGGTGGAGAGAGTTCAGAGAGTTCACGTGTAGCTCCCTTAAGATTTTATCTCTCCTGTTACTGACATCTTATAGTAAATACTATGGCACCTGTGTTAGTGGACTGGCAGCAACACACTGCGAGCGGTCCTTAGTTTGCTCACGTCGCTAGCTTTGACTACAAGTCAGGTCTCCCCTGTTTCACTTCCTACTTTCTTCATAGGAACAACTGTTACTTGACACAAAGTGATGTAGAAAAAGGAAGGAAGGATATTACCCATCAGCCCCTACCTCATTCCCCCGTGATCACCCTCCTCCCCTGGTTGTTTCAGTTGTATAAATGCACACACGTGCGTCATTTTGGTTCTGATGAGCTGTTTTGGAGCCAACTATGGATCCAAGACACAACTGCGTGTCCAAAATCAGGAAACAGCAGTATTTTAGAAACAGCGCCGTTATCATTCCCGACAAAAGCAAATCTGGTCCCTAAATGTTATTTAATATTTGTTCATAGCCAGATCTGACATCCCTTAATGTCTTGAGATAATTTAAAATTAGAGTCCAGACAGACAGAGGACCGTGTGGCTCATTTCCCTTGTTTGTCCGCGCTTGAGCCTCCTTAGCTTGCCAGTCAGCTGGTAAGACCTGAGCCGCGAGTGTGGGAAGGCCGTGGTGGTTCTGCTCCACCCACCCGGGTCTTCTGTCAGTGCAGTTTGTAATAAAATCGAGACCGATTTCACTAAAGCAAGTGGATGAAGTCTGCTGAATCCCGACATGCTCTCTCTCGGGGTGGTGACTGAAGCAGGTTTTGAAATCTCAAGGGATCATCTCCCCCCCTGCCTCTTCCCCCTCCCCCCCCTCCCCCCCCCCAGACTTGGCGAATGCTGCCTTATCTTAGATAACCCTAAGCTAGGCTCAGAATTCAGTATACAGTGACGCATTGTTGGCTGTTGAGCCCACATCTCCTGGGTCTCAGCTTCCCAGATATGAAGCCACATCCTGAGTAAACTCCTGAGTAGACACCACAGAAATGATTTGTGGCTTCGTTGCATCTGCAGGCCTCATGGTCTTGGTTTTAATACTTGGGGTGGAATTTCACAGTGAGTTTCACAATCTTCCTTTAAGGCTGGAAAGTAAGAAGAGGTCTGTGGGTGGAATCACACTTTGAGCACACAAAACCTAGGCGGGAGCCTCACCTGCAAGTGGGAAGAGGACGAAGGGGCAACTGCCGCTTTGCTCCGCTTTTAACCCTGAGAGTCCTAGGCATACGCTAGTGCCTTAGGCTTCCTCCCCACTTTAGCTCCTCCTGGACCATAGACACCTGAGAGGTAGCGAGTGATGGGAACTGTGGCAGGGGAAAAAAGCCCAGCAGCTGGGGATGCGCCTTCTGTGAGTGGTTGCACCCGCTGGAAGCTCGGAAGAGGAGCTGCACACTTGGGGATGCGTCCCTGGGAATGGGCACCAAACGCTTTGCTCGCACTTCAGAGCAGCGGGCGGGTTCTGAGGAGTCCGTGTCTCTGACTCACCTGCAGGTGTGCTGTGAACTTTCCCTCCGTTTGTCTCCCGGAGTCTTGTTACAGAACTCAGCTCCGAGTGGAGCGCTCTTTGTTTCCACTTCCGTGTGGTTCCGTTGACCCACTTGGAAGCGGTTCAGCTGAGCACCTGGTTGCTTTCTCTTCGCTCCTTAGTTTGGATTGCCTTTTATTATTGTTTTCCAACCAATTCTCATTCTTTCTCTTCCCAGGGAACCTGAGGAAAGCAGTGCTCGTACATTGTACCTCTGTATGTTAAGGGTAATTACTGTTTTCTGTCACTTTCCGTGCTCAACGGAGAAGAGAGGGGAATTGCTAAATTCACCAATGTTGTCCCTTTGTCCCTTTAGTCTTCTTAACATCCTTAAATAACGATGTTGTCTTGCTGAATGGAAGCCCTAAATATACAACTTTTTTTTTGTCATATGTATAATTAGCATTTAAATATTTTGTTTCAAGTAGCACAGAGTCATCACAGAGAACTTGAAGACTCTAGAAGAACCAGAGAAGGAACCCAGAGTCGTTTTTGAGTCTGTTTGCTGCCATTTTGGACTACAGGCCACACCTGACAGTGTTAGCATCTCTTGGGAGGTTATTAGAAATGCAGTCTGGGACTCCACTGTGGACACACTGAACCCTAACATGATTGGACTATGCTTACCTGTGCACTAAAATTTGGGGGTGCTGCTCTAGAATGCATCACCTAGGGAAGCAGGTGAATAGGGGCCCCAGCAGCCAGGTTTTGTGCTTGAGTCTTCACATTCCCTGTCACTGCTTTGAGACAATCCCCACCCAGTATGTGGTAAAGATAAAAACGAAGCCATTAAAAGGAGCAGACACATGGCGTTAGACACTTGGCTGTGTCACATGCAGTCACTTCATTCAGTAAGTGTGTTTAAGTGCCTACTGTTTGCCTTGAAGCCAGAGCGGCGCTCAGCATGGCCTGCAGTAGACGTGTGTGAATAGTACAGAGGAGACAGTCGGGTGTGCAGGGATGAAGGGCAGAAAGAAAGATGGTTTCCGGTGACACCCCAAAGCAGAAATCAGTGCGCGTGAGTTATGAGTGCTCGTAGGTTCTGAGAGAGTGCAAAGTCGGGTAAGATGCGTCGCACCCCCCCCCCTTTTTTTTTTTTTCAGGAAGACCTTGTGCTGAGTTTAAGGACAGAGAACTATAATAAAGTATAAATAATGCAACCCGTGTCGGTGTGAGGGAGGCTATAACCAGAAGGTCATGGGCGGAATATCAGCCCCTAGTTCTGTGTCCTTGGACGAGCTTATTTCCAAGTTACTGTCTGGTCGCCTCCTCCTTCTGGGATAGGTAGAAAAGGATAACAATTGCTTTACAGCGTTATGGTACTTTTCTTTCTAGAGCGAGACAACATAACAAAAACATTTAGGTTTTATAGATGTATGCAGTCACTGCTGTGTGTCAAAGGCCTCTCAGAAGTGCCAAAGACAGGAAGGTTCTGAGGAAAATCAGATTATTTGATCTGGGATATTCGAGGCTGAACACCGTGCGGAGGAGGTGGATGAGACGGACCATAGAGGAGGATCCTGCGGTTCTGAGATCGGATGTCTGGGGGATAAATTCTGTTTCAGGTATGCTAAGTTCCAAATAACTACTCAGAGCAGTGCAACTGGGATGCACGTTTGTTGACATGAGGTGTCCCAAGGGAGCTCGCCCTCTGTTCCATGCTCATCCAAGGGTGGGTCCGAGCAGTGTAGACAGGACTCTTTGGAAGGATCCATAGATGCACAGGGTTAGTCACCAGGGAGAGAGGAGAAGGCAGGGCGTTTATGATCTGAAGGCTTGACACCTCCTCCCCATGTGTGTGGGTGAGCCCAGGTGTACCTCCTCCCCATGTGTGTGGGTGAGCCCAGGTGCCACCTCCTCCCCATGTGTGTGGGTGAGCCCAGGTGCACCTCCTCCCCATGTGTGTGGGCGAGTCCAGGTGCCACCTCCTCCCCATGTGTGTGGATGAGCCCAGGTGCCACCTCCTCCCCATGTGTATGGGTGAGTCCAGGTGCCACCTCCTCCCCATGTGTGTGGGCAAGTCCAGGTGCCACCTCCTCCCCATGTGTGGGCGAGCCCAGGTGCACCTCCTCCCCATGTGTGGGCTAGCCCAGGTATTGTGCTGCTGATGGGCACCTGCTGTTTCTATCCTTCCTTGGATTTCTTTTCTTTCACAGGGTTCTTCAACTGTTGCTTCAGATCAGAGATGAGATTTAAAAAGAAAGAAAGAGAGAGAGAAAAAAAAAACTAGAATAATTGCTCTAACATAGGAGAAATTACATTACTATTTGTGTCAGCTTGCTTTCATTTGTGACCTCCATTATAACTCACTTAATGCAGAGTTGAGTATTGAGTGCGGTTACTATGGTTACTGGCTTTTATACATTACAACTAGCCTGCCACATAGTATGTTCATATTTTGCCAAGTTTATTTTATGTCTATTTTTTCTCAGTTTTCAGTACCTCTGCTTGTCTATACATCTCTTTCCTTCTGCTTTCTCCTTGTACATATTCAAAATGTCAGAAACAGATTCCAGTTAGTTATAGAGGTCATGACCCTCTAGCTTTTAAATTTTCAATATATATCTCCAAAGCATAGATCCCATAATATCATCACCACTACTAACAGTAATATTTGAATACCTGTTTAAATATTGCATTAATATTTTTAATACCTTATCCAAATCCAAGGCACAGTCATGATCATTCACTGCTTTTTTTTTTTTTTTCCGAGACAGGGTTTCTCTGTGTAGCCTTGGCTGTCCTGGACTCACTTTGTAGATCAGGCTGGCCTCGGACTCACAGTGATCCACCTGCCTCTGCCTCCCAAGTGCTGGGATTAAAGGCCTGCGCCACCATGCCCTGCTCAGTCATTACATTTTGTCCCTTTATTCCCTTTCATCTAGAACAGTCACCCCAAGTTTGTTCATTTTTTATTGTTCATGGCATTGCTGTCTTAGAACAGTGGTTCCTAATCTGTTGGTTGTGACCTCTTTGGGGGCCAAGTGATCCTTTCATGGGAGTTGCCTAAGCCCATCAGAAAACACAATTTATATTACGATTTATAACAGTGGCAAAATTTACAGTGTTAAGTAGCAACAAAATAGTCTTCTGGTTGGGGGCTGTACTAAAGGGTCGCAGCGTTAGGAAGGTTGAGAGCCGCTCGCCTCGGCAGGTGCCAAAGCATTCATCTGGTAGAACGAGTCACAGCTGGCTGGCTCATTGCTACCTTGTGATGTCAGAGAGCTAGACACATTTGCTACGCTGCTTATCTTCTGACTGGTTTTTATGCCAGGTGTCACTTGGATGAGGTGATCTCCCAGAGGCCTGCGTTGTAGGGGTGCATTTCCCTGGGAAAGCGATAGGCAGCCCTGGTGGGGTGGCAGTCTGGGCTGTGTGAGCGCTGGGTTCCCAGCAGTCTCTAACTGGCTTAGCATGTATTTATGGTCCTTGGCTGAGCCAGTGTCACACCTTGCTGGTGACAAGGTGGGATTTTTGTGTATGTTGGTGTGTTATAATTTATTAATTGTGTGTGTGTGTGTGTGTGTCTGTCTGTCTGTCTGTGTAGGTCTGTCTGTCTGTAGGGCAGAGAACGAATTTAAGGAGTCATTTCTCTTCCTTCCACCCTTATGTGGATTCTGGGGCTCAAACTCAGGTTGTCAGTGCCTTTACATCTTGAACCACCTTGCTGGTACAAAATCACTCTTTTATAATGTTCAAACTGTCCTACATTGGGCCAGTGGGCGCTCCGTCCAGCCAGCTCCAACTTCCTTTAGCCACACCTGCACGCTGTTGGAGCATCCTTCTCTTTCTGGCATAGTGAGATATTCTAGACTAACTTTCTGCGTTTCTTATTCCTGACTTGGACCCAGCTATTGCCCTGCCCCCTGCCTTCCCCCTCCCCCCTCCCCCCTCCCCCCTCCCCAGTGAGCTAAACTGTTTAAATCAAGATCTGGGTGGTTGGATTCTTTTTTAAAAATCAATTCATGTAAGCCAGGACAAGGCCATTAATCATTTGTTTAGGTCGTTTCCCTCACCCCTGGTGAGGCCATTGCCACTGTGGCACTGGGAATTAGAATCTGCTGGGAAAGGATGAAGGAGAAGGCCACCGCGAGCAGAGGCTTGAGCCCTGGGACCAGAGGAGGCAGGAGGATGGCTTAAGGAGAGCGAGCTAGTGCCAGAGACCAGGGGAAAGCACGTTGGAATTCTGCCAGGGTGTGACTAGGGAGCCTCGGAAATACTTTCTTCTTGTTTTCCAGACAGATTAGTAGTCATTTGTCGCCATTTTTTGTATGCAGCAGCAGCAAGGTGCTGAGCACCCCTCACGCTGATACTTACGGCCGTGTGGGGCGCTCAGTTTCCATCCTCACCAAGGATTCTGATCTTCAGTCAGTGTCAGGCCCAGGTAGACAGTGCGTCCTTCAGTGCTTCTTCTTTAACAATAAACAGGGAGAGCTTTGGTTTCGAATACTCATGGCGAGGTTGAATCTGTGGATGGGCTTTCTGATGATAGTATTTGATTATTATTCATCACAGGTGCACACGCGCAGTATTCTAGGCAGTAACTTTTGAAATACTAAAGCCGAGGAACTTCAAAATTGTTTCCCAAAGCAATCAGCATGCATTTGTTGTGATAAAGTCTCCGAGGGAACCCACCTTGGATAGACTGATTTTTCTGGAACTCAAACTTCCTCTAAAGTTCTTTTTAAAAAGTAATAATAGCATAATCAAAACATGTGCTTTACCTCTTCTGTTTTTTAGCATAAACTAAACATGAAGTTTTTTTTTTTAATGGTAAGCTGAACACAGAGCCAATAATTTGACAGGGGAACCCTTGAAAATACTTTAAAAAAACAAAAGTAAGTCTAAAGTATAAGGGTTTTGTTTTTGTTTTTATCTATGCTAGCATCTTAGGTGGCTACCAGCTGTATACTTTGCATAGCAAGGACATGACTATTAATTACTTATGGACCCGCTAAAAATGCCTTGTTAAGTTTGTAAAACCCCCAAACATAGTCAGTAGCTTTATAAAATATTTTTTAAAATGTACTCTTTGACAGTTTTGTGTGTGCGTTTTATTATATTCTCCCCTAGTTTTCTTCCTTTAGCCCCCTCTAGACCCACTCTCCTTCCCAAATGCCCCCTTTACTTTCCTGGGTTTTTTTGTCCCCCTCCCCCACCCCCGCCCCCAGATCCATGGCCCATTCAAGTTTAATCAGGGTTGCTCACTTGCAGTGGGTGTAGGTGGTGGCTTATCTTCTGGAGCATGGGCAACTTAACCAGTGGCTACAGTGCCGGAGAAAACTGACCCCCCTCCCACCCCCCCCCCAGCAGCTTCTCAGCTACAGGAGAGGCCTCTGTGCGCCTGCCCCGTCTGTGCTGGGGTTTTGACTGAGTTGATCTGTGCACGCAGCCACAGTCACTGTGAGTTCCTGCGTGCAATGGCTTCTCCTGTCCATTGTGCGCCCCCCCACCTCACACCCCCCCCACCTCCCCCCCACCAGCCCTTGAGTTCTTCTCCTTATTACTTGAGGGAATTCCCCAAGCCTCCAGGCAAGGTGTATTTACTAGTTTTCAATCCTCGACACTTTCTTAAGCATGAAGAGTTGCTGTGAGCACAGGTAAATGAACTCACTACAGGCGTGGCAGATGGCCCCGAGTTGACCCTTGACCTCACTGTATCTTCAATACCCAGTGCTTATGTGAGGTCATGGTGTGAGATCCAGTTAACACAGTCATGAGTGAAAGGCCACTGTTCGGTGCACAGGGACCATCTTGGAGTTAGCCGAGCGTGGTGGCACATCCTTACCATCCCCGAATTTGAGAAATGGAATCTGGAGGGACTTCACTGCGAAGTGAGACTGTTTCAAAAATGTTTAAAAATTTTTGTTGTTGTTGTTGAGAAAATTTCAATATAACCAGACTAAACTTTGCTTTCTGCTTAAAGCTCCCCAGGTCAGGTGGGCCTCCATCTGGCCTTGCCTTTGTCTGATCCTGATCATATTTGAAGGCACAGATCACAATGCCTTTATTCAGGACCAAATCTTGGGTGCTCGGGCAGCTTGGGTATAGTAAATAGTAATATCCAAATTGAGAAAGACTCTTTCATCTGCACGTTACTAACTCCCTGACTGTCGTGGCCAGTAAAAGCAGATTGTGTTTTGGCCTCTGTGGTGGCTTTATATACTTTACGCACCCCTGCTGGGACTGTGTTTGACTTTGACTGGGAAGCAGAAATGCTTGGAAAGATGTGGCCTCCCTGCTGGGCTCCTTACTTGATTTTGGGTGACAAGAAAGCTCTCTGTGCTCCTTGGCTGGTCTCACAGATGACATTAAGATTGGTGTCCAAGGAGATTTCCCCCAAATTTGAAGAAAATAAAAGTCACCTTGTTCTAATTCTGGTATCTGAAGCCAGCAGGTTTTCAGATGTGTGTGTGTGTGTGTGTGTTTCCCCTTCTGATTTTTTTTTCTAGGCATAAATACTTAAAGGCAACACGGGGACATTTTATGAGTGTGTTTTTTTGTTGCTCGCTTTTCCTTAAGATATTTTCCCATCTTGGTAAGCATTTTTTCACATATTTTTAAAATTTCATCTATTTTTTAATGTGTGTTTACATTTATTAACTTGTTTAAAATATTACCTTAAAATTACTTAAAATGTATACTTCTTTGTACATATTCTTTTGTATGTGTTTTGATACTTTCAAAGAAAATTCATTCTTTAAAAGTATGTATCGATTGTTAAGGAATGAAAACTTATCCTTTTTGGTCTTTCTTTCTGGCAATTACAGTGGAACACTCCTGTCAGCTAGAGTCTGTAATGCCGTTGTTATATTGGTCTGTTCAAAACAGTACATTGACACCCCATCTATCTTAACATTATTTGGAGATTTCTCATAAGTGAGGTTATCACATAACCAACCCTTAAGTGTTCCTAGTACCTATGAACACTGGGAATTGAAATCCTTTTAAAAATGTTATTATAGTACCCTGATGTTCTCTTAAGTATAATGACAAAAGACATCCATCAAAGTTTAATCTCTCTGGATAGGTCGCACGTATTCACGTATGTGGCTGGCATTGCTCACATCTATTGTACATGGCTCTAAAAACCACATACCATGCGCACCCCATAGTGCTTATGGAGTCCGGGTACGGTGCTGAGGAAATTACGTGATTGTTTCAAGCAAGCGAGTAAGAAATAAATAACGCAGTAAGCGTGTGTGCTCGCCGTGCTGTGTCGCTTGCCATTTGTAGTGAGCTTGTGCCTTTAGGTGCTGCGACTTGTGGATTGTTATAAATTGGGGGACAGTGAGCTATCTGAAGTTATATGGGACAGCGGGTATGGATGGGTGTGGCCCACCACAGCTGGCAGATTTAGGTGGCTGGTAGGTGCCTGAGGCTTGAACGGTGCACGTTCTGGGTGCCCTTCCAGCTAGGTACAGTCTCGTGAGGACCTAGTGCTTCTAACAGTGAAACTGCACACACAGGCTGTGCTAGGCAGTTCTTTAGAAACATCCAGAGGTGCTGCCGCAGGAACCAGTGCACCACGTGGTGGAACACAGTGTCAGGGCACAACGGGCATGTGCGGTCCCCATCTCGGTAGAGTGGCTGTACTAAAAGCAGGTGGGGGACGATCTGCTGTAAGGATTGACAATAGATACATGCTGGCGATGACAGTGACAGTAATAAAAGTGATGCTTATGTTGGTATTTATGCAGTTGGCTGCTGTTTTGGTTGTTGCCACTTCCTGTCATGGTGCTTCCTGTCTCTTTCTGATCCCCTGATGTCTCAGGGTCTCGTGGCTTGTTCATACATGTGTTTATTATGCCTCTGGCTTCATCTAGGCACATGGTCCTAATGTGGAAGTGGCCTGCAAAGGTCACAGGCTTCAAGTGTCGTAGGTTACTAGTGTCTTCTGTCTTACCTACTCTGTATGTGGCACTAATGAATTAGTACCTACATAACCCCTCCTGCTGTTGTGGGGGGATGGGGGGAGGTAACTTATGTGCTAAATAAGTGTAAATGTTTTACATTTGTTTATTGTGCATGCGCATATGTGTGCAAAATGTGCCGTGTGTGGCAGACACGTGGAGTCAGAGGACAACTTGGTGGAGGTTGTTTTTCTTCTCCCAGCGCCGTGCACCCTGGGAAATGACCTCAGCCATCAGGCCTTGGTGCTCAGCACCCTCACCCAATGAGATATGTCGCTGGCTCTAAGTGAGGTTACTAGTCACACAGATATTTTTTGTGTGTTTTCTGATTTCAAAGGAAGCATTCAAGACTGTCATGTTCACAACTATGGAAGTGAAGCGTGCTTAAACGTATTCATCGGAAGAACGTTTAGAAGCTCTTTCACCACTTTCTTTAGGTTGTTACCGTTCACTGCTGTTTGCGACCGTCTGTGTTCCTGAGGTGCTCACGTTGGAAGGGAGCTGGCCGTCAGGTGTGGCTTCAGAAGGCCTTCTCTGCTATCCCAGGCACAATATGGTTAGACACGCAGATTCCCAAGACGATAAATCTTAACACCGTCAGCTGCCAAGAAGCCTTAAGAGTTCCTGCTTAAGGGACGCTAATAAGATGACAGATCAAAATGCCACCTAGACTTTAAAAGCCTTGTTAGTATACTGTGAACAGACTCAGCCTGTGCAGCTCATCACTTAGGAATCCTGATGAAATTGAATTTCTAATTATGCAGAGACACTCTGAAAGCATCGGGGCATTCTGATTTTTAATTTCTTATCTGACTTTGAATTTAAAATTTTTGGCTCTACCCAGTTTCTAGATATATTTGGGCTGCCCGGCCTCCTTGGGTGATTTCTATTAATGAACAGACTTTGTGGGAAGAGAGAGCTTGCCTTTTGAGTTCTGTACCGAGGATCTAGGAAAAGCAAAGCCATTTTTAACTTGCGTTTTAAGGTTCTGTGCTACTTCTCTCAGAAAGACTTCAGATTCTTCTGTTTTTATTCATGGCATAGTAGATATCATTTGCTTCACTTTTTATGGATTTTTAGTTTGGAAAGGTCTCAGGAGCCCTTTTTGTGGGGAGAGGGGGCCTCTTTTTGAGACAGGGTCTCTCTGTGTAGCGTTGGCTGTCCTGGAGCTCACTTTGTAGACCAGGCCTCCAGCTCACAGGGATCTGCCTGGCCCTGCTTCTTTGAGTCTGGGACCGAAGGCATACACCACTGCACTTGGCATTCCAGAGACTTCTTAAAAGAAATCGTCAAGTGATTAGGATCTAGACTTTCTGTTTCATTTCTGTTATGTTTTATAGATATATATGCACACACATACATACAGCAGGCATGTGTGTGTGAGGGCATGCGTGTATGTGAGGGCAGGCATGTGTGTGTGAGGGCAGGCATGTGTGTGAGGGCAGGCATGTGTGTGAGGGCAGGCATGTGTGTGAGGGCATGCGTGTGTGTGAGGGCAGGGGTGTGTGTGAGGGCATGCGTGTGTGTGAGGGCAGGCATGTGTGTGAGGGCAGGCATGTGTGTGTGAGGGCGGGGGTGTGTGTGAGGGCAGGCATGTGTGTGTGAGGGCAGGGGTGTATGTGAGGGCATGCGAGTGTGTGAGGGCATGCGTGTATGTGAGGGCAGGCATGTGTGTGTGAGGGCGGGGGTGTGTGTGAGGGCAGGCATGTGTGTGTGAGGGCAGGCATGTGTGTGTGAGGGCAGGGGTGTGTGTGAGGGCAGGCATGTGTGTGTGAGGGCAGGCATGTGTGTGTGAGGGTAGGCATGTGTGTGAAGGCAGGGGTGTGTGTGAGGGCAGGCATGTGTGTGAAGGCAGGGGTGTGTGTGAGGGCAGGCATGTGTGTGTGAGGGCATGCGTGTGTGTGAGGGCAGGGGTGTGTGTGAGGGCATGCGTGTGTGTGAGGGCATGCGTGTATGTGAGGACAGGCATGTGTGTGTGAGGGCAGGCATGTATGTGTGAGGGCAGGCATGTGTGTGCTGCTGCGCATGTGTAGAGGTCAGAGAGCAATCTTTGGTCACTGACGATGTGACTCAGGGATTGAACTCAGAGCCTCAGGTTCGCCTGGCACCAGCTTTTTTTTTTTTTTTTTTTTATGTTCATAGAATATTCTTTTTTTTTTTTTACATTTTTTAATTAATTTATTCATATTACATCTCAGTTGTTAGCCCATCCCATGTATCCTCCCATTCCTCCCTTCCTCCCACTTCCCCCCTACTCCCCTCCCCTCCCCTAAGTCTGTGTCTGAGGGGGACCTTCTCCCCCTGTATATGCTCATATGGTATCAAGTCTCTCCTTGGTGACCTATTATCTTTCCTCTGAGTGCCACCAGGCATCTCCATCCAAGGGACATGGTCAAATATGGGGCACCAGAGTTTGTGTGAAAGTTAGATCTCCTTCTCCACTCAACAGTGGAGAATGTCCATCGGCTAGTCCGGGTAGGGGTTCGAGGTTTACTGCCTATTTTTTCCTTGGCTGTTGCCACAGTTTGCGGAGGACCCCAGGGCCCAGACTCGCCTGTAGTTTTCCAGGACCCGCTGGATCCTTCTATTTCCTCTTTCTCCCAGGCTTCTCACACCTAAAGTCTCAATAGGATGTCCTCCCCTCTTACCCACTATCCTGGTAGGTACAGTTTTTCATGGGGACGTACACCTTGGACTAGTGTCTTGATATAAGTGAGTATATACCATTTAGCTCTTTTTGCTTCTGTGTGAACTCACTCATTATGACAATTTCTAGTTCAATCCATTTGTCCACAAATTTTGGAAATTCCTTGTTTTTAATAGCTGAGTAGTATTCCATAGTGTATATGTACCACAGTTTCTTTATCCATTCTTCTATTGAGGGACACGTAGGTTGTTTCCAAGTTCTGGCTATTATGAATAAGGCAGCTATGAACATGGTTGAGCATATGTCCCTGTTGTGTGGTAGTGCATCCTCTGGGTATATTCCAAGGAGTGGAATAGCTGGGTCTTGAGGAAGCCCTATTCCCATTTTTCTGAGAAAGCACCAGATAGCTTTCCAAAGTGGTTGTACTAGTTTGCATTCCCACCAGCAATGCAGGAGTGTTCCTCTTTCTCCACACCCTCGCCAGCATGAGGTGTCAGTTGAGTTATTGATCTTACTGGCACCAGCTTTTACTAGCTGAGCTGTTTTGCTGGCCCATACCTGCATGGATGCTTTGGCTCACAGGCGACTGTCATTTCAGAGGTTTCAGCTTCCCCTCTGGCTTCTGCAGGTACTGGCACACAGAACACACACATAAATGAAAAAGACATCTTTTTTTGGTTTTGTTTTGTTTTGTTTTTTGTTTTTCAAGACAGGGTTTCTCTAGGCAGCCCTGGCTATCCAGGACTTGTAGACCAGGCTGGCCTCGAACTCACAGTGATCCATCTGCCTCTGCCTCCCAAGTGTTGGGATTAAAGGCGTGTGCCACCATGCCTGGCTGAAAAAGAAATCTTAAAATAGTAATATCAAACTCATAGATTTTATTACATTTACTATAAATTTAATCATTATCAAATTGTGTATTGTTTTGAATAATATTAATAAGGTAAGACTTATAATTATGAGGAGTATTTAAATATTTGTATTAAAATATATCCATGTATATACACACACATCCTATATATATATATATATATATATATATATATATATATATATAGGATGTAATTTCTAATTCTAATTCTTTTCAGATTTCTAAATACAAATCACCAAACCCATTTTTAAAAATTATTAAAATGAAACATTTGCAGTAGTTAAATAATATTGTTGGTGGAAATACAAAACTATAGGAATTCATTTAGTTGAGTATTGTCTTATAATTACGTATTTATTTTAAAGGAAACCCTTTGTGTTGTATTTATATTCCATCGTGGAAGAATAATTGAAAGAAGGCTGTGTTGGAAGGCACCAATCTGGCTGCCGGAAGTAATGAGAAGACAAAGCATTAATTCTGTGTTTTAGGACCCAGGCCTTTGCCGTGGTGTTTTTGTTAGAAGACAGTGGTCCCAGAAAACCATCTCCCAAGGAACTTTGCATTTCTTTAAAAGCTAATACAGTCTCTTGTGAAATAATTTTCCTTCCCTTATTCCAAAACACTCCCCTTTGGGGACGCATCGCGGTGTTGTTGTGAAAGTTTTATTTCCACCTTGTAGAGGCTTCTGTGGACTTTGGCCTGCAGTGGCAAGCTAAAGACACCCTTGTGTTACCAGAGCCATTGTGGGGCGTGCGCATGCGCGCGGCAGGCATCGCGTTCCCAGTTACTCTATTAAAAACAAAGTCAGCCAACCAAAGCCACAACAGCAAGGGAGGCTGTGTCCAGAAAAGTCTTTCTCATGAAGTGAGGTCCTCACACTACTTAAAGACTGGCTAGCTAACATGGAGTGAGCTGGGTGGGATGGGGGGGGGGGGAGGGGTGCCGGGTGGGGAAGGGGAGCTCTTCATTTCGAAATTTATTAATGTCATCATCATCATCTTCTTTAAACTATTTCGAAAGCTATTAAGAGATAATTAAGTGTGCGGCTGCCTTCTTTTGGAGGAAATTAAACAACCCAAACAAATCTCACACTTAACAAAAACCATCTAGCTGTGGGGTGAGGGTGGATGGGCAGGATGGCGCGTTCCTTTTATTCCAGGAACCAGGAAGCGGAGGCAGTTGGAGCTCTGAGCTCCAGGCCAGCCTGGTCTACAGAGTGAGTTCTAGGCCAGCCAGGCCTACACAGAGAAACCATGTCTCGAAAAACCAAACCAAACCATCACCAACAAAAACCCTCCCTTTGTATTTGGCATTTGTTATTATTGTGTTTTATTTTTGAAGGGTTTTTAAGAAAAAGACTTATTTATTGTATATGAGTGCTTTATCTGCAGAAGAGGGCACCAGATCTCATTGTAGACGGTTGTGAGCCACCATGTGGGTGCTGGGAACTGAACTCAGGGCCTCCGGAAGAGCAGGCAGTGCTCTTAACAACTGAGCCACCTCTCCAGCCCCTTGAAGGGTGTTGGACTCTCACGCCCAACTCGGGAAGGGGGGTCGCCGTGAGAGACCACTCGAGGCACAACACACTGATGCAAAAGCAAAGGTTTATTGTTATTGCTGACGCGCCAAGGTCCCTCAGCCCTCGGGAGGTGAAGGACCCCGAGTAGCTGTTACAGACTAGTTTTTAAGGGCAAAACCCGCAAAGCACATGGGGTTCCTTATCAAGCTTAAACCATATGGACATTGGCAGTGGGAGACTTCTTGTGGGGACTTGGGTGTGGGTCCCTAGGGCGGTTACTAGAAACCATATGGGACCTCTGATACAGGGAGCTCGCATGTAGCTATTCTGGGAACTAGGGTGGAACTCTGAGGCTAGTAGTAACGAGAACTGGGAGAAGCCTCTGGGCAGGGCAAGCAAGCGTCTTACATTTTATAATTTTACAATTTCTCATTCCCTCCTTTTTTTTTTTTTTTTGTATCTGGCCTCAATCTTGAGGCTCTTGTTTAAGGTCTCTCACGGCGACCCCCCTTCCCGAGTTGGGCGTGAGAGTCCAACAAGGGTTTTTAAAATTACTTTTTATTGTTGTGTATGGGGTGGAACAGGGCTGGGAAATGCATGCACCGTGGGAGGTCAGAGGACAACGTCTGAGAGCTGGTTTTCTCTTTCCGGGGTGGGTGCCTCAGGGATCCGCCACAGGTGTCAGACTTGAAGGCAGGCCCCTTTACCCGCTAAGCCATCTTGCTGCCCCATAGATCTGTTTGTAAAGCCTTCCTTGTCTACCTGAGCATGATGACTGAGTCACGAGGTCTGGGAGTGAGGTCTAGCCTGGACTAGGCAGAGCAGCCTCGAGTCAAAGAAACAAAAAAGAACAGCAAGCCCGAAGCAGGAAAAAAAAAAAAAAGGTCTTCTTGGTTTCAGTATTTAATTATTTGAGAAAGCGCCTGCCCTGGTGACAGATGGAGACATGTTCAAAAAGTTTCCATGGGCTCTTTGAAAGAACTGAAAGCAAAATTGTTGTGTCATCCTTTTAATACGTATATTTCTATTTTTATGTTAATTAAACAATGTGTGTACTACACCTTGTCTATATTTCCCATGAGGCTACAAACAGTGCCCATGTTGGTGAACATTAGTGTTGTTGAACATTAGCTCCGGCATCATCTTCAGTGAAAGGGAAACGGATCTCAGCCTCTTGTTTGTTTGAAAGCTGCCTGGCCTTCAGAAAGAAGCATGATTATGGGAAATACTTGTTTATTCAGAATAGGGTTTATATTCCAGAGTCTCTACAGTGTTTACAGTAACCAGACACATTCTCGCCTGGAGGCTCTCAGGACTAAGTATGTGAGCAGAAGTGTGTCACTGGCTGCCACGTACTGCGTCTGTTTCTTTTAGCACCTTCTGTGGTCTGTTTCTCACAACGGTCTAGGTCATTGCTTTGCTCCCCTAAGCACTATACTATAGCTAAACCCGTTAGATACCAGGGTGTCTCTCTCTCCCAGCACATCAAGCCTCAATATGCATTGTTTTATAGATGCTGTGCTGTCCCAGCACAACACACCACAAGGTCATGTTTGGGACTCTGCTTTGTGCTCTGATACCCTAGGAAAACAGAAAAGTGATAGGTTTTTTTTGTTTTGTTTTGTTTTCTTGTTTTTTTGTTTTTTTTTTTAATGAGGATGGAAAATACTGTGTTGCTCGGTGCTTTGGAAAACTAGGGTTTCCTTTATCTACCAAGGGAGCAGCCGTGAGCAGAGACTGGAAAGTGGCCTCTGGGAGAGCTCTAGCTTGTCTGTGCTGCTGTCCTGGGAAGGGGGAAGGGAAACAGCTTTATATAGCTTCCTGAGCTCAGGTGTTCCGGAAATAGAAGGCCAGGAGCTTCTTACTCCCATGGGTCGCCGAGGGCCCAAAGGGGAGAAGCAGTGGCCGAGTGGGGCTCAGGGAACATGGTTGTGTCCCCACCACAAAATCAACCAAGCAGTGGCCAGTGCCAGATTTCATTTTCTTCCATAAATTTCAGTTTGCACAGACACCATGATATATTTCTTCCAATTTGATTTTTTTTTTTTCTCTATGATAGATTATTGGACAAACCAGTAGCACTGAATGGGCTCACCATGTAGGTCAGATCTTACTCTTACGGTCTGTGGCAGCTTAATTTTGCTCTTCTTTTAAATGAAAACAACAACAACACAACCTTGTCTTACGCATCATTGATCGTGAACAAAGCAAGTTGAGACTGCCTAGCACTCACGTAAAACTGGTGTGGTGATGCAGGCCTGTCATCTGAGCACTGGGAGAATGGAGACAGGAAGAGCCCTGAGCTCATTGGCCAGTCCAGCCAGCCAATCAGTGAGCTCCAGAGGCATGAGAGACCCTGTCTCAAAAAACTTGTCAGGGAGTGGTAGAGGAAGATGCTCAATGATTGACAACACACACACACACACACACACACACACACACACACACACACAGAGACACACACACACACACACACACACAGAGACAAAGAAAAGGAAGAACTGCCAGCACTTGTAGACCATGAAAACCGTTTTCAAGTTGCCTTCCTCCATTGTGAGGGTCATGCAGAAAAGCTCCTGTGTGCTGTATCTGGTAATCCTTTAATGCTTTGATGAGAAAATAAGATTGGATTGTACACTTCCCTCCTCTCCGTGAGAACTGATTGTTGCTTTCCTGCACTCACAGGCAGATATTAAACTATTCCTTTGATGCTGAGCAGCAAGCCGACTCTAGTGGTATTGTCAGCGCCTGATGCATATCTGTTGCTTGAATGAACTCTGCTTTGGCAAATTAGATTTTGATAGTTACATTTTGGTCTGGAGCTGCAGAATAGAATGGCAGATGATTTCATTCAGCAAGGTTTCCTGTGTGGCTCTTTATATAACTTGTTTTCAAATCTCACAAGTACCGCAGAGCATTGCAAACTGTTATCTTGTTTATTGATAAGAAAAGTAGTCTATAGAATGTAGGTAGGAATCGTGCTCAATATCACATTACTATTAAGTATCTGGGGGATTTGATTTGGGATGTTGATTGTTCCCTAGCTGTTTTTATAATGGGGTTGCCTTTGTGTGTATGTGTGTGTGTGTGTGTGTGTGTGTGTGTGTGTATGTGCTCTTGTGTGTGTGTGCATGTATGCGGGTGTGTGTCTGTGTACCCACATGCATGCTGTGCCTGCATGCAGAGATTTCAAACTTTGGTCCCAGCACTTGTACCCGAATGAGATGCTTTTAAAGGTCCAATATTAAGGGGGTAAGAACCTTGAGGAATTGGGATTAATTAAAAAAAAAAAACCCTGATTAGCCAGAAGCCCCTCAACTGTCATTTACTCAGTGGATATTTAGTGACTGGGTGTTTGGTGCCAGATGCTCTGCAGTGTGCTAACAATTCCCTGGTAAGTACGACTTTACAGTCAGCCCCTTGCCAAGGTCTGCGGGGCAGGAAGTCTCAGGAAGGCCACATTGTCCCGGTTCAGAGAATTTAGAATGCTGTATGCAAAGATCACATCCTTAACAACAGCTTTTGTTTCTCATTCTTTTGAGTCAGGTCATAAAATAAATGGGGAGACCATGTCCTCGCTGTGGCTTCAGCTCCTCTGTGGAGATCAGAGTGACACTTGTCTCGGGGATGTAAAATGTCTGGCAGACAAATACTCTGGACAGCTAGCCCGCAGGAAGTGCCCTGAGCGTCCCCACTTTATTGTGGTAACTGAGCCTACTGCCTGGTATATAGCTGGTACCTGAGGACTAGTTTTGGTGGCTCAGATGAGCAGGAAAATGAGGAAGTAAGAGGAAAGAAAGAAAACTCAGCACACTAGGAGAGACGGTTAGGCTGGGCAAGGGAGGAGCTGGGGCAAACACATGAGCAGATAGACACAGGCAGCACATGGCGTGCGATGGCAGACTACACATTTACAAACCACATCTCTGCCCACAGGGGCAGGCGGGGCAGTGGTCAGCCGGGTCACTGGGAAACGCCATTGGCTTTCAGTCCCGCAGAGAGACTGCAGTTTCTAGAGTGGCTCTTCTGGTCTTCTGCCTCTGCAGAGCCCTTCAGCCCCCCAAAATGCACAGCACGCTCTTTATGGTAGTTTCCCAGGCTCCTGCCTTGAAGGGTGCTGTGTGGTTTCTCGGCGTGCTGGGTGACCGTGCAGGCCATTTCTCTGGTGCAGTCCTAGCTGCATTTGCTCATCTGGTGTAATTTCTGAATCTGCTTTCGATGATATGTTAAAAAGCGCCTTGCTGATAAAGCCCCTGGAGTGCTTTGTATCTTAAAATCTTCCTGGCGTACAGACAGTTAGCTTAATGTGAATGTATTGTCAGCACAGTGGCATCAGACTAGTGTCTAATATCATATAACAAGTAGAAAAAAAAAGGAAAATGCATAGAGCTAAAAGAGTCCGATGTGAGAGAATCAATTGTTTAAAAGAGAACTGTAATTGCAGCTGGTTGATGGCGGAGCCTTCAAGAAAGGGCATCTAAAGGTTATGGGGGCGGGTGGGGGGTGGGGGGTGCGGTGTTGTGTGTAGGGACTTAGACCCACTCCTAGAAACCTTGATTGCCGGTTTTGATTTAGTTTTAGTGTTTCCACACCAGTGATGATTTAATGCAGATGCATTTCAAAATATAACATTTTTTAAAAAAATAATTTTTTAGAACAAAGGTTTAGTCAGGTTCAAAGAAAATGACTGGAAGGAAAATATTTAAATTAAAATTTTTCTCCTTAATGTTATTTTAAGTTGTTGGGGTTTGTGTCAATATCTCACTCAGTGAACTATGCAATAACTCCACGAGCTTTAACAGACTGTATGTTGGGGTTTTTCCTGCTAGTGAATAAGGTTGAATTGGACTTACAGCTCACATACGTGACTGTGAGCTTTTGTGTTTAGGTAGTGCTTGAACCAAAATTGCAGTATAAGGGTTAGAGAGATGGCACAGTGGTTGTACAAGCACTGGCTGCTTTTCCAGAGGACCGGGGTTCAATTCTCAGCACTTACACGGTGGTTTGCCACCATCTGTGACTCCAGTTCCAGGGGAACCCACACCTTCCTCTAGCGTCCTCTGTGAGCACACATGAGTGTTGTGCACAGACATGCATACAGGCAGACACCGTACACATGAAATAATAACAGATCTTACGAGATTTTTGTATTGGGTTAAGTGTCTGCTTTTGATTAGCATTTTCATCTTGGTATTTTGCATTTACTTTTAGGTCCTGTACTCACCTGTCCCCTAGGGGCTGCCTTCTAATATGTAGAGTTCAGCTTCTACAAGAAACATTGCGATTTGAATAGGAATTACATTGAATTCACACTTCATTTGCGTAGTACTGACATGTAATTAATATTAAGTCTTCTAATCTGTGAGCATAGGGTGCCTTTCCATTATTTGGCTCTTCCTTAATTCCTTTTGACCATGTAGTAATAGTTTTTAGAGTTCAGGCTTCCCTTTTAGGAAAATATTATTTGTTGTTTTATATAGAAATAAAACTGATTTTTGCATGTACATTATTTTATACCCTGCAATTTTGTTGAATTCGTTCCTCCTACCTTTTTGGACAGGAGTGTGTGTGTGTGTGTGTGTGTGTGTGTGTGTGTGTGTGTGTGTGTAAATGTTCAAGATATTCTACATGTAAGATAGTGTCATTTGCAAACAGAGCTAAGAGTACAGCTTGAGTTGGGTGTTTTAATTGTTTTTCCAGTGTTGAAAGACACACCTAGGATGATGTTGCTGTTGTCTTCCTGAGCCTTGAAGGAGTGCCTCTCAGCCCGTGTCATCAGGTGTGACATGAACTGCGAGCTTCTCATCTATGTTCCCATTATGCTGAAGTATTTTTCCTTCTGTGCCAAGTGCGTTGAGTATTTCTATCATGAAAAGGAGTTGGATTTGTCAGTGCCTTTTCTGCATCGGTCAAGATGATTGATGTTTTTGTTTTTTCTGTTAATTTATGGTGTAGTACTAGTACATTAATTGATATATCATATATTAATTGATAATGCATATGTTGAGCTATCCTTGCATTCTAGAAATTAATCTAGCATGGTCACGGTGTATAACCTTTTTTATGTACTATTGAACTTGGCCTCCTATGCTGTTGAGACTAATTTGCATTGATATGTATAGAGGGGCTGGAGGTGTGATTCAGTGATAAAGTGCTTACTTAACACACATGCGCACATACACACACACACACACACACACACACACACACACACACACACACACACGGTCCTGGGTTTAATCCTCATACATACATACATACTTATGTGCATATGCATCTGTATGCATGGTTTATAAAAGATAATGAGGACAATGCTATTCGTAGGACAAATTTGGAAGTGGACATGCTAATTCAAAATGACTTCGGTCCTCTCTCTCACCCCAGTCAGAATAGCTGTCATCAGAGAACAAAACTGAGTGAAGCAACGTGTGCTGGTGAGGATGGAGGGAAGGACAGGTTATTCATCACTCCGAGAGGAAATCGGTGCAGTGCAACGGCTGTAGTGCTCAACATGGAGATCTCTCAAGGGGAAAAACATTAGAAGTAGAGCTACCCTACAGCCCAGCTGTGCCACCCCTGGGCATATACTCAACGTCCTGTCCCTCCTCTCACAGAGAGGGCGGGGCGTCTGTGCGTGCTGTGTCCATGCTAGCCAGGAAGCAGAACGACTGCAGACTCCCACCAGCAGATGAGTGATGGGACATATACTTATCGGAATTTTATTAAGCCACAGAGAAAGTTGAAATGGTGAAACTTCACAGGAAAACAGGCGGCTCTAGAAAGGATTATATTAAATGAGGTTATCCAGACTCACAAAGATACCTGCTGCCCTCTATCACATGGAAATCTTTGCTTGTAACTTTTACATATAATGGTGTGATTGTGGCTGTTGGTCATGAAGCTAAAATGGGGACCGTAAGTGGGGAAGGAGGGGTTCTGAGGAGGTGGGATGGTACAACACAGGGGGGTAGAGACAGCTGCCTCTGTGGGAGGGCGCAAAGATGCGAGGGAGGAGTAGCAGGCCAATAAACAAAAGGCATATATGGAAATGCCATAATGAAGCGCATTACTTTATATACTAACTTTAAGAAACATGAAAATTTAAAAACACACAGGGGAACTCGGGAGATAGCTCAGTTGGTAAAGTAACTGCTGTGCTAGCGCCATGGCCTTAGTTTGGATTCCCTTAATACCCATGCAAGCTAGCTGTAGCAGCCAGTGTCTGTAACCAGAGGAGTCCGGACCATCCAGAAGCTAGCCAGCCACTGCAGCCATCAGTGTACTCCATTGAGAGGCCTTGCCTCGGCAAATTAGTGTTCGAGGAATACACCTGGCATTGACTGATAGTCCCCACATGCGTGCCCATACATACATGCACACACACAAACACTATTCAAGCACAACATTAACACATTTGGTTAACTACAGAATGAAAGTGTCTAATGGCTGTTAGGTATTCTAAGAGGACTCACAGCGCAAGGAATATATAGTGAAGATAACCTGGCAGCTGATGGCATTTAAAGTAGGATTTACATCACCATCCAAAATAAAACTGTCCCCTCGCACCCAGGATGATTTTCAGCCTGACTGCTGGAACTGGGGAATTGATCTCTTGGCAAGTCTTTCAGGAAAACACCCCAGTAAAGAAATTTGGATGTGTTCACTGAGCTGTTCATTTATCTGCAAACTGTCTTTATAGAGTATGTTGCCTTTGCAACCAACAAAAATTAGCTCTTCTTTGCCACAAAAGGCTTCCTCAGTTTCCAGAGACAAGTGGTTACCACAGTGAGTTGTTTTCTTTCCCTGTGTTCTTGTCTCTATTTATGTTATTATGGCGTTTGCCTCTTTTATGAAGTCCTTTCAGTCACATCAACAGTTTGTTCTGAGATGTCTATCTGCACTTCTAGCTTGGTCTGCAAAATGTGCATGGTTAGCCTAAGACATGTTCAGATAAGCTGCCTGCCATCAGCATCCTCGAAGATGCCCTGCACTGCGCTGATGGATGCAGCTTTTCAGTGGTGTTGATGGTTCACAGCTGAGTGTCGATCTCTGGATGGCTTGGTTTGCATTTTCATTGTCATGTGTAGTTCTTCACCACTGGTTCCAAGCAACTTCTATTCAAAGAAGACTGGGCCTAAGCAGAAAAGCAAAGAAAACTGTGCTTCCTCACCCACTGTTCCTCTGCCCTCCCAGTAGGATTCTTGAGTGTGACTCTCTGGCTAGCAGGGAGACTCCCATTAGGTGTGATTCAGGGTGCTTCTTGTACAGTCAATCAGAGAGCTAGAACACGGAGTGTGGTGATTAATGGAAGAAACAGGAGAGCTAATGAAAAAAAAAAACGCCCTTTACTTACAGCATTCCAGAAACAAAGTTTCATCTGTTTTTTTAAAACATGACCTTCCCTCTTGGTCCTCTTTTCTGCTCTGGAATGTTAAGAACCACACACGTTTCATCCTTTCCTTCAGAAGACCAGTACCACTCTGTGCCTGTGTCTTGTAGGCCGTACAGTAGGCAGACCTCTCACGTAGAAGTGATGGAGACTGGCTGAGGGCTTGAAGAAGAGAGGAAATGTATTACGGATCCCAGGTAGGCTCCGGGTTAGAAGACCAGCTTATAGCCAAATCCATACACTAGTGTTAGTGTCTGCAGGGTTGCCATTGCCGAATACTACGCATTGGTGTTTATAGTGACAACCCCACATAGACCAGACAGCCAGGGCCAGCCATGTCCCTCAGCTCTTGCTGCCTCTGAGCACCGGATGTTGCTGTTGCTTGTGTCATGTTGTATCCCTGCCGCTTTAGACAGCCTCCTCATACCTGTGACTCTAAATTCCTGGGTTGGTTTAAGGCAGAGAGAGTCATGTGCTTGTGCCTTCGTTGCAAAGGACTCTGGGAAGATGCGTATCTGGCCATTTTTGCTTTTATGTTGAAAAGTAAGTTTCTTAGCAAGACTTGCATAACAAGGAATTTCCTTGAGCCCCAAGGAATGGGGCTCAAATGGACATTCTCTCTCCTTTGCCCATCAGATCTGGTCCACTGCAGGAAGCTGCAGCGGGGCTTGGTAGAAAAGGAGACAGGCAGTGGCTGGACTGTTCACCCATCTGGAACTATAGTGGGTGAACTCGTGACAACAAAGGTGGCTGACTTTAAAATTACATTGATTGATTTTTGTTGGTGTGTATGTGTGGCTGCACACAGACAATGGTACATGTGTGCAGGTCAGAGACTACTTGTAGGAATCAGATCTCTTCTCACTAAATAGGTTTTGGAGGCTGAACTGAGGTTGTCAGATTTGGTGGCAAGTGGCCTTACCCACTGTGAACTGTCTTGCTAGGCAACCCAGTTCTCCAGAGTGCACTGGTATCCAAGGGACCCTTTTGCTCTTGCCCTGGTGCTAACTGACAAAAACTGCAACTGTGAAGACCGGTTATCCTTGACTTCTTACCGTGTTTCCCAAAGTAATAAAGTGAAATAAATAAAATTGATATAGCAGCTTGATTCACCAGAAGGAGCTAACTAGGATTTATTTGTTTCTTTGTTTGTAACCAGACAATGAACTTCCCCATCAGTTTGTTTTGTACTTGGGTGATTTTGTGCATTTCATTGGTTTATTTCCATTTTTTAAAAAATAGATGTGTGTGTTTTACATGTGTGTGTGGGTATATATATGTCATTAAAGGCACAGAAGCCAGCAGAGAATATTAAGGTGTCTACTTTTTCTCTCTGCTTTATTTCCCTTGAGACTGGGGGTCTCCTTGAACCTGTAGCTTTCAGTTTATCATCTAGGCTGCAGGCTCTCAAGCCACAGCTAGCTTCCTGTCCCCCATCCAACCCTTCCTCCTCAACACCGCGGTTCCAGATGCTCGCTGCTGTGCCACCACTGTTACAGATGCTCACTGCTGTGCTACCATGGTTACAGATGCTCGCTGCTGTGCCACCATGGTTCCAGATGCTTGCTGCTGTGCCACCATGGTTCCAGATGCTCGCTGCTGTGCCACCGTGGTTACAGATGCTCAGTGCTGTGCCACCACGGTTCCAGATGCTCACTGCTATGCTTGCTACCACAGTTACAGATGCTCGCTGCTGTGCTACCGTGGTTTTGTTTGTTTGTTTGTTTGTTTTTTGTTTTGTTTTGTTTTGTTTTGTTTCCGAGATAGGGTTTCTCTGTGTAGCCTTGACTGTCCTGGACTCACTTTGTAGACCAGGCTGGCCTCGAACTCACAGCCATCCACCTGCCTCTGCCTCCCAAGTGCTGGGATTAAAGGTGTGCGCCACCACGCCCGGCTGTGCTACCATGGTTACAGATGCTCACTGCTGTGCCTGGCTGGAGATCTGCACTCTGGTCCTCCTACTTAAACCACGAACCTTTGACCCACTGGCTCATTTTCCAGCCCTAAAATCTGATTTTTAAATCGCAGCCATAAAGCTTGTCCATCCCTGTGTACTCATTTACACCATCGTCTGGGTAGTTGCTTGTTATAGCTGTTTAATTCCTCCAGTTCTTCTTCTGTTTTTAACAGACTACTACACTTATATTGGAGTTTCTCTTGCTTGTTTTCAGTTTGTGATGGTTGGAGTTAATTGCCATCTGCACAGGATCTAGACTCCCCCGTGAGGTTGTCTTATGCTTATGAAGGTTATCGTGATGCTGATGCTAACTGAGGTGGAGCAGAGCAGCCGTATCCATTGATCATGTGCCGTTTCCTGGTTACGGGTGAGATGTGTTCAGCTTCTTCAAGCCCTTGCTGCCTTGACCTCCCTGCTGAGTTGCACTTGAATTATGAGCTAAAATAAACCCTTTTTGTCAGGGTATTTTATCGCAGCAATAGGAAGAGAAGCCAAGACACCGGTTTCCTCTCAAGGAAGGTTTGGTATTAAAGGTTTAGATCTTTTTATTCTTCCTCCCTTTACCCTCTGCCCTTTATTCTTCAAGGTAGTTATATACTTTCTCGGGTCGGCTCTGTGCTGTATTATGGCTTTTTATTTATTTATTTATTTATTGTGTATCCTACTAATTTCTGGGTTTGCTTTATGTTTTTTTTTTTCTACCCAGTTTATTTAAAGTCAGTTTCTCAAGTAAGGTCACATAGTGGCCCGTCCTACAGGTTTCTGTGAATCATTTTATGTGACATTTTCCTGGCGTCCTCAGCTTTTTGGCTCCTTCTAGACTGTTTACCCTCGAGGCATTTTGCTCCGTGGTTGGCCTGCAATTTTCCTTCGCCCTCATGTGGGAATTCTTGACTGACGTGCTCATTGGGTACCATCTCTATACTGTGACCCTTTGAGTAGGCACATTGCCCAGCGGCTTCTTCAGAAAGTGTGACTGGTGTAATTTTCTTCAGTCTGGCACATGTGAAAATATAATTTATTCCTCCCTTTCATTTGATGTTGGATAAAAAGTAGGAATCACTGTCCCTGAAAAGTTTGGAGGGCTTCTTCCATTTTCTTCTCTCTCTCTCTCTCTCTCTCTCTCTCTCTCTCTCTCTCTCTCTCTTTCTCTCTCTCTCTCTCTGTGTGTGTGTGTGTGTGTGTGCGTGTATGTGTGTATTGTATTGTGAAGTGCTGTTCCTTACCTTTTTCTTGTATGTGACTTTAAAAAAAAAACCCAAACATTTAACTTTATTTTCATTTTTATTTATGTGTATACCTCTGTGTGTGTGCCATGCACGCTCAGGTGCCCATGGAAGCCAGAAGTGGACATCAGATGGCCAAATCATCTCTTTGGCTGCTGGGGTTGGTTGTGGTTTTCATTGTTTATAGATGGTTATTGATGTGTGTCTTTGAGCTTTGCTTCTGAGGTTGACTCTGCTTCCTTCCTGAGTTCTTGACTCTCACCTCTGCTCCTCTACCACTTGCCTGCTAGTTATGTCCCATCACTTTTCTGTATGTGACAGTCCTAGGGCGAGGCTTCATAACTGGTGACATTGGCATGGAATGGCTTTCAGGAGCCTTTGCCCCTAGCCTGATAACTGTGGGCCTTTGTCATGTTTCTTCAGGGAACTCCTCTCATCTCCTCCCCTGCCAGTGCTCTGGGAGCCTACGAGTGTTGCCCCTGCACTCTGTGTGGCACCACTACTGTCCGTTGTTCCTGGTCCTTGAGTCTGTACCTTCTCTGGGTCCTATGCCAAGAGCAAACATGTATTTTTCAACTGAGGGTAGAGAGGGTAGCCAGCTTCACGCTTAGGGAGATATGTTAGCTAGGGTTTCTGTTGTGTGAAGAGACACCATGACCATAGCAACTCTTAAAAAGGAAAACATTTGATCGGGGATGGCGTACAGTTCAGAGGGTCAGTCCATTGCCCTCATGACAGGAAACATGGCGGCCTGCTTTGCCAGCGACGTTCCAGTTTCCACAGCCAACCCCCGGCCCCTGCCCTATTCTCACAGCTGTACCGTGAAAGTTAAAAGGTCCTGTTCCCGGCGTTTTGATGGCTCTAGTGGGAGACATTTACATTTTCTTTGCCCTGGCTTGATGAATCACTCGTTAGAGGCCTGTTTGTTTTCTGTGTCTTCTAAATTATTTCCACTGCTTTCATCTTCTTCCATTCTTTGGCACATTCTGATTTTATTTCTGGCCCCTCACTTTATGTCATTTACGAGGGACTGGAGATGCACACATGACTATAATCTGCCACATGCAGCTGAAGTCACCGGCCAATCGGCTTTTGAGGGTTAAGGTTTCTTGGGGACGTGGCTGTCCTGCCCACTGGAGAAGGATTCTTGTGGCTCTTCCTCTTCTCAGGTTTATTCAGAGATTGTTCTGCTACTTTCAGAATGACCTCACTGGAGCATCCTGTGCGGTTGGTGTATGTGATGGGGGATGTTGGTTAACACTTCAAGTCTGGTCCAAAGCTGTAAGAGTAATGCCACAAGTGTTATTTTCCAACATTATAGACTATGGCTCCTTCACCTTAGGGTCTCAGCATCAGTCTTGCTGAGTTTTCTCCATAAGATGACTTGGGTCATATCTAATCTGGAAGAAATACTGTTTTCTGAGGACTACTGTCTCTATAGTCCATGCTCTGCAAGCACTGAACTCCCATGAGAAACACCTCTGTAGACTCAGTGGAAGAATGCTGGGGAATGCTTCTCCAGTACTCAGGTAGCGTTCATTCAGAATGTGGCGGTGCCGTAGGCGTGCATCTCTGGAGGTACAAACACAACTCCACAGTCAGGACCAAATATCTTCTCTCATTCAACCTTCCTCATCAGCCTTACACACGTGAGCAACAGGAAATGGACTCAGCAGGGTGTGTGTGTGTGTGTGTGTGTGTGTGTGTGTGTGTGTGTGTGTGTGTGTAAAACTAATAATTGAAGAAGAGGTCATGGATTCAAGATGGAGTAGGGAGATATGTAAAGAGTTGGAGCAGGACCAAGACGAGACTTGATAGCCTATGACCATGTAGTGGGGGAGGAGGCCCCCTCGGTCCTGTACCTAGGGGAGGGAAATAGGGTGAAAGCGGGAGGGAGGGAGGAACGGGAGGATACAAGTGGTGGGATAACAATTGAGTTGTAATCTGAATAAATTAATTTAATTAAATTAAAAAAAAGAATGGAGCAGGGAGAGGAAAGGGTAGAAATGATGTAAATTTAGTACTCACATAGGAAATTATAAAAAAACAAAATTTGAATTAAAAAAAAAAAAAAGACCCTGGCAAATTCTAAGCCTGTTATCACTACGTTGTTCTAAAATTTAAAAAAGAGTGATGAATTTCCTGCAGTGCTGAATGTAATTAAGTTGTATCAAGGATTCTTTGGCCTTACTCATCTGTTGTAAAACAAAAGGGCAGCCGGTTCCAATTTTAAACGCTTTGAGTCGTGCAGAGTCTTGAGTGGCTATAAAGCAGGCTGACCTATGACCTAGCTTCCGATTGAGAGCTGACAGCACCTTAAAGACACTGAGCTGCGCATGGCGGAGCTGCCGGCTTCCGCTTTGAACACCTTGTGGTCCTTGTTGGTAAGTCAAGGTTGAGGTTCTGGGAGCTTCTGGGAGGACTCGTGTTGTCGTCAAGATAGACCCACTCTCGGGGCATCTGTCACAGGCTGAAGGCTGCTAGAAGCATCTCTGCACTGAGCAGCGGGCAGGAAGCACTTCTGTCCTTAAAAACCAAAATAGATGTTGTTCCTCGTTATCGAGGCTCACACATGCGTGCGGTTTTTAATGAGCCGGGCACATCCCTTGTGGTTTTCACAGATTTAATGATCAGATTATTTAATTCAGAGCTTGGGGGGAAGTGGCCTTGGTAAAAACAGATGATGGGGATGTTGCTGGAAGCTACGATAACAACTTTATTCTCTTTCCTTACTTTTTCCCCCAATGTGTTTTTTTTTTTTAATTTATCATTTTTTGAGCACTCTTAAAGAGATTTGCTTGCCTTACCTTAGTTTTGGTAGATTCACACTTTTCTCCCTGTTTTATTGCACGGGGGAAGTAATTATTCACAAGAGGAGTTGGGCTGCTGGGTTTCAGGTACATGGAAGTCAAGCTGGTTTGTGTGAGAAATGTCTGTGGAGCGTTGGATAGCATGCGTCAGGCTCCTTTGCTAGTTCTGGAATGTTCTGCCTCTGTTTCTGAAAGGGAAGTAAAAGCAAATAAAGAGAAAAGCCGGTCATTTAAGGGGAATACGGGGTGGCCCTGGAGTGGTGTGAGTAGGGATGGCCAGGGGGCACTCATGGGTTTGATGCTTGGCCACAGGGAGGTGCAGCCTGACTGTAGTGGGTGTGGCCTTGTTGGGGGGACAATGTCACTGTGGAGGTGAGCTTTAGGTCTCCTATGGTCAAGCTTCGTCCAGCTATGACCCACAGTCTGTTTCTGTGGCCTTTGGGCCAAGATGTAGAACTCTCAGCTCCTTCCCCAGCACCATGTCTGCCTGCACACTGCCATGTTTCCTGCCATGATGACAATGCACTAAACCTCTGAAAATGTGAGCCAGCCCCGATTAAGTGTCTTTTTTTTTTTTTTTATAAGAGCTGCCTTGGTGTCT
Organism: Acomys minous; assembly: GCF_964271855.1. Lineage (NCBI taxonomy): Eukaryota > Metazoa > Chordata > Mammalia > Rodentia > Muridae > Acomys > Acomys minous. The sequence goes on from NC_140491.1 coordinate 5,699,485, forward strand.
CTTCACAGCAACGAAACCCTAACTAAGACAGCCCTCCCCCAACAAACAAACAAATAAACAACAGCAACAAATCCCACTATGGCTGATAGAGGATCAGTTTTCAACAGGCAGGAAATCAGGCTCAACAAGACTCAGTGAGCCAGTGCTGGGTCACACTAAGAGAGTCTGACCCAAGCAATTTGTCTTTGACATCATTAGAGCACAGTACAACTTTGGGAAAAAGTTTCCTTCTGACAGTTATCAGAACAAAAGTTTAGACATGAGCACATGAGCACATGACCGCATGACCGCATGACCACATGACCATGTGACCAGTTGACTGATGACTGCCTGTGGCCTCTTCATAAGAATGGGTTCTGTTGACTGAGGAACAGTACTCGGAATAAGAGGCTAGAGAGGAAGGGTCTGGAATAAGGAGAACAGTAGCCTCTTGCCAAGCACCAGGGACCTCTTTCATGAGATGGGCACTACTAACTGAGAACAGCCAGCTCAGGAGCCTGGGGATTCGGGCGAAGCCTGGAGCAAAGGACCCACCAGGTTGGTAACTACCTCCACTTCCAGCCTTCCCGGCGGAGACAGGAGTAAATCCCGTCGCTGAGGGGGAAAGCCCGAGAATTTATCACCCCTGATTTCTTTGGTGCTGTCTTTGAGAACCTTGTGCCTTCTATATGAAAATGTTTCACACACTGCTAGGTAGCAGACCTGTTCTATAACAGTTACTGCAAGGACTATACTTACAAAGAGAAAAAGCCCATTCTATTAAAAAGAAGAAGAAGAAGAAGAAGAAGAAGAAGAAGAAGAAGAAGAAGGAGAAGGAGAAGGAGAAGGAGAAGGAGAAGGAGAAGAAGAAGAACTTAAGCTGGATGTGAAAGAAGAAACACAACCCATTTCTTTTTGAGTAGTTAAGGACATTTTATTTACTAGCCAAAAAGCAGTGTTTGATAACTATTTGGCTCCGGCCAGCCTAGACTACATGAGACCCACATCTCTTATACTACTAATTAAAATCATTACTGTTGATATTTTGAGAAAGAACGTTGTTAGGTCTGTGGCTTATGCACTGTGTTTCTATTTAATTTTTTCATTCATTTTTTTTTCTCTCTCTAGAGCCTTTTGTTCTGTTCTCAGTGGGAGCTTTATAGAGGAGGCATGGGGGGCCCATTTTACAGATGTAGCTTCAAAAGCTAGTTGATCCCCCGCCTCCAATCTCTAACTGGTCCAGTGACAAAGCCCTCCCATCTGCAGGTTTCAAGTATGTTCGTGGATTTCCAGCGACAGCTCACAGGGAAGCCACTATTTCTATTGTTTCTAGAGGCTCTGCTTGCTAAATTTCTCTAAAAGAAGGCTTGTGGACAAACAGGGGTCACTCAGCAAGTACCATCACAGGGCCTGTGTTAGACCTCCCTGTGTTTGCACTGTTACTTCAAATGCTTAAAGACTGATACTGGAATTTTCTAAGAACTAATAAAGTAAGAAAGAAGGCATCTCAGCAACCTCGTGTGTTCAGTCAGCCTTGTACACTTCAGACCTTGTTTGTAACTTGGTATGTTAAGTTTTGTTCTCTTATGCTTCAGTACTGTGGTTTTTAAAACCATTGCTGAGTTGAAGAAAAGGAGAGGTTCGTACTGCAGCTGCTGTGTAGCGGGGGCGGGGTGGATGGTGGCAACAGACAACTAACCCCCAAAGCCTAGCTGCCATAGACAGACGGCGGACCAGAGGACAAAAGCTCTGTGTGCCCCAAAGGTTCGGCAAACCATTCCCCGTTACCTCATCCGGCAGCACACGCGTGAAGTCAAGCCTTACATACTCTGGCTCTGTGGGAGCTCGGCTCTAGGCTGGGGCAATAGCTTGCCTTCTCCTCTGGTTTTTTTGTAGTGTAGTTTGTAGCCTTCTGACTGTCGATTCGTGCTGTGCGCCTCATGGTAGAAGAAACACAGCTCCCTCCTGGTCACGCCAGACCTGTACCTTTTCCTTGGAGCTGCCTATGTTCGTGTCCCAACACAGCAAAATAATTAGTGGTGTCATCGATGACCGTGCGCTACCAAACAATGACTAATCATACTTTGAATTCCCCAAGAAAAGCATTAATCCTCCGTGGTTGAAATTAAACCCATTTGCTGCTGAGACAGATAGTCATTCAACTACAGTGGAAATCTGGACCGTTCTCAATGGTGTACTTATTGAGATTTTTAAACAGCAGAAGTCTTGCCACGTTCTTAACAGCAGAGTATTTCTGGGTTGCGATTTAAGGTCAGTAACTCCACGTACTTACACAGGAATACTATCTTGAAATAGTTAATCGAGGACCAGCAGTAGCTAGGCCTGTTGACATATTTACTTTGAAGAAAATTCTTAGCATTTTTGCCCCACATCAGCACAATAAGAATTTGCAGGAGAGGGGGGGACACATTAATGTACTTGTCAAGGATTAATGACCTGCTAGAATGTTTGTGGTGGGGAATATGTTATGGGTAGTATCATAAATATGGTAATTAAAAAGCTGCACACTCAACACTCTGGACTGGCGGATAGATTCCTTTCACCCCTGCCTTGCGTTCAGCAGAGCAGTGGGTGTTTCTCCTGCTCCCTTGCCTTTTGAGAGCGGAAAGGGGGAATGGCTGTCTCAAAGCCTTGGTTCTGTGCTGCCGGTGAGCACCATGGTCAAAGCGCAAGCCCACCTGAGCACTGGAGAAAAGTGTGTGTGTGTGTGTTGTTGTTGTTGTTGTTGTTGTTGTTACCAACGTGGCAGAGTCAGACTAGAAAGATCAAGTTACTTTCTCACAGTTTAGGGAAAACAACAACAAAAACCAAAACCTCAAACCCAAAGAACCTATCCCATAGTGCATCCAAGGAAACGACCCCTCACCTTTGAAAGCTCTGTCACTGAGGTCATTTCTGGACAGATACTACAGTGTTCTGTGCAGTATGTGAGGCATGCGCCATGGGATCTGTGATGTCTCGGAGGTTATGTATTGTTAGAAGGGAAACTGTACTATAATCGCACACATATTAGGACAGAAACACAGCCTGCACCTGGGGTGAATTTTCAGAACGTACGGGGTAGTGGGTGGTGAGGCTTGGTGCTCTCCTCGCTGTTTTATCTTGTGGTCCCCATGGATTAAAGCCAGGCAGCGTATGATGAGGGCGAGCATCTGGGAGGAGAGGCACCGGAGCGCTAGTGATGACCCTGCCCTGCAGCAGGCAAACAGATGTAGCCTGCAACTCCTGTCCCTCTGTTTGCTCAGAATCTTTGCACCAACTTGTTTCCTGTTTAAAGAGCATCTCTCCATGATCTTGGAGAGCAACCTTGTGCTATTTAGTTATGAATTCATAAAAACTCTCTTTTGTGTAAAATAAATGTAATTGGATGTGATTTACAGTTTTCCTTTGAGTCAGAGAGGGTAGGACAGCAGCCTGTTTCTCTTCTCACTGTTTAATTGGCCTCCTTGCCTCTTAGTTGGGAATATTATTCAGTCATATACTGGTTTATTGATTCATTCTACATTTATTGCATGCTGACTGTCTTTCATGCTCCAGGGATTTAAAAAAAAAATGACCTAGTTAGTGGCTTCTGCTGGCTTTGGTACCAGTTCTGTGGTGGCTGAACCTAGTGAGGAGCACATGGAGGCTGTCACTGCAGTGGTGGCCTGGATCTCATGCCCGTATAGAATAGGCAAAACCATTAGAAAATCCCCAGGGTGTCTGAGATCACAGAGACTGCACATCTGCTCCTCAAGGTATTTTCCGTTGTTTGGTTTCTAATGAACATTCCTGCTTTGGCCGTTACTGGGATTTCTTCCAGCAGCTGAGTTGCTCCTGCCGTTCCTATTCCGCAGGGAAAGTGGGACTGTGTGTGGGCAGTGCCTTGGTTAGGGTTTTATTGCTGTGAAGAGACAGTGTGCCCACAGCAGCTCTTACCAGGGAGAACATTTAATCAGGGCTGGCTTACAGTTCAGAGGGTTAGTCCATTTCCATCCTAGCAGGAAGCATGGCAGCGTGCAGGCAGACATGGTGCTGGAGGAGCTGAGAGTTCTCCATCTGGATCTGAAGGCAGCAGGAGGAGACTAGATTGTCCTATACCGGGTGGGACTTAAGCATATATATGAGACCTCTAAACCTCCAGTGACACGTCCTCCAACAAGGCCACACCTCCTAATAGTGCTACTCCATATGGCCAAGCATTCAGACACAGGAGTCTGTCGGGCCGAACCCATTAGAACCAGCGTAGGCAGTTTTAAGGGCGTTGGTCTGGGAAGGCTCCAGCAGGTGCCACTGTCCGCTCTCCCTCCCCACTCTTGCTTTTATTTGCCTGTGTCTGCCTGCTGCTGCCAAGGCTGGTTGTGCTTCTAGGTGTCAGGATCGGAGTGGTTCACAAAGACAGGCGGATAGTGAGCCATAGCCACGGCTGCGGCTAGTGAGACTAGAAGCAAACCTTGAACATGGAGACACTAGCACCCAGAGCCTAAGGTTGTTTTAGGGAGCACTTTTGCCCACGCCATTCGCCCACACACTGCGTTAGTTCTGCCAGTAAATGCACTTCCCTGCTTCCATAGATACGGGCACGTGTGTTTGTTTACCTTTGAACGGGGTCGAGTGGTTTTCATTGGGGGGGAGGGATGGGTCGAGTTCCAGAGACCAATAATCACATAAAGAGGCAGAGACAGTGTCCGAGAACCACTGAAGGGCAGTGGGCAGAGAGAAGATTGCACCCTTAGTGCCAAGAGACAGGCTCCAGCAACAACAGAGCAGGAAACAGAGACCAGGCTACAGAGGTGGAAAAGCACCTTGGGATTCAGAGGCGAATGAAGACAAAAATGAAAAAAAAAAAAAAAAAAGCTTTTGACATTTGACAAGTCACTGGCCACCTTGACTGAGGACTGGGTGGGTGGCATGAAGGACACAGATGGAGGACAGCATCAACCGAGTAAGTGGACGAGCACACAGGGTAGGCTGCTTTGTAAGAGCTCGGTGCTGGCAGCTGCACACTGAAGGAATCAGGAGCGAGGAAAGGCACAGAGGACCAGACCAGAGCAGAACTTTTTTCTTTAACTGTTTTTGTACTTTGTTCTGTTTTCTTTCACCAGGCCACGAATCCTCTATACCTCAGTTTTCAGTGCTGCATACTGGCTTTTTTTTTTTTTTTGGTCTTTTTATACCTTCTCTGGCATTGTACACCTCAGCTCTACTACCATTGACCTGCAGGCAGTTGATCAAGTTGTCCTCCCTTTAGTATCTAGATCAGCGGCTCACAGCCTGTGGGTCGTGACCCTTTTGGGAGATTGAAGTGACTCTTTCACAGGGGCCACACACGGGGAATCCTGCACATCAGATCTTTATGTTACAACTTGTAACAGTAGCAAAATTAATAGTTATGAAGTAGCGCCGAAAGAGTCATAGCATTAGGAAAGTTGAGAATCACTGATCTAGATGTTTCTAACTGCTTACTTGTCTCCTCCTTTCCCTGGTCACTTCCACCATCTTGTGTCGTCATCACCCTGCCTCTCCTGCCCGGATGTTTAACAAGCAGGCTGGCTCGCTCTTCTGACTGCTTCCACCCCGGCCGTTCCAATCCATACAGAGAAAGTGTAATGCGTCTGACACCTACATCTTAGCTATCTGCAACCAGTTCTAGTGAGAGACCTCTGACACGGACGGGTACAGAGTTGCCAGCTGGCTCCAGTCTTTTTCCCTGGCCTGGTGACTCAGGTGTCACTCTTGAGTGAGACCAAGGACAGTAAGACACATGGTGTAGTTTCTCCCCACTGCCTTTTCCATCGACTTGTCGCCCACAAGGCTTGGCTAATTCAGTCCAGCCTTAGACACAGCAGATACCCTCTGTTGCTGAATGCCTTCCCTAACCTCTTCTTGTCTGGGCCAGAGGCCTCTGCTGGATGGCAACCAAATCATCGCACTTACTACTGCTCTGCAGCACCCGTTCTGTGCAAGACCATCAGTCAGCCCAGGGCACCACTGTCCTTAGAAATGGAGGCGCCATTTTATTCATTTTGTAGCTGAACATTTGAGTTCGAATAAGGGTGCAGCCTGTGTTTTTGGTAATTTAATGTGCACAAAAATTGCGTAAAAATGGCTTGTGCATATGTGTTACCTTTAGAAGGCAGCAGAGAGTGGAGTTGATGAGTTTAGAAGTGTTTCTCTTCTTTTTTTAATCGCTTTGAAATGTAGCCTCTCCAATCTAATAAATTTTTTCTTCTTTTCTTTTGAGTTTTTAGAGCATTATTGGCAAGATGTTAGTTCAGGAGTCACGGTGAAGGGCCAAACCAATACCATCCATGCCATTGATTAAGAAGATGCATATTCATGAGCCTAATGTCCTGGGACTGCTGGACTTTACGTCCCTGACCAGGGATTCTCAGGGGCGTGTTCTTTTGTCATAGTTGCTGCAGGGGCCACATGGTGACCCTCTGCAGGCTCCGTGCCTGCCTGCAGGGACAGATTTCTCATCCTGCCTGTGACAATGAATAATTCATAAATATGGTTATCTAGAAGGTGGTGGCTATCATTAGCATTTTAATGAAAAAAATGTGATCATTATCCTAAGACTTTTATTTCTACCTTTCCTCCTTCTCCTTCAACAGCTAGCTATCCCACTGTTTCCTGAGTCCCCTGCTAACACACTGACTGTCGCTATGGGCAGAAGGTACCCAGAGGCCAACGGATGTCCAGGCAGCTCATGTACGTATCTGTCAATGCCTGCATGCCTCTCCTCCTCCTCTTCCTCCTCCTCCCCCTCTCTCCCTCTGTCTTTCCTTCCTCCCACTTCCCTTCTCGCTTCCCTTTCTCTCTCTTCTCTCCCTCTCTTCTCTCCTTGTAGAATATCACGGGACACTAACCTAGCGAATGCCTATAAGATATAAATAAGAGTATTTAGAAATGTAAGAGAATGTTTTGTTTTGTGCTGAAATTTTGTATCAGAAGTGGGGGAAAAAAGGTTATCTAAATTAGTATTTTTATAACTAAGTACGAATATAAGACCAGATGGCTCTTTTGTGTATCCATTCACACATAGCCTTTCAAGCAATTTTCTCTTTTTGATTACAATGTATGAAACAATGTATTAAAACAATAAGAATGCCACAAACTAAAACCACTTCCCAGTGAATGTTTTAATTCCAGTTTTAAAAAGACCCAGTTTAGAAAGATGGTCCTAGAGTGGCACCATCGAGGTTGGCCTTTGTTCTGTGTGCTTTGGGTAGGGTGGCTTGGTTCTTGTCTTAGCCCTGCAGGCAGACACTGTGGTCTTCCCTCTGTCTTTCAACACTGGAGCTCACGTGGGTTTTGAGAACAGTATGCCTGCTCTTCTGAAGGTCCCCACCCCCTGACTAATGTGATGTCGTCACAGGTAGAGAATTTCACCTCCCATGTAGTGGTCTCCCCCTAGGCCGATGTCCTCGCCTGTCTTACTTTCTACTCCCTTTGGCCTTCCAGCTGTGTGGATAATCCATTTACTTTTAGCACTTCCCTATGGATTCGCTAGAATTTTGGTCTCAGGTCAGGGTCACCCTGGGTATTGGGTTGTCTTCCCCTCAGCACTTGCTTTGCTCCTGAAGTGCAATTTATTTATCTTCACCTTGCAGCCCCATTTCCCAGTGCAGCTCAGGCTTTGTTTTCTCCCTAGGAAGGCCAGACTCCCCTTCGAGTGCTTGTGCAGTAAAGCCTGCTCATTAGAAGCATGGAGCACAGGCTCCCGTCAAAGCAGCAAGCAGGCAGCACCGGGGCAAACAGGGATATCTCAGAGAGCTCTGCTGTTGCCGGAGAGACGGCTCAGTGGCCAAGGAGCTGCTCTTCCAGAGGACCCGGGTTTGCTTTACATCACCTACACATGGTGGCTCACAGTGAGCTGTAACACCAGTCCCGGGGTATCTTTTCCTCTTCTGGCCTCTGATGACACCGCACACATACACAGGGTGTCCGTGCATGCTTGCAGGCAAAGCAGCCATGCACATGAAATAAAAATAAATGCACCTTTTAAAACATAACTAAGACAGAAGTTAAGATGAGCTGCTTTCGCAAAGAGGCGTCACCAGGGTAACATGGGTACCTGGGTACTGTAGAGAGAAAGGGACACACTGTGGCCAATGCCCGTGGGAGCTGAGGGTGGATCTCTCTATATTTTTAAACTTTTAACATTTTAAGTAGTTATGTAAGTACCTATGTAATCTCTATTTTGTCTCTTGGCCCTCAAAACTTAAGTAATCTGTGATCTGTCTCTCTGTCTCTCTGTCTCTCTGTCTCTCTGTCTCTCTGTCTCTGTCTCTCTGTCTCTGTCTCTGTCTCTCTCTCTCTCTCTGTCTCTCTCTGTCTCTCTCTCTCTCTCTCTCTCTCTCTCTCTCTCTCTCTCTCTCTCTCTCTCTCTCTCTCTCTCTCTGTGTGTGTGTGTGTGTGTGTGTGTTCCCTACTCTTTCTCTAAGGGAAAGCCAGAATAGCACGAACCACTGTTGACCCACTTACTTTGGCAGGATCTGACCTTTTCCTTCTTGACCTATAAAAATGCTAGTTTTGCGGGATCCACCCAAAAGTGCTGTGAGGGGGATTCTTTCAAGATACTTACATTTCTATTGCTTGGGCTCTCAGGAGAGTGGAAGAAGTCAGTCTGTACAAGAGACGCGTGTTTGTGGACATGATGGCCCTTCACCCCCACCCCCTCAAATCTGGGAACAGACACACCACCTGCTAGCCACGCGGTTTTCTAGAACGTACTGAGGGCCTCTAAGTCGCACAGGACCGTGCTGCCAATGGCTTTCAAGGAAACATCCCTTTCTCTCCTGGGGCACTTCCTGCTGAGCGCTCTCTGAGAGGAAACTGCTTCTCCTTCCCTTTCACTGGGCCACGCGTATGTCCAGCTGGCCTTGGAGTGGAGATGGCTTCCAGTTGCTGTCCCAAGGTTTCTGCTGAGGCGACCACTTGTATCTGTTTGTGATGGAAGGACAGTGAGTGGCCTCCTTTTCCAAGGGTTCTGTGTCACCTGGAACTGTCCTTCCTTGGATCTAGAAGGTAGCTCTCACCCTCTTGTTCCCATCTTTGTGGTGTTGTGCCCCCACCAATCCCTCAGCCTCCTGCCTCAGCAGCCTCCTGCCTCAGCAGCCTCCTGCCTCAGCAGCCTCCTCCCTCAGCAGCCTCCTGCCTCAGCAGCCTCCTCCCTCAGCAGCCTCCTGCCTCAGCAGCCCCCTCCTTCATCTCTGTAGCTTCTTTCCCGTTCTCTTCCTCCCTCTTTTGTTTCTCATTTGTTGCTGTTACTCCACAAGGTTTGCCTGTGGAGATCTGCAGCCTAGCTTCTAGGAGACCTCAAACTCGGTGGCCCTTTCTGCTCTCACACAAGACGAGGAAGCTAAGATGACTTAGGGCTCCAGTGCCAGGACTGTGTCCCAGTAGGGTCAGACTGTTCCCTGGGTAACATTTCACAGAAAAACAACAACAAAAATATCTCTTCTCTTTATAATTTTATCATCCAGTGTGATCAGAATAGCAGTCAAGGGTTGGCAGTGTACACGGCTGTACTTTGGGTTGTTTTTTGAGGCTCTTGTGTCGAATCGGAGTTTTCGTTTTCTTTCTGTTCGGGGCTCTGCCTCTCAGCAGTGTCTTTTTACATGGGAGGTTGTTCTTCTGTAATGGAATGTAGAATGGCATCCTCTGAGCTGCAGAATAAGAAATGAAGTAGGCATGGCTGGCCTTTCTAGGTTTTTTTTTTTAATTTATTTGTTTGTTTATTTATTTATTTATTTAAAATATTGAGTTATTATACATACAGTGCTCTGCTGCATGTACACCTGCATTCCAGAAGAGGGCACCAGATCACATTATAGATGTCTATGAGCCACCATGTGGTTGCTGGGAATTGAACTCAGGACCTCTGGAAGAGCAGTCAGTGCTCTTAACCTCTGAGCCATCTCTTCCAGCTTCTCCCTCCCCGCTCTCCACTCCGCTGTGCCTTTTTAAAAACAAAACAAAACAGTTATTTGTGCTTTTGTTAATACCACAGTTTGAAAGTATTCCAGACATTGTTAATATTTATGCCTCATAGTTTATTATTGTTTGTGTCCCTCTGTACGGCTGAAGCCACCACAGTAGCCATGGACATCGGGGCCTGAACTCTCGGATGGTTCCCCAACCTCAGGCTCTGAAACCCCTGTGCCTTCTTGTTTGCTCACACATAGTAGCCAAGTCAGTCTCAGGGCAGTGTCCCTGATCGTGCCACTCCCCTGCTGACAGGGCTGTGGGCTTCCTCACCAGTCAAAGGTCGCCCTGGCGTATTTGTGTCATCTCCATTTTCTTTCCCTCTGTCTTCAATGCCCATTCGTCATAACCAGCAGTCAAGACGGTTTGTGTTAGTATTTTTCTTCAGCCAAAATCATATGCCAGGGTTGGAACAGCTCCTTGCAGTAAGATGCTCTTTATCCTTTGGCCACTGTGTTGGTCCTCCTCAGAGCCCTCCCCGGAATGACAAACCATCATGTTGGTACCCTGCTAACGCCCTGTTCTTTTTAGGGTACAGAGAGCTTCCTGGTTTCCCAGCTAGAAGTCTGGTCTCCTAGCTCCACTTTCCCTCCAGGAACTGGTATCCCCATTTCTTGTTATCTCAGCATAGATGTGTCTTCTTTCTGGACACGATGCAGCAGGGGTGAGGCGGAGCAATATCGCTGTCTCTAGCTGTTTCACTGTCCCTATACAGCGTTTCCAGAGCCAGATTCCCAGATCCTGTTCAGGCCCGGGGTAGCAGTCAGGGCTCAGGTGCAGTGCTGGCTTCTCCCAGCTTCACTCTCACTCCAACATGGCTGACATCTGCCTTGCATTCCTTCTTGTCCCTGACTAAAACCTAGTCGGCACAAGTACCCAAGAGTACCTCCAGATAGCGTATAAAGAAAGAGGAACAGCCATGGGACCGCCAGACAAAGGGGTTCATAAAGAAAATGCAAACAGAAAAGAGAGGGCAAGAAGTTCAGAATGCTATAAGCCACAAAATAACTTTTAAACACATTGTTGAGTTATTTTCCCTACTTTAAGAATGTAAATATGGAGCCCGGTGTGGTGGCGCACACCTTTAGTCCCAGCTCTCGGGAGGCAGAGGCAGGCGGATCTCTGTGAGTTCAAGGCCAGCCTGGTGAATCCAGGACAACCAGGGCTGTTACACAGAGAAACCCTGTCATGAAAAACAAACAAACAAACAAACAAAAACCCAAAAAGAATGTAAATGTTTCCTTGTTACTTTCATAGTAAACCAGCACAGCCAGGGTCAGAGGTCATGCTTGTAGACAGCATTGACTTTTCTGCTGTGGAGGGGGAAACTTCGCCTGGTTAGGAATTGCAACCAGGCTGTTAAATGCTTTGATCTCAGCTCCCATTTTGAAAGCATGGCCTAAGTACCCAGAAATGCTAAGGGGTGGACATGAACAGAACCGGAGTTCTCAGTCAAGCGACCTGTTCTCTGCTCAGCCCGGGTTTGAGGAAACATTAGAATTTCAGCTAAAACCGGGAGACTGGGTACCATGTTCAAGATTGGTAACAGCCAAGTGGGTCTCAATGCCCAGAACAGCCAAGACAGGATGTGGTCACCAACAGAGGACTTGCTAAGACAGTGTGCCCTGTGCACGAGGGAGCCACATAGAATTCTGAAGATCAGCAAAGCTTGGGGTCCCTGGGGGGAAGCTCGTGACACACAGAATTCTGAAGGTCAGCAAGGCTTGGGGTCCCTGGGGAAGCTCGTGGTTTTTAGTATGAGATTCCATAGATGAGTGGGTGTGAGAGTTGGGAGAAGTTAAAGACAGCAAAACTTAAAGTGACAGCAACACTCACCATGCCTACGTTTTAAAACTGTGTACGTAGCAAACAGCCCAGGGAGAAACCATGACGAGGTCTGGCATGGCCCTTCCTGGTCTTGGGTGCGTCCTTGATCATACAGCATTTCACAAGGATCTTCCTGGTGATCCTAGGTTTTCCCCACGTGTAATTGTGTACTTCATTACCTTTTGTGAATAAACCCAAAATTAACAGAAACCCATAGTTTAACATCAAAAGAATTTTCCTTTTGTCCTTTGAGATTAATCACTGCCCCGAGTTCTTATAATATTTTCTTTAAAAAAGGAAAAGAAAGAAAATGGCTTCCAGGCCACACTGGGCTGAAACCCAGGTAGGTGTCCGGCTCATCACCAGAGCCTCTTCCTGCTGCAGGAGACAGGAACTAAAACAGAGACCAAACCCAGACAGTGTGCAGAGCGTGAGAGACCTCAAACACTCAGCCCACACCTCCCCTCAGGGCTCAGGGAGCTATGCGGAAGAGAAGGCAAAAGGATTGTGAGGGCCCGAGGGGATGGGTGACACCAAGGACACAGTGTCTTCCAGACAGAGCGGGACCGACCCACTTGTGAGCTCACAGAGACTGTGGCAGCGTGCATAGGTCCAGGCCAAATGGGGTTCCGGCACTGAGAGAAGTGGACGCCAGTCCCCGTCCCTCACTCAGAAGCTGTCGCCTGCCTACAACCCTTGCAAAGGAAAAATTGGTTATAGCCAATGAAGTCAATGGAGTGTCACTGGGCATACAAACCACACTTGAGGGTGAGCCTCATGCCCAGAAGTGGATGCCCAGCACAAAAGGAACCTGAGGGTATTTTTGGAGATTTTTTTTTCTCATGATGTGTGTGTGTGTGTGTGTGTGTTGTGTTTTTAAAAAAAGATTTATTATTATTATGTATACAGTGCTCTGCTTGCATGTGTGCCCACAGGACAGAAGAGGGCATCAGATCTCATTATAGATGGTTGTGAGCCACCACGTGGTTGCTAGGAATTGAACTCAGGACCTCTGGAAGAGCAGTCAGTGCTCTTAACCTCTGAGCCATCTCTCCAGCCCTGGGGACATTTTTTAACCTTACGTGGTTTTTTGCTTATGTATTATAGTTTCTTATTGTGTATGTGTGTGTTTTCTTCGTTTTGTTTTATTCTGGTTTTTTATGGGTAATTTTTTTGTTTGTTTTTGTTGTTGTTTTTTTGGAGGTTTTTTTTTTTCGAGGGGGGGGGTTGTTTGGGTTTTTGGCCAGTTTGTTTTCGAAAGAGAGAGGAAGTGTGAAGTTAGGTGGTGAGGATCTGGGAGGAGATGAAGGATGGGAAACTGGGACCAGAATATGTTGTATGGAGGGGAAAAAAAAAGTACTCAATGCCTGAGAGTGAAATTGTTCAGCTGAAAGGATTACTTGCAAAAGAAGCTGCTGAGCGTGTGCAGGTGCTGCTGCTGCTGTGCGTCCCTCCCAACTGTGGGCCCACCTCACTTTAGAAAGGAGAGATAGGGCGGTCCCCAGCAAAGGGAATCTCTTAACTGTCTGCATAGCCTTCGTTTCCTCATATTCCCTAAAATAGAGCATCCTGTTGCTGTGAAGAGACACCACAGCCATGGCAGTTGGAAACCATTTCACTGGGGCGGGCTTACCTTTCAGAGGTTTAGTCCACTGTCGTCATGGCAGGAAGCATGGCAGCGTGCATGCAGACATGGCAGTGTGCATGCAAATGTGGTGCTGGAGGGGCAGCTGAGAGCTCCACCTCCGGAACTGCAAGGAGCAGGAAGAGAGAGTGACACTGGGGCTGGCTCGAGCATCGGAATCCTCAGAGCCCATGCTCAGTGACACACTTCCTCTAAGAAGGCCACGCCTACTCCAACAAGCCCACAGTTCTAATCCTTTCAAATAATGCCTCTCCCTACAAGCCCGTGGGGGTCATTTTCATTCAGATTGGCTTCACTTTCCCCCCTGTCCAGTAGCAAAGAATCAGTCCCATTAGGTAACTGTGGTCCTGCATAAAAAATGTCAGTGTTGGGTATGTATCAAAGGTGTGACCTGCTTTCATTATTTCTGGTGTATCTTAGTTTGCTAGTTCAAATCGGTCTTTGAAGAGACAAGTGGTCTGACTTTCCATGTGGCAGCAGTGTAGGGAGGTGAAATATAAGATTCCTCAGGGTGAGGTTCAAGAGCAGCCGCCTGTGATGGTAGGAGAGGCTCTCACTGGGAGGTGGGCTATAGTCCTAGCCCTGTGCCTCTTAGGCTCAGAGCCGTGGCCAAGTCACCCAACCCAACTTGAGTCTCCCTTTTGACATCTGTAGGCTGAGGAGCTGGACTGGCTGTCAGGGAAGTGTTGGCTAAAAACATTTTTGCTTTCCAGAGAGAGACCTACAAATGAAGTTTGGCTTTAGGGAGAACCAAGTCCGAGGGAGAAAATCTGCCCAAGGCATAGAACTCAGGATGATGATGGCTAGGGTCTTAGTCAGGGTTACTATTAATGTGATGAACCAGGACCAAACACAAGTAGGAAAGGGAGGGTTTGTTTGACTTAGACTTCCATATCACTGTTCATCACTGAAGGAATTCCGGGCAGGAGCTCAAACAGGGCAGGAACCTGGAGGCAGCTGTTGATGCAGAGGCCATGGAGGAGTGCTGCTTCCTGGCTTGCTCCCTCTGGCTTGTTCAGCCTGCTTTCTCATATAGCCCAGGACTCCCAGCCCAGGGATGGCAAGTGAGCTAGGCCCTCCCTCTCGTAGGCTTGCCTATAGCTCAGTCTTTCAGAGGCATTTTCTCAACTGAGGCTCCCTCCTCTCCACAGATTCCAAAACTTGTGTCATGTTGGCATAAAACTAGGCAGCACAGCTAGTAAGTCGTGTTTAACATGGGGTTTTTAACTGCTTAAAACAGCTGCAGATAGGCCAAGACAAAGACCCTTTAAGTGAGAGCGATCACAGTCAGGTACCTGCAGTAATTTGAGTGGTAATAGCAGTTAACAGAAATAGAAAACACTCTTATACTGTAGTGTTTGATTTTCAAAACATGTGGATTGGCATCCATTTCCTGGTGCAGTTGTACAAATACTTCTGATAGTGGAAATTCTGAGGAGCCATTCTGAATGTGATGAGAGAATAGGACCTGGCCCGTGAGTAGAGCTCAGGAGAAAACTACTGAGTGATCGGATGAGTACTTTCTGACTTCACACAGCAAGAAGAAGGGGGAGGGTTTTTTGTTTTCTTTTCTTTCTTTCTTTCTTTGTTTTGCTTTTGCACACTCCAACTTTCTCTGTGTCCTTCAGTGCACTGGGTTCCACAGCGTTGTTTGTGTTCAGGGATGTTTCTTTGTTCTGGCCACAGCCCTTTGGTTTTGCCACTGATGGGATCCTGAAAGGGCTGGCCCAGTTTGTCTCAGAGTCATCAGGTGGGGCAGCTTATGGCTAGCATCTGCTCTTCTAGAGCTTTCTGCATGAACATGTGAATAATAAATGAGCGCATACTACCTAATATTCCACAGAATACCTAGTTTCTAGTCAGTTCTCTTAGGTTTATGGAAAATGAAATCCGCAAGGTTTTGCTTGTTTTCTCTGTGACTCCTCCCCTTCTGTCCTCTGGTGTCTGGGGAACTTGGTCCCTGTCTCCCAGAGTGCAGAGCTACTCCCAGAAAGCTTAGGTTTCATGCTGCCATTTTGGAACTTGATGCCATTAAAGTCGGCAGATGCTGGCCCACACTGAAACCGTGCGTCCTGCTGCCATCCAGTCCTGGCACTGGAGCTTGGTTGAAGCAAAGGCCATTTCCTGTTGTTTTGGGAGGGACATCAGAAGACGGAAGAAGCTTTCTGTTTGGGACGTGACTGTTTTGCACGTTGAAGGGTCTAGATGCTTAAGGGGAAGAGTGGAGCTTAGATCACAGGCTGTTTACATTCAACCCGCCACAGCCCAGGGCTTGTCCTGACGTCCCTGCGAGGCTGGTGTTTACCTAATAACGATGAGTTTTCAACTGTACCTGAATATGGTCATTTCTGATCAAATTATGTCTCATGTCAGCTTAGAGGCGTGGTAGGCCAATAATGGGGATAGAGCATCTCCCTCTAGTGGAGTGCTGTACTGTAGGAGTAGATGTGGCTCAGGTCAGCTGGCAGATGCGGGAGCCAGAGTGCCATGGATGGCCCTTGAATGTCACATGAAATGGGATGCTGTAGAGGGACCTGACACACTGGATCAGATGAAAGAGGGCCAGCAGGGCACATGCCCAGTTAACATTCATGTCTAATACGTAGAAACAACTCATAATTCTTCATGTATAATATTATTTCCATCTCTTTCGTTCTTCCCGCTGCCCTGCCCCCCCTCCCCTGAGACAGGGTTTCTCTGTGTAGCCTTGGCTGTCCTGGTCTCACTTTATAGACCAGGCTGGCCTCAAACTCACAGAGATCCGCCTGCCTCTGCCTCCCCAAGTGTTGGGATTACAGGCGCGCGCCACCACACCTGGCTTATTTTCATCTCTTGACATGGTTGATACTGTCATCCCTCAGTGTCACATGAAGAAACTGAGGCACAGAAACAATAAACATGTTATTTAAAGGTATACAGATAGTGAAGGATATAAAATTTGGATGTAGCTGAAAAATTGAAAATTTGAATGCAAACCACAGTGTGCCACCTCCTGTAGATGGGAGAAGAGTGAGAACTTGAAAATCGCAAAAGCTCCGAGGTCGGGATCTGGTGGGATGATGTTACCCCATCACTACTTCCTGTTCCACTGAGATGTGAGGAGGTGAGGAATTCCCGCTGCTAACTCCCACTGCCACAGAGCTGCCTGGCACAGTGGACTGTACCCCTCAAACCAGGAGCCAAAATAAGCCCTTTCTCCCTTAAGTGACACTGTCGGCTATCTGTTTAAAGCCATAAAAACAACAGGACAGGCTGTTCTCGGGGGACAGTGTCGCCAGAGAAATTAGAGGTGAAGGACGTCGAGTCCTAGGTGATGTGAGTGGGCTTGGCGCTGGAGCTGGGGAGACGAGGACAGGGAAGGCCTCCGGGGGGTGAGAACCAGGCTCACACAGCAGTGGGCAGCCACGGCCGATCTTACCGAATGATTTCAACTCAGATCCGAAGCCTGGGAAGCTTTGTCTCAGCTGGAGGAACTGTGTGTGTGAACAGTGTGTGTGAACTGTCTGTGTGGACTGTGTGTGTTCATGGCTTTCTCCCAGAAGGTGGCCAGAGCAGCGTGTGAGCGGTGGGTGGGTAGGGGAAGTTGGAAAAGTTGTCAGCGTCATAGTCGAATGGGACTAAGGGGTCTCTTTGAGGAGTATTGGCTGTTTCCTGTGAGTAGTGGGAAGGCACCAAAGGTTAATGAGGCACACAGCTTGCTCCGATGGGAGAGGCAGGATGCTAACTGCATGCATCTCCTTGGAGGGGCTGAGGACGGAGCGTGGCTGGGGTAGAGCCTTTAGGGGGAAGTCCTTCTTGCCTAAAGTCCTAAGCATCAGCGTTGCAGCTCACATGCTCTCCCTGCCTGTGAGGTGGGAGGAGCCTGGCCCCAAGCAAAGGTTCCTGGTGCTCAGCTTTGTGTCAGGGTTCACAGCAGCGAGACTTCATGCCCCTGTGAGCCGCTCGACCGCCAGTTTATGCCTGTCTGTGTATGCAGAGGAAAACCAAGATGTGTGCTTTCAAAGACTTAACTGTTCCCCCTCCTCTTCCTATTATTACTATTGTTGTTTTTATTGGCATTGATATTTACGACGTATTCTCTTCTATGTAGTAGGTGCTTTGAGACAATACCTGGAAATACTACGATTGCGTGCCTTGTTGGAGGCATCTTTTCCTCCCAGAAGGAGCCTCAAAACAGGAACATAGTAAATCATTTATTCAGTGCCCATAACCCATCCCACTTTCCAACAAAAACTTGGCTGGATTGGGCGTGGCATGTTCCGAGCCTGGCAGTAGATAGTCTAAGTAACACCACAATTCCAAGGCTCAGTTCCACAGATTTCCCTGTAGTGAACACAGCTATGTGACTTGATTTTAACCATTCAGGCCCTAGAATAAGTCCACTGAGATGAGGGTGGGTTTTCAGGCAAAGTGGTTAGCATCCTGATAAAACAAGACAAATTAACCTATGTCACTCTTCCATTCTTTTTTTTCCTGGATGCTGATGAAATGACGGAATCAGAGCAGCCATCCTGTCATCATGAGGGGGAACAAAAATAAAGGAAAGGTTGGGCTGTAGAGACGGCTCATTGGTTAAGAACACTGACTTCTCTTCCAGAGGATCTGGGTTCAAGTCCCAGCACCCACATGATAGCTTACAACTGTCTGTAACTCCAAGATCTGACATCCTAATACGGCCACACAGGCAAAAAACAAAACAAAACAAAACAAAAACAAAAAAACAAAACAATGCACGTAAAATAAAAACAAAATAAAATTAAAAAAAAAAAAAGGAAAGGCAAAGAGCATATAGAATTGGCTGCCTTTACATCATTGCTGCTTAGCCACCAGCAGCCCTGAGCATTCCAACTCCTTATTTGTTGAATCTGTTCTTATATAGGTTTTCTGATAAAAAAACAAACAAACAAACAAACAAACACAATGTTAGATGTAGTAAATTGAAAGCTATTACGAGCCTTTTCCTATATGCTGTGATGGGTTTGTAAATGTCCGTGATCTTCAGGATGACCTTTAGCCTGCTTGAAAACAACTTCTGAAAGGAGAGTTTAATACCTTGTATTGAAAAATGTTCACAGTTGGGAGTGATGAGTTGTGGACTTATAAATGTAATTTTCAGGATAAATGAACTTAGGTGTATGAACTCTCCGTAGCAACTACCGCCGAGCTACTGTTCACGGGCAGTATCTTCTTAGGGTCTTTTTTATGACAGTCTCAGTTTCTGAGTACATTGTGTGTGTGTTTATGGCTGTGGCGGAAATGATAGCTACACTCAGGGTAACAGCATAAATAGTCTGATGTTTTGAAAATGTGGAGCTCCAACAGGCTTTATTGGATTTCAGGGTAATAGCATTATTAAATTTTCTACCTCTTTCCAAAATGTGCTGTGGCCGGGATCCAAGCTGGTGTCTTAGAGAAGTCTCAGGCTCTGGACATCGATGGGGGAGGTTTTATCTTGGGTTGCTCGGTCACTCAGGTGGGGTAAAGAAAGTAACTGGATTTTCTTCTGTGTCCTGTTAGACTGTGTGCCTTGTGCAGGGGTGGACGGCAGGAACGGTCAGTGACACGCCTCCTGGAGAAGGGGGAGGAGATGGGGACTGTGCACGGGACCATGGGGGAGCGAAGGTTCTAGACACGGGGGAGACACATTTGAAGAGAAAGGGACTTGGAACTTCATCTAATAAAAGTCCTGCTTTTGGTCATGGCCTTGTGATTTGAGGCCTAGAAGGATTTAAGTCGTTTACTGAAAAAAGAAACCTTGGAGTCACTTCCTTTTTGTTTTTGTTTGTTTGTTTGTTTTTAATTAATTCATTCTTTGTTTCTTTTTTGAGATTAGAATGTAATTGCATCATTTCCCCCTTTCCTTTCCTCCTCCAAACCCTTCCCACACCCCTCTTGCTCCCTTTCAAATTCATGACCCCTTTTTTCACTAGTTGTCATATATATATATGTACTTATATAGCTATTCCTAAATATATAAATCAACGTGCTCAGTCTGTATAGTGTTATCTGTATGTATACAGGGCCGGCCGTTTGGTTTTGGGGAACCAGTCGGTTTGCTCTTCCGTGGGGAGGCCCGCTTCTCCTGCTCCCAGCATTCCTTAGTTGCCTGTAGTTCTCTGTGTTGGGTTGAGGCGTCCTGGGCTTTCCCCATCCTTGTGAGCATGCCGTTTGCCCTTCCTTGACCAGCTCACGGTTAGGCAGTCATGCCGGTGAGAGACTTGATGGGTATAGCTTCTACCATTCACAGAAGAGCACCTCAAAGAGCCGGAGCCCAGAACCTCAAGGCTCAGTCCTGCGTTTGGACCGCCTCATTTTCCCCACTGAAAAGGGAATTTCTTGCAGCCCCAGGCACTTGTGGGCAGCATCAGAGAAACCACTGGGCTCGCTTCCGTGCCGTCTGGAGAAGTCATGGCGCTCTTGCGAGGAATCACAGGCACGTAAACTCAGGACTGTGTGAGAGGCTGGCCAGGCTGAGCACAGTAGACCAAGACCCTTGGGTGTTGCAAGCGTTCAGTGGGCTCCTGGGAGAGCGAGGTGTCAAGTCAAGGCCCTGTGTTTTCTGTCAGGTGGCAGAAAACAGATCATGGGGCTACGTACTCAGGGTGAACTGGGGTGAATTGGTTAGTTTGGCAGATTGAGCCAGGACTAAGATGTTCTTAGGGGTCCACAATAGGTTTTGTTTTTTAAGTGGTAGGTGAAAGCTTTTAAAATAATTAATGATGTGATGATAGTGGTCTTCTTCTTTTGTTGTTGTTGTTGTTGTTGTTGTTATTATTATTATTATTATTATTATTATTATTATTATTATTACTACTACTACTACTACTACTACTACTACTACTACTACTACTTTGAAAACTAAAATATAATTACATCACTTTGCCCCTTACCTTTCCTCCTCCTCCTTTGTATCTTCCTGTGCTTTCTCTTGAATTCATGGCCTCTTTTTCTTTCATAGTTACTGTTACACACACACACACACACACACACACACACACACACACACACACACTCCCCTACATACAGAAATACAGTCCATTAGTGTTCTTTTGCTTGTACATACATGATTTCAGGCCTGACCTCTTGGTGTAGGATAGCCAATTGGGGGGGTCTCATCTTCCCCAGGGAAGACTGTTTCTCTTGCTTGCAGCACTCTAGCCTGTAGTTCTTTGTCTAGCGATGGACTATGTAACGTGGCCCCTACATAGACATGTTAGCGTGTAGACATGTTAGCATGTCTGTTGGTGTTCTTCCTTATTCAGGTCCTGTTTAGGAAGCCATGCCCTTGAGGGATCATGGGTGATGCTTCCCTGTCGTTTCTAGGAGACATAGTCTCACAGCAGGTTACCTGGCCCTTTGGCCCTTAAGCCGTTCCTCCACCTCTTCCAGAATGTTCCCTGACTCTTAGGTACAGGAGTTGTGTTGTAGATGTATCAGTTGGGACTGCATTTTGACTGGCTAGCTGTTTTCTATAATGGTCTACATCTGCAAAGGGAAGTTTTTTTGATGAGGGGTGAAAGGACAGATGTTTGCGATGCAGCTAGGAATTGGGCTGAGCTAGTAAAGTGATGGTACTGGGTCCCCTCTCGGCTCAGTTAGTAAAGTGATGGTACTGGGTCCCCTCTAGGCTCAGTTAGTAAAGTGATGGTACTGGGTCCCCTCTCGGCTCAGCTAGTAAAGTGATGGTACTGGGTCCCCTCTCGGCTTGGTTAGTAAAGTGATGGTACTGGGTCCCCTCTAGGCTCAGTTAGTAAAGTGATGGTACTGGGTCCCCTCTAGGCTCAGTTAGTAAAGTGATGGTACTGGGTCCCCTCTTGGCTCAGCTAGTAAAGTGATGGTACTGGGTCCCCTCTCGGCTTGGTTAGTAAAGTGATGGTACTGGGTCCCCTCTAGGCTCAGTTAGTAAAGTGATGGTACTGGGTCCCCTCTCGGCTTGGTTAGTAAAGTGATGGTACTGGGTCCCCTCTAAAATCCATGACCTTACTATCTTCAGGTGGTTGCCGAGGGTCGCAGTATCAGGCATGATTTTCTTCCTGTTGAATGTGCCTTAGAGAGCTCTTGGTTACCTCGCAGAGGCAGTGCCACTATGACAGGGCTAGTATGCCATGCTGGTTGTAGCGCATGGTCTTCACTGTGCCTCCACCACTCTGAGTGCTTTACACATGCTGACCTGTGTAATTCCCTCACAAGCCTTAAGCGCCAGGCACTCTGTCTCTTATTTTCTAGTAAGGAAGCTGAGGTGACGTGACTCACCCAGAGAACTAACTGCTCCTAGAAAGTGGTGAAGTGGAGGTCAGGAGAGATGGTGTGCCCCCCAAGTCCAGCTCATGGTGGCCTGGGGTGTGTGCCTGTGGTGGTGATGGAAGATGCAGGGCGTGTGTGTGGAGGGGGTTGGGGAGACAGTGAGGGGAAGGCACATTACAGGCTCAGTGGGTATCAGTGACTGCATATGGTGGCAGTGGAGGTGACAGCAGGGAAATTCAGCTTAGAGCTTTTCTCAGGGCAAGTTGATGGTGTTAGGACCCTGGCCAACTGTGGGGGCTCAGGAGTATTGGGGTGACAGATGGCAGGGATATGCAGATGACTTGGGATAGTAGTAAATGAGACGTATTGGGAGAGTGGTTGCATTAGTTACTTTTTTCTTCACTGGGACCAAACACCTGACAGAGAGCAAGAGCTTATGGGAATAAGATTTAGCTTGGTTTGCAGTACAGTCCACCATGGCTGGCAAGGTGTGGCAAGTGCTACACAGCTAGCCTAAGCTGTCACCCCTCTGCCAGGCCTTCCAGCTAGGTCCAACACCCTCAAAGGTTCTATACCCCAGTACCAGCTGGGCAGCAACTGTTCCCACATACAAGCCTGTGGAGGACCTTTCACACCCACGCTGAAATAGATTTTAAAGAATCTTATCTTCTTGCTTTGTGACCAACTAGTGCAGGAGTCTTAACCCAAGTTTGGGGGAAACCACCGAGAAAGAAGCTTCTCAAGTGGACGCTCTTTAAACTGACAGACTTCCCTAAGCTCTTCTGCCTTAGCGTAGTACGTGGCATGAAAGGGTCTCAGCGGCTTTTTGTGTCTCTGTGTGAACAAGACACGGAGACAACTGCTTGCTGTCTACCTTGAGAAGCAGTGGAAGGTGAGGAGGAGGATTGTGTGTGTGTGTGTGCCCTAGGTCAGCCCTAGGTGTCATTCCCAAGAAGCTATGCGGCTTGTATTTTTGAGACAGGGTGTTTCTTGGGGTCCAGGACTTGCTGGCAAGGCTGTAGCTGCCTCCACCTCCCCAGTGCACAGACTGTACATAAGCCCACATCACGTCACCCAGCTTTTTATGTGGGTGTTGGGGACTGAGCTCGGGTACCTATGTTTGTGTGGAAAGTGCTCTCTGCTGACTGAGGTACCTCCCCAGCAGCCCCTTGAGTAGAGTTCTCATGAGGAAAACCAGTGGTGGCCAGGCGGAGAAAGACCTAAGGGTTTCTCTGTGCACTCATGCTCTATGTTAGGACAAACCCTGGTTCTTTTCTGGGTCCTTAGCCCAGGTCAAGACTGGACATCATTTTCTTCCGTCCTGCTTCCCTCCCAAGGACTGGTCCTGATCCATGCATCCTCTCTAAGCCCAGGCCCAGACACAAGGCTAAGAAGAGGCAGCTGATGCCCTTGGGCAAAAAAACCTTAAAATGCCCTGAAGGGGACTAGAAAACATAGGGTTTTCAATCAGAGATGTATTTCATTGCCTTTTCTCTGGGTGGGACAGTTTCTTCTGTCTCCTCCCCCTTTCCCCCACCTTTCCCCCTCTCCCAGCATATCTCTCTCCCTCTCCCTCTCCCTCCCCCTCCCTCTCTCTCTCACACACACACACACATCAGGCGAGTTTCTGGGTGTGTGAGGTTGGTCGGTGTGACTGCACTTATTTTCGCCTTCAGTTATGGCCCAGGGAAAGATGATGTTGCCGAGTCCCGTGGAGCTGATGCAGCTGCACAACTGCTCCAGGCTCAGCGTCCCAGGGAGCTTGTAGGGAACTAGCTGGTCGTCAGCTCCCATCACAGCATCTGGAAAGCAGTTTGCAGTGTGGGTTTTGATCCTGTTCTAGCGCGCGCGCGCGCGCACACACACACACACACACACACACACACACACACACACACACACACACTAACACAGTGGGTCCTTCGTGCTAAGAGAGCAGCAGCCGCAGCAGCAGCCGCAACAGCAGTTTATTATTCTTGTCCATCCCAGAGTTCCAAAGAGCCTTCTTATAAGGCAGCAAAACAGGAATCCTTCTCCCAGGTGAAATCCCTCAAGAGGTGATTGCACACAGGAGGAAAAGTCTCGAGGAAGGGAGGGGCGTGTTCTCAGAGCAGTAAACATGACTAGCTAACCAAGATAAACACAGACATGGAAGCTGCTAGAAACAGGACATGAAACAGCAAGACAGGCAGGCAGCCCAGTCGGGCCTGGTTCCTACAATTGGAATCCTTCTTGTAGAAGACTGAATGAGGAAGCTATTGACTAGAATCTGTATCCTTCATTCACCGATGTGCTTATGTAATAAGTAGTACTTTATGATCTCTGTGCCTGGCTCTCTTTGTGGTCCTGTTGCCTTTAGCTTAGCCTTGGTTAATAGCATCAGCGCCATCATGTCAGGGTAATGGACCTCCATTAATGAGACATTGAAAATATTGTTCGAGGGGGAAATGCCCTTGCTAAATTGTTTTGTCTTCAGAGCCTTTATGCTTCATCCCAGAGGCGCAACCGTGTGTGTGTGTGTGTGTGTGTGTGTGTGTGTGTGTGTGTGTGTGTGTACACATACATGCATAGGAAGGCAGAGGGCAACTTTAGTGTCATTCATCAGGAGCTGCTTTTAGAGATAAGCCCCGGGCTTTCTCGTTAGGCTTTGCTGGCCGTCCAGCGAGCCCCAGGACCTACTGTCTCTGCAGCACATAACACTCACTATGCCTGGTGCCTCTTTATTGAGTGCTGGAGATAGGAACCCACATCTTCATATTGACTGAACATCTCCCTGGCCCCCACAACTATAATCTTAATGCAAAACTTGGAGTGGCTTGGCACCAAGCCCTGAGTTTTTGTTTGTTTGTTTGTTTGTTTGTTTTAAATATCAGTATGATTTTACGGAAAGCTGGGCACTTGCAGTGAATGCTGGCCCAACCCATTGCATTACCTACCGCTGAGGTGGCATTTCTGCCAGTCTTTATTTTTAATATTTTGATTAATATTTTCTTCAAAAAATGTTACACAGCCTACATAGGTTGCTCGAAATCCCCAATTTCACATTAAGATATAAATGAAGTTAAGCAGTTCTACACTCAACAACACTGGATTCGGTTGCCCAACACGGATCGAAAGTACTTGGTTTGTGTTAGATTTCATAAAATGCATTTGAAAAAGTACACTCATCTATACACAGAGTCACAACCCTACTTAAATATTTCCCACTGAGGGTCAGATGTCAACTTATGAGATTGTATCTACATGTAAAGTCAAAAATTCAGCTCTTAAGTTGTACTGGCCGTGTTTTCAACTCTGTGTTGCCAGCAGCTGCCCTGCTGTGTATACAGCCCTGCTGTAGGTTGTTCTTAAAAGCATACACATAGGCAGAAAGCTGCTGCGCTGCTTTTGTGTCCTCTTAGGCTGCTGTTACTGTAGAACTGGTCTAACTGGTCTAACTGGTCTACCTTCCGAAGGCCTTTCGGAAACCATGCTGTTAGATCGGTCCATTCACTTTTCTATTGCTGTCATAAGACACCGTGACCAAGGCAATTTACGTAAGAGTTTATTGGGGCTCCCAGTTCTAGAGGGTGAGTCCGTGACCGTCATGGTGGGCAGCCTGGCAAGAAGCAGGCAGGTATGGCACTGAAGCTGAGAGCTTACGTGTGATCCACAAGATCACACACAGAGACAGAAAGCTGGAGGGCTAACTGAGGGTGGGGTGAGGCCACACCTCCTAATCCTTCCCCAACAGTTCCACCAACTGGAGGCCAAGTATTCAAATATAAGAGCATATGGGGTGGTGGGGGTGGGAGGTGTTCTCTTTGAAATCACTACGTTACCAAGGAGAAATAGTTCATAGTTCGTGTTTCAGCTTCAAGGCCAGGGGATGCCTTGCTCATTGTAGGGTTGGATAGATGTTTTTCCAGCTAAATCCTGTTCCTACCTCATTCTGTCCTACCTGCCACCTCTTCTGTCCTTCATTCTGTCCCAGAGCTTGGTTCTTCGCCCCAGCTTGGTTCTTCGCCCCCAGAACACACACATTTCCTTGACTTGAGTACTTTTGTATTAAAACCCCTCTCTCCCTATGCATGTTCTGTGAGAAGAAGAATTATTTTTGTTCCCTAGTGGATTTCCTGATGAATTCAACATACATGGCACAGGCACCTGTGCAATGGGCAATGGGTAATATATAGTTACCACCTAGGACAAGTAGGGAATATGTAATAGATAGTAATATAAACAATGGCATATGGATACACACACACATCCATACACAACACACACACACACACACAATTATAAATGGTCACAGTGCAGGGCAAGTTCAAAATATGTGGTAGATACTGTTGCTAGTGGCACTGGCTAGGAGTATCTGTATTAATATGGAGTTTGTTCAGGTCAAGGGAACAGGAATATTTTAGGGGTTCTGTATACTAAAAGTATGCAGCGGACACTCAGGCACGTCACTCTCTTCTTGACCCGCTGCATTACTTTATCTGTTTACTTTCAAGAAGTATCTATCACCTCCTCTTTGCCTGCGCATGTCATATGAAACACACTGAAGACAAAGAAGCAGAGTGAATTGTGAAATGTTTTAAGGAGCTGCGACACGCGAGAGCAAAGACAGTTGGGTGCAGAAGAAGCACCTCCTGGTGTTTCAGGACAGCCAAACAAACCCACCCCTTCAGTTACAGCGGAGTAATGAGCCCAGTCCCCAGCATGTGGAGACATAATTAGGCCTGCGCTGTGGGCCAGCGGACCAGGTGTCAGCTCATTATCTGAATCATAAAGTCGAAAGTTAGGCCATTAAAGGGTTACTAGTTTGGAAGCAGTTAGATTAGAACATAAGAGTCTTGGAAAATAGGAGTTTTACCAATTAAATTATACTTTAGAAAATATCCAGCCTTTAACTGTTCTCTTGGAACTTTCCATAGAAGTGCAATGTGCATGCAGAAATGTGCACGTGAGGGCACGGCTCATGACAACACAACTTGAATTTCCTTGTCGGTCAAGACTCGCTCCGTCGCCTTGACCAGCACCCCTGGGGCCACTCTCATGGGGCTATTTCCTTTTCCTCTCTCAACCCCTGCGCCCTGTCCTGGCACACAGAAGTTTTTCCTGTCTTTGTACTTTATATAATGGAATCGTGCAGTCCCACTCCTAACCTAAGGCATTGGGTTATCATGTGGGGTGACATTTCTGACAGTGACTTCCCTGAAAACAAATCCTGTCTTTAGATTTCCTTATGACATAATTAAGTTGGTGTGTGTGTGTGTGCATGTGTGTGTGTGTGTGTGTGTGTGTGTGTGTGTGTGTGTGTGTGTGTGTGTGTTTAGGCCAGTGGTCAGCCTTGAGAGTCTTTTTGAGAAACTGTACACCTTGTTTTGTGAGGCAGGGTCTCTCCTTGGGGCTTGCTAATTCGGCTAGGGCGGCTGGCCAGTGTTCTTTGGTCTTCATCTCCCTGGCACAGAGACTAAAACATACACTGGTGATCATGCCTGGTGTGTGTGTGTGTGTGTGTGTGTGTGTGTGTGTGTGTGTGTGTGTGTGTGTGTATTTAGGGGATCCGAGCAGACTCTCATGCTTATGGCAAGCCCTTCACTTCCTGAGCTATCTCCTCAGCCCCTGTTTAGGGAAGCTCCTGTGAAAATGCATGTTTGTGTGAGTGTGCATCTGTTTGCTTGCACTCCTGTGTGTATGTGTGACCCAGGTTCAATCCCCAGCACCCACATGGCAGCTCGCAACTGTCTAATTCCAGTTCCAGGTGACTCGACACCCTCACACCAACGCACATAAAATAAAAATAAATTTAAGAAGGAAAAAATAGTTTTTACTTTATCTAGGCATTGGGGAAATGGATCGATGGGTACTGTGCTTGCCCTGCAAGTATGTAGACCTGAGTTGAGATGGCCACCACCTACGTAAGAGCCGGACGTGACTGAGCATGTCTGTAGCCCTAGCGTTGGCAGTGGGCTGGTGGGGAGGGGGAAACACACTGGCAGAGGCAGCAGAGGTGCAGGGCAACCCCTGGGGCTCACTGACCGGCTGGTCTAGCCAGATGTTGAGCTCTGTGATGACAACCTGCCTCAGAAGGAAGGTGGAAGGCAATCGTGGGGGACACCTGATGTCAACCTCTACACCGCCTCCCACACTAATGTGAAAACACACCTTTTACTCAAGTGACGTCATGCCATGGTACGCATAATATTCATTTCTCAGCCTTAGCGTGCTTAGGACTTTCCCAGAAGTGGGGTCCACCACCTAACAGTTTCTCAGACGTTCATAAGTAACCCTCCCACAGTCAGGGAGATGGGTGTGTCTTATTTCCTGTGCCTGTGCCGTGCTCCCTGCGTGGTCTGGCTTCTGCGTCTTTACACAGCAGAGCCTCTGTCACTCAGGCTGCCGTTCGCTTACTTTGGACTGATGTTTTTAGGTTTATTGGACACTGTTCTTCTCTGGGAACTTATCCCGATCCTTTGCTCACTTTTCTACAGACTTATTCATGTTTTTCTTAATGATTTCAAGGAACCCTTTCTGTATATAACGGTCTTCTAATGGGAAAAAAATTTTCAGGTCTTTAAAAAACTTTTTTACCATGATTTTTGCCACTTTTTAATTTTCAATCTAGTTTTAATTTTTACAAGGCAAAGTTCACTAGATTTTTTTTTGTCCTTAGTGGCTTCTGCTTTGCTTGTCTGGCAGGAAAATGCATTGGGAGCTTGAGACAGACAGACTTGCCTGGGGCAGACAGAGATCTTAGTGTGGCAAATGCGGTTCTACAGCAATTGGAAACCAAATGCAAAGTGGTGTGAGCAGTTCTGAATCAGTAATGCTTATACGTAATCTAACCTTTTTTTCCCCCACTTTGGACTGTATTTGGAAGGAATGTTTAGTTCTGTGCCTTTTCTTTTTATGCTTTGTTATTTGAGATTCTAACTTCTGAATTTTTTTTTTTCAATTTTAGATCGCAAATTATAACCCATCCCCTGTACCATTGCTGACGCCCAGCGATCCATGTCAGAAGTACTTTCAGGTCAGATATGGTTTTATATACCTCAGTACACAGAAACGATTGAATGTAAAAGCTTGATAATATGTATGGTAGATGGTTATTTTAATGTTAAACTCATGATTTGCTAAAATAGCATTTTAAAATTTTCATTGTTATTTATACGCAATAGAAAAAGTAAGCATATAGAAAATAAAAGGTCATGCGAACTTAACCACGTGTATGTTGTTGCTTACCGCTGATGTCTTATGAAAAAACCATAGTTGACTGTGGCAAGAAACTAAAGCTCAGTTTTCAGCACTGGAATTGTGGTCGCCTGTGGACTGTTGCCCCACAAGTAGAGGAGAAGGGGGTTGCTGTTGAGTCTTTGTAAACAGCATCTCATGCCATGGGATTTGTCAAGACTAGAGGTTTCCAATTCAGTGTTCCCTTGGTTCTAATTCTGATTAATTCCAGGCCTGAGGACGACTGCCGTGACTTTATTGCACGCCCCGCTCTGTGTCTGACGGATGCTAGTCTGTACACAGTGTGGTTTGGGATTTGATTCTTGACCTGGCAGTAATATGAGAAAAAGCCAATTGCATAACCCTTTGAGTTAAACTCTAGGACTAAGTGGCAAACAGTGCCTAGCTTCTCTGTTTCCCTGGACAAGCACCAGTTCTGAGTTTCTAAAACACTTAGACTTAACCATGTGTCAGTGTCTTTAAATTCCAAAGTTAACCTTATCATTAAATAGTCTCAGCCCTCTTTTTTTGTTGCATAGAATTCTGCATATTATGTTTTCCACAAAGAGGTTTAAAAAAATAAAAGTGAACACTGAGTTCTTGGTATTAATATATGAAAGGCAAGACAATTACTTTAAAAATATATTAATTTATTATAATTTATTCAGATTATATCCCTATTGTTACCCCCTCACTTGTATCTTCCTGTTCCCCCTCCCTCCTTCTTCTGCCCTATTCCCCTCCCCTAGACCTCTGACAGAAGGGGACCTCCTCCCCCACCATATGACCACAGCCTATCAGGTCTCATCCAGATAGCCTGCTTCTCCTTCCTCTGTGTGCCACCAGGCCTCCCCACCAAGGGAAGTAATCAAATCAGGGCACCAGAGTTCATGTCAGAGGCCGTCCCCTCTCTTCCCACAACCATGGAGAACGCACTGTCTATTGGCTATATCTGAACAGGGGGTCTAGGTTTACTGCGTGCCTTGCCTTGGTTGGTGCAACTGTTTGTACAGGACCCCCTGGGGAAATTTATTTTAATTTTTAAAAATTGTGTATGTGTGTGTGTATGTGTGTGTGTGTGTGCGCGCGCGCGCGCGTGCGTGCGTGCGTGCATGCGTGTGTGTGTCTCACATATGTCCCTGGTGCCTGCAGAGGTCAGAAGAGGACACAGAATCCCATGAGCTAGAGTTACGGATGGTTGTGAGCCACCACGTGGGGGCTGGGAATGGAGTCCAGCAGGTCCTCTGCACGAGCAACGCGTTCTCTTATCCACCAAGCCATCTCTCCAGCCCCAAGAAATCCACTTTTACTAAGAAAATACAAACAAACAAAAACTGTTGGGGGGAAATGTGATAGACCTAAGCTTATGTGGGACAGTCAGAAGTGCAAATCTGATTCTTAGAGACCCAAAAACATGCTACAATGGTTTGAAGAAGGATTAGATTTTAAATATATATATGGTGCATGTCTTTAATACTAACACTTAGGAGGCAGAGGCAGGAAGATCTTTATGAGTTGGAGAACATCAAGGTCTACACAGAGAAACCCTGTCGCAGATAGATAGATAGATAGATAGATAGATAGATAGATAGATAGATAGATGGATAGATGATAGATAGATTAAATAAACAAATAAAATAGACATTTTAGCTAATCTTAATGGGATTGTTGATACTCCCCAGTGAATTTGGGGTAGGGAGGGTCATTCTACACCCTTTTAGGGTTCCACCACCCTATACCCTGCTTGAGTAGATGGGAGGGTGGAAGCTTCACTGAAGTCTGGGTTCCATCACATAGCCCGTAGGGTAGGCTGTGACCCCTGATGGGGTGGGACTCCTCCAAGCTGCAGCTGTCTTAGAATTACACACATTCCTGTGCACAACCCCCTCCCATGTTCCTGAAAATACGCCTAACAAACCCACTAGTTCACTGAATAAATAAAGGATCAGTACATAAACTGTACATTTTAAGTACTGAGGATAATTCCTTTTAGAATTCTTTTGTTAATGTAATGAAATAGATTCATGATCAAAACAATAAAAGAACAAGGCCAACGAGTGCATAAAATAATGTGCTTCCGTCTAAATGGAGGGAGAACAGTCAGTCCCTTCTAGAATTCTCTCTTCTTTCAGATTTATCCATCCCCTTTGAAGTTATTCAAGTTGCTTTATTTCTTGGTGACTGTAAAGGTGTCTTAGTTACTGCTCTATTGCTGTGAAGAGACACCGTAACCACAGCAACTCTTATAAGTTTCAGGGGTTTAGTTCATTGTCATGGCAGGAAACACGGTGGCACGCAGGCAGACAGGGTGCTGGAGGAGTGGCTGAGAGCTCGCCACCCAGACCCACAGGCAGCAGGGAGACAGACAACCCCAAATCCCACCCCCAGTGACACACTTCCTCCAACAAGGCCACACCTCCTAAACCTTCTCAAGTAGTTCCACTCCCTGATGACTAAACACTCAAATATAGGAGCCTGTGGTGGCCATTCTTAGTGAAATCACCACTTTAAAAGAAAGCTACTGCTGTTGGGTGTGGATGAAGCTCGTACCAAAATTTATAAGAAAAGCAAAAAAGAAAAAGTGTTGTTTCCATGGCGTATCTTATTCTAAACACCTACTCTACCCTCAGAAATTCACATGGAATCCACTAAAAGGCGTTCTGACCGGCCTCTGGCATGAGGTCTGCCTTCTTCAGACCCCGAGGAGCTGTGATCACAGGCAACCTTCCACATTTTGTACCGTCATCTGTCTAGAAAATGCCTGCCCGTCCTTGAAGGTTGGGCTCAGGCTTGCCTTCTGAGCCTGCCGCAGTGCACAACAAAGTAATCTTCCTGTTTCGTAGATTTTTGCTCTTTGCTTTTTTTCTTAATGTTATTTCTCCTTTTGGAATTGACTTTCATGCCGGCTTGTTGGTTGCTCAGGAAAGCAAGTAGTGTTTCCTTTCAGTTCCCACGCCTGAGCATTGACTGTGTTCCTCAGACATGACCATGGAAGTCTAGAGTGTCATTAAAAATAGATTCATCTCTAAAAGACAAAGAGGCTTTTCCAAAGCGAGGATGTAGCTCAAAAACGGATAGAGCAAAGTATCCTTGGGGAAGGGGTCCCATCTGAATAATTTCCTAATTCTCACAAAGACGCGCCCACTCCACTTTGTATTTCCCAAGTGGCCACTCAGTCACATGTGCCGGGTGTGGTAGTCTCCCTCTTAGCTACCGGTGGCTTTCTGCCTGTCCCTCCATCTAACTCAGCTTTCCCTCCCTTGAGACGCCTTCTCCGAACTGGTGTATTCATCTCAAATACTGTGTTTTGATAAGATCCATTACCCAGTTCTGACACTGTGAGTTTGTATAGTAACTTTGTCTCTCTGTCTCTCTCTGTCGCTTTCTCTCTCTCTCTCTCTCCCCCTCCCCCCCAGATCAGGTTAAGCTTTAAAAAAAAAATCTCATGTTCATTTTCATAGCTGACAGAAAAAAGTTTCTCTGTTCACTGTGTGGAACGTGCTGTTTGGAATGCGTGTGTGTAGTTGAATGGCCAGCCTATGCTAACTCAGGATCTCTCTCTCTCTCTCTCTCTCTCTCTCTCTCTCCCCAGATCAGGTTAAGCTTTAAAAAAAAAAATCTCATGTTCATTTTCATAGCTGACAGAAAAAAGTTTCTCTGTTCACTGTGTGGAACGTGCTGTTTGGAATGCGTGTGTGTAGTTGAATGGCCAGCCTATGCTAACTCAGGACTCAGTTTCCTCATCGGCTCCCTGTGTCTCGGCTCTCCTCAGTTCCCTTGCACTGTCAAACAGAGCTAGCCCAGGGGCAGTTAGGGTGCAAAGCGCACAGGAAGCCCTGAGGTAGGTTGAGCTTAGGGGCTGAAACAACTTTCTCATGGACCGTGGGAGCCAGCCTGTGAAGCTGCTTCCCGCCCTGGACTGTCCCATGGAGCTAACTTGCAGTCTCCCTGTGGCCAGGTCGCCTTCTCCTGACATCAGCCCATGTTCTTAGAGGACCTCTTATCAGCCCCGGCACAGTGAAGGTTTGCTTCTGTGCATAATACCAGGAAACCTACTTTATTTTGCCTCTCCCTCCCTAAAAGGAAGGGGGGGGGGAATCTGAGTTTATTTCATTTCCTTTATACTTTGATATGTGGATCAAAGGTGACATTTCTCGGAGTAGAAGTTTTGCAGTTAACTCCTCAGTGGCAATAGAATTTCATGGTAGAAAAGGGAAAAAATGTGCAAGTTTTCTTCGAGTGTGGGTTACACTTTGGGCCTCCATGGCCTGTTTGTTAATCCCTCATCCTCAAATCATGCAGGACAGAGACAGGGACAGAGGGGGGGGATTTGCTATCTTGGGTGGACATAGAGGTCTCCAAAAAGGAAAGGAATACGGGCAGACGGGCAGCCACCCTGGCTGTGGGATCCAACCCCGGTCTTCCCCAGTGGACCCTTGAGTTAAAAGGGCTGTGTGGCTACACCACCCCTGGCACTGGGACCCTTGTCACTCACTGATGGAGGAGGCTGCCTTTATGGGATTAAAAAGGCTCTGGCCTACTTAGTCTTGGTGGGCTTTATAGTGAAGATACTTGTGCTTTGGCCAAGGCTATTTCAGTTGCAAAAAGTTCAAGACATCAGTGTGTCGGCCTGAGAGCCACATGGCTATCAGATGTAGGCTCCGTCTGTTGCAGGGGTCTGAGCGATGTCTTCTGTCTGTCTCTGGGCTCTGCCTTCTTTCTTAGATTGACGTCCAGGCAGCCTGCCTCCCTTCCTGGTGAGCGGGCTGCCTCCCTTCCTTTGAAGCTGTGGGTTTAAGCCTAGTAGAGAGACGTGTGTGCATCTTTACCTGTTCTTCCTTTCTTCCTCCTCCTTGTTGTCTTGTGAAACTGAGCCTCACTGTTGAGCCCAGGCTGACTTCTAACTGGTGGCTATCCCCCTGCCTCGTTCTCCCAAATGCTGGGTCACCTTTGGCTGCTTCCTCTCTTCTAAGCACTGTGTGGAGTCTCAGAAATAATGTTGTGTGGGTGGAAAGATGAGCCTTAACCAACCGCTAGAACTGTGGAGATTTGCTGCTCTGACTGGTCGTGTAACACACTGTGTATACACACGTACGTGCGCACGCGCACATACACAGGAGGTACAAGCTTGCAACATTTGTGCTGAACCCCTGACCCCGAGAGTCATAAGGGACTCTTCCTTCTTCATCAGTTTTGTTCACTGCTACAGCCTCAGCTTAGAAACGTGTCTGGTACAATGGAGTGGGAGCGGTGTGTGTTGTGTAAATGAGTGAGCAGATGGATGGCAGGGGAGCTTTGTTCCCCCGAGAAAGAGTGACACAGTATTGACAGAAAAGGGAGGAGTGCATGCCAAGAGGTAATAGTTATTTTTCACGTACGCAGGAGAATCGTGACACTTGTTTTTGTCATACTTTTGAAATCTGAACTCGCTTGCACCTCTGAAATAGGAATTGATCCTCTTGACTTTCTGTCAGGCCTTTGCATTAGTGCTTTTTTTTTGTGCTGTGATGAAATGACTGGGGAAAAAAAAAACAGGGGAAGGAGAGGAGGCTTTATCCGGCTCACAGTTTTGAGGGGACTGCCTCTTGCAGCCTGGAAGTCATTGTGGCAGGTGGCTGAAGCAGCTGCTTGGGTGGCCTCTACTGTAAGGAAAGTGACAGGGCTGAGTGTTGACACTCGGGCCACTTTCTTTATTCAGTCCAGGGCTGCAGTCCCTGGAATGGTAATTAAATATGACCACCCTTACTTAGTGTAGGTCTCCCCCACCTCAATCAACACACCTGGGCCAGTCCCGTACAGATCTGTACAGAGGTGTCTCCTAGGTGAATTTTAGACTTTGTCAAATTGACAGTAATACTAAGCATCACAGTCTCAGTAAGCCCACCACGGAAACATGGAGGCACACGGGGTTGACCGCTGAGGACCAGTCATGTCTGAGAGAATGCACCAGCCAGCTGCCACAAAACACCCACCTGCAGCTCTGAGTCTCATGCCTTCTCCAGTGTCATGGCCGACTTCAGCAAGAATTTCCTCAAGCAGAGACTAAGAAGCAGGACAAATTGACCTAGATATCAATTTATTTAACTCCAGCTCAGGCTCCGTGTGTGGGCAAAGCTGAGATAATGACCGTTGATCTCCCTTTCTGGAAAAAAAAAGAACCTTCTGTTACGGTCGTGGCAGTCTGCGTGGACTTTTATTTAGGGTGGGAGGTGTTAAGACAGGCTCTCACTGTAACCCAGGCTGGATTGAATCTCACCACATAGGTCACGCAGCTCTCAGACTCATGACGATCCTCCTGCCTCGTCCTTTGAAGTGTCCATGATTACAGTTGGCTCACATTGTATGTGAGTTAACATTTTATGTTCATGAAACACTTGCTTTCTTAATGCTTTTACTACCTATCCTCCATACATCCATTGTCGTGTGCTGCTGTGCCGGTTTTGGATGCCACCGTCCGGTAGGAAAGTACAGCATTCACAACTCGGTGACACTGTAGGAGAGCTGTTTCCATAAAGGTGAAGGGAATGGAGGCCAGGAGCCCTGGAGTCAGCCTGGGGGCGGGAGAGGCCTTCACAGTCTACCACGCCTCACAGAAGAGCAGTGTCGCTGACAGGAAAGGACACCGAGAAGTGCACAGTGAGAGCATAGTGCTCACCTCTGGCCTTGGTGTGTCAGGTCTAGATTGTTCATTTCTCCACACCTAGGGCCTCCCGACTCCACCCACCCTTGGCTCTGCCTAAGAGCCACCCCACAGAATGCTGCAACCTCACAGTCCCAGAACTGGCCTTAGGGAGTCCAAGTCTTTGGGGGTCTCTTAGGAGGTAGAAAACACTTCTCTGGCCCTTTATTTATGCTTTGTACCTCTAATCCCCATGCTCTTCACCCTCTCGTGACTTTGTCCCACCCTGGAGCCCAGAGGCCATTCCCCTCTGTCTGTCTCCCCCGCCCCCACCTGCTCCTGTATCCACCCCTTAAGGGATGGCCACCGTTCCCACCCGCCGTGGACCAGACTCGTTAGCAAACGCTGTTCTCTGTTGCCACCGCTGCCCACCTCCACCGTAAAACATGCCTAGGAGTCCCCCCACCCCCCCACCCCCCCACCCCACCCTCCACCCCCCCCAACTTCCTAGACCTCACCCCATCCTCCAGCAAGTGTTGCTCCCACTTGGCTCTTCGGGTCAGTTTCCACCCACCTGAGTCACTGCTCTGGGGCTGATGTGATAGAACTCAGCAGATTGCTCAGGTCACTGGATTCAACTCAGTCTTGTCCCCTAAATCCAGGTGGCTGACTACGAGCACTTATCGATTTATCAGCATAGCCTGGCCGAGGGGTGGGATGCAAACTGAAAAACAGCCAGAGGTTTAAGTGAACTTCCTCAGCGCTTGTGTCTTCTCTCTGCTGTCTTGACTGTCCCGTTGCAACGACCTTTGGGGTTTTCTGATTGCCCACCTGAAGTGGAACCTCATAAAGCCCAGCTGCTTAGTCTCTTTGCTACCTGCTCACTCTCCCCGGTGTCTGCTTATTCCTACCGCATGGAACCCTCAGACACAGACGTGAGGGGGCACAGGTGCGTTGTTACACACAGTGCTACACTCTCCGCAGTCACTCATCAGAACTCTCGGTCAAACAGGCAGTGGTATCGAGCTCATTTTTCAGAGAAGCAAACTTGAGCAATTCGTTGTCCTAGACTCAGCTAAAACCCCAGGCAGGTTGTTAGTGGTCACCTCACTAACCCTGGGGCCTGTTGTCCTTGACCTCCTTGCCTCTCACTTTGAGGCCCTCCTTCCTGTAGCCTCATGCATCCCAGAACTTTGCCAATCCTACTGATAATGATATGCCCTAGCTGATGCTAACTCCCAGAAGCAACCCTCTACCTTCCCCCGCCCCCTACCTCTGGGTTTAGCCTGTGTGTGTGCTTAGTTCCGAAGCCATCTCTTCTGTTTTGCCTGTGGGTGAGTTGGGGTCCTCAAGCAGATAAAGAAGTAAGAGAGGAGGCGTTTTCTCAGGGACCCTTGCCAGCTTTTGGAGACTGGCATTTCAGCAAGGAATCCTCAAGCTGCTTGTCGCTTCCTAGTTAAGGTTGAGCCAGTAGAGCAGCTTGGGGCTTTAAACTACCCACATAGCTGAAGGACAAACTGATGGCAGTGAATACAATTAGCTGTTTCTTCCTGACAGGAGATAAAAGATGAACAAATGGTACAAATGCAGTCAGCCATCTCCTGTCTGTCTCAAACAGCCAGCCTGAGTTTGGGACCACACAGAATAAACAGCCTTTTACTGACTGCGTAGTTAAACCAGCAATATTAGCCAGGTGTGGTGGCGCACGCCTTTAATCCCGGCACTCAGGAGGCAGAGACAGGCGGTTCTCTGTGAGTCCAAGGCCAGCCTGGTCTACAAAGCGATTTTTCAGGACACCTAGGGCTGTTACACAGAGAAAACCCTGTCTCAAAACAACAACAACAACAAAACCCAGCATATTAAAATATGGCTAATTATTTCTTCTCCTGTTGGCTGAGAGACCCAGGACGCAGGTCATTTCAGTGGAAGCCTCATGTCCTTTCTTTCTCTTTTTTTCCTATTTGCCCACTTTGTCCGCTGTGGCAAGGTGTGCTCTCCTTTCCTTGATTCGCCTTGCTTCTTGTCATCCCTTGGTTCCTTGTCTGGGAAGGGTCTCTGTGGGATGCATCCCTAACCTTGGGCCACCTCAGCAAGGGTTACATCACTTTCTAGTTCTCCGGTCACAAATGATACCACTATTTAATATCTAAGAGGTGCCCTGTTATAGTAACTCATTGATGTATAAAGATACCATTAAAGGCGATGCCTTTGACTTTGTGTGTGTTAGCTAGGCCTGTGTGGAACCTTGCCCATGCTATATAGGCACTCTACCACTGAGCTAGAGCCCAACCGAAGTCACTCAGAAATTATGATGACATTCTGTCTAAAAGAGTTATGGTTTTAAGTAAAGTAGACTAGAATGTCCCCCCAATAGCATTGTTAGGGTATGACACTTAAACATTATGAAACGGCCTCCTAGAGACTTCTACCGTGCCTTTTGGGAAACCAGCTAGCTTCCACCTTCTCATAATATTGCTGTGACCTTTCTGTGCTGTAGCCAAGCTCGGGGAAAACTTTATGTGCGTCCAGAGTATGACCTGCTCATTTCAAATGCCACTCTTGAATAAGACTCAGAAATATACATTTTCAATAAGGTTGCACTAGTAGCCTGGCACTTTAAAAAAAAAATTAACAGAATAGTTTTTAAAAGGAAAAAGAACTATAATTTTTATTACTTTAAAACAAGACAGGATTGGACTGCTGAGGAAGCAGTGATCTTTATAAATAATAGCTTCTTAAAGGAGAGGACCCAAGGTCTAACCCGTGCCTGTCTCATGGGCCACATGGGTACCTGTTACTAATAAGGATGCTGCCTGCGGTGAACGGATACTTCTAGAAGCTGTGAGAGGCTCTTTCTGAAATGGCCAGCCCTGTATATTCTGATGGTACAAAGATGCCTCTGAGCTCCCCACCATGGGTTATGCTTGTCCGTTTTCTCTGTGAGGATTCTTGTTTGCCTGGGAGGGAGGGGAGGGAGTGGCCAGAACACAATTTCAAGAATGGAAAAAGCTGTGCTTGGTCCCTCTGCGGGTGCTGTGGCTATCATGGTTCTGCGGGGCGGAGGATCAGGGATCAGATGAGAAGGAAGCCCTTGCTCTTCTGCGGGGCCGAGGATCAGGGATCAGATGAGAAGGAAGCCCTTGCTCGTAGACAGAGGCCTGAACCTCAGGAATTCTTGCTGATGAGTTTCATTCACTTCCGGCCAGAGAAGCCTTTCTTTCTTCCTAGCAGGAGACACAGGAAACAAACCTCCAACGCTACAAAGGGTGTTTGAGATAAATGCACCTGTCAGATGGTTTCCTAGGCATCATTCGTAAGGGCACATGATGGTTGCAAACAGCTGAGCCTTGTCTTAACAGAACACAGTCTGCCACCTCGGGGGGTGGGGGGCGGGCAGGGAGGGCTCTAACATGTTACCCATAGCCCAGGGCTGCAGTAACAGTTTTGCTTGTGTGTGCATGTACATGTGTGCTTATTTGTGTTCTTGAGAAATGAAGCTATTTATTCAAGGCTTCCCCCACCCCCCCAAATATGAACACTATGCCCAGATCAGAGATTTCCACAAAGACGTTAGCAAATGCTGATGGAGGTTCAGAATACATTTCAAAACATGACTGTTTTGAGGGAAATTACCTCAGTCATGAGGGACATCGCCGAACAATGACTTTTTGGGTCAATTAAGAGTACCAGAGTTCAAAAAGAATGCCGGAACAATTTTGTTGTTGATAATGATGTTGCCCAAAGGGACTATAGATTTAAAACTAAAGATGTGATATTGCTGTTTAGAAAGGGGATAGTTTTCAAAGTTGTGAAGATTAAAGACCACTGACCAGAAGAAAATGCTCATACATGAAAGTTATTTATGCTAAGTAAAAGGTAGGACCCTAGGACTTCTTGACTTCTGTGTAAATTAGCTTTTGGGTTTCCACAATAAAGCCTTTCTTTGTTCCTGTTTAACATACGAATAAATTATAAAATGAAATGGATCATTTCTATGAGGAGGCTTCATGTGACAGAAGCGTTTGTTCTTACAATCCTCTATTTAGAAGTGGTCACTCATGCTGTGCACTAAGTTATTTGATCATGGCCTGTGCCTTACAACCGACTTCCTTTCTGCCCCCACAGCTGACTCAGGTGCTGACACCGTGGCAGTGTTTATGGCTAGCAGCCGAACCACAGACCTTGCAAATCGGAACAGCCCAGCCACCCCACCGAACACCCTGAATCTCCGTTCCTCCCACAATGAACTGTTAAATGCTGAAATCAAGCACTCGGATGCCAAGAACAGCACACCCCCCAAGTGCAGGAAAAAATATGCACTGACTAATATCCAAGCGGCCATGGGCCTCTCGGATCCAGCCGCACAGCCTCTGCTGGGAAACGGCTCCGCCAACATCAAGCTGGTGAAAAATGGTGAGAACCAGCTCCGCAAGGCTGCAGAGCAGGGGCAGCAGGACCCCAACAAAAACATCAGTCCCACGGCGGTCATCAACTTCACGTCTGAGAAGCTGGAGGCCAAAGAGCTCCATCCGCAGGAGTCCTCAGGCTGTGAGATTTTGCCCTCTCAGCCCAGGAGAACTAAGAGTTTCCTCAACTACTATTCAGACTTAGAAACCTCAGCTAGAGAGCAAGGGGAGAGCCTGGGCCCCTGCCAAGGGACCGGGGAGGAGAAAGCCCAGCCAGGCCCAGGCCAGGCTCCAGGAGTCATTGGCAATGGTGACTTGCTCCTCCAGAAACCAAATAAACCCCAGTCTAGCCCAGACGATGGCCAAGCAGCCACAGTGTCATCCAGCCCAGAGACCAAGAAGGACCACCCTAAAACAGGGGCCAAAACCGACTGTGCACTCCACCGGATCCAGAACCTGGCCCCAAGTGATGAGGAATCCAGCTGGACAACACTGTCCCAAGACAGTGCCTCCCCCAGCTCGCCAGATGAAACAGGTACCCCTGGGATCAGGACAGCCCCACCTGGTACTTTTCCATTGGTGTTTTTAACCAGCAGTGGAGTAAATCTCTCCTGGCTGAAAGTAGCCGTCTCCAGCCGGCGGAACACCTGGGTGAAATCAGGCAGTGTATGGAAACTCTCACCAGGTGTCTCAAGCACATTGTGTGCTCACGTCATTGTGGGCCGTCTTTAAGTTGTTCGGGTACACATTTTCACAAAAGAAATAGCCATTGGTTGTAAGCATGGCAAATTGTCATCTCTGATATAGACATTAGACTACTGGTGTTTGGGAGAACCAGTTTTGGGTTTTGTTAAGTAAAAGAATAAAAGAAAAATAGTTGCATGGACAGGCTGTACTTTAACCAAAGCAACCAATTATTTTCAGAACTTTATTATGCTCGAGCTTATAAAAACTTAAAAAGTTCAGAACATTAAAAAGTCAGGTCTTTAAAGACATTTTTCTTTTGACCTTTACTGGGCAATATTTTATTAGCCCATTCAAGCAATATTTGGAAGTGAAAAACTCAAATGTGTTTAGAAGTTCAAGATTTTAAGAAGTATTGGTGATTTTGGTCTGTAGCTGTTTGTCAGGAGTGGTGGATTGTGATGGCAGTGAAGAGAGTCCTAAGAGTCAGCCACTCTTCCACCTCATTTTTTCACAGTTGCCACTCGGCCAATCAGAAAGTTATAAGCTCTAGGGCGCTTTGTGCTGAGTGAATTCAGTGTAAATAACATCCACACACATGGCCCAACATCTGCACTAGTGGCTCCTGGAGTCAGGTAGACCAGATGGCCCACTAAGGAGCAAGATGACATTTTTTCAACAGGTGAGGCAGAGAAAGCACAGGGAGCAAATTTTTAAAAAGAGGAGAAAGTTACTTGACTTGTTCAAAAGAGGAAGGGCACAGGAGTGGTTTGCAGTGCCCTGTAGACTCTGGTTTTTTTCTGATAGGTTCCGTCAGCCTGCTGGAGCTGGCTGTGGCAGGCATGGAGGTCTGTGCGAGGGACTCCATCTCTCCATTGCCTGACCCTGCACATAGTGGCAGTCATGCTTATGTCTAGTAATGTCATTGTGCCCATAGTGCTCTGTGACTTTTTATCCACTTAGAGAATTCCTGTCCTGTACCTGATGGACATTGTCACCTGCTAGTGGTTGAATCTATTCAAACTGCTCCTCGAGTATACGGCTAGACTCAGGGCTTTCTGTGGTTGCCACAGCCTTTCTGCTGCTCTCTCGGGCATGGTGTGTTCTGCTGCAGTTAAGTTTAAAAGAACTAGGAGCTAGTGAGTGAAGAGTGAAGCCTCTGTCCCCCGCTCTAGCCTCTTTTCCATAATGATGACCACCTTTTAGGGAAGCTATTTCCTCTAGAAGACATTTTCAGGCATGTGGCTACATTTATAGTAATTTAAAAAAATTTTTAATCAAGTTTTTAGATACTGTTTGTAGAGATCTTACCTCTTAGAAATATAAACTAATGTATGTAATCACATAACCTACATGATACAGATGACCCTGCACAGTCATTAGTTCCACAGCTGTGGATTCAACCAATGGTGGATTGAAAATGTTTGGGGTAAAAAAAATTAAATTTAATTTAAAAAAAAGAAAAAAGAAAATGTTTGGGGTAAAATTACAGCTGTGCTGAACATGCCTGGATTCTTTTGGTCATTGTTTCCTAAAATAGTATAATAACAATTTACATAGCATATGCATTGCATTGTTACATGCAGCCTCTAATCTTGGTGTCCATGGGGGTGCTGGGACCAATTTCCCTGCCGATGCCAAGGGATATACTTGAGGTGGGGTCGAATGTGGGGGCATGGGGGTGGGCTGTGAGATGGGGATTTAAAAATACCCACACAGAAATACATGAACTACTAATTATTAAAACTGGTTTTATTGTTATAAGGACTGGTTGTTCTGTTCTTAAATTTTTGTTTTTAAATTTTTATTGTAAGAAGTTAAAACAAAAAATTTTCAGATTAGACTGGCGGCGCTTTGCTTTTTTAGGAATGTGTTTTATATGTGGCCTGCAGAGTTAGCTCAGTGAGAGATCGCTTGCTTATCCTATGCAAGGCTCTGGGTTTGGTCCTCAGTGTAGCAGGCACTAAGGGAGGGAGGGAGAGAGGGAGGGAGGGAGAGAGGGAGGGAGGGAGAGAGGGAGGGAGGAAGAGAGTTTGGGATCTAGCCCATCTTTCTAGTCTACTGGTTTTTTTTTTTTGGTGGGGAGGTGGGTTGTTTGTTTTTGTACATGAGTATTTATTGCAATACTGTTTTTTTCTAGCAGCTAAGTTAAAGAACTTTAATTTGTTATTTTAATTTTTTGGTGTGGATTTGTGTGGGGGGAGCGTATGTGTGCATGTGGATACGTACATCTGTGTGTTGCACACAAAAATGTCTTCTATCACTCTCTACTGCTTAGGAAGAAAATTGTTTACTCACTCATTATTGTTTGTGTACACAAGTGTCTGTGCTCACGTCGCACGCCACCGTGTATGTGTAGAGCTGAGGGGAGTCAATTCTCTCTTGCCACGCAGGTCTGAGGACTGAACTCAGATCTTCAGGCTTGGCAGCGAGCGCCTTTATTTGCTGAGCCATCTGCTGGACTTTTTATTGTATATATTTTCGCTTTTTATTTGAAACAGGGTCTCTTGCTGAGCCTTGTCTTCACAGTGGCTAGGTTGTCTAGATTGGCAGTCCCATAGGCTCCAGGAATCTGCCCCTGCTCACCCCAGTGTGCCATCACACCCAGCTCTTTACATGGGTTCTGGGGATCTGAACTTCTGTCCTTGTGCTTGTATAACAGATGCTTTATCCACCAAGCACCACCCCAGCCCCTGCTTCAGTGACAAGTTCACGAATACTTAACATAAATTCTGCCCCTTTGTGTATTGACTGTCGTGTCAGTAAGGAAGGGCCTGTGATGAGGGGCTGGTTTAAACCTTACCTCACCTAGTTGTGACTCCTGAAATGTGTCTTTTATTCCTTTTCCAAGAGGACATGTTGGGACTTCTGTGTCTGAGGTGTGTGACGTATTTGCCCCACATCCTTTTCCCTTTCTCTCCCGGGCTCAGTTCAGCACTCGGAGGGTAGTGACAGTGGGTTAGGGTTTTCTGATCTGGTGAGAAGGTGGGTTCAGTAGTCGAGCCCTTCAACACAGTGGAATCAAGTGAGTATTGCTCGGCATCCGTGCAGTTTGATTTCATGACTATGATGGTGGCTCTGATGACTCTCCTACAGTAGACATTCTAAATCAGAGAGACTCAGAAGAGTGCGTTAGCTGTTGTTCAGTGTGGTGTAAAACAAACGAGGACTGAAGAAAGCGCTGCACGCTGAGGCTGGGGAGCTGATTGCACAATTAAATGCACTAACAGTTCTTCCAGAGAAGCCAGGTTCAGTCCCCAGCACCTACACAGACGCTCACAACTGTCTGCAGTGTTGCTTGCGGGTGACCCGGTACCCTCTTCCCTGGCCCCATGGGCACTGCATTCATGTGTGCACAGAAGCAGATGTAGGCAAAGCACCCATACATGCAGGTTTGTTGTTGTGTGTTTGTTTAAGGTAAATAAATAACCTTTGTAAGAACTACAAGCCAAACGTGTGCTTCCCTTCAAAATGGGCACTTTGGGATCCTGGCCCCCACTTTACTGGGCAGTCTTTTATGTCTCTAGTATAGTGATATTAATAATTGGAGTGACCCTCTTAGGGTTGCCTCAGAGCTGATTCCTGCTATAATAGACACTCTCTCTTTTCTAGCCGAGAGTTTCTAGGAGTGAAGTGGATTTAGTGAAATACAGTGATTCTTCAATTCTCAACTGATTCTCAATTTCATGTCCAGTGAAGCAATATTCTTAGTGTTTTAAACAATCACAACATGATTTAAATTAGGAATCATATTATTTCTCTTATAAAGGCAAGATTAGTATTCATGTTTCCTGTGTTCTGTTTGCTCAGGGTAGTCGTGATAAATGTGAATATTACGTGTTGAGAGAAAACAAATAGTGAATATTCTTGAAACACTGGCAGGCACTCCCCTAGTTGTGTGTAAAAAGTGTGCATTGAAGGTGTTGGTTAAGTGCACAGGCATCACAGCAGGGTGTGTTTTATGGATTTTGAGCTGTACTTTGGGGAGCCTAGGAAAAATCAAACAGCTTCATATATACCTTAGGGTGTCCTTTCTGAGTTAGAGTGCTATTTATAAAATAAAATACATCGCCTAGGGGGCTGACCACCCTGTATTTCCCTTTGTTTCTGAATTGCCCTCTCCAG
Source organism: Acomys minous (assembly GCF_964271855.1). Classification (NCBI taxonomy): domain Eukaryota; kingdom Metazoa; phylum Chordata; class Mammalia; order Rodentia; family Muridae; genus Acomys; species Acomys minous. The sequence goes on from NC_140491.1 coordinate 5,744,222, forward strand.
CTTTGCAGTGACATTTTTGCTCAATCAGTCATGTGTACAATATGTTGTTCCCTTTTCCTCCTGTGTCGTTTGTCCTTTGAGAAAGAAGCTGTTTGCAAAAAAAGAAAAGCGCCTGTGACATTACTGGGCTTTGGGAACGTTAAGTGTGCCTTGACTGGGGTTCTGGAACAAAGGGTTGCATTGTCTTGGCCTTTTAAAGTGAGGACTTCCGGTCTAGTTGGAATTTTGTCATAGGCCTTTTTCCCTAGGTGGCACCAGGTAGACAGGATGACTCAGATAAATACATGCTGCTCACACTCTGTGTAGTCCCTTTGTAAATTGCTTGGCACCCTGTTGGGTGCTTCATTTAGACATGACGTTGTAACTTGAGATTTATTTGAGCCTCACAGAGGTGGAGACATAGAATATGGATCTTTGTTCCTGTCCTCGTCCCCTCCCTGGGGTCAAACCTCGCACAAGCTAAGCAACTGTCTCTACTGCTGAGCTATACCCACGGTCCGAGATGGAACTTACATAATGGCTGTTTAATTTAAACTCACTGCTCAGGTGCACAAAGCCAGGAGTTTTCAGCTGGCGGAGCCCAGAGGGTGTGGCTATGCTCAGCTCATAGACAGCGCCGGCCCCAGGGTCAGCTTCCCCAGTTCATTTTCCAGATATGCACATGCAAGGCTGAAGCGTGGGGTGGCCACAGCTTCTGCACAGCCTTGATGCTAAAGAGGAAGAGGGAAGATCTGGGCTAGTGTGCCGCACAGGCCAGGGCTCACTGAGCGCAAGTGCTTTGTCAGTACAGTGCTGTGACATGGCTTAAGTTCACTTTTTAAATACTTTTAATTTTTAAAATTTATGTGTCATGTGTGTTTTGTGGGCATATGTGTACGTGTGTGTGTGTGCGCGCCTGCCCACGGAGGCCAGAAGAGGATGTTGGATACCCTGGGGTTGTGAGCTGCCTGACATGGGTGCTGGGAACTGAACTTGCAAGAGCAAGAAACACTCTAGCCTCCAAATGTTTCCTTTTTAATTATAAATTACCTGTATATTGAGCTGATTTAAGACTTTGTAACCCTGGAAGACAAGGATCAGTACATCTTTCTCCGTGTGTTGTCAGTACCTGGAATACATACAGGTGAACTTGGGAAATAAGTTGTGATAAATCCAATAAACATGGAGGCCATCTGCATATTCCCAAATGACCCCAGTGTGTTGGATGGGCCATTTGATATTATGTTTTTAATCAGTATCTGATTCTGGTATGGTCTTAACTGACCACATGCCTCATAGGAGTGATGCTGAGTGACTAAGGTTATCAGGAAAATGTGTCCGGTCCAGTTCCTGTCAGACATAGGTGACTCTGCTGGCATTTTAAGGCAGGTCTTTGAAGCCAGGTCTTTGGTCACATGATCCAGAGTTTCTGTTGTTCCACGGTTTGGGATTCAGGTGTGTAGAATGTGTCCCCAGGGCTAGATACCTCTGACCTTATCCTGTCCACAGGTGTTAAAATGGTCAGAGTAGTGATCCACCTTGTAAGATTAGCTACAGCCCTAAGCACAATTCTGAGTCTCCAGAGAGCATTTTCACGGGGTTTTGAGAAGCCTGGCAGCCCAGGTTCAGTCTCTGAGTCCCCACGTTGTGGAAGAAAGAACCCACTTCTGCAGAGTGTCCTCCGACTTGCTCTGTATGCCTTGGAACATATGCACATGCATGTGTGTGCACACACAGTTACACATACAAATCGACATAATCGCACACCTTTAATCCCAGCACTCGGGAGGCAGAGGCAGGCGGATCATTGTGAGTTCGAGGCCAGCCTAGTCTACAAAGTGAATCTAGGACAGCCAAGGCTACACAGAGAGACCCTGTCTTGAAAAACAAAAACAAAAAACCAACCAACAAAAAAAAATACCCAAAAGCTAAATGGATATAATTGAAAAGTTCTTAAATAGAAAGCATTTTCAGAAAATATGACTGCCCACAATTATTTATGCTATGAAACCTCTAGACTAGGTTTATTTTACTTTTTAAATCTATTAGCATATGTTCATTATATGCGATAATGTGACTCATTTTGAACAATTTTACACATGTATGTAATTTGATCATTTTCACTCCCAAATACCCTTTCTAGCCCCTTTTGTTTTTGCTTTGACAATGCTGAGGACCGAGCTGAGGGTGTCCCTTGGCAGGCAGTCACTTTGTCTACTGTGTTACGTCCACAGTCTTGTGTTTGGTTTGTTGTTGTTATCATTTTTATTTTCCTTTTAATCCCAGGAAATGAGTTTATATCATTATGCTTGTATAAATGAATGACTAGCACAATGATTAAGCTGTTATTTCATACTAAAAAATACTGGCCAATTCATGGCGATTGATTAGCTGCTGAGATATTCACATTAGTCAAGGAGATGCAGGATCCCTCAGCTTCTCAACCTCTGTGCTGCAAAATCTCCTGTGCATCCTTTTGAAACACAGATATTAAATCACTGCGACTAGTCTGGTGCCCGAGACAATTAAAAACAAACAGCAAAAACCTTCAACATCTTTATTGTGAAACCTCGATGAGTTTTTTGTTTGGTCGGTTGTGACTTTTTAGCCTTGAACTTGCTGTGTAGACCTAGCTGTCCTTGAACTACATTACAAAGTTCTGCCTGCCTCTGCCTCACGAGTGCTGAGATTAAAGGTTTGTGTCATCGTGTCTAGCCTGAAATTGCATTTTTAGTGATTCTCAGTTGATACTGATACTTTTGCTGAATTTGAAGCAAACGTTAATTAAATTCTGGCCAGGTCCACTACGAGATTCCCAGAAAATGGCATCCAGTCAAATGTTGCATAAGCTTATAAAGTCAAGTCCACAAGGCCGCCATATTTTCCATCAAGTCCAATCAGGGGCAAACATGCATCTCGATGCATTTCCTTCCAACATGTGATCGGGCGCATCTGGTGCTGTCGGGTCAAACAAATTTGCTTAGGGGAGTGAAAGCATCTGGCTTGTTTTCTCCCAAGAGCCTCGGCAGCCAGCACTGCAGGAAGTCCTCCGACCTTAGGCAAGTGAGGTTTACATGTTAACTCGGCCCTGCAGTGGCCGCTGAGTGGTGAGAGAGGGCTATGGGCTGTAGCAGAAAGGACGCCTGCTTGCTTTGTTCCCAGCACCTAAAGAGTGCCTTGTATACATGCCTGCATTCAAAATACAGTTGGGAAAAATACACTCACCTCAAAATTTAAGAAATTTTACCAGGTAGATTTGAGTCACACCCTAAATAAACAGAACAGAAAAAGGATCATGAAGTTCCAGATAAGTGATTGCTTTCTGGATTCATGTTGAATCAGAAAAAGAAAAGAATTGAATGTATGTGGCGTTTAGGGAAATAAAAGAGTTAAGATGGTCACCAGGTAGGTAGAGGCCAGGATGGGGAATATTAATGCCTTCTTTTTTTTCTTTCACTTTTAGAAAAAAGTTTACAGATTCATGGGTAAAGGAGAAAGGAGAGGGAGGAGGAGAGAGGGAAGGAGAGAAAGAGGGAGCTCGTGAGCAAGAGAGAGCTGGGCCATTTGAGCTATGGGTGAAGGCCAGCCACTTGGGCCGCCCTTCAGCTGCGTGGCAAGTTAAGGAGGGGGTGGGGGGCTCTTCAAAGAATAAGCGGTGAAGTCCAGAAAGCCAGGAAAAGGATACTTAGCTCTGTCCAGCACCTAAAAGAGAAGGACATAAAAGAAGGAAAGAAAGGAAAGTTACATCTCCCACGTCAGAACTCAGAATGTTAGCCAACCCAATGGAACCTCACGGTGGCGTCTAGGGGCTGCCAGAGTGATAGTGCTTAACTGGGGCATTTTAGTTGTGGCGATCCCATTGTAGTCTCAAGTTTTGTATTTGTAGATTTTTACCTACTAATATTAACTGTATCACAAATTAAAACTAGTATTTATAGCTAGCATTGCTCATTTAAAAAGAAAGAAAGCCACCAAGGCCAACATCACAAGTTAATTTTTATGGAAACTTATTTTCTGAAATTCAAGGCATTGAGAAAAGAGACATCGATATGTATTTGATGTACTTCAAGGCAACTCAGCTCTCCTATCTGCTGCTGCCATTCTATTTAGATGGCTGGCTCTGTGTGTGTGTTGTCATCTCACACCGTCCTCTCCTGGAACTGGTTCAAACCAAGGGCCTTGCACTTGCTTACAAGCACCGTGTTGCTGAGCAGCCTTCCCAGATCCCTTACCCCCAGCATATCCTGATAAATAATCTCAGTAGAAGCACATGAAGAAAGACCTTCCTTTCATATGGATATATAGGTAGAAAAGAGAATATTATGATAGCTTTTCACTGTAGATGATATTGTATCCTAAAGTTACATGACAATTGAACAGCAGATGGTTCCTTAACAGGTCAGGTATAGTCTGGAATCTGAAAGGCTCATGATAAGCCTTTTGGTACTGTTACTTTTAAAATCTGTTTTTGCACCACCCATTTTGTACAGATGTTTATTCCTACATAATTTTTTAAAGACTCTTTTAATTTTGTGTGTCTGAGTGTTTTGCCTGTATGCGTTACTTCATGAGCATGCATTGCTGGCAGAGACCAGAAGAGGGCGGTAGAGCTCCCTGGAACTGGAGTCAGAGATGCTTGTGAGCCTCAGTGTCAGTGCTGGCCACCAAACCTAGGGCCTCTGCAAGAGCAGCCAGTGTTTTAACCACAGAGCAATCTCTTTAACCATTTTCCAATCACAGTTTTGTGGTACGCTGGCTGTTTGGAATGTTGGCTGTGTGAGTCAACACATTCCATATTGTGCCGTGTGAAAATGCCACCATTTGTTCATCTCCCATCTCATCAGAGTCCTTGCTGGGAAGCCAAGCGCAATCTCAGGCGCAAGTTTTCCTAAACCCAGAAAGCTGGCATTTCATCACTGGCAACAAACAGACTCAGCTGTCTTCCTTAATGACAGGTACAGTGGGGGCAGCGTTTACAAATGTCTGCCCAGTGGACACCTCTGGGCAGCTGTACATTTTGGCTGTCAGAGGTGCTTTGTGAAAAGGCCAGGAGTTCATGCATACCTTAGTCACAGGTGCTCTATGTGCACTGTCATTAAAAAGATGGGGTTTAATGACAGTTTAGTGACTGTTCTTGCATCCTCCGTGGCTTTCTTACTGGGACCGTGTGGCACCGTGGAGCACAGTAGCTACTTGTATGGTTTGTGCCACTGTCTTGCTGTGTGCTGAGATACCCCAAAATTACCATTTAAATGGCAACACATGAAAGAAGCCACTAAAATCTTAATATTGTTAATATAACTTGTCCTTCCATTGCCTTGGGGGGACTTCAGCTCCCAACACTTTGGTTGCAGAAGAGAATCTACAGAGAGGTGATTGACAGGTACATGGAAGCCAGATAGGTGGATGCTGATGTTCAGCTGAGCTCACCTCTGTGAAGTCTGTGAGAAAAGATGTCTGTTTTGTTTGTTTCATTGTTGTGCTTTGATTTTATGAGGAGGGGAATCAAACCCCCAAAGCATGCTAGGACAGGACTCTGCTGCCCATCCTCATCCCGGGACACCGTTTATTAGAGGAAGTTTGTTGAAGATGTGACCAGCATTAGTAAGTTACTGGGACAGGAAGGCGGGGAGCTAATGACAGTCTTATGGTAAAGTGTTTGAGATGCCAGGATTGTTGGCTAAATAGGATGCAGGATGCAGAATGTCCTTATGAGGTGAGAGGGCAGTCTGTGGGGCTTGGTGATTGGACAGAGAGTGAGTAAGGAGAGCTGTAAATCAAAGATGTCACTTTTCAAGCGTTTCTTGCTTTCTTTTTCCTCGAGTATTTGTCTTCATAAACCTGGTTTGTGCTCCTGTGGCCTGAGCCCCAGAGCCTCTGCTTCGCTTCTAGGAGAGGAAGGCAGGCTGCTGTACAGTTGGGAATACACCAGTAAGAAACCACTTCTAAACCGGCGGAGTCACTTGAGGTGACGTATGTCACGATTTCATTTGTGTTCCTTGGCGCGTAGGGGCACCCTTGGACCCACCACCCGTTTCCTGTATGAAAGCATGTTTGGTCTGGGTGCCATCTGGGTGAAGCTTTTCCTCCATGATTTTTTTTTTTTTTTTTTTTTTTTTTTTTTTTTTTGCAGCTGTTAGTTCTGACGGATTTGAGATGATGTTTTATGGAAAGGCTGGGCCTGTCCGTCCCTCTCTCCCTCCCTCCTTCTGGTTATGGCTCTAGCTTCTTTTCTTTGGCACTGTCACACACAAAAAAGAACACCTTTTTTAGGCTGCCCATGTGACGTAACTGGAAGCAGAGATGTAAAGTGTCAGCTTTAGGCTAAGTATTTTATGAAACATTTTTACAGTTGGGTAAATACTTGTGTATTTCCTGGATCATGGTAGAAAACTGTGTTTCTTATTCTGACCACATTCCAACCATATAAAGTGGGCATAAAAAATGTATTTAGGATCAAATCTATCTATAAATCTGCTTAGATGATCTGGGTCTTTGGAAAGTCATTAAACATCTTTGAGCCTAAGTTTCCTCATTTAAAAAGTCTACCGTGTGTGTGTGTGTGTGTGTGTGTGTGTGTGTGTGTGTGTGTGTGTGTCTGTGTCTGTGTCTGTGTGTGTGTGTGTCTGTGTCTCTGTGTGTGTGTGTGTGTGTGTCTGTGTGTGTCTGTGTGTGTCCGTGTGTGTGTCCGTGTGTGTGTCTGTGTCTGTGTGTCTGTGTCTGTGTGTGTGTGTGTCTGTGTGTCTGTGTGTGTCACTGCGCATGTGGAAATCAGGGGACAAGTTTGAACTCTTTTTTTCCTTCTTGTTTTGAGGCAACATCTTGTTATGCTCCTGTGGCCACGCATACCAAACGAGCTGGCCCACGGACGTCTGGACAACGGGCCCGTTTCTCCCTCTGCTGGCCATAGGTGCGCCTGGCTGCACACTGGGGTGCTGTGTTGCTGTTGTGTATGTGGACTCCAGAGGAGCAGAGCAAGTGCTTTTACCCACTGAGCCATCTCCCCAGGCCAGAGGCCCAGGTCCCAAGTTCATATTGCCCCTCCCCAATGTGTCTGCAGTGATTGGATGAGCTTATTAGATATGCAAAGGAGCCAAGATAGATGTAAAGTGTATGTTTATAGATCGATGCAGACAGGCCTAGCACAGAAACCAGTGGTCTTGAGTCCCGCCCTCCGTTGTCTGTGGGACCCTTGTGGGACAGCATAGTTACTGTTTTGCATGGTTTTTGTTTGTTTGTTTTTGCCTTCTCACAATTCCTCTTCCATTTTTCCCCCCAGTTGATTAGAGAGTCCACTGCAGATCCCCTTTAGAGCCAGACTCCCTTTTCTGGAAGCTTCCGTGATTGGTGCCTTTGGATTCCTGATATTTAGTCTCCCAGTTCAGCAACTAGAGCAGATGCCTTCCCCTCTCTCTGTGCTCTTGAAGCCTTGATGACAGGATCCGAACTCGGCACAGCAAAAGCGCAGTTCAGCATGCTTTAGCCTGCACAGTGTGCACACCTGTAAGTCTCTCCAAATCGGAGTGCAGAGAATAGATGATCAAACAAGCAAATTAACAAAGTAAATACGTAGCTGGTTTGAAAAACTGATCCCTTTGAGAAAAAGTGTACTTTCTGTTATCCTCGGGGGAAATTAAAAACTCTTGTGTTTTATTGATTTCCACTAATCTCATCTGAGCGTCGTTTTTATAAAAAGCTAAGTGATACTGGAGAGACTTTAATTTTTGGAGACATAGATATTTAGATGCAAAAGATTTGGGTTTTGCTTCCAGGAAATGAACAGTGCCTTCAGAAGTGTCCACCCCGGAAGGAGCCTTCATACCCACCCCAGTGCTGCAGCAGTCGGGGAGATGGGGGGGAGGGGCGCCACACATAGCCTCCCTGAGCTCCCCCAGCCTTGGCTTCTGCTAACGGTCCCTGAAAAGTATCAAGGAGGCAAGGCACTGTGGGTGGCCGCCCCTTTTGAGAGTCCAGGTCAAGAAGTAATGATTACCTACCTGTTACTGCTGCCTATCAATGATTAGAGTAGAAGTTGACAGGGTCAACTTTCTCTCTCTTCTCTTCCTCACCAACAGATCCACTTTTTTTCTCACTCCTTGTGTAAACAGTGAAAAGTGCAGGGGGAAAGGAAGACTTGGGTGGACAAGGACAGTGTCTCCTTCTACAGAGTCACTTGTCTGCCAACCATTTATAAGTCCCTGACATTTGAGAAAGAAAAATGTTGTTTGTTGAGAAGAATTAAGATTTAATTCATTGGAACTTTTGTGTGTATGGAACAGTGTGTATCAAAATGGGACTGACATCTTGGGTCAAGTCTTCATGTCCGGCCTCGCAGCTGTTGGCATTGTATGTGTGGCCAAGATAGGGTTTTGGAACGCTCTCTCTCTTTTTTAAAATATGTATTTATTTACATCAGTGTTCTCTTTGCATGTATGACAGAAGAGGGCACCAAACCTATGGTTGTGAGCCACCATGTGGTTGCTGGGACTTGAACTCAGGACCTCTCGAAGTGCAGCCAGTGCTCTTAACCACTGAGCCATCTCTCCAGCCCCAGGTTTTGGAACTCTTGTGTCATCTTTGATGACAGAGGCACATTCAGTTAGTCCTGTTGACCATTTGGTTCTCACCCACTTTATGAACAGTCTCCTCACACCTATTACCTCTTTTGGCTCTCGAAACAATCTTGCATAAAGTTGCTCATATTTTTCATAGAAGGAAACTGAGGTTTGGAGACACTGGTTTCATCTGATGAACATTGGTATTTGGGTGTAAAATCCCCTTGGTAAGCCATGGGAGACGACAGAGTGTTAGCATTTGAAGGGGCCTTGGGCTTTTATCCGATCTCTTCTCCCTCTGATTCTTTTTTATTACATCACAAAGAGATGGCCATGTGGCACAGGCTTACACAGATGGCCATGTGGCACAGGCTTACACAGATGGCCATGTGGCACAGGCTTACACAGATGGCCATGTGGCACATGCTTACACAGATGGCCATGTGGCACAGGCTTACACAGATGGCCATGTGGCACATGCTTACACAGATGGCCATGTGGCACAGGCTTACACAGATGGCCATGTGGCACAGGCTTACACAGATGGCCATGTGGCACAGGCTTACACAGATGGCCATGTGGCACAGGCTTACACAGATGGCCATGTGGCACAGGCTTACACAGATGGCCATGTGGCACATGCTTACACAGATGGCCATGTGGCACAGGCTTACACAGATGGCCATGTGGCACAGGCTTACACAGATGGCCATGTGGCACAGGCTTACACAGATGGCCATGTGGCACAGGCTTACACAGATGGCCATGTGGCACAGGCTTACACAGATGGCCATGTGGCACATGCTTACACAGATGGCCATGTGGCACATGCTTACACAGATGGCCATGTGGGCACAGGCTTACACAGATGGCCATGTGGCACATGCTTACACAGATGGCCATGTGGCACATGCTTACACAGATGAAAATGCTAGGTTCTTAGAAGCTCAGTGGTTGACATAATGGCTTAAAGGGTTCTAGAAGGTAGATACAAACAGGGTAGTATCCATCTCCTTTCTACTCTTTCCAGTTGGTGGTCATCAGCCCAGAGCATCATGGGAAATGTCATACCTGCTTAAGAGAATTAGGCACAAAGAAACTGCACAGCTCTTCATTTTGTGGAGAATACGCTCTGTAACTTTAATACATTTCAAGAAATTACTCTTTGGATTGAAATGTTAGATTTTTTTTAATCTTCTGAAATATTAAGTCATGTCCTTTAGGGCACAGATCAGTACCTACAGAGAATGAGGCACACTGAAACAACGAGCCGGTTCAGTATGATTTGCAGGCAAACCATCGTAGAATCCCACTGATGGTGTTGTAACTTTAGGTGAAAACGTGCTAAACTGAAGAAGCAAATATCTTATAGTTGTATTACCCGAATTCTGAATTTGTTGTCTCAGGTACAACTCAACATAAATTTTTGACAGCAAATCAAATCTCTGAATAATAAAGTGTGGGATTGATACTTTTGATACATATACTTGGCTATTGTGTTGTTAATACTTTGAGCTTCTAAGTTAGTAACGTGGCAAACTGGAAAGGACTTAAAATTTTTAAGTCAACAATTCTCTCAAGGGCGGCATCCTAGAGATACAAAGTGAATTTTGCCTCTATACTGTATAAAGTTTTGGCTGATGTGATCTGGGGCTCTGCTTTAAATTATCGATTACAGTTTAAAAGGGGAGGGGTTTCCTGATGAAACCAGCACTCTCTTTAATAGCCTCTCACAAAGTCAGTTCTCACCAGTCCTGTACATCTTTGGGGGTATTGATGCTTCCGGACCTTGGGAAGAATTTTTGTGTCTCCTAAATTCAATCTTAATATTTTGTCATGATTTGTGCCCTCCCTCCCACCCATTTTTGTTTTTTAAGTATACAGTGTTCTGCCTGCGTATACATCTGCAGGCCAGAAGAGGGCACCAGATCTCATTATATATGGTTGTGAGCCACCATGTGGTTGCTGGGAATTGAACTCAGGACCTTTGGGAGAGCAGCCAGTGCTCTCAGTCTCTGAGCCATCTCTCTAGCCTAGGCATTATGTCTCCAGCCCCTACCCCCACGTTTATCCCAACCCTTTGAAGCAAAGTTCTATTTAAATGATGTATGTGGTACTTGAAAGAGGGATGTGTGAAGGATGTTGGCATTGAGGTGGTACTCACCCATGATGGATTAGTTCAGTAGACACGGGGTCTGCACCTTATCTCTAGGCTGGATTGAGGAAGATTATGTGTCAGTGTCATTCACACCGGAGGCACATCTGGGGTGAATGCACCTTTGATAGCTGCCTCGTTCCAGTGAGTCCATACGCCCGAGGGGTGGGGGTGCGCTGCGAGAGCCTCAGCAGTGTTAGGAGACGTGGTTGCATTCTCCCCCATGCAGTCTGAGTCTACTGGGCCACTGAGCCGGATTCTCGTTTTTCCGAAGCCGTATGCCTTGCTTCCCACAGGAGGCTGATCTGGAAGCATGTGAGGAGGGTAGGCCACTCCTGGGACAGGTAGCCCAGGGATGCTGGTAGCAGGGTGGAGAGCAAGTTGTGCTGTCATGTCTCTAATCATGGGCAGTGCTTCTCTGGGGTTGCTTTAGAACGTTTCCTGAGGGTTATTGCTGTAGATAGGTCTATTAGGCTGCCATAAGTACACCCCACACAGGATTCCTCACACAACCAACATCTGTTTCCCCACAGTTCTGCAGCCTGGAATTCCAAGGTCAAGGTGTGGGTTGCGCAGGTTTCCTCCGAGGCCTCTGGGATTGGCATGAGATGCTGTCATGCCATGTGCTCTCCTCCCTGTGTGCATCCCTTTATGATGTTTCTTCTTCTTCTTTTTCTTCTTCTTCTCCTCCTCCTCCTCCTCCTCCTCCTCCTCCTCCTTCTTCTTCTTCTTCTTCTTCTATTAGTCATGGCAGAATTGCACTCTAACCATGAAGACGGCATTTAACCCAGTGGTTCTCAACCTGTGGGTCGAGACCCCCTTTGGGGATTGAACACCCTTTCACAGGGGCCGATCGCCTAGGACTATTGGAAAAGACGGATATTTACATTATGATTCATAACAATAGCATGGTTACAGTTACAAAGTAGCAGCAAAATAGTTTTATGGTTGCGGTTTACCACAGCATGAGGAAACTGTGTTAAAGGGTCACAGCATTAGGATGGTGAGAGCCACTGACTTAACACCACCAGCCTCTATAATGGACCTGTCTCCAATTACAGCTGTATTTTGTAGTCGTGGGTTTATATACTCATTTCATGTTAGAATCTTGAAGGGACACAGTTTAGCCGGTATGAGGTGGGGAAACAGAAAGTTCTCCTAGGGTAGATTTTGCTCTGTCTCTTCATCTTCATGGAGGAGGCTAGCCCCGGGGTATCCTGGTATCCCCAGTGCCTGTGGACAGTAGCTGCCACCCACGCAGCCCGAGTGATGGAACCACAGGCCATTGTAAGTAGAATTTCTTTTCCTAATGTGTTTGCATGTTGGCAAGCACAACAAAGGCATTGTCTTCAGTGCTTAATTATCTGTGTTAATGGTGGAGAATATTCATGTGGAAAATGGAAAGACGATGAGTTTTCTTCAGCTTCTCTATCAGTGTCAGTTGGTTTTACAACTGGATCCAAATTTAACTCTCTCCCTTGCCAAATCCAGCACTATAAACAAGTTGCTTAGGCTCACATGCCTCATCTATCTATAAAGGAAGGTGTTACAATAAGTTGTATTGGTTTGGCCTAGGATGAACAGAGACTGAAATGTACTTTAAAGCTGCAAGCACTACGCGGGGCAGAATCTAAACTGATACTGATCTACTTGTAAACTAAAATAAACTACTTTAAACCTCATAACATACATATATCCCAAGTATTTGCCAATCTGCTTCTCAGAGGCTTCTCTCCTTCTTCTCCCCTCGACCCCCCCAACTGATCAACTATCAACAGCCCTCCCTCCACTGTCAATTCCTGGCTCCTCGCGCTCTCAAGGAAGTTCCACCTTCCATTTCCTGTCCTTCTGCCCAGCTGATTGGCTAAACTGCTTTATTGACAGTTGTTACATCCACTCAAGACATTCCTCCACAGGATGGGATCATGCAAAGGGAACATTGACATTTGTTTATTTTTTGTTTGTGTGCACCTGCCTGTGTGTACGTCACAATGTGTGTAGTGGGCAGGGGTCAACTTTCTGGACTAGGCTGTCTCCTACTGTGTAGGTTCTGGGATCGAACTCCCGTCTTCAAGTTTGCTGGCCAGTGCTTTTAACTGATGCACCATCTTGCTGGATCTGCTTGTAAATTTAGTGTGCAGAGATTGTGATGAAAACGTGCAAACCCTGGGTCTTAGTCATAGAGAGTCCGGCTTGGAGGGTCCAAAGACTCTTCCTTGTTAGTAAATACCCCACAGTGAATCCGAGGCTGGTGGAACTCCATTGCGTTTTGAGAAAGGAATCAGCTCTCTTCCAGTTATGAGGAACCTGGGAGGTGGGGTGCATTTGATGAAAAAGCCCTCCTTGGATAAAGAGTACATACACATAGACTTTGCCTACTTCCCTCTTCCGGTCCTTGTCCCCAAAGCTGTGTGTTCTGGTTCATTTGTTTTGACACAAGCTACAATCATCTTGGAAGAGAGACACTCGCTTGATTTAAAAAAAAAAAAAACCTCCATAAAATTGGTCTCTAGGCACCTCTATAAGGCATTTCTTTGATTAATGATTGATGTGGGAGGGATCATCCCACCGTGGGCGGTGCCCCCTTGAACAGGTGGTACTGGATTGTATTAAAATAATAAATAAATAAATAAATAAATAAATAAATAAATAAAAAGCAGGCTGAGTAAACTGCCACGAGAAGCGAACCAGTAAGCAGCACTCCTCATGGTCTGTGTTTCAGTTCCTACCCCTAAGTTCCTCACTTGGCTTCCCTCAGTGTGGACTACTTGCTATAGGATGGAATTAACTCTTTCTTCCCCAAGCTGCTTATAATCAAAGTGGCGCTTATCATAACAACAGAAAGCACACTAAGACACTACCCAGCTGGAATTCCTTATTGTGTCTGTCTGCTGCAGAGCGCCATCCCACCGTGGACGCCTTTCCTCCTGGGGCACCTCTGCTGTCCCCTGTCAGGGCTTGCTTGATTAGACCAGGCTCAGCCTGCATAAGCCGTGCCCATGAACTCAGAGACAGCCGATGAGAGGACCCGATCGAATATGCAAAACATTCTTTCCCTTCTTAATGCAACATAATCGCAAGATATCACTCATGGTTCTTGCCCGTGTTCAGGGGAAGGAGGACATTCCGAGCAGTAATTCAGGAGGATTCTGCTCCATGTTCAAGGATGTGTCCTGTATATTAAGTATCAGATCTTGATTTATATTTTAAGAGGTGCGCGCGCATGTGTGTCTGTGTTTCTTTGTGTGTGTGTGTGTGTGTGCATGTGTGCGAATGCCCTTGGATACCAGAAGAGGGCGTTGGACCCCCTGTGACTGGAGCTACAGAAGGTTGAGAGCCTCCTAAGATGGGCGCTGGAACCAAATTCGGGTCCTCTGCAAAAGCAGCAAGTGGTCTTAACTACTGAACCATCTCTCCAGTTTCACAATCTTGATTTTTTTTTAAACCATTGATTTATAACTCTCTATAAAAATTAACCTCTGGGGAATCTCTAATTTAAATGATATGGATTCTAAACTGCAACTTTATTTATCTTTTATGTATTTATTTATTTTTCAGAAATGTGTTTAGCAGATTAAAGTATGGTGCCTAATCCTTTGGTAATTTAAAACCAAAAAGCACTAGAAAAAACTAGAGCCCACTTAAGAACCTGTAGTCATGATGCAGTGAGAACCGGCCTGACAGTCCCAGTGACACAGCAGAGAAATCCTGGGTGTCTGCTGGCTCTTATCCCAGGCACTTTCTGCCATTTATTTTTCTGTGTAGCCCTTAAATTTTTTTTAAAGATGTGCTCCAAGTATTCTTATTAATAAATCCAGGGCTCATTGAATTAATGAGTAATTTTCTTATTTGCCATTATCATCTTGAAGCAGAGCATTTTCTTTCTAATGTGTTATGAATTAGTTACTGAGTGAAATGGAGTCCTTGATAAAATGAGATTTTTGTTGTTTACTCATGAGTATAAAATCTCAGTGATCTTCATAATAGCAAGCACAGTCAGGGAACTGCAGAGCTGAGGGCAATGTTGGGACCAAAGAGAGCTAACATGGTTCAGCCGCCTTGCCAACGCGCCTTCTGCAGCTGACAGTTGGATTGATACCCATTAGGTAATTTTCAATGCTTTTTCCCAAATGGAAAGCATTCATTGATGCTTGATAGTTTAAAAAAAAACAACACTTAAGTATAGATATGACTGGCTAGCCACCTATCTCTTTTGTAAAATCTTTCTCTGGCAAGGCAGTGCTTTTATAGCGCTTCATCTTCAAGGCTCCTCTCTGACTCACCAAGTGACGTAACAGGCTGACAGAGTCACATCAGTCTGACGAGATGATTCTTACCAGATGTGGTCAAGAGAGACCAAATGTCCTCCGCCGGCCAGTGTGACTGGAGTAAGGTGCCGTTTGTTCCAGTTTCAGGGCTGTGTGCTGGAGATGAAGCACACTCTTGCTGTACTCCTTTGGCAGTTGTCAAGGCAGGCTTGTGGCCTAGGTCCCCAAGGTCAATGCAGTTGTAGCAAGGAGCCATTTCTACCCATCTTTCCTGCCATCTTCTGCATCAGTACTCGGCTACAGATACAGAAGATAGACTCTCCTTACAGTCATATGAAAATATCTGGCCCACTTTGCCACTGTTCTGCCCTGAAGCCTCTCACTGAACCCTGGAACATGGCGTTAATATTTTTATCTTCCATGTTACATGGAGCTCATCTGCACAGCTCCTTTGTGTCCATCAGAACAAAGGCTGCGGTGGTTAAGGACATCGTGGCTGGTCTTTATGGCAGTCTCGTTTATTCATTTCTGGACTGGCTGAGATAGGGCCTTATCCCAGGCTGTCCTCAAACCCCCCGAGGGTAGCCTTAAACTTCTGATCCTCTTGCCTCTGCTTGCTAGGATATCAGGTGAGTACGCTCACACCCAGCTTAATGGGGTGATGTGAATGGAACTCAGGGCTCTGTGCATGCTGCAACTGTAGCCATGAGCCACCACACCCTGATCAAAGACTTAAAAATGAAGTTTATCATTCCTTTGGGATAAGATTATTAGGAAAACTGTCAGCAGTCGTAAGGCTTATTTAAACATAAAAAACTAATTTTAAGGACATTTTTGTTTCTGTTATAACTGTCATCATTCTTTCTTTCATCTATAAAGTTCAATGGTATGGAGTTAGCAATCAATAAAAATTTACTAAAATTAGACTCTAGTTCTAAATTGCCAGTTAGGCCTAGAAAAACAAGAATGCGGAATACAAAGAAAATAAATTGAGCTGCACGTCTGGAAGTCATTTAAATATCTATTACACACTTTAGCTGAGCTTAGACCTCAGGAATGAGACAACATCTCACTCTATGTGCGGCACGTGTTTTCCGTGTGACAACACACTTACATGCTCTTGACACTAATAAGCCCCAAGTGCCTTTTAAAAAACATGCTGAGTTCATTGTAATTCAGACTGTTTCCCCATCGATACTTACTAAGAGCACAGCAAAAGACACCCTGGTGTTTGGGTGCTGAAGGCTTCTGTGCTCCATGCCCTGGTGAAGGGCTTTGCACCGTGAGGCTTGGGGACAACGTCCACACCTCAGAGGATGGGGCTGGTTTGGTTTCATCTGTGAGGTGTGGTAGAGGTCAGGCAGCAGCCAGGCCTCACTGCACTCCAGACTGTTTTACTCTTTGGTTATTTCAATAAATGTCTGTGGGCATTTCTCTCTGACCCTGGACCGAAAGCCCCCAGCCCCGGAAATGTGACGCCCTTACCCCACTGCCTGGTTGTGACCACCCTCACCTAGTAGGTTTGCTGCCTGCCTAGTAGTCAGGGCTCCGTCATCACAGATGGTAAGTGTGCGCAGCCACTCCAGCAATCGGAGGCTCTTCTGCTTTTTAAAACCTGGGAGCTTCTACAGTAACATTCCCCAGGGCTTCCCAAACTAAATGATAACATGCATTGGTTAATTTAATGTTGAAACAGAAGCCTGCCCCCTGGTGTTAGGTGAAGAGCTAGCATCTTGGCTAATTTTCTAACTGAGTCTTACTGACTTTGTTTTATGGTTAAGCTGGGCTTTTCATATGTAATGAGTACCATTTAAAATTGCTGTTGAACTGCTCTTATGAAAATGGATTGTCCTTATATTCGACGTTGTTTTTTTCCAAGTCTAACTAATAATTTAGAATTGAAGTCTTAATTTTAGTAAATTTCTGTAGATTGCTAACTCCATAATAGAGGAAAGAAAGAATAATGGTTATAATAGAAACAAAAATATCCTAAAATTAGTTTATCATTAGTTTATATAAATCTTATTATTGCTGACAGTTTTCCTAATAACCTTGTCCCAGAAGAATGATAAAACTTTATTTTAAACTCTTTGAGCTGGGTATGGTGGCTCATGACTATAATCTTAGCACCCAGAAGGTGGAGCCAGAAGGACCAGGAATTCAAGGTCATTGTCAGCTATACAGCAAATACAGCTGTGCAGCCTACCCCTGTGAGTCTCAAAAAAAGGGTGGGGGGGAGGGGCGGACAAAAACCCTAAATGCAGTCTTTTGAGTAACTTACATTTCCTGGGTGGATTGAACAGGATTCATAGACCTGTGAGAGTCCCTAGAAGCTGAACCCGTCAAGTCTTAGCGAAATAAAGGTTGTGCTCCCTGGTTCACGAAGAGCAAGGCTCACCAAGGAGAAGGTGGCCTTTCTCACTTCTTTCCCTTGGGTTCCCTTACCTGAAAGTCATTTACACCCGCAGGAGCCCTCACCTTCTGGTTTCCCTTCTCGGCAGACTCTGGGCCGTGTGACCTGCAGCATGCGGTTCACACTGTATGCAGAGAGGTCGGGACTTACAAATATTAGAAGATATTTTTTAATGATAATTTAGCTGAGGGAATGTAGAAACTATACATATTTGTGAAAGGCAAGGTAATGTGCCAATATATGTAAATGTTACATAATGCTTTTTTTTTTTCCTGTAACATTTAACCTTTCTATAGGGGGGAGTGTTTTTTTTTTTTTAATCTCTTTTTTTTTTTTAAGCTTTCAGCAATCTACCCTGGGTTATCATTGCCTGTGGTCACTGTAGTGAACAGCAGCATACCAGAATGTCTCATTCCTCCCTAAATATAACGCAGTACTGTTGTCACCCCGTCCCATCCCATCCCATCCCTGAAGATACTCATCAGTAACAAATGGCACGTTCCAAGTACTGTGTTGGAAGTACTTCCGTGAGGGCGACAGCTTCAGGGAGCTACAGTTCTACCGCAGGAATCTGACAGTAATTAAACATATAATTAAACACTATTAGTGGTGGTTACTGTTCAACATAGAAAACCACCATGGTGTGGAGAGTAGGGAAAACTAGAGCAACAGCTACAAGCTGAAGGAAGGGCCGAACCTTCTGAGAAACCAGCGGAGATGCACTGTAGGGATGGAAGAGCCCCGCCCATCCCCTCATCAGCCTAGGCCCCGCCTATGAGGTAGCAGGCGCCTCCCACTTGGCACCGTGGCAGCCCTCAGCTGTCCTGGAATCCAAGATCATCAAAAAGAGAACCAAGTGGACAAATGGATTGAACTAGACATGATCATATGAGTGAGTTAACCCACAAGCAGAAAGACTCAAATGGTATATACTCACTTATATCTAGACACTAGCCCAAGGGGCATGTCCCATAAAAGACTTTATTTACCAGGAAAGTGGGTCAGAGGGGAAGACATCCTATTGGGACTTTAGGTGAGAGAAACATGGGAGAATGGGGAAATAGAAGGATCCAGAGGGTCCTGGAGACCTACAAGAAGAACATTATGATGGGCGGATCTGGGTCCTGGGGTCCTTCCTGCTCAAACTATGGCACCAGCCAAGGAAAATATAGGCAGTAAACTTCGAACCCCTACCCAGACCTAACCGACGGACAGGACATTCTCCATCGTTGAGTGGTGAGTGAGATCTGACTTTCATACAAACTCTGGGGCCCCATTTCTGACCATGTCCCCTTGATGGGGAGGCCTGGTGGCACTCAGAGGAATGATAACAGGTCACCAAGAAGAGACTTGATGCCCTATGAGCATATACAGGGGGAGGAGGTCACCCTCAGTCACAGACAGAGGGGAGGGGAGTAGAAGGGAAGCGGGAGGGAGGAATGGGAGGATGCAAGGGATGGGCTAACAATTGAGATGTAATATGAGTAAATTACTAATAAATTTTTTAAAAAAAGAGAGAACCAAGTTCATCCAGCACCAGTCAAACCAGCATTCAGAACTACATATAACTGGAGGAACCCCAGAGGTGTTGGGGCACAGAGAGGATTCAAGGGCCAGAGCTTGGTAGGCATTGATCATAGGACCCAGAAAACAGAGGCCCTACTGCCCTTGGGCTCCTGCGACCTCCTGGTCTAGCATCGAGGAACTGGAAGCGCTGGTGATGTAGGAAACTAAGACGGCCCACAGTGTGTCTTCTAAGAATGATCCTATTTGGAAATAGAAAGTGCAGCTGGCCGTTCTCAGTCCTGGGATATGTGTTGGGTTAATAATGAAAAATAAAAGAAGACGGAAGAACCTTCAGGCCCGTTTAGTCTCGTTGCTGCCATTTAGATTATATTCCTAACATAGTTTAACGGGTCTCACTGATGGGATGCGGCAGGTGAGAGGGAAGCGATGGTGGCGGAAAGGATGGAGGGGCTGATGCTTACCGATAAGGGCATACCAGCAAGGGCGTAGCCCAGCTTTGCATCAGGTAGGCAGAAAGGGACTTAACGCTGACCTTGACAGCTCTGAGAGCATGTCAATTACAGACAGTTGTGGTAGCAGCTGGGATTTAGAGTAATAGCCTTGTGTCTCTAGAAAGAGGTTGGCTCCAGGGACATTGGAAAAGCAGAGGGGTGAGCGCCCAGCTCCAGGGTACAAGCCTCCGCCGTCTGCATGGCCTCCGCCGTCTGCATGGCCTCCGCCGTCTGCATGTGGAGTTGCTCAGGCCTCTCTATCACTCTGAGTTTCCTGAAGGCAGCAACCCAGCTATATTTCATTTGTTTTATGTATTCTCGGGAATGAGCCGGAGGCGCAGCCCAAGTTAGCACACTGTTCTCAGATCATGCTAAGGAAGTTTGCTTCTCCGGGGTTCATGGAGACGTGCGATTTGGATATGACTTAGCCTGAATGTATAGGCAAAGTGCATACTGCCTTCTTCTTAACACTCTACCACCTGGTAGCTAGGCACCTGCTGGCTTTTAAGAGTCTGTTTACTATAATAAAACCACAAGGCTTTTCACAAAGGCCTTTCATGAATTGGTGTGATGGTCTGTTTGAGCATGCGTGTATTGAATCTGCTCTGTGGTTGGACAGAGACAAAATCCTGAACGTACATTATGGTAACTGCTTCTCCCTGTGCTTAAACAAGTCTGGACATAAGTATTTCCAGATACAGTAATGTATGTTACTGTTGGGTTGTCACAGCTTTGAATTATATCCT
The DNA here is from genome assembly GCF_964271855.1 of Acomys minous. Classification (NCBI taxonomy): domain Eukaryota; kingdom Metazoa; phylum Chordata; class Mammalia; order Rodentia; family Muridae; genus Acomys; species Acomys minous. The sequence continues at coordinate 5,764,356 of NC_140491.1, forward strand.
CCAAAAAGTTATGTTGAATTTGGAATCGCTCATGCCTGTGAGTCTGACCTCATGATGATATTGTAGGTTTAGTCGTTGCTATAAAGGCTTTAGGTGGGCCCTAATCCAGTACGACGTGTATTCTTATAAGCAGAGGAGGCTCTGGGACCAAGGAGACGGCTCTGTGATAAAGTGCTCATTGCAGAAGCCTGAGAACCTGAGTTCAGTCCCCACATAACTAGCCAGGCGTGCGGGGATGCCCATTAGCCAGAGCAAGGAGGCAGGGGCAGGAGGATCCTGGGCCAAAACAGCCAGCTCCAAGCTCAGCGTGAGACCTGTCTAAAAAATAACGTGGGAATTGATTGAGGAAGATATCTAATGCCAGTCCCTGGCGGAGAGGGTACAGCCGCTTGAGGGTACAGCCATGTGAGGGTATGGCCACATGACGGTACGGCCCCCGAGAGGGTACAGCCACATGAGGTTACAGCCACGTGAGGGTACAGCCGCATGAGGGTACAGCCACGTGAGGTTACAGCCATGTGAGGGTACGGCCACATGAGGGGTACGGCCGCATGAGGGTACGGCCACGTGAGGGTACAGCCACGTAAGGTATAGCTATATGAGGGTATAGTCACATGAGGGTATAGCCACGTGAGGATACAGCCACGTGAGGGTACAGCCACGTGATGGTACAGCCACATGAAGACAGAGGGTGATGGCTATATACAGACAAAACAGGGCTGGAGTTGTGCCACTGCCCATCAGGACGCATCAGGGCTGCCAGGAGGTGGTAAGGCAGTGAAGAAATCTCCCTTAGAATTTTTCAAGCCAGCCCGGCTCTGCCAAAGCCTCCATCCAGGGTATCTAACCCCTGGAACTAAAGGGTAATACATTTCTGTTAGGTTAAACCATTCAGTCCGTGGTACTTTATGACAACACTCCAAGGAGACAGATACAACCGCGATGTGTTCTTTCGTAACTAAGGGTACTAGGGTGACATAACCATCCTGGAGGGGTGATGAGCTGAGTTCTAAAGAGGACTTTTAGTATAAGAGAAAGTTACTAGTTGAAGGAGAAGTTAAGGGTGAGGGCAAGATGGAAAAGATTGGGTGAGCGTCGAGAGGTGACAGCAGCAGGCCTCCAAGGACCAGGTGGCACAGAGGTCCTGGAACCCAGGCAGAGCTGGACCTGTACACATGGCTGGAAGAAGGCGTGTCCTGACTCTAACCCCCCACCCCCACCCCGGCTCACCCACTGCCGGGTCACGTGAGCGTAGGGATTAGTGCTCTTCTTCCTGACAATTCTGCTGATTCATGGAGTCTCACATGGCCCAGGGACATGGGACACAGGGCAGAATGGAAAGAGGAGTGAAGGAGGACCCGTGAGGGAAGTGGAGAGACTGTGGGCATATGCCATTCGGATAGGCTTAGAAGATGAAAGAATTAATTTCTAAGTTGGTATTTCATACAGTGCTGGTTCTCAGCAAGTACATGCAATTTTGGGATACAAGCCTCCTGTAGGCAGTTACGTTGGAGACTAAGATCCAGGGCTGTGGGATTCATTTTACAAATTGCCTTTAAGCACCTGATAGAATGGTAGACCCTGGGCATGCCCTGGGGGAGGAAGCATTGAGCAAAACTAAATCTGTCCTTGGGCTAATTGGACTTACAGCCCAGTGGGCGCCAACTAACTGTGTTAGCCATGGCTCAGACGCCCTCAGGACCTGTGACTTCTTTTAGGATGCTCAGTGTGACTGCAACCTGCTAACTAGATGCCAGTGTTTTCCTGCGGGCTGTGAGCTCCACGAAGCCAGTGTAGGGTCTCCTGTGCTCACTACTATGTGTTCCATCACTTAGACAGGTGTTCCTGAACTAAGCAAGTCAATTCAATGATGTTTACTGTCTAAACGATTCTAAGAAATTGGAGGTGGCTTACAATATATAAAGTTGGAAATTTTAGTTCTATTAGGGATTTATCTGTTTGTTTGTTTAAGGATTTTTCCAGTTGATCCTTTATAAAGCAAGCATGCTTGAAGATAATGTCAAAGTACAGATTTGCATTTAGGGAGGTGTGTTTAGAGCTCTCGTGCTTTTAGCCCAGCAGTTCTTAACCTTCCTGACGTTATGACCCTTTAATACAGCGCCTCATGCTGTGGTAACCTCATAACTGTAATTTTGCTACTGTTATGTGTTACGATGTAAATATGTGGGCCCCAAAGGGGTCACAGCCACAGATTGAGAACCACAATTTTAGAGCCTGAAATTGGATGTTGTCATTGTATCTTCTTTCCTCTGGCCTTTTTCTTTTTTTAAGATTTTATTTATTTATTTTATGTATATGAGTTCTCTATTTATATGTATGTCTGCATGCCAGAAGAGGGTATCACCATGGGGTGAGCCACCATGGGGTTGCTGGGGATTGAACTTGTGACCTCTGGAAAAGCAGACAATACACTTAACCACTGAACTATCCCTCCAGCCACATCCCCCCAAAAAAATCTTTATTGAAGTGAAAACCCAACTCTGGCATAGGCACGGTAGCACACACCTTTAATCCCAGCACTTGGAGGCAGCAGAGGTGGGTAGAGCTCTGTGTTCCAGGCCAACTAAGTCTATGTAGTAGGACCCTGTCTCAAAAAAACTCTCAACTCTGACCATGAATGGCGCATTATATGTGGTGGCCTGGCCACACCTAAGCCGTCATTTAGCTATAGGGGAGTAACTCACCTAATTTGTTTCTCTGTGTAGCCCTGGCTGGGATTAAGGATGTGTAACAACACCACCTAGCCCTATTTTATTTTAAAACATAGGGCCTGGTCTGGAATTAAATCTTCCTGCCTCAGTTTCCCCACCACTGGGATTATATGTCCCAACCCACCTAAGAGCCTGAGGGTGTAGAGGGAAGCAGTGCTGTAATGCATTGTCTTTGTGTGCTCTAAGGCATTTTGCCACTATTAAGTTGGAGCTGTTGACTCTTTGGGGGTTTTTCAAATGTCATTTACTGAAAAAGAAGCCGCTGCTCCTGGGAATGACCATATAAGGAAAGCATTTTGAGGAAGCCTATTGCAGAATCGTGGAGCAGTTGTGGGTCTAATGGGCTGAGAGCGGGGAGACCGGAAGAGAACCAAGGCCTCCGAGTTCGACATTTCCCCATTTCTGCAAAAAGATGTATAATGTATTCCTCGGAGGCCTCTCTCCAGTCTCTGCGTCCTTAATTCAGAGAAGCAGAGAACTCACTTTCTGTGCTTGTCAGTGGTATAAAATGCCTTCCCAGCTCCAGAGTGGTGGAGGAAATTACTTGTTTTAAAAATGAATTAATGAAGGAAATAAAAAAAAAAATGTGGAGGCAGGTTTGTAAAGACAATGGAGCGTTTCTCTACACTGGGCCTAATTTTTTGGAATAAAATCTTGCCCTCCTCCCAGACCTAGACACTCACAGGGAAGAACTGTGTTAACAGCCCCCTTTGTCAGTTTTCGCTGGCGTCTGTCAGTCTGTGGAAGTATACTGAGCAGTGGGATGCTTCATCCCTCGGATGGCTATAGCAGTTATTCTCTGACAAACCAAGCCAGAAGCCTCTGAGGTGAGAGGTGAGTGTGAGGAAAATCCTCTACCTCAGAGACACGAGCGGCAAACAAATGGCACCATCAGAAGCACCCGTGAGCTCTGAGCCAGAGACTTCTCAAAGGCAGGGGGCAAATGGGTATTTGCTCTTCTTAAGAAAAAAGACACTTCAGTGTTTGACAAGAGACAGTGCTTCATTTGTGCTGAGCTTAAGGTGACAGCTGGCCTGGGGCTGAACGTTTTCCCAGAACGTCGTGGGACTTGCAGTGTTAAACTAGCTCAGACTCACAACAGTTACGTGGTTGCCCTAACTGTATCTCTGTCTCAGTCCACCAAGCCTGCCTTCTGCTCACCACTGGTGCCTCTAGTGAACGTGAGAACCCCAGATGCTCCCCACATTGAAATGCCTCGTAGGATGAAGTCTGCTCTGTGTTTAGCCCATAGCACTGGGATGCTCTGGTCCCATTGACAAGACATCACAGAAGCATGGTTGGACACCTAACATCATCCTTTGTCTTAAATGAACAAACATAGGTGGGGCGCACTTATAATCCATGTTATCTCTGGGCCTCAGGGTCAGCCAGCCTAGCCTACTTGGTGAGTTACAGGCTAATGAGAGAACCCGTCTCAATAAAATGAAAGGAAATTAATCATTTTTTTTAAGCACCTGGAATCTGAGCAATGACATCAGCTGTGGTTGTCCTGACTGCCACATGCACACGTGTGCATACACACATGCATTTATACACACATGCATTTATACACACATGAACACATGGCAGGGACACACAGACACACATAAACGATGCAGAGCCCTCCAACTCATTTCTCTAAATACTTTTGGCTCAGAAAAGGTGGAAGGGAAAGAGGAGTCAGTGTTAATTTGAGAATTTAATGCACAGGAGAAATGAGAAAATTGGTCCGATTTATAAACGTTTACACAAATACTTATCTATTTGTGGCTCCTGTTTATGAGTCATTATTGGCTGTTACATAGTCTCCAGATTAATTTATAATGCTATTATGGCGATGTCCAACATAAAGATAATTTGGGAGGGTTGGAGAGATAATGCCACTTTAAGGATGATGAGCCCACATTCCCCCTTCCTCTTTTCATCTCCTTTGAACTGGGGGATGCTTTCCTAATGAACACACCCTTTAGAAGGGGCGAAGCTGGGTGGCCCACCTTTGAAGTCGGCAGGTTTGGGATAATAGCAGTGAAGGTGTACAGCGGTGAATAGTGTAAAGGTGGGGGTGGTTTTGGAAAACCCCTCACTAATTGTAGGACTGATCTGTGAAAACTAAACATGGCTTATTCTTATGTGTAAGAGATTTAGATGCTAAGCGTAATTTAATTGCTTTCACAGAAATCCATCCTGATTCTATAACCTACAGGGATTTCGAAGGTGTCTTATCGGGTAACCTGGTTAAAGAACGTTCCCTTCCTATTTCGGAACTGGTCAACATATTCTTTATTTAATCTGATTGAGCTTCTCTTCCACCCCCCCCACCCCCCGCCTCACTTTGAGGGTGTGCTTGTTCACAGAGATATAGCTGGATGTCATGTTGTCATGGCAACGGTTACATGCTGGGAGGAAGGACTCTTTTAAATGGCCAGTGACTGGGGTTTTAATCTCCAGTATATAGATAGCTGAACAATATAGGGATACAAGAGTTTATAATCTTATTTGGCTGTGTATTTTCACTTCTGTTGCTGATGCACAATATTTGAACAAGTGTTATGATGCATAATTTGTACGTAACAACACACAACCCCAGCTCATCTGTTCTCTCCTGTCAATAATCTCAAAATACAGGAGTTTCCCTGCTCAGAACTTTTGCTAGCATCTTGTTGCCTATATGTTAAGTTCTGAATACACGAATGTGGTACACAAAGCCCATGCCAAAACAAAAACGAACAGCAAACCATCTTTCATTCTCCCTGATGTCTGTTACAGAGGCAGACATATAGACTCTTTGGCTGTACTGTTTAAGAGATGGGAGAAAATTGTCTCATAATAGAAACTATAGTCTTAAGTATAAAATTACCTGAGAATTTGTCTGTCCTGGGCAAGGGCGGGGGGGGGGGGGCTGGCAAGAAGAGCTTCTTTCCTTTAAAGGAGCTGGGGGTGGAATTAAGAACTGTTTGCAGACGTGACCCAGGTTTTAGTTTTAGAGAGAAGGAATCATTCCAACCCACAGTACAGACACAGGCTTGGGGAGCAGAAACATGGCATTACCTAAAACTAATAATATCTAGGTGACCCTAGATTAGATTAGAGGTGGTCTGAAGGAGTGAGATGGCAAAAAAGGGGGGAAACCATGGAGAAGGAGCCACTGAATGCTGTGTTAATGTGAGTCCATCCAGTCTAAGCAGAAAATCAGAAGCAAAGCTTGATAGAAGCGAGTCTTGTCTGAGAAGTGTTTAAGCAAGAGTACAAAGAGCGACAGGGCAGGGCCATAGCAACAGGTTGTTTACCGCCCATAGCAACCGGCATCGTGTGCGTCGTGGCCGGTGCCTTCTTCAGAAGTGTTCTTGCAGTGCGCAGCATTGTTTTCAGAGAGTGGGCAAAATTTACTTAAGGGGTATCTCCCCCGTATACGCCTGTGTAACTTCCATCCACATAGTGTATGGACATCAGCGCCTGGTTTTTAACTGCGAGATGGTACCTACAGGGTCCGACTCCTAGGCGATGTGGTTTTCCTTTGTGTAACTGATGGGCTCCTCTGGGTTCGGCTTTCTAGGAGCACCAACAGTCGTGCTAGGAGTTCCGTGGCACACACCCTCCATAGAACTGATTATGTGCACAGGCGTGCGTGTTTGTGGCTGCTTAGTCTCCATATATCACTAGGGGATGTATACTTGACACTTTTCTTTAGAGAAGAAAAGATGTATTTTAATTCACAGATGCATGCCCACAAAGCCTTTTAGATTTTTACAGTGAGAATGTGACTGTGCTGTTGTTGGTCGAAGTAGAATGTCCTGATAGATGGGCGGAGCAGCTTATGTCTTTGTTCTTTGTTCTTTTTCTTTTCTTTTCTTTTTCTTTCTTTCTTTTTTTTTTTAATGGTGTCTAAATCAGGGTCCTGATCCTTTCACATGATGCCATCCCTACGAGCCTGTGGGGGGCCGTTTCCATTCAAACTACCACATAGGGGTAGCTTACCAATTTAATTCTTATCTATATATTCTTCAACAAACCCAAAGGCCACAAGACACAGGTAAAGCCTCCCCTGGGTGAAGGTAAAATCTGAGCCAAGTGCAAATAGATACAGTCTTTATCTGTAGTAAGAACTTTTGTAGTTCTCGCTCTGTCAGCAAAGTAGAATGTAGTTTTTGGAATGAATTAGTCATTGAGGCAGAACACTACAAATAAACTGCTTTTAAAAGCAGTCTGTACTGTTTCCTACAAAGAGAACTGACAACCACAAAACTGTATTTCTTCTGTAGTTCTTCTGCGTACCTGGCCACATGGTTGGGTCCTCCGAACTGTACAGTCTCCTAAAGGGGTGGCTGAAAGTGCTGTCTGCTCAGTCACTGAAGCTCTGCTGTAGCAAGACAAACGGTTTGTCTCTCTGAGGAAGGAAGCACACAGCTGTGGAGGGCAAAGCTTTCCCCATCACCAGACGCTTGGTCCCCTGTTCTGTCTGACACAGGAAAGACTCTGATAACGTCATCTGCTTCATTTGCTCCCAAAGAGTGTCACTTAGTCCCCGCTTCTGAGACATAAGGATATGTTTGTGTGACAAGCCATCTTCTCTCAGAAGCTTTTACTTGAAGGGATTTCTTTCCTAGAGGAAAGTAATGGAGAGAGCCTTAAGGTGAAGATGCTTAGAACCTGCCAGATTCAGGGACACAGAAGCCATCATTTATAAATGGATACTCACTGCCCACATATCCAGCAAGAAGAAGAAAAAAAGAAAGGAGGGAAGGAGAAAAAAACTGGAGCAAAATAAGGACAAAACCTTGTATAAATCAGTTTTTACAAGTGAAGGGATGGGTTTCTAAGATGGGGCGATTAAAAAAAAAGAGCCCACAAGCTATTCCTGTAGTGCCATAAATTTAGAATCCCTCCCAAAGACCCTGCAGATCAGAAATCTCTTCACGCCTGCCTCAAGAACATTTTTTTCCTGGTAGATGTATAATTTGAGCACATTGGCTGGAATCAGAAACTAGTGGGTTCACTGGTCCATCTGTGGGCGGGTAGAAAATAGCAGGCGCGGATCCTGGCTCCTTTTGGGCATCATAGCTAACTAAGGAGGGCTCAGCTCCGGCAGGCACACTGAATGCCCCTCCCCAGCTATTTCCCATTTTCCTTTCTTACCTTCTTGGTCCTTCAAGATCCTCCCCTTTTCTCCCAGTGCTCCCATTCATACAGATGTTATTTTGACATCCCCCTGGAATTTCCAAAAGTGAAATATGAAAAGGAGGAAACTGTTGCTAACCTGCCATTCACTTCTCTTCAGAAAATTTACCTTGCACCTCTGCAATGTGTGAGATAGGTTTGGAACAGAGCAAGTTCAGTCTTTTCACTAGGGAGTTTAGATTCCTTTTTAACTTTTTACTGTTAGTGATTTGCAATTTAAGCCCTAACTAGCTCCTTAGCTTGATCTACATTAAAAGAACAAGCTTATCAACTCGGAGCACAAATTTGTTGTGAGAGTTTTAAGAATAACCATTTCGGGTTTTTTCTCTTCCTTGAATTCTGGCTCGGCTGCCTAATACTGTATTATACTACAATCTATTTTGAGTCTTAAAAAAAAAAGAAAAAAAACCTGATGCTTTGTACACGTGTGTCCCTGGCAGATGGGATCTGCAAATGCCCCTGCCTCTTTTCTGCCAGTAACCTGGCATCTCTGAGAGGATTTGGAGTTTTGGGTGCTGTTCTTTCATTGCTAGAAAAGAAAAGCCAAGCTCTTACATTCCCATTTTCCCCTGGGGAATCTTGACTTTTCTCTCTTGATCTGGAATTGTACATTCTGGGGGAAGAGGTACAGATTAAAGAATTAAAATCATTGAAGGAAGTGGATGGATGGCTTGGTTGGTTTCAGTTGAATCCTTTAAGAGTTGAGACAGATTAGGCTAACTCATTGTCTACACTTGCAATGCGTGGCAGTGTTTGGAGGTTAAAGCTGGGACAGGGGGATTGTGGAGAATGAATGAGTAGTAACTCTGAAAACTGTGTTTCAACAGCTCAGTGTTTCAGAACAGTTACTCCATAAGTTAGGATTGAAAAGACTATAATTTACCTGGACAGTAGTGGCGCACGCCTTTAATCCCAGCACTCGAGAGGCAAAGGCAGGTGGACCGCTGTGAGTTCGAGGCCAGCCTGGTCTACAAAGTGAGTCCAGGACAGCCAAATCTACACAGAGAAACCCTGTCTCAAAAAACCAAAAAGAAAAAGAAAAAAGAAAAAAGAAAGAAAAGATTATAATTTAGATGGCAGCAGGTTTGGGTTTGCCCATGAGAGCAGGAAGCAAATCTCTTGAGAGTTGTGTCTTTCCTTGGTGAGAGGATTGCTTTCATTTTCTCACTCTTGAGTTAAGATCCGCTGCTAATAATTCTAATTCACGGCTGTAAGATCAGTGGAACTTTCTATAATATAAATGTGTTCCCCTTTACCATAGCAGCAGCAGTCTGTCAATAGGATGGCTTTGCTCCCCCAAAGACTTCATGGACCCTTGGTGCTCCATATTTGACCACCTCCCCTTGGTTGGGAGGCCTGGTGGCACTCAGACAAAGAATAAGCAGGCTACCAAGATGAGACTTGATAGCCTATGACCATATAGTGAGGGAGGGGGTCCCTCTCAGTCTTAGACCTAGGGGAGGGGAATAGGGTGAAAGCGGGAGGGAGGGAGGAATGGGAGGATACAAGTGATGGGATAACAATTGAGTTGAAATCTGAATAAATTAATAAAATCAAAATTTAAAAAAGACTTCATGAACCATTTTTTCTTCTGCTCTCCTACTATCCTCAGGTATAACCTGTTTTTTATGGTTCAAAGCAACAGTGATGTTCCAGGCGACAAGAAACATGTGCCTTCCAGATCCTTCTAAAGGCAAGCTCTTAGAAACTGTCATGGAATCCCTCAGCTTCACATCTCAATAATGTTCCCCAGCCAGGCAAACCTAGCCGCAAGGGAGGCTGGAAAATGCAGTGGTCACGTACTGTAGAGAAGATATTAGAGGTGGATAAACACATTTCAGTGTCTGCTATGGGTTGCTTATATTTAAAAATGTTTACACTTACTTAACCCACTGTATAATGTGATTGTAAAACAGAACAGCTCAGATATAATGTGTAGCCTTTACTGTCAGTTACTGCCTTTCTTACAGCCAGCACTATGTCCCGTACAGAAACTTCTAACTTCCTTGTTGATTTGATGAGGAGGGAAATGTTTTTTTTTTTTTAATGAACTTCTTTCACTAGGTAATTAGGACTTCATGAAGTTTTTTAGGAAGAAATTAAAATTCTTATTGCCAGGCCTTTAATCCCAGCCCTTCTGGTCTACATAGTGAATTCCAGGCCAGTTAAGGCTGCATGGTGAGACCCTGTCTAAAAATAAGAAAAAAAGAAAAGAATTCATCACAAGTTTAAGCCCAGATTGAGTAATATCACAAGACAGGTCCATAAGAAAATGAAAAACAAAACACAAAATAAAGAGGTGAGGGTTGGAGGGGGGGGGAGAGGGAGATAGGTTTCTTCTCAACTCTGTGGACTATTCTCTCATGTTATTTTATTAATTGGAATATTTTTATGCTTTCCATATATGACAATTTAAAGTCTATGGGTGTAGGGAATAAATATCTCTGAAAAGAACAAAGGTGTGATGGTCCATGCCTTTTATTCCATTACTCACTTTTAATGTCCGCACTCGAGAGGCAGAAACAGGCAGATTTCTGTGAATTCCAACCAGCCCTGTTTGCCTAGTGAGCCTCAGTGCAGCCAGAGTGTCACATAGTAAAGATCCTGGTTGTTTGTGTGCTTTTCTTTTTGTTCTTTAAAAAAACAACTCAGAAAATACTTTGTTTTATGAAGCCCTCATTTTGATCCCTGTGTGTTTTTAACCCTTTCATTTCAGAAAAGGTTTTTTTCCGTGTGCTCTTCTCCATCCATACACTAAACCCAGTCTTCACATCAAATGTTAAAGGTTGTCCACTGAGCCCCTGGCAGCTGAACAGTTTTACTTTGGTGCCACCGAGTTCTTGAACAGGCACGTGTCAATTCACTTTTAAAATTCACTCAGCATGTAGAGCGGGCAGGTCTCACACTGGGATTCCCTGACTGGTTCACACTGAAATTTTCCTAACTGGAGAACTGGTTTCTAAAGTCTGTTTCTTTACTTAGAAAATAGTCACTCCACCTTTGTCCCAAGTTTCGTGGGCTCAGATGCGGGGATTAGGACAGCACCCAGGAGGCGTCACTAGGCAGGAGAAGAGCAGGCATTACCTTGTATATCAGAAACACAATACATGGAGCCATTTTGATTTTTGAGAGCGCAGTGCTGTAATGTCCCCACGTGTAGGCCTTGATTGTAGAGATCACGCAACATATGGCAGCTCACTCTTTTAGTGTGCTGACAAAAAGATGGCTGTTGTTTTGCTTCCATTCCCAAGATTCTCCAGGCATCGTTATTCCAATATTTAGCATAGGGCAAATCCCGGTATGTTGCGCATCACGGTAGTACCAGCTTTGGGCGTGGTCAGTGCATCCCTTGGTGTCTTGCCGTCACTGCTGTTGTGCTTCAGCCTGAGGACTGCAACCCAGAGAGAAGACCTTGCCGTAATAACAGAAAAGGAAATTGCCTCCATTAAGCATACCTTCAAATCTCTGGGGCCAGTGGGCAAACGCAGACTCCTCCATAGTGTGAAATGAGGAAATGTGTTTCTAAGGATAGGCTGGCAAAGGAGGTGGCCGCTGGACACGGTCTCTGGATGGGATTTGCAGGTGGCCTTTGCTTGACTTCTGCCACCCGAGCTCTTCCTTACACCCCGTATTAAATACCCGAACTTGAGGACAAAGACTCGAATGCAAACTTGCTGGTCTCCCTCATGCTCGTGCCTGGTGTTGAACAGGGGGTCCTGCTGTCAGTCACTAGGTGTGGGGGCTGGATAGCAACAGGGGAAAAAATGCAATGTGGATGGCCTGGAGCTGTTATATAAATGTGGCTCAGCCTTTGACTTTTGAAAAATTACCAACATATTGCTGATTTTAATAGTGTGGTCCCTGAAGTGCGTTTTGTATCCATCATCGTGACTAGACTTACAGATCCTGGACGTTTGTTGGCGCCAATGCAGTTTTCCCCCCAACACTTCTCAAAGTAAAATAATGACTCATCACTGGTTCAAGGCTTGTATTTTAACAGTTAGGAGGAAAGGGAGTCCTTAAGCCTGAGGCTTCTCAACAGTGGTCGTAGACTATGTCTTATTAGACGCTTTGCATACAGGAAACAGAAATCACGCTTTTAGCTTCTAATTCTCACTGGCAGGGCTGGCTGGGACCACTGAAGATTCCTCTATGTGCCCCACTCCCACTAGCCAGGCCCCAGCTCCCTGAGGCCGCACAGTGTGCAGAATCACACCACAGGCTAAACTGTGAGCTTCGGAGGCCTTCAAACCTTAGCACACAGCGTCTCAGGACTTTATTTGCCCATCCCCTTTTCTGACCAGTAGGAAAAATCTACACGTGTTGTATTATGTGTTTGGGGATTTAGGACTTACTGATGATCATAGGTTACATACATATTCAGGTCAATATATTCAGATGTGTACGGGTTTGGTTGGGTAACTGAGTATTCACAAATGTGCATTATCCTTTTGGATAATTATTAGCTCTTACATTTCATACCTTTATTCTTGAAGTTTGGGGAGTTCCCCTGGACGTGCGGCTTCGGTTTTCATTAACAACCTGAGACTAGAAAGGATCACTTGTTTTCTGTCTTGCACCAGCGTCAGGCGTCCTGTTCTCTCAGACTCTCAGGAGCAGGAGATAAGGACAGAGGCGTCCTCGACGTCAGGACATCTTAGGGATGAGGCGGACACACTGTCCCACCCAGCTCATTTCTGCTTCACTAAGGACTTAGCTGCATGGCATAAGCAGCCACCCACTGGTTAAAGAGACATGGGGTGGGGTGGGGGGTGGCTTGGTGGTAGGAAGGAAGGAAGGAAGGAAGGAAGGAAGGAAGGAAAAGGAAGAGAAAAATTGTCGAGCCAGTTGGTTCTCAGAAGGTTTATCATATCTGAACTTCCATGAGACTCGATGGATGATGTTATCTAGTTACCTTAATTTAAAGGAAATTTGACTTTTTAATTTTGGGGAAAAAGAGAAAGCAGAGCTTGTCCACGGCTGCCTTTCCGAAGCCTTATTTTCATGAAGGAGCACACTGTTTGGAATAGTCCTTCAACTTCAGTGGGAAAACCCTCAACTATAAAGATCCCCCTACTTCAGACACTTAAATATATATATATATATTCCTGGTAAATATTTGAGGGAAAATACGCAGAAAAGCAAAGGACATTAATACCCCCCGCCCTAACTGCTAAGGGTTTTACTGTAACTTGCAGTACTGCGGGAGAGCTCACTTCAGTTCAGAGTGGTTGTGATGGACTAACTGTGGTCTCAACGCTGTCTTATAAGTTGATATCAAGAAATATAAGAGGCTTGAAACCATTTAGAGGAAGCTTTCTTCCGTGTCAGTGGCTGCTGCGTGGGCAGGACTCTGGAGAGTCACAGCTCTTAGACCCTCTGGGGCTCATTCCCTGCGGTGGCCAGTCCTTCTGTCAGTCTCTTTGACTAACAAAAGGTTTCACACCAAACTCTAAGCAGTGAGTATTGGCTGCTTGGAACCTCTACCAGCCGTGGCTTGCTCAGCCTGCTTTCTTACAGCGCCCAGGACCACCTGGCTAGGGGTGACGGCATCTGCAGTGAGCCCCTGGCCCTCCTGTATCAATCATCAATCAAAAAAATGCCTGCAGGCCAGTCTGGTAAGGGCACCGTCCTCATTCCTAATGACTCTAGTGTGTATCAAGCTGATATAAAACTAGCCAGCACAGCCTGCTTTGATAGGGAGTAATGGCTGTGCTTCCTGGTTTCCTAGGCCAGTGATTCTCAAAAGCCTAGGAATCTGGGATAAGTGGCGGGGCTGTTAGAGATGTAATAAATCCTCAGGCCTCCTCCCACGAGGCCTGGAAACTCTGGCCATAGCCCCAGGCCACCAGGTAAACTGGATGTGTCAGAGGAGTCTTGGCTTCTGTCACATGGGCAGGACCCTGTCTACCATAATAATATCTGTGTCCCGGGCTCTAAAGCATAGCCTGGCTCGGGCTACGCAGGAAATGGTTGTGGGATACCTTCATCCGCCTTCCCTCACCACCACACACAGTGGAAGCACTGGGCACACAGTGGTAGCAAAGGCCGTCCTAAGACCTCAGGGAAATGGACTGTGCCCAGCAGTGCAGACCTTGCTAAATATAGACTCCCCGCTCCGCCATCCATGCTTGCTCTGTCCTCTGTACAAGAGAGGATGCTTCTAGCTACGGTCCATGCTAATTTGTTTTCCTTTGGCTCCTCCCTGGGCTCCTGAAAGAGAGGATAGGAGAAAGGGATGCCAGGCAAGTGTGCTCCTAGCCCTGCAGGTCCTTAGGGTTGGGAAGACTCTGGAGGGGCCCAAGTGGAGCCGTGTGGCCTAAGTGTTAGTGTTGGTGCCTGGGGTGGCTGGGATGGGTGGGTCCTCGCTGCTCATAAATGGGTTTCTTGTTCCCATGCCAAGCATGTTACTTTTGGGCCAAGAGGGACTTTGTGGGCCATCAGCCTTGCTATTTTTACTCTCCGACTTCCAGTTCCTGTTTCCTGTTGCTTGGGGGAAAAAAAAAAAGAATAAAATACAGGCAAGGGAGAACCACGGACTCACTCTGAAAAGAGACCTGTGGCTTCTCAGCTCTTGCCCCGCTGTGTCTCCTCTCGGCATGTGACTGACTGCAGTGAGCGTCCGTGATGACAGGAACCCAGGAACTGGGAGAAAGCATCGTAGGTACAAGCTCCAGTGGGGTGGAGGGAGGGAGGGACAGACGGACGGAGGGACGGATGGAGGGGTGGTGGAAAGGAGAGAAGCATCACAGGCGTCAGCTTCCTGGTGTGTCTGAGGGTGGCATTTCTTCTTAGCATCTAGCAAGATGTGCCAGCTGGAGTGGCCTTGCTGTATTGCCAGGACTGGGCGAGGGAGGCAGGTACTTCAGGGAGGGCCGGCGGTAGAAGAGTGTTCATGTCCATGGACCCAGAATGCTTGGTGGTGGGGGCTCGGGCCAGGCATCCATGGAGAATCTTGCTGTCCCACTCGATTCCTGACCGTGCTCAGGTGGGCAGCTTGTTTCATCATCTGAACCTTGTACCACTGTTTTCTGGTCTCTTTTCTGATCCTTTTGTTTTATTACCCTTCCCCCCTATGCTATCAGTGCTGGAGGTTTTTGTTTTTGGTAGTTTTTTGTTTTGTTTTGTTTTTCAGGTCTCTAAAAAATTGATCCTGTTCTTTATCAGAACATACTTTTTCCTTGGTTTAAATCCGTCTCCTGTTCTCTGCAAGCCTTTGAGATAGGGATAACAATTCTACCTTCCTCTGAGGGCAGCTGTGGACATGCCCAGAGCCCCTGAAGTAAAGGGCACACGAGCCACAGCCAGCCTGCCTCAGTATCCTCGGTAATCTTAGCATCTATGATGTCACAGCAGCTCCATGCCTGAAAGGCCCGAATCTGGCCTTGCCCTCGGGCTGGGTTTGCCTTGAGCACTAAATGCAGCCAAGTCATGTTTTATGCAGTGGAGAGTGCAGGACTTTTCACCAACGGAGACTGCAGACCATAGAGGAAACTAAAACACGGACAAAGCAACTGCCTTCATTTGAGGTTGATCTGTGTTTGAGAGAAGCTCAAGGAAGATGCAGCACACGCGTGGACTATGCCTTAAGTGAGACATGTTTGTTTTAAAGGTTATGAAGTTATTTTTTTCCCCATTGGCAGAGAGAGATGAGAGAGAGACAGAGACAGAGACAGAGACAGAGAGAGACAAAGAGAGAGAGAAAGACAGATATTTGAAAGCCACGAGAGGCTCTGGCTTTGTCTCAAGCAGCCCTCACTGGAGTGAACTGGGGTGATTTCTCCACTGACAAGTCCCAGGAGTTTAATCTTAATATTATCCTCATTCGTGGAACCAGTGATTTCTGTAGTAGGCATTTTTCTTTGTGCTGAAGTGGGGAGTTGGGTCTTTCTGTGTTGCTGAAGTACAGCGTGTGAACAAGAGAGGCTGCAAGGTCACGCACGGGTAACGCTCCTGTGTGTGTGTGTGTGTGTGTGTGTGTGTGTGTGTGTGTGTGAGTGTGTGTGTGTGTCTACTTTCTGGTGCTGAGATGAGGTTGCAAGCACACACTGCCACACCCACCTCTCGTGTGCTTACTTTGAGTCATGCTCCAGGTGGCAAGCACTTTACCAACTGAGCCGTCTCTCCAGCCTCTATTTCCGCTTGTGAAAAATATACATTCAGAAATATCTGCTAAGCGTACAGATTAATAGATACCCATAAAGGGAACATCGTTGTCACCACCAATGGAATTTCTTAGACTATAGAAGACCTGGAGTGTGCCTTTCTCCAACACCTCAGGCACCATACACACTCACACCCACCCACACATACACACACACTCACACATACACACTCACACACCACACACACACCACGCACACACACTCACACACATATTCACACACCACACTACACATAGACATCACACACACCCGCACATACACACACACTCATACACATACACACACACACACACACACACACACACTCACACCACACACACACACACACATACTCACACACCACACTACACATAGACACCACACACACTCATACACATACACACACTCACGCACACCTGCACACACACACACTCACACACCACACACACACTTTCGGCTGCTCATCAGCCTGTGTTTTTTGTATGTGATAACTGTGTGTTTGCATTTTCGGCAGTTTAAGCCATTTCTGTCTATCACTAGATAATTAGCGGTTGGACTCTCTCTGAATGGGGGTGTAGTGGGACTAGTGTCTTTTGTTGTCCTCCTTTTCATCAGTGGCATGCCGTGAACTTTGTAGTGCTGTGTACAGCTGTACGTGGCTCATTTTTGTTACTTATTTATTCTGCTGTAATTTTCTCATTCTTCTATAAAAGGAGGTCTGGATTGTTTTGAGTCCGGGACCATTTTAATGTTGCTACTGTGATCTGAATACACCTAACACACATGTGTGGGTTCGCTAGGAAATATAGCACAGGTGGAATTGCTGGGCTATGACATAGCGATAACTTCTTTATTAGTTAATAATATTCTTTTGTCTTCATGCTTATGTTAAAATTACCCTCCAATGTATACAAGTGTATATAATGTATACAAGGTCTTGTTGCTTGACCCGCCTGCCCTGAGTGTAGTGCCTTTTAATGTGTGCCATGTTGAGATGCTAGAAGTCCTCTGGACAGTTCCGGTATATTCTGCCAGGCTCACTGTCATACCCATCTTCCACTGAGACATCCCACCCACCCACCCACACGCAGTTGGTCTTGGTGCCAGTTCTGAAAGCGAGAAGCAGACAGCATCCCCTGGCGTGACATCCAAAGTTACTGTGGCATGTGACCCATCCAAGGAAAAACAATTTCTCTGTTGCTGGCATGGTTTAGGATACTCTCCCCCTGGAGACAAAGAGCATCCCTTTGTGATCTCAAACCTCCCAGCAGATCGATCAAAGCGAGTGTGATTCCCAATCACTTTCACCCACAAACGTGGAACCTGCAGGAGTTGACGTGGACAGCTGGTTGACTCTGCTGTTCCCTGTGAGGACAGTCATCTCTGCCACTAAAGGGCACAGACGCTGACCCTGCACAAATACCAGCGGTCTGCTTTGTGGCAGTGTACAGAGCTGGTTTCTTCAGAGTTCCTCTTTTGTTAGATGCCAAGTTTACTATTGGGAGACCTAATTCATTCAGTAGGATTTTTTTCTTCTTTATTTGTTCCTCCATCCATCCAACCACCATTGAGAACCTGTTTTGCGTGTGTGGGAAATAGGCTGATCCATGAGACCAGCTCACTGTCTTCCTGCCTTCCCAGCACTTAACCCTTACACTAGTTTGGGGTGCTTCTGGACAGGGTGCCATCGATGACTGTTGGAGCTTTTTCCATCATCGTCGTCAGCCATTTTTAGCAACAGGATAAGAGCCCCGCCCCCTTTCAAATACTTCCCCAACACGATCTCGGCAGAAATTGTAATACGAACCAATGTAGTATGTTTGGGTCAATACAGAACAGCTCTGTTGCTGTCATCTAGTGCACAGTTGCCCTCACACACTCTAGGTAGCGACATGGCTTTAAAGCCACCCACCTTGCGCTCTGCCCTTGGCCTAGCATGAGTTCATAGTCTGATGATGTGCGTGCCTGTTCCTCACTCTCAAGTGTAAGTATGTAGACCTCACAGACCGCAGAGGCAGAGCAGGCGCCCTTCCATCCCCTCCCATGTTTACCTCAGACCTCTTTGTGTGGCAGCCATAGAATGAGACCCTTCAAGGCCGTTCACACACTCCAGATTTTTCCAACTTAAGTCCTCTGCGTTTTACTTTCCCTGCCCCAGTTGAGATGCTAAAAACAAAGGGATGTCAGAAACAGCCCATTTACCCCTGGGGGCAGGAAATAGGGGGGAGGGGATATATTCTGCGAATTTTGTTAACTTGGAATGACATAGTTATGCTCAATTTCCCGGTGGGTCGAGGGCAATGTTTCCACCATAATTTGAAACTTGAGGCAGTTTTGCCTCTGGCAAATTGAAATGAAAAGAGTAACTGCCGAGGCACCAGCAACAGTGTGGGTGTCTGTCTGTGCCCATGGGCTTGGCCGGCCTCTTTTGTTTGCCTCCTCTTTTTCTTCTGTCCTATAACAACAGTTTCAGTGATGCATGCCCACACCACACAGTGATGCTGTACTGAGCTGGGCCATGTTCTCACTGTGAGTGCAATAAAGCAATCTGGCTTTTTGTATGGCTGTATGAGAGAGGGGGTGGCGAGGGAGCGCACAAGTGCGCCTAGAGCCGGGCATGGTGGCGCACGCCTTTAATCCCAGCACATGGGAGGCAGAGGCAGGTGGATCACTGTGAGTTCGAGACCAGCTTGGTCTACAAAGCGAGTCCGGCATGGCCAAGGCTAACAACAGAGAGAGAGACCCTGTCTCGGAAAAAAAAAAAGAGCCTAACCCTTAGGGACAGAACAGGGCTCATGTCTACAGACATAGTTAGCTCTGTGGCTTCTCCCTGGTATTTCCACCTCTGAATTTCTCACTCTACTTCTTCTCTCTTATACTTTTTATTTAGTATTCAACTTAAGAACAAGAAGTGCTGTTTGGGCTCCATCCTATCCCCCCCCCCACGCCAACCCACCAAGCCAACCCACCCCCACCCCCACCTCCCCATTCATGTGCAGTTGGAGACCTCAGGTGGCAGTGAGTGCAGCAGAAATAGACTTCTTGAGAGACAGGCTCCAGTCAGACAGCTTGTTTAACTGGGAGGAACAAAGGTTCCTTGAATCTTTGGGGAGTGAGTAGAGGCTATCTGAGGGAGTGTACATCACCAGGACCAGGGTGCTGGGAATGCCTTATTTGAATAAGGAAGAATTTCAGATGCTTAGGGACATGACCTTTTAAGGGAAGAAGAAGTTTAACCTTGCTATGTGGTCTCCTCAGGAGGGCAAAGATGGGAGCACAGGAATACTTGGGCCTATGCATGCAGGCCCCAGGCAGGGGAGGGTTGATCCTACTGCTGCCAATCTTAGGATGAGATTCCCAGGGTTTGGACATGCCTCAACCCCACTTTTGCTTTGAGCCAGCTTCTCCCCTCCCCCACCCTCACCCCCACCCTTACTCCCCACCAATGGTTCCCTGGCCCCACAAAGAAAAAAAAATTTTAAGCAACTAATTACTCAGTAAACTGAGTAAATACTTAGATAGGTTAAATGTGCCTGAAATTGTGCCGAGGGGAAAATGTTACTTGGCACCAATGGTGCTTAAGAGTTATTGGGTTTGAGTGTCTTTAGGCTTTGCAGATGCTTGCCCGTTTGCCTTGCTCATAACCGTTCTGTATCACCTGTCACTCCCACCGTCTCTCATGTGTTTACATTACTGGCCCGGTTTTAAAGCCAGTCTGGTCTTTTTTTGAGTTCCACAGTTATTTATCTCAGTTTGCTTTTCCTAAAAGTATGCAATTCAGAGTCCTAGAGTCCTGAAAAAGACACTGCTCCTCTGTGGGTGTCTAGATGCAAACACGGCGCTTAACTATAAAAAAGTGGTTGCAGAAACTTAAGACTTACAGCCAGGAAGGATATGCCGTGCCAACCAGTCGGGCTTCCTGATTGACAGCATCCAGGAGGCTCTGCGTGTAAGCGTGTGGGGTGCGCCTGCGCGGTTGCTTAAAACTCATGGAGCTTCGGCTTGGGGTTCTTGGAGGCGTGGGGTGACTTGATAATGAGGCATCTACACCCATCTTCACATGGCAACCACCCTTTCCAGCTCTTTCTGTCTCCTTCTATCTCACACACTTCACCATACTTTATATAGTAAGTTCTTCTCAGCTCAGTGTAGGTGTCTCTGTGCGCGAGGTTCACCTGACTGCTGGAAGCGTCCTTCCTGTTTCTCTTTTAGTAAAATCCTCCCTTCTTTCCCATCTCCCAGCAGATATCTGGAGCGATCACTCGTTTCAGACGGATCCGGATTTGCCGCCTGGCTGGAAAAGGATCAACGACATTGCTGGGACCTATTACTGGCACATCCCAACAGGAGCGACCCAGTGGGAGCAGCCTGTCTCCATCCCCGTGGACCTCCAGGGCTCTAGGAAAGGGTCCCTCAGCTCCGTGACGCCATCTCCCACCCCAGAGAGCGAGGTAAAACGGAGTGTCTTCTCGCATGTTTAGTAGGCGTAACCCAACTTCCTTCTAGACTGGCAGCTTC
The DNA here is from genome assembly GCF_964271855.1 of Acomys minous. Lineage (NCBI taxonomy): Eukaryota > Metazoa > Chordata > Mammalia > Rodentia > Muridae > Acomys > Acomys minous. The sequence goes on from NC_140491.1 coordinate 5,784,925, forward strand.
TGCCCCAGGAGGTCCCTGACTGAGGTAAGCCTGGTGATGGCTGTGCATGTTGGGTTGAGAAGCTCAGGAATGCTTCCTCTCGGCAAATAGTGCCAGTGTCTGTCGTTCAGGGCTGTTTTTACTTCTAATGGATGCTGGTCTCTTGAAGCACCATTCAAGGTACAAAAGCAAGAGGTTCTTGTTAATGGGAAGTGGCTAGGTTCCCCTAGGGCTCATGGAGACAGTAATTTACTCTGCAGGTGTCACTGCATGGTGCTGGGTCCATGGAACGTTTATGCATAGAAGAACAGCTCTTGGCCAGGAGTATTATAATTACCATGTATCATATTAGCCTTCGGTTCGTTTGCTAGCATGCAGAAGATGTCTCGTAGGAGTAACCCTTGAGGGCACTTAAATGCTTAATTCCTATTTAAGGAGAAGGAAAAAAAGATGTGTTTATTTAGCTGAAGTGACATTATTTTGGAAATAATTAGCAACATAAATTCCGGATATCCCCGGGGAAGAAATCAGAATGTTTAAATAAAGAATCGAGGCCTTAAAATCTTTTTCATTGTGGTATTCATTCACGTAATGATTCCGGCAGCAAATATTTGTCAGTCCTGATAACAGCACACTCAGGAGAATTATCACTGGGAAAGGTCACAGTCAAGTGACAGCTTATTTATTTTCTTATTTATATCAGTGGTTTACCTAGCAGACTCTCTTTTCAGCCCCTCCACCCCTCACTTTTTTTCTGATGATGAATCCTTTGTTTCTTTAAACAAGCCCGTTTTCTTTTGGTTTGAGGAGTGAGAACAACTCAAGCTTTACCCCTAACTGGGCCGCACTTTTCTATATTTGCCACTGTTACCACCCATCCTGTCTTTACAAGTGACGTTCTGATTGGTGACCTGTTCTTCCCCCGGGAGGCAGTGAGACTGGTACCCTGCTCTGCTTCCGGCTTTGGAGAGCTTCAGCATCTCCCTTCCTGGCCCCAGTTCTCCATCTTTAGAGAGATGTGTTGGAGTTGCTCTACCCTCTTGGGTAGATGCGAGCCTTGGCTGGTTTGGTCTTTGCCCTGGTCAGTGGGCATGTAAATCAGCACCACTGAACTCTGGAGGGTTTTTATTGTTTAGCACTAGATGATCTGCTAGCTTGTCACTGAAGCCCAACAGTTCTGCATCTTAAGCAGTTTCTAGCCACTGATTTGTTCACCTCGTAGTAGACGTGCTTGGAATAAAAATAAAGGAGTGCAGCTCCAGCCTTCAACACGTCTGATGGGGAGCAGTCTACTCCACACCCCTGATACAAGTGGCCTCCCTGATACCGAGCCAGTGTCCACCTCTGATCTTGCTATAACAGGGCCGTGCTACTCTGTCCTATTTAGTTGTGTGCAACAATAGAATGCCTACAACCAGGAAGTACATTATAGATAGGAAAATTGAGGCGCAGAGCTGTCAGTGACACAGTGAATCCCTGGCCAGGCCCTGCTTTAGGTTTTTCAGTGTCCTCTGTCTCCTGTTGTCCCTGAAGGAAGTTGGTCTAACTTGAGACCCACTCCCTATCCCAGGTGTCTCGTGTCCCTCATGCTTAGAAGACATTAAGTCTTTCTTTGTGCCTGGCTGGTAGAGTCCAAGAGGCACAGTCTGGGGTTGCGTAGCTTGTATTTTTTATTTCTTTGCTTTATATGGTAGAGTTTTGTTTCCTTGTTTCTGTGAGTGTCTTGGGCAGAATTCAGCATGACTGGGCACTGGGTAAAACTGCCAGGTTGTAGAGGCCTCTCCCACCCCTGGGGCTCTCAGAGCCCCACTCTGGCTGTCCTCCTGCCCCCATCCTGGTGACTGCCTCCTACCTACTCTTCCCAGGCTCCAAAGGACTTATATTCTTTGTCCTTCAGAGTTTCAGCCTCCTCCTTGCTTTGTGAAGCTTTGTCAGGCCTGAACGAGTCGCTCAGTGACAGCACACTTACCTAACGTGCTCAAGGACCTGGGTTCAACCCCCAGAACCACAAGGAACAAAATTAAAGCGTTTTTCACAAACGCTACCTGTGACCCTGACAGGATTTAACCATGCCAAAGAAGATGGCCTCTGAGAATCAGGAGTTGTGTGGCCACGTGGCTGGTGTGACAGGTCCCCTGGCCCCACCTGAATTCTGCCCATCTTTCTTATACTTGTGCCTACTGAGTTTTCTCACTCAGTGGACCTTTAAAAGATGAATAGTTTTAGAAGTTTCACACATGCAGTGACTGACTCATACCCAGCTTTTATTTGTTTGCTGTCTTATTTATTTATCTTATTTATGTTTTTACTTCAGTGCCAGGGCTCAAACCCAGAACCTCATGCCTGCTAGGCACACACTTTACCACTACCATTTATTTGAATACTCATTTGTTCATTCATTCACTCACTAATTCATTCATTCATTCTCGTACCAAGAAGGGGAGCCAGGGCCTCACGCACACTGGGCAAATATTCGGCTACTAAGCCACATTCCCCAGGCCACCAGCCTTTTGATAGGCAGATGGGGTTCCGCCTTTGGATTGTTTACTTCAGGAACAATCTCCAGGCACAATCTCCCCCCCACCCCCCGCCCCCATTCATGAAAGGTGAGGAAAGAGACAGCTGGCCACATTCCCAGGTCAAGGAAACACCGAGAATGATACCAAGCCCTGGGCCCCGACAGGGTGCGCATGTTTACAGGGCCAGGCTAGCGTCTTGTCTCTTTAATCCCACCAAACACTTACCTGTTACCAAGGACGGATGTCACCACGGTTTTGACACAGCAAAAACTCAGAAGGCCTGAGCGACTCATAAGATCACAGAGCCAGCATGTGGCAGAGTCAACCTTGAACTTTAACCTGTTGACCCCTGTTTCCACCCCAGACCTGACACACTACATTAGGAAATGTGGAGACTCTCAGATCCCTTCATCTCACCGGAAGGGGAGGGCTGTGTCACACGCAAAGCTATCCAGAAAATGACTACTTAATAACATCGTCGCAGGTGCCGACGACAGCGGGAGAAAAATGATTATTTCTCTAGCTCCAACTCTTTGATCCTTAAATAGAATGTATTTCAACTAATTTCAAAGCCTGGGGGAGGGGGGGAAGGCAGAATGTTAAGGGAGATAAGTAACTTGTAATGTGTCGTGTCAGAAATGCGTGTTCTTATTGAGCTCTCTCGTGAGCTGGCTTGAAAAGAAAAATCAGATAAATAAGCGCCAAATCTGTTGATGGCACAAAAAAATGTAGGACTGCAAGCTTCCTTACAGTTTGAAAATTTCACATTTCACTTTCCAAAGTTCACCCAGAAACTGTTAAGCACAGTGGATGGTGTTTCTAGTGCATGCGCCAGCGAGTATTTTTGAAAGTTTTTGAAAGAAGTCTTTGCTACTGAAACTTGGCCCACAGCCCTGCTCCTCCCCTCCCCCTCCCAAATCATTCATTTGTTCCAAATTACCTCTGAAATTATGTGGATGTGGAGTTTTAAAAAGAGAGAAAGAGAGCAGGCCATACAAGATATTTTTTATGAGTAGCTCTTGGCCCGTGGCCAAGACTTGCTTAGACTCTTCATGTAGAGATGGCCAGGCTTTCTCGAAGGAGTGTGGAAAGTGGGATCCTCAGAGAGGATCCTGTGTCCTGACGAAGTCACTCTCTATTTGCTAACGTCCTTGTGGCCATTGGCTGCCTAAGCAGCAAACACCACAGGAAGAGCACAGTGTCCAAGCTCTAAAGCTGCATCCCTAGAGTAAGGTTGCGACATCAAAGGATGGTTCTGCCATTTCGCCAAGTTACACGGCCCTGCCTAGTGAGCAGGACATTCAGAGGCAGGGCGGAGCTTCGGAGATGGGCCTTGCAGATGCAAAGGTTTCCCAGCCTGGGAGCAGAGGGCGGACTCCTGGCACTTGTAAAGCACACTGGCTCCTCGATGCCACCTGAGGCAATGACACAAATGCTCCAGGATGAGGCCTGCAACTCTGCTCTGACGTAGGCTTTCCATGAGGTTTTATGCTGACAGCCAGGCCTATAGGGAACCATCGCTGCCCCTATCTTTATTCCTGTATCACTTCCTCAAAGGAAGGGCCACGCCCTGGCATCTCCCAGGAACAGTTACACTCACTCTTCTTTGGAAGCCCCTTGTAGTATTATTATTTGGTGCCTGTTAATCTTATTCTAGAAAGTTCCTTGGGCATTATGACCCATCCCCATACTCAGCACAGCTCCTGACATGTGGTGCATGAAGTTCACCCATCACGTGCTGAGTGGAGAAGAAGCCCATGGTTGTCAGAGTGGGTGTAGTCAGTTGAGTTCCTGGAGCATCAAAGCCAGCTGGAGCCTCTGTCCCCTCTCCGCTCTGGAATATCAACTGCACAGTGCACTGCTTGCCCGAGGAGCTCACTTCATGGCCACGCTTTTGCCAGTCTGTTTCCAAGTTTGGTTTGTTTTGAACTTCTTTGAGTCATTTTCATGTAATAGACCACAAAGCCATACGGCAGCACTCCTGGTCTTCTGGAACTACGTTCTAATACCCTTTAGTCTCTGTCCTAGCTCAGAGCGAGGTCCCTACTACAGTAGCACAACAGTCAATGCAGGAGCCAGGATGGCCACATCACCAGCGGAAGGGCAGCACATAACGTCAGGATATGCTGGGCAACAGGGCAGTTCATGTCCTAGTGACACGGTGCAGATTGGCACAAAATACCACCGTGATGTTCAGGATGGCAATTTAAAAGTTGTAAACAGTTTTGTAATGTAATTTTCCATTTAATATTTTCGGGCCACAAGTAACTTAAGCAAGAGAATCCAAAACCATAGTTAAATGGGAGGGCCACTATACCTTTCAGATCATATGACATCCACTAAAACCCCCAGAGAGGATTTAAAGAAAGGAAGGCAGTGCATCCACACCCAGATGTCGAGGACACAGATGCCCTGCCCTGCCCTGCCCTGCCTAGTTCCTTGCTGTCTCAGAATCCCAGGGTTGCATCTTCCCCATGTTCCAGGGTTGAACATTGTAATTTGAACTTTATGATAACTGAGAGCTTTTTTTTTTTTCTCCTCTATCAAAAGAAAGTGGAGGGCAGGGACTGCCATCTTTGGCACACCTCTAGACAGGCAGGCCAGGTGCTAACAACATCTCACTCCCTCATGTCACCATGCCACACACACCCCCAGTGGGAGGCCTCAGCAGCATACTCAGCCAGAGATAGGAGCTGGGGTGTGGCCATGGCTTGCTATAGCTGTGCTGGCTTCAGAACTTCTGAGGTACACACAGGGGCCCTGACAGCCCCCACCAAGGCCACATGAAGCACACAGGTGTTTTCCCAGAGGCTTCCGGTACCCACTCCCCCTCTCTGCTTTCGATAGCACTCTACGGCGGCACCCCTAGCTCCCTCCGCTCTAGTTTGGTTGAGCGCTACAGTGATTTGCTTTGAATGAACAGAAACGTGTTACCTCCTCCACTGGTGGGTCCAGGTTTGGGGAGCTGCCTCACCCTCTGAGCAAAGTGGGGACAAGAGGATGAACTTTCAGGATTGAGGGCATTGGTAGTTAGCACTAATCCACACACAAGAGTGGAGCCCTGATGACCTTAGCACCCCCGTAGTCTCCATCCTGTCCCCTACACTGAGGTCATGGGAGTGTTTCCCACGGGGGTTTTGAGAGGACATATTATTCCAACCATAGTGCATGGTAAAGACCCTGAGATCATCTTCAGTGAGACCCTGTTGGATTTGTTGAAGAGGGCCTTTTCCAGCAGAAGGTCGTTACTCCATCTCTCGTTATTTGCAGAATTCTTTTTCCAAGATCACCACCACCACCACCACCACCACCACCACCACCACCACCACCACCACAACCACCACCATCATCACCATCCACCACCATCACCACCACCATCACCATGATCACCACCATCACCATGATCACCACCACCCACCACCACCACCACCCACCACCACCAAGGGGAGTTAGACTGAAAATGTTCAGTCACATGCTTGGCCTTCCCTAGCAGACCCGCCCTTGCACAGCCCCTGGTCTAGAAGGGCAGGCACTGTGCTCCTGGCACTGCGTGGGCCAGTGGCTCAGTACACACCACGGAAGCCAGAGCTCTGCAGCTCTTCCCATACCTGCGCGTGACCATCATATTTAGAGCGATGGATGCTGCACTCTGAGCAGGGCCAGGATAGGCACCAGGACGGGGCAATTCCCACTATAGCTCTGGCCCAGGACATCTCGTGGCCACAGCAGACTTTAGCCACTCTGCCTAGAAGGTTCCCGGGCAGGTGGCTGCTTATGGGAGATGTACTCGGCCCAGCCCTGTCGTCTCACCGTGTCTGTGTGTCACTTCCTATCTGAAGCAGAGAACCCACCTGCTGTTTCCTTTTTTTCCTCCTCCTGTTTGTCTCTCCCTTTATCTTGTCCAGTCTACACACTACAGACCAAAGTGACTGTAGACTTTCTGTTGAGCCATAGAACTTCTGGTAGGTTTGGCTTTTTTTTTTTTTAATTTTTATTAGCTAACAGTATTTACTAGACCTGGGATTGGGGGCAGAGTGCTTGGCATGCACAGTCAAGGCTTTGGGTTCGAGCCCCAGCACTATAAAAATAAATAACCAAAGTATTAAATAGTTAGCTAAATGTAGAAAATATTTTCTCTTAACTAAAAATAATTAAATGAATATACTCTGTTGTTCTTCTTAAAGTTTAAGAAAAAAATGTTAATCTCTGGTTTTTTTTAAAGAAAAGAAAAAGAGAAAGAAAAGTTATGGTCATTTTTACAAGAAAGAAAAATTGTTTTATCCTTGATATCAGTGAATTCTTTTAAAATAGGGTTTAAAAACAAATGCCTTCGGCCAGGGCGTAATGCAGTTGCGATTGCTCCTCACTTGAGCTTTGCAATAAGCACTCATTGTCCTTCGATCCTGTTTATGTAGATGTGGGTGAGCGCTGGGGAGTTGCCAGCTGCCTCCACAGCTGCACAGCTCCACAGCTGCACAGCTCCACAGCTCCACAGCTGCACAGCTCCACAGCTGCACAGCTCCACAGCTCCACAACTCCACAGCTCCACAGCTGCACAGCTGCACAGCTCCACAGCTGCACAGCTCCACAGCTGCACAGCTGCACAGCTGCACAGCTCCACAGCTCCACAGCTGCACAGCTCCACAGCTCCACAGCTCCACAGCTGCACAGCTCCACAGCTGCACAGCTCCACAGCTCCACAGCTCCACAGCTCCACAGCTGCACAGCTGCACAGCTCCACAGCTCCACAGCTCCACAGCTGCACAGCTGCACAGCTCCACAGCTGCACAGCTGCACAGCTGCACAGCTGCACAGCTGCACAGCTCCACAGCTGCATAGCTCCACAGCTCCACAGCTGCACAGCTCCACAGCTCCACAGCTGCACAGCTGCACAGCTGCACAGCTCCACAGCTGCATAGCTCCACAGCTCCACAGCTGCACAGCTCCACAGCTCCACAGCTGCACAGCTGCACGGCTCCCACAGCACAGGAGCTGCGTTCACGGCCTGGTGCCACAGTCCGCATCTCCCTCACAGGCTCTCCTGAGTCCAGACGGCAACTATATAGAAAGGCATAACATTTGACACCCATGCAGAGGCTTGATTTCATTAAATCCTCAAGTCTTCTGAATGCTCCATTTAGAATGTTCTTCCGGCCTCTCCTGCCCCAACACAGGGTAATTTCTTGGGTAATTTCTGATTTCAGGAGTCCGTTTTTCAGACACCCCTCCCATCTTTTTTTCTCTCTTCCTTTCCTGCCTTCCTTCTTTTTGTTCTTTTTGTTCTTCCTTTCTCTTCTCCTTCTCTCCCTCCCCCTTTCCACACTCTCCCCCTGATTTCACTTCTCGTCCCCTCTTCCTTCCGTGTCCATTGCTCTTTCTGCATAGTTATCTTGACTATGGTCTCCCATCCCTCATCTAATGCCCCTTCCCAAAGTTCAACCTGAAGGAAGGGCGGAAGCTGCCCACCTGGCCGCCAGCGTCCTGATGTGAAATTGTGGGCCTTGCTTGGAAAAGAAACTCATAGCTTTCTGGGTTTTTCTTTGCACTTGCCGCTTGCTCTTGACAGGAGCATTTTCTATAGTGGAATGACTAAGTCGGCCCACCTCTGGCCCCTAGGAGAACAGGAACAGTGGGACTGGAGAGATGCCCCAGCTGTTCAGCCAGCTTCCTGCTCTTGCAAAGCAGCTGGGGCTGCTTCCCGGCACCTACATAGCTGCCCACAATCACCTGTTCTAGGGAATCCGATGCCCCGATCTGATCTCTACAAGCCCCTGTATGCATTGGGTGCACACACATACTCTCAGGTTTATACGCACACATACACAAAATAAAGTTTTAGATATATGTTAAAATAGGAGCAAAACTTAATGGCTTTTCCCAGGAAAACACACATACATTAAACAACAAAAACAAAAAACCCTGCACCCATCTCGGGTTCCCAGCCCCTCTGACGTCACAGGCCCCAGCTCTCTCGTTACACTCAGTGGAGGGTGAACACACTTGGAGGGGTATGGAGGGAGGCGATAGCCAGGATGGACAGCATCCCAGTTCTTAAATTCATGAGAAGAGATTATTTTTCACAATTAGTTGCTGATCTGAATTCTCTTGTATTCCGTATATGGGTTCAGACCCCTAATCCCTCAAAAGAAAGCCAGTTGTGTTGACACTGGAAATGAGGCGCAGCACACCCACCCTGCCAAGGCCACACAGTTCATCAGCTCACCTCTCCACAGGGCATCTGGGCTGAAGTTGATTTGCTCTTAGTGAGAAGCTGCCTCGGTGGCCCTGATTGTAAGCTCTGGGTCGCCACGGGCCGCTCGTTTTCAGGGACTTCAGTTGAAAAGTTAGCTGGCTGAGAACGTTCCTGTTGCTGATGTTTCATCTGAGGAGAGAGCCTCCAGGCCATCCTTGCATCTTAGCAGTTTCATTTAGTCCCATAAATCAATGAAAAATGTTTTAGTATTTGCCTGGCACAGTAGAAGGTAAAAAGTTTTCTCATTGTCTAGGAGCGGTGGAAAGAGTTGCCTCCAAGCCGAGGTCTGCGGGGAGAGCTTTCCCAGCGCAGCATGGCTCTGCGCTGTGGTCTGTAACCGTTTAGAAAATCACTTCCCTGTCAGGGGCGAACCCTGGGCAGACTTGTATAGCACAGGAGTCGAGCGCTTTTATGAATCCGTGGTTTACGTTAGGTCGTGTGGGGCTACCTTTTCTTACGTGCAGTGGGCTTCATCGAGACGATACTGTCGGTCTGTGTCCCCGACTACGCCCCTGTTCCTGCGTTGGCCTTCGCCCCCTTGTCATAACAAGAACTTCACTCCAGATTCTTGTACTCTTAGATATGGACACCCTCCAACCCCCAGTTTCCAAGCCAGCGTAGTGACATCCCTAATTCCACCTCTATCTCTAGAAAATGTGTGTGTGTGTGTGTGTGTGTGTGTGTGTTTGTGTGTGTGTGTGTTTGGGGTGGCAAGTGTCTCGTGGAACTGTGTAGACTAGGGACCGAATGTGTGGGCCACATTTAGGAAATAACTGCACTTCGCTCTAATAATGTCGAGTCACTTACTTTGGTAGGTAGTTAAGTATTATTTCTGCCTTGTCCTGGCCAGGTAATAATGTAGCTTTGAGAGAGAGTGTGCTAACAAGTTACTGTTAGGCTTAATTTGTTCCCTAATCCGTCCTGTGAATATCAACGCTAACAACAGTGTCTTGTGTTTTCCCCGCCCCTTTATGTTTTTTTTTTCCTTTAAATCAATGTGCTTTTTTCCCCCCCTGTGTGAATAATTATATGTCTAGAAACAGCCATGGACTGATTTTGCTGTTCTCAATGGGGGAAAGATTAATAGTGACATTTGGAAGGCAAGTATATTGTCAGATTTTTAGATCATCTAACATTTTGTTGTTGTTCCTTTCTGCATGGCTGTGGCTGTTTTTCTTTTTGTTTTTGTTTTTTGTTTTCCCTTCCCTCATGAGCATCATGCATTCTGCAGGGATGGAGTGAAGGGGCTTCTTGCCAGGGAGGCGCCACTCGCGTTCACATTGTCTGCTTTTATTTACTTGTTTACTTACTGACGTCTCCATTGTGAGTGGCCTCAAGCTGGTGAGCCCGGGGGCCCTGCTGTCTTATAAGAGCCGGAGCTTGTAAGCCTCACGCAGCAGCCTTGCATGCCGTTTTCCGCCTGCGCTCCCTCCCATCCTCCCCCTCTTGCTGGGCGCTTTCTCTCCCCTTTGGTGTTTGAGATAAGGTGATGACGGGCCTCTCCGTTGTAACTTAACAGGATTTATTTCCCTACTCTAGGATTTGCACGCAGCCACAGTTAACCCAGACCCCAGCTTAAAAGAATTTGAAGGAGCCACGCTACGTTACGCATCCTTGAAACTCAGGTAGGAGGATGGAAGGGTGTGCCGAGAGAGGCGGCTTCTGCATCTAGTCTTCGCAGCAGAGTTCTAAGACCAGTTCTATGTTCTTCTTTTTAGAAACGCCCCTCGTGCTGATGATGATGATTCTTGTAGAATCAACAGTGACCCAGAAGCCAAGGTTTGTAAGGAAGACGCTTTGAGCAGCTGGCTTGTATTCTCCTCTCTGAGTAACGGTTTTGAATAATGCCCTTCGTCTCCCTGTTTTTTACAAATGTTTTAAACAGATCATCAGCCCTGAACCACTTACTAAGGAATTGTCCTTTCATTGTCTGTCTTTCTCAGTCCCTCTGACACTTTAAGAAAAACTTCTGTTCCAGTTTAGGTTCGAGATTTGTCCGTCCGCATCAGGACAACCTGCGGCCGTTTGTGCGGTGTGCTAAGTTCGGTTTGAAGGGCGAGCCCTTCCCTGGGTTGTTAGCAAGATACAGTGCAAAACCCTCACTGTGCTGGGCAGCCCAAAGATGAGAAAGAGGAAACAACAGCAATGTGACAGTAGACTGTGTAGCCAGGCTGCCGGGGCTCTGCGGGTTGAGTGGGCGAAAGGCACGTTCATATCCACACGGCCATCAGCACATCGGCCACTGTGAGTCAGCCCATCATTCACTGCCGATGACTACCGTCAGGGGTGGGGCTCAGCCTTCAGAGGGCCAAGTCTACAAACTTAAACCTGCTTCAAATTACTCCCGTCCCACCCTCGGACCAGACGGGGCCTTGTGATGTAGATGTAACTCAGTATGAAGGTCAGGGAGCTTCTGTGTCTTTATAGTTAACACAGGGTACATTGGCCGTCTGGCTTCTTACAGCCTGGAACTGTTTTTCTTGTGCTTTGTCATGCAGTCAGGGCCGTGTCGATGAGGTGCCAGCCTTTTGAGGGGCGTGGCCCTCAAGGCTTTCATGCCACCAACTCCTCTTCACACTTAGCTCTTGGCAGTAGTCTAGCATGGTCTCTGTGGTGCAGGTGAGGACACTGGGGTCTAGGGAGTTAAATAATACCTCAGAGTGACGAGAAGAATATGTCCTCAAGCTGAGGTCTTTTTAGGGGCCAAAAGATGTGACCGGTGTCCTCAGCCACATTCTGAGTGGGTGTAGATACAGAGGAGTTTTGGGGTTTGCCCGCTATAAGCGTCGGGCAAAATACAGACACTGCAGGCTATGAGTAAACTAAAGGAGGCTTGGCATGGTGTGATGCTCCCTTGAAACAGGGCTCAACTCCAAGCTCTTTGAGTGGAACGGGTGGTTCTTGCAGTCCAAACCTCAGTGGGCTAATGTCAGCGTGGCTTGTGATAAAACATCAGTCTTAAGAGCAGGCTGAGGCTGTAGCAAGAGAACCTGGTGCTGATGAGGAGCAGTCGGCATCCACGTGACGGGCTAGGCAGGGACAGAGGATGCCATATTCTGTGCAGATGCTCGGGGTGCGTAACAGCCAGCCCTCCGTGGAAGTGGACCTAGGGAAGCCGCCCAGAATTACAACATGCATCAAAAGCCAAAAGTGTCCTTTGAGCTCATTTTGAAGACATCGGCGAATTTAGAACTAACGTTAACGATGCCGGTCTGTAAGAGCCCTTTCTCTCTTCCGCTTCCTCACTGCTGTTTGCCTAGGGACCCAGAGCCACTACCTGAGAAGTGGCCCGGCCTACAGCGTAAAAACAACTAACTTTGATAGAACCTACTTTCAGTTTGGTTGGGATCAGGGAACTAGTCCCCCAGATAAGCAAAAATAACCCTTCCTTGGAAACTGTAATTCTGGGCTGGTGAGATTACGACATGTATAGTAAAGTACTTGTCATGCAAGTATGAAGACCAGGGACTGGCATTTGATCCTCAGCCATGTGAAGGTTAGGTGTAGTGGCGTACATATCCAATCCCCCAGCTTGGGAAGCAGAGACAGGGGCATCTGTGTAGCCCGCTGCCCAGCCAGCCTCGCTGCACTAGCAAGCCCAAGGTCTCAGTAAGACACCCTATCTCAAAACAGAAACATTATGGCTCATGAACAACGTCATCAAAGGTTGGCCTGTAGCCTGCACATGTGTTCTTGTACACACATGCATAAATGCACGCACACACACACACACACACACACACACACACACACACACACACACACACACGAACAAGCCCATACACTACAAAAACCATTTAATTCTATGTTATATAGAATGCTAACACTACAAGGAGTGAGTGACCATGAAAAAGATCTCTATGAAAATGTCTCCCAGAGGCTGGAGAGGTAGCTCAGTGGTTAGGCGCACTTGCTGTTCTTCCAAAGGTCCTGAGTTTGGTTTTTTATGAGCTAACAACCACCTCTAATTCTAGCCATCTGGGGGGACCTGGCACCTTCCTTTGGCCTCTATGGGCACACCTAAGCAAGAAGCATATACTCTCTCATGCACATAAATTTAATTTTTTAAAAATATCTTTCTTGTAGCCTATATAGAGCTTACATGCTAGGAAGAGAAGAACAATTACAAACATCTTTGAAACCCCATGTGTCCTCAGTGAATCCTGAAGATCAGTTGTCTGGTGAGCCCCACATAAACAGATGGCAGCATACGTACAAGCACCCTTGGCCACACATGCACAGCAAAGGGGCAGAGTGTATTTATAACTCTTTAATGATTTTGAGGCTTCATAACATTTTAGGTGTTAAATACATTTTGCAGTTGGTGGTGATCTGTATGTGAGCGTGCATGTGATTCTTAAACCTTCATCCTGTATTGAAGTAAGTGTGCATTCACTGAAAAGTCCTCAGGCGTGCGTCCCCGGACGCCCTTCACGTTGCTCCCCTCAACGTTATCATCCCCATCATCACGGCGCCATTAAGCAGTTTCTCACTAGTGTCCTTTCTCTGTCCTGCATCCAAGGAGTCTATGTGTAAGTAAGGAGCGCTTTGAAAGTCATTTTACATAGCCCTTTCAGCAGTTCTCAGGCCCGTCCTTCTTAATTCCATTATTGCTATTTAATTAGTAGCGTGCACATGCACACGCACACACACACACACACACACACACAAACACACATTTAGGCAGTCGCACCATAGGGCTGCTCAAAACACTACACAGCGGAACTGCAACTTCCTAAAGATGGGTGACCGTTTTCCCTTTTCAATTACTGCTTTGGTAGAGTAAGCTACAACTGCCATTGCCAGGTCAAAGGCCGTCAGCCTCACAGCTTCTGTCGCTTACTGTAAAATTGCTTTCTGAAGGCCTACCATAACTTACAATCCCGTCAGTAATATTATAGACCCCCACCTCTCACCCGCATGCCAGGCAGCCCCCAGGCACTGCCACTTTTTATTTATTTGTCTGAGTTTTGTGGCATACAGACTCTTTCTTTCTAGTGTTAAATTTCTCCTCCTTCACCTCTCTGCCTTCCTGTCTAGGAGATTCAGCTTCTGGCGTAGGCGTGCCAAGTGCCCGCTCTACCGCCGAGCGCCATTGCCAGTCTTAAACATCCCCTGTTAAATGATCAGCTAGCTAGGGGATTTCTGACGGAGGAATTTAAAGTATTAAGTGATCATTTCCTTCTGGTTTGTTCAGGTTTTCTGCTGTCCCCTCTCTGTTCCAGGGTACAAGCCACAAGGCCACTTACTTCTAGTCCCTGGAGGACTAAATGCAAAACTGTCTGCTGTGATGCTCTTAAATGGTTCTCTCCAGTTACTCCTTTTTCTCCAGTTACTCCTTTTTCTCTTCCTGACTTTTATGAAAGAAGAAAACATTTTAAATGTCCCTCCACACCCAGGCCTTTCACAGATGATCACAAATGACCACTCTTCACTGTACTGAGGTGGCCAGATAGGAAGCTTTGACGGAGACCCCAATATTTCCAAGCTTTGCTGGGCTCGTTCCGTTTTCCTGCTTTGAAATCTGAGCTGAGTCCCTTCCATGACACATGGTGCATTGCTGACTAAACCCATTATTAGCACTACAATAAAATCAAATGTAGAAAAGTTAATGCTCTAAGGGGGAAAATACAACAATTCTTTCTCATCCTTTGTTGTAAGTGTTTGGGTTTCTATAAAGGAGATTTTGTGCCACCTGGTGGAAAATATTGAGAATTTCTTTTGGAATCATTGGATTATATAAAATTAGAAGTGATTTTAAAGTTTGTTGTTGTTGTTGTTTTGGGTTTTTTTGTTTTTTGGGTTGTTTTGTTTTGTTTTGTGTTTTGTTTTTTCAAGACAGGGTTTCTCTGTGTAACAGTCCTGGCTATCCTGGACTCTCTTTTGTAGACCAGGCTAGCCTCGAACTCACAGAGATTCGCCTACCTGTGCCTCCCAAGTGCTGGGATTAAAGGCGTGTAACACCACACCTGACCTAGATTTTTTTTTTAAGTGAGTGCATTGTCTCTGCGTGAGTGAAGGAGACAGCATTGGCCATGGGTCTCCTGGGCCTCTAGCCACCCAATTCTACTACCTTTGTCGTAGCTTATACCAAATAATTTTTGTGATATTTATGACCAGGGGTTTTGAGTTCAAAGACATCAGTCTCTGAGTTCACAGAAGGAGAAACAAGTCATGTTTGTCCAAAGCATCATGTCCTTTTGGATTCAAATTCTTCATCTGTAAAATGAGTGTGCCTTGTATTAGGAGCCCCTCCTGATTCGGAGGAAATTTAAGATTGCACATGAAGCGTAGCAGCCCCACTCTACAGCACCTGGAGATGAATTGGTCGTGTCTGTTCAAGTCCAGAGAGAGAGATATAGTGCCGGCTCCCGTGTCACGAGTCCTGTGCTCTGCTCATGAGCTTGTCCTGCAAATGCACCAGTTGCTCAAACTGTAGATAAGAAAGTGATGCTTTGAACGGGTTTAATAATCCATCTCATCCCAGTGTGCTCGCTCACCCAGTGACTGCTGGAAATGAGACTTGAACGCTGGTACATATGACTCCGAAGCCCAAACAAGTGCCAGGCGTCCCTAGCTACAGTTTCCCAGGCTTATTGTCACTTGGGCCATCCGGCTAGGTGGGGTTGGGGCAGCAGAGTTGCCAGAAGAGGATGAGAGTTATGGGACCGGGAGCTCATAGCCTGCAGAGGGGCTTCTCAGCCTCTTCTGGACTCCTGTGGCCCACTGCTTTGTAGCATGCTGTCCTTGTGTACTGTCCTTGGCGAAGGGTGCTGATTGTCCAGCGGTGGGACAAGGGCTCACTGCTGAGTCCAGGAGCCGCGTAGATGCAGCAGCCCTACAGAGAACACGGCGTAGGTGACACGGTTGAGTTTGAAACTTGATCAAAACAAGACCCAGCGTTTCTGTGTCTTCTGCAGGGGTGTACCTGGCCTTGCGCTGCAGTCCCTTCCAGTGCTATGGGCACTGGCAGTTAGTGCTGGGTTGCCCGGCCAAGTCAGTATCCAGGCTCTGGATCTTATGAGAGCTTTGCTTGTGTTCTGCTCATGCTACAGCCTGCCCCACATGGAGAAAGGAAGGAACGGTGCCAGTCAGGGCTAGGGACGCCTGACAGAGGAGCTCTCAAACGCATGGGATATGAGCACGTGGCTCTAATACTTCTCCTGAGGAATATTTATTTATCTGAGCCTCCCCCGGTTCTATTAGCATATATTTCCATGGGGTAATTATATTAGCCAGCAACTGACTAGATTAACTCTAATAGATAAACAGGAAGTTGCAGGGAGTGTCTTCTCTGGTTTGGATCTATTTCTGGTTGGTAACAAATTCATCATCGTTGCTTTAGCCTCTCTGTGAGATTTCATAGCTGCACAAAGTTTGAAACCATTGGAAAATATTCCCACGGTCTAGATTTAGTTTTCCTCGGAAGTTCTGAGCTGTGAGAGACACTTGATTTGATTTGCATGGTTGACTCATTACCTGGGTGGAAAGGCATCTGTTGAATGCTTGATGCCAGAGAAGCAAGGTATTTGGTGTACCACACTTTGCCAAGGACAGTCGCCACGGACTCTGGACCTGGCCCGCCTAGGTTCACTATCAAGACCTGCTGCTTCTTAGATGGTTGATTTGGGGATCTTGTCCTCTGTTTACATAATAACCTGCTCCAAAACTCGGCAGCTGGAAACAGCTTTATTTTGCTCATGACTGCAAGTTTAGGAATCAGTACAGAATTCACAGCAACACAGCCATGCAGTCCCCCCCTGGTCCACTAGGAGGCAGCAGACCCTGGAAGATCTACTTCTAGTCCCTTCACAGGCCTCATCTCCGAGGTCCACTCCGTGCTGCTTGGGCTTTTAGGAGGAAACAGGAAGGCAAGGCTACCAGTCCAGAGAAACCCTTTTTGGGGATGGGGGAATGGTGCCACTATGTTCTGTTAGTCAAACTAGGTCTCCAGTTCAGGAGGTAGAGAAATCGACTCTTGATTGGAGAGTGGTGGGGTCACAATACAGGGAGTTGGGAAGCTTCATTGTAGCCAATTTTGAGAGGAAAAAGCTCATCCCCCAGGCACTCAAAGAGAATGCCCTTTGTGAAGGGCAGCACGTAGCTACCACAGCTCAGTCAAGAAGGCGTGACTTCCGGTGGGCATTCATGGAGCCCAGTCAGGGCTCTGCTCGGGCATAGTTGGCTGCAGAATAGTAAGACACAAAACCAGCCCTGCCTGGTCTGGCCCATACCCTCCCCCCCTCCCAACTCCCCCCCCCCCAACCACCCCTGGGCCAGCAGTGCCGACACGCAATGTCATTGGCTCATTTCCCTCTTAGCCCAGAGGACAGATTTTGTATTTCTAAAGCTGTTTTCCTACCTTTCTTTGTCAACATGCCAGGCATAATACTGAGGTCCCAGCAGAAGCCTGGCTTCTCCCCTCCCTGCCCCCCCCCCACCATTAACTTCTGGTTACTACCCTTGCCCAAGTGAGCAAGCCAGGAAATGGGCTGCCATGGCCGAGTCTCTGAGTTCTGCAGGATGCTGTTGGGACAAGAGACATCGTCACTGACTATTAATGGCTGAGCCTGGTGGCAGGTGCCTGAAGAGGCTAATCAAAGAAAGAGAGCCTCACCCTCTTCCCTGGAAGGGGCTCTGTAGGAAATCAGGTGAAGGGGTGAGCAGCAGCCAGTAGTGGCTGTCCTGACAGAGTGGGCCAGCAGGTGCTCCAAGCCTGGTCCCATGGGATTCTGGGATAGAGCGCTGGGTTACGGGCACTCTGAGAAATATGCAGCCTCAGGCAAATGCAACTGTAGGTCCTTCATCCAGCAGGGCGGGGTTCCTCATGGACAATCCCTTGGGTGCAGATGTCTTTCCACGGTTCCCCCCAAAAGAACCAACACATCTCCAGCCTTGTTCTCGAGGCCCCCCAGCTCAGCGCGGGGAGCACAGTCTCAGTTCTCCCTCTGCCTCTGGCTCGGGTGCTTGTAGGGAAATTATGTCAGCAGCCAGGCTTCTATATTTCCCATCTCTGTACTGACCCCAAGAGTTGGGCCTCTCAGCTGTTGCCTCCAACACCCACTCACTGGGCGTTTGTTTACTCAATGGCAAGTGTGTGCACGTCGCCAAGGTTACTGATCAGACTCGGTAGGAAAGCCTGGTAACCTGTAAGAGGCAACCGTGACAGGGTAACGGTTTCAGTGTGAAACGTCCCCCCATGGGGCCGTGGTCTCTCCACTTGTGGAGAACACGGAAGGAGCTGAAAGCATAACTGCCCTTGGCGCTGGTGGGCTGTGGGCCTTTGGGAGGGGAAGCCTAGCTGCTGAAGGGAGGTCACCTGGAAAGAAGCTTCGATGGTTGCTGCTGTGCCTTTGGTTTCCACGCTGCTCTTTCGAGCCTGTACCACAGCCCCACAGCCATGCACTTCCTCCTCTGACGGACTGAAATCTCTGAAACCATAGGTCAAAACAAACCTCTTAGGTTGTTTCTGTTAAGTACGATGGTCACAACGGGCCCAAAGTAACTACTATACTGGCTAGGGAGATGGCTCAAAGGTTTTGAACAGAGCTTGCTCTAGCAGAGAACCAGAGAACCGGAGTTCAAGTCCCAGTGTCTGAATGGCTCTTCACAAGGACCTGAAAGCCTGGTTTCAGTGGATATAATCTCTCAGAAATTCAGGGGAAAACCAATATACAGACAAGGAGGAACAACAACAAAGTAACTACAGTAAACAGCTACCATGTGGCTGGAATTAAAGAAGAGATCAGTTCACTAAGCTCAAACACACTGATTATTTCAGTTGGCTTTGAGAGACCCTTACATCAGTGGTTCTCAACCTATGAATTGCAGCCCCTTTGGGGATCAAATGACCCTTTCACAGAGGTCACCTAAGACCATCAGAAAGCACAGGTATTTATATTGTGATTCATAATGGTAGCAAAATTACAGCTATGAGGTACCAATGAAAATAACTTTATGGTTGGGGTCACTATAACATAACTATGTTAAAGGGTAGCAGCATTAGGAAGGTTGAGAACCACTGCCTTAGATGAGACTCCTTCATCAAAAACACATGCTCTACCAATAGGCCTCTAGCTAAACCTAGCTTAGCTTACCCTCTGCTGTTGGCACTGCCACAGGCCTCACCTGCTTTGATCTCCCAGAAGCCCAAGAGATGCACACTCATAGTTTTAGCTGCAGGGACCCAGGCAGTCTGGTTGCTGGGCTGCGTCTTTGATCCCTCGGGCCGTCCTTTGTCTTGGTGTAGGTACAGGGCAGCCCTTACAGTGTGTGTTTGGGTCACTCCTCTGGTTCTCTCCAGGGCTGCAGTGCTGGGAGTTTCATACCATAAGCCCAAATTCACCTATGGCTGTACAACTGTTTTGGAAATTACGAAGAAGCCAGATTGTATAGTTCATGCCTCTAATCCCAGCACTCTGGAGCAGAGGCAGAAGGGTTGCCACAAGTGTGAGGCTACTGGGCCTACACAGAGAATTCTAGACTAATCAGGACTACATGGTGATAGTCTGTGGCCAAAAGGAGTGATAAACTGGGTGGTGGTGCACGCCTTTAATCCTAGCGCTCGGGAGGCAAAGGCAGGCGGGTCACTGTGAGTCTGAGGTCACTGATCTACACAGCAATCCCAGGACAGCCAAGGCTACACAGAGAAACCCTGTCTTGAAAAAAAAAGAGGGATGGGTAGAATTTAGTGGGGTGTCTGTCTGTCTGTCTGTCTGTCTGTCTGTCTGTGTCTTAATGGCATACTTAAGTTTAGAACAAAAGAAGGGAGAAATACAGCCAGGATTTCTGTCCCCGGTACACTGTGCTGTCCGAGAGGAAGGAAGGTGAAGTAGGAATTGGAAAAGCTGAATTCTGCTCCGTGATGGTGCTCTGCGTGACTTTAAACAAGCCACTTAACTTCTCTGAACTTCAGCTTTCCCATCTATAAGATGAAGTGATGCTTATCTTAGCCTGGAGACCTCCCAGAGTCAGTGTGCGGACTGAAAGGATGGGTCTAAAGACAGCATAAAATGTTACTGTCTCCCAAATTCTTCCTAGAAAATAGCCCGATGTCACAGCTTCCCAAAGTGGCATTTGTGTGTGTTAGCTGTTTGTGTGTGTGTTAGCTGTTTGGGCCATTGTGGGCATCCAGTCTCTGGTGGTATTGTGCGGCTTAGTCTAGCCCTTATGGCCAGTCTCTGCCACCTCTAAGGCATCACATGCACACAGTCTCTGAGCCTGGAACTGATGACTTCAACAGTTGTACTATTCATTGTCTTGGAGAGCTGTAAATAGCATGGAAGCAGAGCAGGGGCCATGCAGCGTACACTGGCTTTAGTGACAAACGCTGACAAGCGTGTGAAGTGCCTCCTTGTACACAGCCTCACAGGAAGTTCTGATCTTTGATGCAGACAGGAGTCAGCGACGTGAAGAATTCCCTGCTCCCCTTTAGTGACCTGGCTCCCTGCTCCCTTTAGTGACCTGGCTATTTGCTGGCATGTTTTATAGACGCAGTGAGCCTGGGAGCAGTTTTTGA
The DNA here is from genome assembly GCF_964271855.1 of Acomys minous. Lineage (NCBI taxonomy): Eukaryota > Metazoa > Chordata > Mammalia > Rodentia > Muridae > Acomys > Acomys minous. Next base: position 5,805,194 of record NC_140491.1, read on the forward strand.
CTGGCTGTATTTAGCGTATGTGTCTACGTGTAAGAGAGAGAGATTGTTCGCTTTACATGGAGTAGATTACTCTCCCCTTTCTCTTAAGGAGCACACTTGTTAAAGCAGTCGTCGTCAATCCAGAGTTCCAGAGTGGTGTAGCACGAGGCGGGAAGAGGCACCCAGCCTCAGAACACGGACTCTCCTTTTCTGGGACCTCCGGTTCAAGGCCAGTCCAAGCTGAGCTCCCAGAGGTCTGGTGGGAAGATTTAACCTTAACACATATGGCTTTAGATTGGAGGTTGGGGGTGGGGAGGGCTGTTGCTGATTTTGTTATTTTGGTGTGCTAGAGACTGAGCCCAGACCTTTGGTCATGCTGGGTAAATTTGCTACCACTAAGTGCTTTATTAATTTTTTTTAACAAAAAATCAAAGTTCTACATAATTACCAGTACTATGGATGATGCTAAGATTGCCCGGCTGCACAGGAGAATGCGGGCCCCGTACTTTGCGTACACCCTTCCCCAGCGTTTACATTGATTCGATGAGGCATTGTGGCCAGCTCTGGCCCGCTGCCATTAGCAGCATTAAAACTGAAGAGATGGGCGTGATAAGTGATGGAACACCTATAGAACATTTCCCCCCAATATTTTTTCATTTGTTTTTGTGACTTAAAATGTTAACCTTGGAGGGAAACTGACATAGGAAGCTGAGGTGTTTAGCTGACTTGGGAGCAGGTTTTAGTGTGTTATGCATAAATTCCATCCTGGTCCTCTGAGCTTCATGATGAGCCTCTCCATATTGAAGGCTCACACATGGCCACAGCAGCCCTTGTAAAGGAAAACATTTCACTGGGGCCGACTTATAGTTCAGAGGTTTAGTCCATTGTCATCATGGCAAGAAGCATGGCAGTGTGCAGGCAGACATGGTGCTGGAGAGGGAGCTGAGAGTTCTACATCTGGATCAAAAGGCAGCAGGAAGAGAGTGACAGAGGGCCAGGCTTGAGCTTCTGAATCCCACCCCCAGTGACACACTTCCAACAAGACCACACCTCCCCAACAAGGCCATGCTTCCTCCAGCAAGGCACACCTCCCCAATAAGGCCACACCTCCCCAAGGCCACACCTTCCCATTCAGGCCACGCCTCCTCCAACAAGGCCACACCTCCTCAAGGGCACACCTCCAATAACGCCACTTCCTGTAGGGGCCATTTTCATTCATACCGCCACACTGAGCCTAATCCTTGCCCTCTCTTTATGAGTCTTTGCCAGCTTTAAGCGGTTCACTGCTTCCTTCTCTCCTCATTGTCATCCCCGCTCTCGTGATCAGATCAAATCTGTAGTCACATCTCTCAGAACCTGGGGGATCCGTGGGTCCTGTTGCCACACAGATGCTCTATCCATCTATCTCCTTGTTGCTCTGCTCACCCGTAGAGGACTTTCTAGTTTCTAGAACTATCAGGCTTCATAGGGGCCCGCAGCCATCTCCCCAGGCCTACACTTGAGTACGCAAACACATTATCATACAGAATCAGGGTAAAATGTAGTTGTGTTAAGACTAGGCACAGCGCCTACGTGAGTCTACAGGGGCCACAACTGTTCCTTCCAGCTCAGCCAGCACTAGGTGGGAGCACCCAGTCAAGCACCAGGTGGGAGCACCCAGTCAAGCACCAGGTGGGAGCACCCAGTCAAGCACCAGGTGGGAGCACCCAGTCAAGTGACCAATTGGGAGGCGACTGCGTGAGGAGCTCCATTCTTACCTCCCAGACTAGCCTGTTCATAGAAGCATCTACTCTGTGGTTTTGTTGTTGTTGTTGTTGCTTTATTTTTGTTTTGTTTCTTCTTGTAAGGATGTATAGGGAGTGTCTTCATTCCATCTGTCTATCTTCAGGTCAAGCGTGAGATGCATCTATACCTCTGGAATTTGCCCTTAAAGGTCTCCTTTTTACTTTTTACATTTGTTTATTAGCTTATTGATTGATTGATAGGGTCTTACTACATAGCCGTGACTGACCTCAGCCTCAGGCTGGCTTTGAACTCACAGAGATCCACCTGCTCTGCCTTCTGAATGCTGGGATTAACACTATGCCCAACAAACTTCTCACTTACAAATTCATGTATTCCTACTCTTCAGAACTCACTGTGTCTAATGCATAAAGCAAATTCTTAAAATGCCCTGGTTCTAAGCTGACCTCCCTCATCTCTGTGGGGCTGGGGAAGCCCCCAAGGCTGGGAGTGTTTTGGTGAGAGGATGTACGGACAAGGATGCCTTTCAGGATAGCCTTCCACCCTCGTTGCCCTGTCACTCACAGAAATACCCATGGTCCTTAGCGGCAGTCCCCGCAATGCTCTCGGGACTTGGGTTGACTGGGCTATGAAATGAGGCGGTCAGGTTCTGAGATTCCCCAGAGCCCTGTGTTCGAGGACCCGTGCTGTGGTTAAATGCATTTCCTGAGTGAGTAGCAAGTAGCTCGTTCGGAGTCAGCTTTGAGAACTAAATGGCTCCTAAATGCGCCTTGGGGCTGGCAACAGTGCTGCTTTTAATTGAGCTCTTTGTAGGTCTTCACATGCTATGAACTCATTTCAGAAACTTCATAAAAAGTTCCAGATTTTTACGTTTTTGATGAGGGGTACAACAAAACCTTTCTTGAAGACCAATAGTAAAAGTTAAAATGAGTCCCTTGAAGGACAGTAATTACAGCTAAAAGTTGGGCTGGAGAGATGGCTCAGGGGTTAGGAGCACTGTCTGCTTTTCCAGAGGTTCTGAGTTCAATTCCCAGCAACCACATGGTGGCTCACAACCATCTATAATGTGATCTGATGCCCACTTCTGGCGTGCCGGTGTACAAGCAGTTAGAACACCCATATGTACATAAATAAATAAATCTTAAAAAAAAAAAATTACAGCTAAAAGTTACCGGGCGTTAGGGATTGCTGTAAGCCCGCCTTCCTATGCATGGACTCGATTAACCTCTGCAGCAGTCAGGCTGCATGCTAAGGAGGCTGGGCACACTACACTCCCACTCCCAAGCCCTTCGGGTAACTTACCTTCCAGTCGAGGGAGGGGCCAACCACAAGACTCACAAGTTCAAGGCAAGCCAGTTAAATGAAAGTACTAGGTGTGGGGGGAAGTGACGAAAGGGAAAGAGCTGAGGAGATGCTGGATGACGTGGCTGCCCGCACCGAGTTAGTGAATACGGAAGCCGGGCAGCTGGAGCAGGCCTGCGGTCACGTTTGTGTTGTGGTCAATAGACAGCCTTGTTTTATGAGTTTTACCTTATTTAGCATGCATTATTGATTCACTAATGTTAATATATCACTATCAGTGTTGACCCCTCATCTGAACTACATGTCTAACACATGTTTTTCTTCATTAAGTCTTCTTGGGTTTAGGAGCGTTTTTCATGGTGTTCTTGGGGATTGGTGGTGGCAGCAGTGGTGGTAGTGGTATTTGTGTGTGTTGTATGCAAACATATAGGAATACATCCAGATATGCGCGCGCGCGCGCGCGCACACACACACACACACGTAGGCCAGGGCGTATAATGTCAGGTGTCTTCCTCAATTTCTCTTGCCCTTTTTTTTTTTAAACCTGAAACTCACCAGTAAGGTTAGGCTGGCTGACCAGTGCACAGCCAGGGATCTGCCTGTCTCTGCTTCCCATGCCCTGGGATTGCAGATTTCACCTCCGTCTGTTGGTCCCTAGCTTTTACATGAGTTCATATACTTATAAATAGACACTGTTGATGAGCCTATCACCCTAAACCCTTTGAGGACCGTTTTACATAGGAAAATCCCAATGAAGAGGTAAAAACATATGGGAAAACAAAGCACGGGGCAGGCCAGGGAAAGGACACTTGTTTAAAGCGTGAGAGCTGGAACAAGAAGGCGAGGTGTCACTTGGCTGCACTTCAGCTGGGGACATGCAGACTGGCCGCTCACTTACAGTTTCAATTCTGAGGTTTCAAATGAGTTAGCAAGTGAGCAGACTTGAAAATGTGGTCTGTGCCCTACCAAGTATTGAAAGCTTTTGCACGTGAGTTGCTCAAAAGAGGAACTTTAGTGAAGCTCCCCCCCCAAGGGGAGGGGGGCATCATTTGTGGTGGGATCTCCTGCCAGAGCACATTCCAGGGTAGAAGAGCAAACAGGTTCTGAATTGCCTCAGACACTTCCTAGAGAGCATGCTTATGTCAAACCGTTGGCTAGAATAATAGTAACAGTCTTGTTTGTAGTATGGCACTTTTCTTTGCAAATTCACTTGCTGCTTGAAGATGAACTATACATAACGTTCCGCTTTTCCCAGGGTCTGTCGTGCTGTGCTTCCTCAGGCTAGCGGTGATGATGGGGACAGCCTGTCTCTCTTGGTTCCAGGCCCTCTATGCTCCTTTCCCCTGGCCCAGCATCTCCCCTAAAGCTTACGTGACAACCCTGCTTTCCCTGGCAGAACAAAACATTCCACTTCTCACATGCATTGTGGCTTCACTCTGTGCTTACCCTATGCAAAACCTCCTCAGCTCTGCAGCCAAAACACAATCTGTAGTGTAAATCAGCCGTGTGGAGCTGGGAGCATGCCCCTACCCCCACCCCCGGTCTCTTCCAGGGCTCCTTTGGGGGACAAAACTGAGCTACACGCACACTTGTGGGGAGTAAGAATGGTTTCCCAGGCACGCAGGGGTCTGTGCTTGGGCAGGAACAAAAGCATGATTCTGCGAGGTGTGCTCCTCGGCCCACGGTCCTCGTCAGCCAACAGATACCTACTGAGTGCCCACCTGTGCCTGGGCTTCCTCGGGTGGACGTCTCTCTTCCTAGAGAAGCAGATACAGAGATCAGAATGGTAGAGCTAATGCTGCAGCTAGGCTGCCTCTGTCCCTCCGTGGCGTCCCTGGCTTGGTTTCCTGTCCGGTGAGATCCAGGTGGTGACCCCCGCACACACCATGAGAGTTGAAGCTGGGCGGAACGTTATGTATAGTTCATCTTGACCTCAGAGATCCGCCTGCCTCTGCCTCCCGAGTGCTAGGATTAAAGGCGTGCGCCACTACGCCCGGCTTCTCGGTTTCTAAATGAGAGGCGGAGACACAGGGCGTGCAGCTACTCAGCTTTCTGTGCAACCTTAGACAGTGCAGCTGAGTTCAAGGCCAGCCTGGTCTACAGAGTGAGTCCAGGACAGCGAAGGTTACAAAGAGAGACCCTGTTTCGAGAAATAAATAAATAAATAAATAAATAAATAAATAAATAAATAAAAAGAAAATGAGAGATATGGCACCCAAGTTGCTGGTGTTGTAAGAACATGTTTTGCTGCATCTTATCAAGCACGTAGCACTTGGACTGTGGTCTGTAAGTGGCACAGAATAAGCCTCTAATAAACTATCCATCAATATGAAGATGAACATTGTAATATACCTGCAAGTGTGTGCTTAAACACACACACACACATTCCATGAATATTTCTGAAGCATCAGGCCCCATATCAAAGTTAAACCTACCTCTGTTCAATTTTTCCACTAATTAAAAATAGTCCTCAAAGCCAGGCTGGTTCCTGGGCAGGAAATGACTGATACAATTAAGTACGCCTATCCTAAGCCACAACCCAGAGGGCCTGCCTCTGACACATGGGGTGGGGGGAGAGAATCTCTAAGATCCCAGCCATAAAAATGCCGGCAGGGGCAACCTCTGCACGCACCTCTGTTCAGCTACTGTCGGAGCAAGCTCTCATCAGCCAAGGCTTGCCTTGAGTCAGAGTGACACTTGTGTTTCTCTGTGTAGATTAACAAGCTGACATTCTGGCTTTTACTTTTAAGTTTATATGACTTGCTCCTGGTGCGATGTTCAGCCCACTCCACAGCTTAGCAACAGGGCCAGGTCTTTTAATGATGTATAGGCAGAGTTGACCCAGGCTGAGAGCCGTCCCAGTGGTGCCATAGCAGGGGTGTATGAGCAGGCAGCCTCAAGGACGGATGCTGGAGACATTTCCGCCGTGTGTCACCCTTACCAAGCGGCATGGTATAAGTCCTTCATAACCATCACCTTCATAGATGGTTCTGGCAGCTACGAGTGCAGCACAGACTTTCACCACAGAGCCGTCTTGCTCTGAGAATCAGAAAGAGTAAGATTTAAATGAATGGCACTGGTCTGCCCGGCGTCCCCGAGGGCCCTTGAGTTGTGTTTTCTGCCTGAATGCTCGCAGGCCGTCTACGGTGGCAGCAGAAGCGGCTGATACAGAACGTGTTCTGGGGCCTCCCCGGCCAAGGTCGCTGCCACGGTGAGTGAATAATTCACCAGGCCAACGACTTGTTTCCTTCATGAGGGAAAACTGGGTCAGGCTCCACTCAAGGGAGCCCCCAGACACCTGTCCCCAACAGAGCCCACAGCATCCTGGAGCTGGAAAGCATTTTGCTGTTTCTACGCTGTGACGAATCCTGATTTCTTTTCTTTTCTTTTCTTTCTTTCTTACTTTCTTTCTTTTTAAATATTGTATACAAATACTTTATCTGCTATTCTCATAGCATTTGAAAAGGGTGATGATTGCTGGGCATGGTGGCGCATGCCTTTAATCCCAGTACTCGGGAGGCAGAGGCAAGTGGATCGCTGTGAGTTCGAAGCCAGCCTGGTCTACAAAGCGAGTCCAGGACAGCCAAGGCTACACAGAGAAACCCTGTAGAAAGAAAGAAAGAAAGAAAGAAAGAAAGAAAGAAAGAAAGAAAGAAAGAAAGAAAGAAAGAAAGAAAGGAAAACGAAAAAGATGATGATGGTATCATGCCTTCCTTCCAAGAGATACACAATTTGGATGTCGAAAAACGTGGGACTTCCCAAAATCTGCCATGGAACTTGCAGGTCTGCCAGCCTTCTTAAAACGCCTAAAGCCAGGTAATTTGGCCTTCTGCAGAGGGTGGGGCATGCCACCTCCTTTCCCTTTCTTCCCACCCAGAGTGTGTCCTTAAGGATGGCCCATCTCTAGTTGGAAAGACAAAACAAGCGTTGGCACCGTTGCCATGGGGAGTGTTCCCTAGTGCCAGCACCTTTGACTTGGAGCAAACGCTAGCTCCCCGTTCTCCCTGGGCCCCAAGTGACTGTGCTCCTTGCTGCACTCTCCATAGAGCTGTATCCTACTGAAGTTGCCAACCCCTTGGTGTGGCAGCCCAAATGAATGTGCCCTTGTAGAATTCTTTTTTTTTTTTTTTAATGTGTGAGTGCTTTGCTTACATGTGTGCCTGGGGATGATGGCGGTAAGAAAGAGGCGGTGGACTCCTCGGCACGGGAGCTACTCATGGCTGTGAGCCCCCGTGTATGTAGTTGCTAGGAATCGAACCTGGGTCCGCAACAAGAGCGGCAAATGTTCTTAGCTGCTGAGCCATCTCTTCATCCCTCACTTGCTGAGTTTTGAAGCACTGCTCAATGGAGTGTTTATTGAGGCATCCCTCTTCCTTGGCATGCAGTAAGCATAAAAAAAAATGCTTATAAATGAGTAAATCCGTTGTCTTAGGAGCTCAGCGCAGCACCACACCCTTCAGGAAGCTGTCTGACTCACTCTGAGTCAAAAACCCTCAATGGGCTCCCAGCCGATGCAGCTTGTTGCTGTTATTTTAATGTTAGGGCCTATTAAATGCTTATTATTAAGCTATAATTATTGTAGCCGTATTCTTTAACCTGCCTTCACAATCACAATATTTTAGAACAGCCTTGTCACTCGGGGCAGAGCAGACATTAACTTCTGTTATCTCCCAGCCTCTATCCCATGCCATCTGCTTCTGGTAATTTCTATCTGGGATACCTCCAACCCATAATCCCTAAATGCTTGCTAATGTTGTTTATCTGGGCCATTTCTTTCTTTGTAGAACTTCACAGTCCCTCCTCTGGGCCCACCTGGCTCTTCCCTGTCCCGTGGCCATCCTCCTCCTCCTCCTCCTCCTCCTCCTCCTCCTCCTCCTCCTCCTTCTCCTCCTCCTTCTCCTCCTCCTCCTCCTCCTCCGGTACCTGTCTGCTTCTCCCTCCCAAGATCCCATCTGTCCCCCAAGCCCGAGAACTTTCACTCCGTCCCTTCCTTCTGCCTGCCCAGGTGTCTGCTCAAGGTTAAACACCACAGTTTGCTTGTAAAAAGTAAGAATCTTGTTGGACAAGCAGTTAACAAATACAAGGCACCAGACCCACTCCTACAGCGACTTGTGCTGTTTCCTGCCCTGGGCGTCTATTCATTGGGAGCCTCCAGAGAGCAGGGGCTGGGCCTCCCTCACCTGTATAGGTCTCCGGAGCTAATTGGTGCTCAGTGGATGTCATTTTCCTAGATACAGTTGTTACTGTGGCACTCGGTAATCAGGCTAAAATGGTCATCCCTACAAATGGGTATTTTAGGATTACACTGGTAGCATTTAACCTTTTAACTTTTTAACTGTCTGTTAAAGTCTCTTTACTTTGTATCCATTTATCTTTTTACTTTGTAACTTGTGTGGTAAGTCTCTTTAGTTTGTATCTATTTTGAGACCAGAGTCACTTTCCCTCAGCAGTTACAGCCTTACTCACTATGCTGTGACCAGGGTGACACTTGGTGGACATTAGTCACTGTCTTCTTTCTACATGGGTGGACTGGCTCACTGGGCTCGGGGCAAAGGCCTGCATGGTCCAGGGATGACCTGCAGGGTTCTGACAGCACTCCCTCATCTTGCTAATCTGCATTCAAAGTCAGAGGAAGAAAAAAAAAGACCTGGAACTTGGCTGAGGAAGGAAGAAATGATCGATCCTGGGAAGAAAAATGATTGCGAGAGAGAGAAAGAGAGAGATGGAGTCTTTTGGAACTGTAGAGAGGAGGGAAAAAATGAGCATGCGATGTGCCCTGCCATATGCCAGACAATATGCCAGCCGTTTTGTTTCTTTGGAATCTCCTGGTGGCCCTAGGAGCTTACGTGGTATCACTTTGCAGCAAGCCTAGAGCTGCAGTGGCTGAGCACCTGCTGATTGGACTAGAGAAACTGAGACCTCGAAGGGCGGCATAATAAAGCACAGCTTAGAGCTGTGTTCTTTACCACCACACAGAGCTTCGGAAGAGGTCGTGTATGTGTGTGTGTGTGTGTGTGTGTGTGTGTGTGTGTGTGTGTGTGTGTGTTCTTTACCACCACACAGAGCTTCGGAAGAGGTCGTGTGTGTGTGTGTGTGTGTGTGTGTGTGTGTGTGTGTGTGTGTGTGTGTTGGATCCTGAAGATGGGATTCAGAGGTAACTAACATGGGCCGAGAGACAGCTCAGTCAGTAAAGTGCTTGCATGAGGAGCTCAGTTCAAACTGCAGCAGCCAGGTGGAAAGCTAGACATGTGGCAGCACAGGGCACAGTGACAGTGCATGTGTCTGTCCATTCCCAGCACTGAGGAAGCAGAGACAGGTGGATCCTCTGTTCTTGCACTCAAGGGACAAAGGGTAGACAGTATTCTTTTACTTTCTGTATTGTTAATTTAGAGCCACCCCTTATGGCCTCAAAAGTGGTGGGTTGGACAACGAATGCGTATTTATCTTGGTCAGAGCCCTAGTGAATTCAGCCTCTGTGTGGATGCTGAGGCCTGGCCAGGGGCCCTGTGATATGCTGAAAGGGGAATGAATGGTCTTGGGCATGGACAGGGGCTGGGGACCTAGTCGGTGGCTAGCCATCCTGATTTGGTGAGCTCTAGGTTCAACAGGATATCCTGTCTCAGGAAATAAGGTGGGAAAGAGTGAGGAAGGCACCCAACATTTACTTCTGGTGTCTACATACATGCACCTGCATACACCTAAGAGTAGTACCCAAAATCCAAAGAACACACACACACACACACACACACACACACACACGTAAGAATGCATAATAAACAAAGTGTGTGCAATGCAAGGAAAATATCATACAGACGACAAGTCAGTTCTTCAGAGGCAGGAGGAAATTGACAAGGTCTAAAGGTCAAGGCCATAGGCTGGGCTGTGACCTGATTTTACTAACAAGAGCACGTGTTGGGAACCAGCGGGAGACACATGTTTGAGTATCCCTGGCTCCCTGGAGAAGTAGTGGGATTGGGCTGCCTATGAGCTCAGACCCAGGAAATAGGTTTTAATAAAGCAGGGTGTTTGGTGATGTGTGCCTGGGTGTTTTTGACTAGTCACCTGGAAAAAGAGGGTTTGGTTTGGGGGCTGACAAAGCAGAGCTGCAGGAGGGGCAGGGCAGCCAGCAGACAAGTGTCTTCCCCTCCCTGCAGCTCACTCACACATGCGGAACAAACGCCTGTGAGGGGCTCACCACAGCTGCCTCCCGGAAGGCAGACAGCCAGGGAGCTCTTACAGTCCCTGGGACGGCCTTCTCTTAGGGATTTATTTCTTGTAGACGCAGCTCACGCATGCGCTAACTGCACAGCAGCAAGCAGGCATTACCCAGCCCTCCTTCCCCTCTAGGCTGAGAGTGTCTGCGAGCGGTGTGCGTAATGGATCGCTTCTGTGTTTAACATTTTGTTGAATTTTCCCCTTGAGGAAGTGTGATTAGCAACCCGGGCAGGGGATTGCACACTCTGGTCACGGTGCTGGACTGGAGGAGGTTAGACCAGACTTCATGTTGGTCACACTGGGATAGACTGTCACGTCTTTGTTTCATTTTCAAGTTGACAACTTCTTGAGAAATTGTCTCTTGGCTTTCAAGGCAGAAGGTAGCTGTTTGTCTGTCCAGCCTGGCGCTGGAGACAGGGTGACCTTGGGGTGCAGGGAGGGGTGAGAGAACATAATTTGGATCATCTGGGACAGCAAATGCGGGATCAAGAGCATTGCTCATGCTGTGTGTTGTGTTTCATGTCTTGGGAGTAAGAATGTAACTGATTTTTTTTGGTTTGTGTGTAGATGATAGATACATACATACACACATACATACATATATACGTAAGTAGATACACACATAGATACATACATACATAGATACATATATACATAAGTAGATACACACATATATACATACATGCATAGATACATATATACATAAGTAGATACACACATATATACATACACACATCAATGATAGATATGTAGATAGATACATGATAGATAGAAAGAGATACATAGATAGATACATAAATATATAGATAGATGATTGATAGTTTTTTTCATACAGTATCTTCTGATTACAGTTTTTTTCCTCCTCTTAACTCCTCCCAGATCTTCCCCATGTACCCACATCCCCACCCTATCTTCCTCTCTCTCATTAGAACACAAACAGGCATCTCTTAAAAATGAATATAATAATAATAAAAAGACAGAATAAAATAAAAGCACATAAACCTGAATAAGATAAAATAAATGAACAGAAATTTAAATTTTAAATACGAGCTGAAGAAAAAGCACAGGAAACACATATAGACACATGCACACACAGATGCACACGTATACACACACACATGCACACACACATACACACACACAAATCCCAGGAAGACACAAAATCCAAAACCATAATGTATAAATACAATACCTATAAGAGGGGGTATGTCTAAGGCATTATGAGACAAAGAAAAAAACCCTCCAAAACAGATCTGTTGGCATCTGCTGCAGGGCATGGGGCCTGCCCTTAAGTGTAAACTGGGACCCATCTGGCTGAGACCAGTGCAAGCCTTGTGTGTGTTACCACAGTCTCCATGAGTTCAGATGGGAGTCAGCCCCGTTGTGTCTAGAAGCCTTGTTTCCTTTGTGTCTTCCATGCCTCCTCTCCCGCAGAGTTCCCTGAGAGAAGGGCTTTGACAGAGGCACCCCATTTGGGACTGAGTGTTACACGGTCTCTCACTCCCTGCATACTGTCTGGCTCGGGGTCTCTGTATTCGTCCCCACCTACTGCAGGGAGAACCTCCTGTGATAACGGCTAAGCAAGGCACTGTTCTATGTGTGTAGTAGCTGGGTTAGTGTTTGCGGTTCTCCTCTGGTAGCAGAAAATAAGTACATGGTAATCTTATTTACATTAAAGGGAAACAGTGAATACTAGAACTTTCCAAAGAAGGACAGGGAACAATAAATGAAATACCTCTAAATGTTAGAGAGTACATGGGATTTGTGCTTAGAAAATACTGCACCACGCCACACGAACCGTAAGCATTTTGGGATTGGATGTACAAACCGTGACAGTCTCATCTTCCAACAGCCGCGGACTTGCTACCTGAGTCGGGAGGTCAGCCACAGCGAGACGAACGAGGGCGCACTGAGCAGACCCTGCAGTAACAAGATACAGGTGGCCCCAACTGCTGAGTCACCTCTTCTGACTTTGTCTTCCAGTGTTTTGCTGTGCGCTCTCTGGGCTGGGTAGAGATGGCAGAGGAAGACCTCGCCCCCGGGAAGAGCAGTGTCGCTGTCAACAACTGCATCCGGCAGCTTTCCTACTGTAAAAATGACATCCGAGACACAGTCGGCATCTGGGGAGAGGTAGGTCACCCATGGAAACGGTCAGTAGCTACTTTTCTACGTCGTGCCATGTCTCCTGAAACCCGAGGCTCCGTGAGGCCTTGTAGCGAGGGGCTCCATGTGTTTGCCAAGGGCAGTGGGCAGATATTGCCAGGGTAGCTAACAGTTTGCCCCAACCACATGCCACTCAGGACGGTGCCCCTAGGAAAGAGCATTTCTCAGTGGCCGAATGAGTTCCCTGACCTTCTAATCCTCAGAGATCCATCATTGACCTTTCGTAGCTCAGAAGCCTTCGCACTTATGTGTGCACAATGAAATGTCCACCTTGTAACACTTTTGGGGCAAGACAAACCAGGACTCTCAGAGTGACATATGATTCCCACACCTGCGCTCCTGCTCTGAAAGGTGACCTACTTCCCTTAGCGTTCTTGGTTTAGAACCTGACAGTCACTGCTCACGAGCTGTGGAATTAGTGCCTCCGTGTTGTCTCACTTTTAATAAAGCAAGTCTACTTTGAACTATTAGTTGAGATAACATATAAGGGCTCACAACCAAAAAGATAAGAGATAATATCCGAATAGAGAGTAATGAAGAAATACCCCCGCATTTGCATTAGGAATACATCAAACAAACAGGCTGGGTGGTGGTGGCGCATGCTTTTAATCCCAGCACTCAGGGAGGCAGAGGCAGGTGGCCTGCTGTGAGTTCAAGGCCAGTCTTGTCTACAAAGGGAGTCTAAGACAGCCACGGCTATACAAGGAAACCCTGACTCAAAAAACCAAAAGAAGAAGAGGAAGGAGAAGGAGAAGGAAGAAGGAGGAAAGAAGAAAGGAGAAGGGGAAGAAGGAGAAGGAGGATAAGAAGGAGAAGAAATAATCATTCAAACAGGGAAAGCCATATTCATGCTCTATGGCTTGCAGAACATAGCGGGAGCGTCTTAACTAGTGTTCGGCACGTGTCTCCCCAACAGAACATAGGTAGGAAACTTTGCTTTCGGACTGGACTGCTTACAGCTGTGCTGTCAGTCTTGCCCAGCAGTACATCATGATGAGAAGCAAGTTCCCACATGTCCCCGAGGTCGTCTGTCCCGAGGAAGAGCCTTGCCATGGGCTGGGCTACGTTGCTAACCAGACTGTCTGATCTCATGCATGGGAGAAGAGACTTCACTGTCTCCCAGGGGCTGTCCCAGGGGCTGTCCAGTCAGGCAGGACAGACTCTGACACTGAAGTGTGATGTCACAACACATCTCTGGACAAGAAATGTAATAGCCTTTGCTCTCCTCCAGTCAAAATACTGGCTTTCCTATCCTTGGCTAGGGTTTACAAGAAAGTTTTCTGCGATGTACACTAACATCATTTGCAGATAGCCAATCCATCGTTCGGGCTCTGTGGGGAATGCTTTGGCCACACGAGTCCGTGCAAGTTGCCATTTTGTTAGTGATTTCAAGTACAAACTTTATCTGCTCTTGAGGGAAGGCTCTGGGGCATTCTGCATCCCAGCTGCAGACACTGGCCACAGCTTAAACACTATCCCACAGAAGCACTGTCTGCCTGCCCCTGCACTCCAAGCGTGGCAGCTCGGTCAGTCTAGGAACCTTTGACATCGTGCTCAGGAACTATACCAAAAGCAGCCCATCTGTCCCTTTGGGACTGGAGCCCCTCCCCACCCCCCAACATGAGGCCTCATGCTCAACTCAGGCTGGCTTCCCTGGCTTCAGTGTGGCCGCATGGGAGCTACCTTCTGGAGAGAGCATCTTTCAGCCGCCCAGCAGACGATTAATAGCTCTTTTACAGTGTGCAGGAGGATTGCACAGGGAAGAATAACGCTACATAAGCTAGCGTGCCTGCCCTTAGAGAGCACACACCCTACAAATCCAAGCCGCAGCCGAGTCTCCCTCTCGGGATTAGGGCAGTGCCTGTTGCAGCCTCTGCATCAGCTCTTGGGCAAGTACTTAGCCCTCAGCCTCAGTGTGCCCAGCTGCTAGTTGGAGAATATAAGCCAAGCTCCCGCAGGGGAGTTGAGGGTTCTAAGCACCTCAGACATTCGTTGTAACACCCAACATTCAGTAAACAAGCAAGGGGAAGTAGTGAGAAGCACTGCAAAGCCATGCTCATCCTTTGCTGGCCACATCCCATGGACGTAGGGTGGGAAAGGGGAGGAGCTAGACATCGCTGTGGGTCAAGGAAGGGGAATGGGTCCTTAGCATGAAGAGTGGTGAGGGGGGAAATTGCCAGAGACTGGGGGGATGGGGGGGCTCGTAAAAGAAGATTCTCTGGCATATTCCTGTTAGTGATTTGTCTAGATCCAGAAGTGTAACTAGTTAAAGATAGGAGCTGGCTAGAAAGCAGGCTGGGACGCGTCAGATGCAAGGCCTCCGTGTTTTCTCATTGACTCCCAGGGCAAAGACATGTATCTGATCCTGGAAAACGACATGCTCAGCCTGGTGGACCCCATGGACCGCTCCGTGCTACACTCGCAGCCCATCGTGAGCATCCGCGTGTGGGGTGTGGGCCGAGACAATGGCCGGTGAGTACCTGGGCCCGCCCAGCGCCGAAGTGTGATGTCATAGCACCTCTCTCTATAAAACTCGACAGAAGCTGGTAATAGATGTGACAGAGCAGAGTGGGCCTCCATTCCTCCCCGCCCCCACACCTCCCAAGCTGTCCCAGCCTTTTCCTCCCTGGCTTCTGTCCTTTCGTCCTTTCCTCCGCTCTGAGTCCTGCCTTGGCGTCTCCATGCTTCTCCCCCATTTTATCACGTTTCCCACTCATCGGACAACCTGAGCCCCTTTACTTCTCGCTTCTCCCCGCTCTTTTCTCTAACCAGTGTCATTGTGCTTGGTTGCGTTCTGGCTGCTTCACATTCAGCGTCTCTTCACGGGGGGCTGGTTTGAAAGGATGAGGTCACGCACAAGCCTAAGCCTTCAGTTCTTAAGTCATAAGGATAGGGGGCCTGCATTTGGCTAAAGCCTTTTTTGTTTTTAAACACTTGAAATGTTTGGTTATAACAATTGCATGCCATGTGTGTGTTTTTATGGAATTCTACTGAAAATGAGTTTCCTCAAGTACTGTGAATCTTCTGTGCTCCAAGGTGACAGGAAACTGATGTTCTGATTTTCAAGCCATGTCACAGCTAACTTTAGCCAACTTTGTACTCGGACCCCATTGCAAAGCAGCCCACAGACAGAGTGACATGCAACTGATGTTTTCCATTGTAGTCTATTTCTGGCAATTCCCAAGGTACAGGGGCATCTTCTAGCATTTTGGGTCAAACAGTTGGACATTGAAAAGGGACAAAATTGCTACACAAGTAGATAAAACTCACAGGTGTCAAAGAGATGTCTCTCCTGTCCTTTGTAAGGGGAGGGTTTGCCTTGTCTCACACAGCCCTCCTGTACACGAAGCACCAATGCATCTGTTAGTCCGTGACCAGTTCCACATCCTAGACCAGAAAGAAAAGATTGTGGCTAAATATTTGACAGTCAGGGAACAAGCATTTATGCTGGAAGCAGATGTGAGAAAGAATTCTCGCTGGGCAAAGTGGCGCACCCCTTTAATCCCAGAACTCAGGAGGCAGAGGCAGGCAGATTGCCATGAGTTCGAGGCCAGCCTGGTCTACAAAGCAAGTCCAGGACAGCCAAGGCTACACAGAGAAACTTTGTCTCGAAAAACTAGAAAAGAAAAAGAAAAGGGAAAAAAAAAGAAAGAAAAACCAAACAAACTAACAAAAATGAAAGAAAAAAAAAAAAGAATTCTCTGAGTATTGATTGGGTTGAACCTTCCTGGGAGCAGGGCACGTCTTTGAGCTATCTATACCGCAGTGAGGAGTCCCAGTGCTGTCGTACCAGAGTTCTTGCCTTCACTCCGGTGAATAACTCTTACAAACAAACTCTGAGATGGCCGTTACTCATCTACGAGGGCGTGGCACCTCGGTAGAGAGCTCTTACTTTCCTGATTTCTGTCCCCTGTGGCTATCTGAATAGCAGGAGCCAAAGTAGATGCCATTATATATCTGCATGACTAGAGATGAGTACGGGTCTGTCATTTGTTTTGGTTTTGTTTGCAGTGGAGCTTGACCGACGGCCCTGAGCATGCCAAGCAAGGGCTCCACCACCGTGGCACATCCTTAGTCCTGTTGTGTATTTTTGAGGTTAGATTGTACTGATGCAAGTTTTCAGTCTACGCTGTTTCTTTAAAAATAAATCCGACCACTACATGTGCACGAGAGAACATGATTTGGGTTCTAGATGGCAAAGTTGTTCAAGTTCTTTGTGCCTGGTTTTCTCTCATCTGAGAAACGAAGATCCTGCCGGGGACAACAGAGCATGTGTATGTGCGCCAGCCAGTGTGTATAGTAATTAGCACAGTGATGAAAACATGTAAGTGGCTAATGAATATTTACTTTTGATTTTTTTTTTAATGCAACATGTACTTAGCAGATGCAGCTAATTACATGGCTTCCATTTCAAAGTGCTGTGGGTGGGGAGGGGCAAGTCACACTTCCGGTGGCTTCAAGGATCATCACAGGAGATGGTGGATAAGAAGCACTTGCAAGCCCTGATGAGTTCAGTTGACCTATTGAGCAGGAGCAGCTCCCTCCCAGCCCCACCCCCACCCCTACCCCCACCCCCAAAGAGTACAGTGTAAGCCCTAGATGGTTAGGGCTTCCATATGACTCTGTGGTTAGGGGTGGAGGTGTCTTTGAGCCTGATACCTTTTGGAGTAGTGAATCAAGAAGCAAGTTTGCCTCTTAAATGTTCTGTTTCTTCCCATTCGTCCCCTGAGCTTTTGTGCCCTGCAAGAAGGAGCCTTTGTATTTTGGGTGTGTGTGTATGTATGTGTGTGTGTGTGTGTGTATTCTTTTTAACTTTCCTTTGCTTTTGATTCTTTTTTTCCTTAACAGCAATTTACAAGAGCAAATTCAATTTGTAATGCTGCAAAGGAAAGGAGTTTTCACTTTGCATGAATAAAACATAGCAGCGTTTCATTTTGCTGGGAAAAAAAAAAAAGCAAGGCTATTTCGCATTTCTTTTTTGTACCTTTCCTTGCTGAGAAAATGGCATCTCTTGGTGGGTGGGGGAGGAGTTCTTGATGTGGTTAAAACGAACAAGACATGCATGTGCAAGACTGAAAGGACACAAACCTTCCCCAGCAGCACGCTGCACCCCACTGAGCCACGAAACCTCTAGAGTTTCTGCAAGTGTTTTGGGTTTAGTGTTTTTTCTTAAGGCATTCAAGTGACTTCATTTTTCCTTGGAACTCCTTGCATAGTAGTTGTTTTCCTTTGGATGAAGAGGCCGTCTGGGGGCGGTGCATGTTGAAACCCCGCCCACTGCCTTCCTGGGCTGAGTGAGCTGGGGTTGCCTCTGGTGTTGGCTCTTTGGGGTTTGCTTATAGGGTTTCAGTTCTGGCTGCAGCCTTGCCCTGGCTTAAGCAGGGATGCCTTCTTTGTTAGGTTGTTGGGTTTTTTTGTTTGTTTGTTTGTTTGTTTTTTAACCCATTTACTTTACTGCCCGGCAAAACAAGGCTGCCTCTTCCTTCTTGGCTACACCACGCCAGGCTCCTTTAATCACAGTGAGACAATATGGAGACCCCCAGAGTCGAAGGCTGAAAAGGAACTTTTGAGTTGTAGAGGTCACAGCAGCCAGGCTGATTGTGTTGAGCCCTTGCCACTGTGTAAAGGAGGGCGTCCTCAGGTGTGTGGATGCCACTGAGGCAGACGACCAGAGAACCACTGCTCATTTGGTCTCTGTGGGCCCGCCAGGCCATCGTGGCAACAGTAGGTGGGAGGGCTGTCACGTCCCTGTTCCAGAGACCTGTGTAGACTTTATACTCAGCGTTTTTACATCAGGGAAGCACCTTTCTCTTTATTCTCCAGTAGAAGTGTCGTACATAAACGAACCCAATCTCTCAACCTAAGGGAACATTAGCAGAGACTCCCGTCCTCTTCCAGTGAAAGATATGTAACTCATCTTCTAGGATGGGGCACCAAGATCCTGTCTCCGTTGGCCAAAGGCCATCGAGCCTGCTAAGCCCTCTTGTTTCCCTGCGAGGAAAGGTGGGAGATGCAATTGTCAGGGTTTCCGGGTTATCACGTAAGGTATCTATAGGAGCAGGGGCTAGAGCATCGGTTCTCAACCTGTGGGTGGCAACCCCTTGGCAAACATCTGTCTCACACATTTGCATTCTGATTCGTAACAGTAGCAAAATTACCATCCTGAAGCAGCAATGGAATGATTATATGGTTGGGGGTCACCAGGACCTGAGGAGCTGTATTCAAAGGCTGCAGCATTAGGAAAGTTGAGAGCCCATGGTGTAGAGACAAGTGGGAGACTGTTAGATGAAGGGACAGGCCCTATTTGCACTCTGGACTCGCCTTCTCTGAGGCGTTGTGCTGCGGTCTACACGGTCATTTAGCACAGTTGCTGATGGGAGAAAGAAATGGGGCCAGGGTCCCACCATGTCCCCATGTGCTTATATGGCCAGAGTGCTTCCATCCAGACCCTACCTCTTAAAGGTCCCGTCTCCTCCTAGCAGGTCTGTAAGGTGAACACCAAGTCTCTGCATGGGCTGGGGGTGCGGGGTGGGGGGTGATGTATCGGTTTCTTTCATGGGAATATATTCAGATGAAACACTCTTTGGAAAAGGCTGCTCAGGGTTGTAAACTCATTCGTTTACATTAGTGGCAACACTAAATTGCTGGGGTTTGTTTATTAAGAAAAATTTGATTGCATCCAATAAATAATGATTGTAAGTGGCGACCCCACTGGGTGTGCTCTAATGGAGATAAAAAATCTCCCCGCAATTAGTAGCGCCATCAACATTGCGTGCTCGAGTTTGCTGGTCCCTTCTTACCCAGATTGCCCATGTAGCCTGTGAAACGATGTGTGTGTGAATCATACAGCAGACCGTCTCTTCCTGGGAAGTGCTTTGTGTACCTCTTCCCTGACTGTGATGCTAATCATAATATCTTTGTGTGTCCCAGATCATCCTGAAACTGTTGGATGATTTGTCTTTGGCTTAGTTGTTTTATCTGGCTTTGATCTACAGGAACTTTTTGATCCAGCAAATATAGAGTAAAGAGTTGTGCTGGGTGTTCTTAAATAGTCTCCCCAGTAGATTTTACAAATGACTTTGGCTCAAGTTGCTTTTTATGAGTGTTCCTGTTTCCGGTTTTGCTGTTCTGTTTTGGTGCCTTTTGAAAACACTGCTGACTTTTGGTTGGATCGTGACAATACTGCGATTATTCACTTAGGAAGAAAACAAACCAAACAACTCCAACTAACCTCCACCCCCCCCCCATTCTTTTGCAGCACTAAGTATTGGAACCTAGGCACACACACACATACACACATACACAGGCACATACACACATACACACATAAACACACAGGCACATACACACATATACACACACACACACATATATACACAGGCACATACACACATACACACATAAACACACAGGCACATACACACAGACACACATAAACACACAGGCACATACACACATACACACACACACACACACACACACACACACACACACACACACACCATGCTAAGCAAGCACATGAGCTGTACCCCAGCCCTCTCTCCACTCTTCCCTTTGGAACTGGTATCAGCTACTTGCTCAGTCACTGGCCTTAAGCTCACTCTTCGGCCCAGACTCCACTCCTGTCCAGCTATACCACATCAGCCCCACATCTGCTCTACTGGGAGAAGGGGTGTCGGTCAGCTTTCTGTCACTGTGACTGCTCTCGGGAGAATTTCCTCATGTTCTCTCCATGGCCTTTGAGTTGCCAGCCACGGGTCCTCTGCCTCACTTTTCAAACAGCCGGCATGGCTTCTGCTTTTTAAATGGGGCTGCCCGGCCTTTGCTAACGCTTAGAAATGAACTGGCACAGACTAAAGGAGGCAGCTGCTTGTCCAGTCTGTTATGTTGTGAGGAAGGTGCCAGTCAGCTTCCTGTCACTGTGACAAAATGCCTGAAGTAATCACCATTTAAAAAGAAGAAAGGTTTACTTTAGCCTGTGACTATCTGGTTCTGTTGCTTTTACTCCGTAGTTACGCATTCGTGGTAGGAACATGTGGTCAGGAAGCAAAGAGGGGCGATGAGGAACCATGGTCTTCAGACCCCCTTAAGCACATGACGCCATGACTGTACTTCCTCCCACTAGGCCCTCTCTTAAAGGTACCACCACCTCCTACTAGCCCCCGGGTGGAATCTGAGCCCTTAGCATCTGACCCTTAGGAAGACATTCCATATTCAAATTACGCACAGAGCGTTTAAGAGAGTTGTTTTACATGGGTGACCTTGGCTGTTCTTTTGTTTGGCCATACCAAACTGGGGGTGGGCTGTCAGTCAGCGGTCAATCCCAGAACAAAATGGCGTGAGATAGTCACCTTTACAGGGTGGGGAAGGGTTTGCTTTAGCCCATAGTCACTAGTTTCGATTGCTTTCAGCCCTACTTTCATAGTATAGCATGGCAGCCACAGCAACACGTGGGCGGAGGAGAGCGCCTTTATAGATAGGTAGGGATTGCCAAGGAAAGAGGGTATTTCTGCCTGAGATGACAAGGAGTTAGAAGCAATGAGCCAGTTGCTCTGTTTGTTTGCTTGACGGATTTTTAAAGATTTTTAAATTACACGTATGGGGGTGTTTGTGTGCACAATGTGTGCAGAGCCTGTGGAGGCCAGAGGCTGCCCTGGAGCTGGAGCTACAGGCAGTTGTGAGCCACTTGATACAGGTGCTGGGAACCTAACTAACTCAGAGCCTACGCAAAGCAGTGTGCACTCGTAACCACTGGGCCATCCGTCCTATCCCCGCCCTACCCCACCGTTAGCTTTTTATTTTTATTATTTTTTTAATAGCTAATCTGAAAATTGCCTATATTTTCTCTTGTCCACCATTGCTTTTCCCAGATGTAATTTGCTGGGTCTCCTACAGGGCATAGTTACCCAATGCCATCATCCAGCTGAGGAAGCAGTGAGCCAGGCAGTGATGAGACATTGATGGAACCCCAAGCTCTGCTGGTAAAAGTTTAATCTGGGGGTGTCTATGACCATGCCTCAGGGAGAGAAGTCTTTGGAAAGAGAATAATGAGTCTGTCCCACCCCAACTCCCCCCCCCCCCCCCCCCGCCACTCCCCGACACACACACAGGATTATCGTGCCCTCTAGAGTGAATTTCTTTTTAACACAGCCTCAGGATAAGCAGGTGCATTCGGAGTTACCTCACTGCCCCGCTGACTTACAGTGCAGGGGTTGTGTATCTCTTCGTAAGGGCCTTCCTGGCCTCCTTTTAATCACGCTGAGGTGCTCGGCTGAACTTTGAACACAGAATAACCTTTAAGGAAAGACATTTTAAGTGATGGCCTAGAAAACCTCCCAGGGATTCAGGTGGGCATTTTCAGTCACATCAGTCACAGTGGCACTGTCGTTAACAGTGACGATAGGAGCCAAATCCTTGTGGAAAGTGCCTCATCCATCTTGGCGGTTCTGGCTCTGCTCTTTGCCCAGTGCCCTGTGTGGGGTTTCAACACCGGCCAGGGCCTTGCAGTGCTGTTTCTAGAGGATGCAAACAAGTCTGGGGATCCCTGAAAAATGTCCATCTTCCAAATCCTGAGTCCTGAGCCAAGTGATGAGTTGGCCGTGGGGAGACGATGTTCTTGGCTCGTCGGTTCATTTCCTGAACCCGTCTTCAAGGCACCATCTTGGAGCATTCCAAGAAGTAGTCTCGACTGGAGCAGTGGCTACACAAGTCACATGAGCAAGGGTGAGCGTGTAAGAGCAGTGAAGGCTGGAGCTGTTGTGAGCAGAGCTTCTCTCTGTTACAGCCCGTGTCCCAGATGTTCAGCTAGGAACTGGGTACTTGAAGGGCTGTGCATGCCCTAAGCAAAGTCAGCTGCCGCTTCTCATAAACCAGTTAGTTGTCAATGGGATTTTTTTTTTTTTGCTTCCTATTGAACGCAAGGAGGCTTGGGAGCCACCTCAGAGGGGACCACTGTGGGGAATTAGGGAGTCCTGGGAGCTGGAGCAGGTCAAGAGAAAGAACTGGGGTCCCCGGGAGTCCCCATTTGCAAACCAACTGTGGTTCTTTGCTTGCACTGTTAGGGTCACTTTCTCAGTGTCCTGGTCTCCCCAGCCCTGCATCAGGGGTCATTCCTCTGGTAGCAGAAGTGCAGGGGGATTGCTCACAGTGCTACTATATTAACACACCTCACCTGTGACCAACAAAACCTGAATGCAGCAGTGCCCGCCCGTCTGCCCGCCCTGTTTCGTTGTTTGCTTTTTCTTGCTAGTCTGTTTAACTCATCCATGTTACTTGTGGCCACTAAGGAGTCATAGCTCGAAAAACACAGATTTTAGTCAACTTCTCGAAGCTGGACCATTGTACATCTCAGTCTTGGTGCTCAAGGAAAAAGCAGCTTCACGATCAAAAGACTTTAGAAGCCACCGCCTGCCTCGTCCTTGGAAAGGGCCCCAACATCTGCCTCGGTTGTTTGAAACCTCTGAGATGTCCTATGCATGATATCTGTCAACACAAAACACCTTTGGCTTCATAACAGTGAAACCTAATCAGATCCAAATTTCTCTTAGGGCTAGAAAAATGCCAAAAACTCTGCTTCTGCAAACAGTCCTGTGCTGTCACAAGGAAATCTTGTTGAGACTGACTGGCTGCCACCTTGCCCCATGCCTTCCGTGCAAAGCATTGCTCCTTAGGAACAGGACTTAGATGAAGAAAGTCCCTACTTGTTGCATAGAGTCATCACTGAAGATGTCCTTTCACATTGCAAAATGGCCCTGGATCTGAAGACTTGCAGGCACATTTCTTTGGAATGTTCTAGAAGACACTGTCTCTTAAAGAACTTGCACACAAGGAATTTGATTATTAGTAAACAATTATGTAGTTTTCTGTGCTTCCCTCTCTACAAGGACATTTCACGTAAAGGTGACTTCTCATCCATAGTAACTTTTGTGCATGGAACCATGTGATGTGGCTGTCTCTACAAGTCCAAAATAGTTGGATGGGTTTCTAGTATTCACCCATCCTTGTTGGTTTTTAGAATTACTTCCTCTGCCTTCAGCTTGATTTTAAGTTTACTTTTCTTTTTATGTGTCTTTTATTGTAAGCCACTGATTCATTCTGGAAAGCAAGTAGAATATAAATTTCAATAAATAAGCAGAGCACCATTATAATGCCCATCCTCCAATGGGTGTTTAACGCACAGGCTGCCCTGACCTCCCCCTTTATTCCAGGCCGGGCAGTGGGAAGCGTTCTGAAACAGGAGTGTCTCCAGATGTTGCTTTCTTCCCCTGTAAAGTCCCTCAGAGGTAAAGCACACAGCAAAGTTAAAAAATATCTCCCTACAGCGGGCTAGTATTTATTGACCAATCCAAGTGACACTGCGGGCTTTCTACATGAATTAGAGAACACTAAAGTGTGACAGGAAGCAGCCCACCTCCAGAGGTGCCCGCTTGCCGGTCTAGTCTCTGCTGCCACCAGGAGCGCCATTTCAGAGATAAGCGGTGATTACTAAAGACGTTACATGTTGCACGTGGAGGGAAATTTCTTAATATATCTCCCCTACAAATTCAGTGGCCTGGAGCCATTGTCTTGCGACCCTTTCATGCCTAAAGGAAATGGTCTGATTTATCTCCACCTACCCCCAGCTTAATAGTCGCTTTGTCTTTTTTATTGACGTAATGGAGTCTGTAGAAGATATTTATAAGAAAGATAAAGCCTAACCCTTTTCATTAAATTTGCCAAGCTGGGGGATGAAAGTAAAAGAAAAGGTTTCTTAAAATCAGATAGGGTCGGGAAGCTGCCCGCTCTGCACAAATGACAGGTGAGGGTGGATAGTATGTGCCGTGTCTTCAAAATCTTGTCCCCTATTAGGCAAGTTTTTATTTTGGTTTCACTTTTGTGGTACCGGGGATTGAACCCAGGGCTTCGAGCGTGCTGGGCAAGTTCTACCACTGAGCTCGATTCCCAGCATCATACACTGGTCGCTTTTAGCCAGAAGACTGCTGACCATTCTCCTGTCAGAGACTATACCAAAGAAGTATGCTAATCTCAGAGCTGGGGACCAAAGATGCTTCATGATCCAGAAGGGGACGCTGTATACCTTGTGCTTATATCATCATACTTAGCCGTCTGTTCCTGTACACACTGAAGTGATATGACGTGATGTGGAGTTGGTGTTCTTCACGCCTCTTTCCTACCCCGAGGCGTTACCCTGTGTAATTCCCTTTTCCTCCCTATCTCCCTTTGTCGAACATCTAAATCTCTGAGTATTTTTTAAATACGTTAATGTGTTTATTAAGCCCTCACAGTAGATGGGCCACTATGCTTGGCACCAAAGTTCAGGCGTGAGCGAGAATGTCACAGTCCTGGCCTCAGAGGATGTGTTACACTAAGTGGCTGAGGCAAGTAATTCTATGAGTCTGTGAGTCCCATAAAGTGCTTTGTGGTCTGGCTCTTAAGTTCTGTAGAAGTGTTATGTGACAATGCTGTTCATGTGACTTTATCCTATTCCCATCTCTTCCATAGCCTTTTTGTTTATGAACTTCTATAAGCATCAGTCAGTGCAGGTTAGCTTGTGCTGCAGTAACAACCAAGCCAAATATCTCGATGATCAGATTCGCAACATCCTTTCGGTTGAGTGTCCACTGAAGGTTGGATGGACGAGCCACTTCCTGCATTTGTCCTCATCCCGTGCACGGTCACTAACATATTGCTAACTGTCCTCAAAACTTCTGCCTAGAAGCGATGGGTATTCAGTATCACGCCCTGTGAAGTCTTTCTTCGCTGCAACCATGTGATTGCTTTCAGCCTCCTGTGTCATGTAGCACTGCAGGTGTGGCGCCTTCCCCGGCTAGACTGTAAACTCCTTGACAGTCAGAACCATGTCTTATGTTGCGCTGTGTGTGACTCAGCGTGACACAGTCCTTTAAAGTCCAGTGAAGGGGAGAGGGAATAATCGGGTCTGTGGTTTTGCAGGTTACTTCATGGGCTCAGGCTTACAGGTGACTTCGATTCTGTCTGTTTGGTTGTTTTTGAAACCTTACAGGAGCTTAGCACATGTTGTACCCCGGGATAGATGAAGAAAGTAAAGCCTAGGATTTTACATGAATTGTTCAGCGTTGCACCAAACCTGCTCTGAAGCCTTGACTTCTTACTGCTGGTCCAGCGCTGGACCCACATTTATTAGTTATCAGCATGAACACAAAGTTGCCTTATGCTTAAGACCATATGCAAGCATCCTCGGATGAGGAATTGGGAGTCCCTGCCCAGGACAGGGCAGAGCCGAGCGGCACAAGGCATATAGACAGCAAGTCAGCGTGTGTATGTCCCCTGAAGCTGCCTTCATCAGAGACCCTCTGCCTGAAAACAACGGGAATTCACTCACCCACAGTCCAGAGGCCAGAGGGTTAGTCACAGCCTCACCCAGCTGAGGCAACAGGTGCACAGGGTTTAGCTTGTTCAGGGGACTCACAGGAAGAACCTGTCTCTGACCCCTTCCAACTGCCACCACAGTACCTGAATCCGTCCAGTATGTCCCCTCCCTGTGTCTGTCAGTCAGGACACTTAAGATCGGCCTCTGGGCCAACTTGGGTAACGCCCCCGCCCCTGCAAGAATTCTCAGCATGACCACATCTACTGCTCCTGTCATGTAGCACCTTCCTACAGGTGCCAGTGGTGGGGAGCTGGACTCTGGGTCACGGCTGTGGGTGGTGGGGAGCTGGACTCTGGGGTCACGGCTGTGGGTGGTGGGGCCCTCACGCTCCCTTTCCCAGTTCTTACCCGCTCTGCACCTCCACTTTCTACTCCCTCCCTCGGGGTGCTGAGCCTCCTGGGAGCATCACTGGAGTGAAATGCAGCCCTGGTAGCTCCCACAACCACCCTTTCTAGGTAGGGGCAGAAGCCTTAGAACCAACACGCAATGGGTTGTGGAGAATGAGGGAAATTCCAAACTCCCCAAAGTCCTGTCCATGTCCAGTGCTGTGCTCCTCTGCCCTGTGGTGGTGGTGCAATGGGCTGGAGACCGGATAGAGTTAAAACGTACAATGTTTATGAACTAATTTATCACCCTCTCCCAGCAGGGTTATTTCATTTCACGGGTGAACAGTTCTTGCTAGAAAGCTATGTCTTCTTCCAGATGATGTATAACGTGATGTGGCGTCTTGCCTGATGTGTGGCCCGGGAGCCTGGGCAGTGCAGTGCACATTTGCTCACAGCTGCTTCACCTCAGGAGGGACAGGAGCCCCCTTCCACCTCATGCTTTTCTGTTTCTTTCATTTTATTTTATTTTATTTATCTATCTATTTATTTCGAGGCAGGTTTTCTCTGTGTGGCCCTGGCTGCCCTGGAACCTCATTCTGTAGACCTTGCTGGCCTCCCAAGTGCCACGACTAAAGGCGTCCACCACTATACCCACCTGTACTTTTCTATTTCTAAACTAGCATGCAGAGCCTAGTATATCAGTACTCAAGAATTAAAATAAACTGTAAGTAATAAATACTATAGACAATGCATCTTTATAGGAAATAGGTCCAAGAAGAAGAAGAAACAGTTGTGTAACTGGCCAGAAAAGACCACTCAGCAGGTCACGGTGACATCTAGAACAAGACTGTTCTGGCTACATAGTAGCTTCTAGGTCAGCTAGGACTGCACGGTGAAACCTGAATAACAACAACAACAACAATAATAATAGGGGCCTGGAGAGATGGCTCAGAGGTTCAGAGCACTGTCTGCTGTTCCAGAGGTCCTGAGTTCAGTTCCCCCTAACCACATGGTGGCTCCCAACCATCTAGAATGAGATCTGGTGCCCTCTTCTGGCATGCAGGTGTACATGCAGGCAGAGCACTGTATACATAATAAATACATCTTTATTTTAAAAAATAATAATAAGTCATAAAAAAAACTGCACAAAGGCACAAGCTTTGAAACATGAAGCCATTTTTTTTCCTCAGAGGGTTGTCAGTGTATCCACTTTACAGAACATCTACTACCTGCCTTCAGGATCTAAAATTACAGCCTATGGTCTCTTGTGACACTTCCCTTAGATTTTAGGACATTTTTTTAGCCCAATGTTAGACTCTTGATATAGAAGACACTCCGTCACTGACATAGTGACGTTAGTAGTGTGAGACCTTGAAAACTGAAACTAAAGCTGGCGTGTTCTGCTGTGAGTCGTGTCCCCCACGGTTGTAGACTAGGATGACAAATGCGGCGCAGCGTAACCAGCATACCGCTGAGCATGCGTTGTGGCCTCGTACTTCATTTAGGCTGTTACACTCTTTGGCTGCCGAGCTTCACTGGATGGAAATACTTTACATGGAGGGGAAAAAATTAAACTCTTGAATCACTTGAATCACTTACTGCGATCTTGGCTAATCTTCACTGTCACCTTGCCTAGATTTAGAATCACCATGGAAGCAGAGCCATGTCTGTGAGAGTGTCTCCAGAGAAGTTTAACTGGATGTGGGCAGGACCGTCCTGTGTGCAGGGTGTGGGCCAGGCTATCCCGTGGGCAGGGTGTGGGCAGTACTGTCCTGTGTGCAGGGTCCTGGGGCGTGAACTCCAGCATTCACCATGTCAGCTCGCTGCCTGTGGACACAGTGTGGCCAGCTGCCTTTGCTCCCACCACTGTGTGATGTGCTGAGTCACAAGCAGCTAGTACACTCACAGTCCAAATGGAAACTGTAGTCCTTTCTGGATGAATAGCTGCTCCATGAAGGATACATACTGACAGTCGGATTTTCCTAGACCCTTGTGGCCATGCTTGCAGAGGGAAAATGTTCCACTTGGAACTGGATGTGAACCAGGAGGGCCTTGATTTTGTAGCTCCCAGGGTGCAAAGGAGTGCACAGTGTCAAGAGTGACCAAGAACACCCTGTACAGCCTTTGGAGGGGAACAGTCTCAGAGCAGTTTTGAATAATAAGTCTTTAAAGCACGGAACACTTGTCTAAAGGCCCATTGTGTAACAGCAGATGTCGTCCCTGCAACAATGTAGCCTTTTGTTTTGTTTGTTGGTACCTAAGAGGACCAAACTGGATTTTTAAGGTCTGAATTCCAGCCTACCATTATTTACTGTGTTGTCGGGCAACTTACTTGACCCTCTCTCTCCATCCTTGGTTTGCTCAACAGATAATAGCATTGCCAGAGCTGAGGTGACACAGGCCTGGAGCACCGGCGCCATGCCATGTCGGACTCTGGACTCCTGCACACTGTGTGCAGGTTCAGCCTTGGTTAGGCCAGTAGAAGAGACTTGAGCCTGGATGAAGGAGATAAACTTCCTCGCCCCTCTGTCTGCCTTGGGTGGCCTCCCCCACCGCAGCTAGGTCTCCTCAGCGCACTGATGCCATCTTGCGCAGGCCAGCCATGGTGTGCCTGATTGGATTAGTCTAGAAGAAGCAATGGCCACCACTGCCTCCTCTTCCTCCTCTTACCCCCTGCTCCTGCTGCCGCCGCCACTGCTGCTGGTGGTGATGGAGGCGGTGGTGGTGGTGATGGAGGCAGTGATGGTGGCAGCGGCAGCAGCAGTGGCAGCGGTAGTAGTGGTGGTTGGCTCTAGGAACAAGTGCTTTACCGCTAATCTACAAACCAGGTATTTCTTATCTTTTCTTTTTAGACAGGACGTCACTAAGTTGCCCAGATTAACCTTAAACTCACTCCATAGCACAAGCAAGCCTCGAACTTGCAATCCTGCCTGAGTAGCTGGGGTTTCAGGCCTACGCCACCAGCATGAGCTCTCGCTTGCTTTTCAACTCCTCCCTCACCCTCAACCAGTCCCAGCAAATCTCCTTGTATTTCAGATTCTTAGAGCAGTGTTCCATTTTCCCAGTTGAGCCCTCACTGATAAACACTGTGCAGGCTCAAATTGTTGCTGTTGCCATTGTCCCAAAGGAAACCGAGGCTCACGGACGGGACGAACTTGGTGGGATCGCACAGCTAGTCTCCCAGCGTTATGCCCTGTTTACCAAGTCTCTCCTACCAGCCTTTGGGTGGATTGCGGTCTATGACTCACTAGCCTAAACTTACAACCGTCAAGCAGCTCCCTTATTTTTTGCACCCCCGCTTCTCAGAGGCTCAGCTGGACACGGCCGGGGTAGGACTGTAGCCGCTCATTTTGGTGTATGCTTTTGGAGTCCTTTGCATTTCAAGTTGAAGAGAAACCCCAGACACAAAGGGCTTTGCCATCTTGGAGACTGAATAAAGCTAGGATCCTGCACAATGTCTCTGAAAGGCCAGTGTGCTAAGATTTGATCCCTGTGGTGGCACTAGTGGGAAGTGGTGGGGACTTTAGGTGGTAGCACTTACAGTGGGAGTGGCTTAGGTCATTGGAGGTGTCCCCTGAGGTGGCCTGATGGGCTCATGCCCACTCTTCCCTCTGTTTTGCTTGCTGGTCATGAGATGAGCAGTTCTGCTCTGCCACGCCCTCCCACTATAATGTCCTGTCTTGCCACAGACCCAATTAATCATGGGCTGGAGTCTCCAAAACTGTGAGCCAAGCAAGCCCCTTCTCTTTATCAGTTGACCGTCCCTGGTACTGTTATAGGTAGCAAAAGCCGAGTAACACAGAGGTCATTGGGTAGGTAGCAAAAGCCAAGTAACACAGAGGTCATTGGGTATAAGCAACAGAAGACAATTTGAGCAGTCTTAAGCAAAAGACACCTCGAGTGTCTTCTGGGACTCCAGAACTCAAACACAGTCAAGCGGGGTGCTGAGGTAGTGTGGCGTGCACTTCTGCGTTTCACCTGATTCTCTCTGCTTGCTCTTGGTTCCTGAGACGAGATTGGAACCTAACATAGGCGAGTATCAACCCTGATCTCACGACTGTACAAAGTCCACCTCATAAGAAATACCAGTTAGGGTCTGTCTGTGGTCATGTAGATTAGGGTACTGTGGTATTTCCCAGAAAAGGGGGCCAGGGCAGACAAGCCGGCCAGTGCTTGTTGAGAGACCCACTTCAAGACTTCAGCCAGCCCACGAGAGCCTGTAGGGTTAGGTTGCTGGGTGGACACCTGCCCATCACCTGCCAAGTGCTGTATTAGTTAGGGATGTTTCCTGTGTTGGTTGTTTATTGGTTTGTTTTTGTGGGTTTTGTTTGTTTGTTTGTTTGTTTTTCTCTTTTTTTTTTCAGTCTTCACTGCAATGTTTGGAGGCAGATTTTATTATTTACATTTTGCAAATAGTACAGCAACGCCAAAAAGGGCGGGGGCGGGGCGCGGTGCTCATATATCTGTGCAACATAATCCTGCAAAGCCAACCAAAATGTTAAGGATTTTTGCTTCTGATAAGAACTACAGTCCACTCAGGGTTGAAGCTCTGTTCAGCCAGTACTGGTTAGTGGCTACTCAGTGCACAAACATCCTTTGGGCTAATATTAAAACAGAGTGGGTGTACTTAGAGGTACCATGTATAAAAAAAAGTGGCTATGAAAATTAACAGTGTGGCTGACCAAAAGAGTAAAATCGCTCTTTGGTGGTTAAAAGACCAATTCGGTCTGACCAGTACTCTGTAAATGTACAGAATTTTCCTTGGGGTATGTAATTTAGCTCCCTTGTGACATTCCTTCAGCTTCTAAGATTATTGAGACTTTAGGATTACTGATTCAGACTCCTGAATGTATCAGGAGTGTTTAAATATACATTTCCCTGCCCATCCAGTTAATAAGTCATGAGCCCATTTAATTCATCATCTTTGCAGTCAGAAGTCATCAGAGCAGACGGGGAGCTGCGAGCACTCCTGTCCCTCCTGTGAGTTAATCTTGACTCATTGCACATGCCATGTTTTTCTAAAATTCTGAGGTTAAAATTGCTTGCTGTTAAAAATTAGTCACTGGATTATTGTGTTCCTAAAATGAAATTCTAAGGCCTTCTTTTCTTCCAGAAAAAAGAAATCAGCAAAAATGGAGAAGGAATGGGGGGGGGGGGTGTTAAAGAGATTGCTCTGCTCTTAGGAGCACTAGCTACTGTTTCAGAGGACCCAAGTTTGCTACCTAGTACCCACAATTCCCCCGAAGGGCCAGGATCCTGGAGGATGGCACACAACCAGCTGTGTTTCATCAAGGCCTTAGCTAAGCATGATGTATACGCTACCCTGGCCAGACCAAAGATGCTACCTTCTCCCCTCTTTTTTAAAAGCTTTGTTTTTATCATTTTAATTATGTGTAGGTGTGTATGTATCTGCGTGTGTGTGTGTGTGTGTGTGTGTGTGTGTGTGTTTTCTCATGATTGCACTGTCTATAGAGGTCAGAGACACCAGAATCTCCATGGAGCCTAGAATTACTAGTGGTTGTGAACCAGCTGATGTAGGTGTTGGGAACCAAGTCCTGGGCCTCTGCAAGAAGAGTATGCACTCTTTACAACGGAGCCATCTCTCCATCTTTTTTTTTTTTTTTTTTTTTTTGAGACAGGGTTTCTCTGTGTAGCCTTGGCTATCCTGGACTCGGTTTGTAGACCAGGCTGGCCTTGAACTCACAGCAATCCACCTGCCTCTGCCTCCCGAGTGCTGGGATTAAAGGCGTGCGCCATCACGCCCTGCTCCTCCATCCTTATGTTCTTCTTCTTTTAACATAAACTTCAGAAATTGCCCAAGCTTTACATCTTGCACAGCGGCAGCCAACCTCCTGATGAGGGATCAGTCCATTTAGAAGAACACGGGTTATAAGGAAGAGCATCATTTTTATAGGCTAAGTGTTGATGGGGAGTACCAGCTCAGAGGACATGAGTCTCAAACTTGAACTTGGTGGGGAACTTTCGTTGAATGAGCTCTGTAGATGGGCACATGAGGCCTCGAGTTGATGTTAGCGTGCCTGCTCGCTGACAGGTTGCTCTCTGTGTGGGGTGGTGAGAGATGAAGGGAGGAAGAGAGTCACTATTTATGGTAGGAACAGAACATTGGAGAATAAAGTCGAGATTTTTGTTTCAGTCTGTATTAATTCATTTCACTCATGGTCTCTGAACCTCTGTTCAAAATAGGGGGTTTAATAAAATAGCCAGGGGATGGAGACACAGCCCACTGTTAAGAGTGTATACTGCTCTTCTGCGTGCACGTGTGTGTGCATACACACAGTATATGCTTGCACAGACACGTACACATATGTATCAATAAATATAAAATTTAAAAAGTGAAGCAAAAATTAAAATCAGATAACTAATGTAATGTAGCTGATAGGATGCTATTTGTAATGGCACGGCAGGAAAAACCACTGGGAAAATATAAAGTGTTACAGAAATTTTACTATTTAGTAACTGCGCAAGGCTAACAGGTAGTGTGCTAATAGTCACAGTAGTAGAATGAAGAAAATGACCACTCTGCTAGCTCAGGGGCCAGGACCAGACGGCAGAGTTTCAGGCTTTGTGCGCTGTTCTGTCTGGGTCTCCGTTATTCATCTTCATCACTGTATGATGGCAAAGACACTGTTAGGCAAAGACAAGCATTAAAAAAGACACAAAGGCACATGTCTGCACTGTCATAAATCCTTATTTACAAAGTAGGTACGGAGTGGCGCTGTACCAAATTGATCCCAAATGACACTGCCCCACACAACTGGAAACTGGCAGTGAGCTGGAAAGTAAGATGAGTCAAGTAGTTATAAATAATGTCTTCATTCAAACAACGTTGAAGGGGCTGGAGAGATGGCTCAGCAGTTAAGAACACTGTCGACTCCTCCAGATGACCTGAGTTCAATTCCCAGCACCTACATGGCAGCTCACAACCATCTATAACTGTGGTCACAAGAGATCTGGTGTCCTCTTCTGGCTTCTGTGGGCACCAGGCAAACATATAGTACACAGATATAGATGCAGGCAGAACACCTGTAAAATAAAATAAAACCTACACACTCAGAACAGCCCAAACCTAGAGCTGTTTCTGCTCTGGTTTCTGCAGTCAGTGGTGCAGCTGACATCAGGTCCCTGAGTGGACAAGAGAAGAAAAGTGGAAAGAAGACAGGTTATGGGCAGTTCTGGCCTGAAGCTTTGGCTTATTTTCTTGTGTGTGTGTGTGTGTGTGTGTGTGTGTGTGTGTGTGTGTGTGTGTGTGTGTACGGGCACGCGTGTGCTTCTTGGCAAAGGAAGTGACAGTAACAGGCCATGCTAACCTCCTTCCAGAACTGAGCCAATGCAGCAAGCTCCAAAGAACAGTTTTGTGACCACTGAGAAATTAAAGTGGTTCTATTTCACAATCTCACAACTATTTTTTAAAGATTACTAATGTGGCCATGTTTAGGAATGCATAAAACTGTGACAAGCCTAAAGTTTTAAGAAACCTATTTATAGACAGTACTTCTTTAAAATCTCAAGCCTAAGTGATGCTTCTCTGAGCGTTCATGGACACATTTGTTCTCTCTCTCTCTCTCTCTCTCCTCTCTCCTCTCCTCTCTTCTCCCTCTCTTCTCTCTCATTTTGTTTGATTGTGACCCTGCTTTTACATCTCTTAACAACACAAGAGTGGGGTTGATGGTTGATGGTTGACGATAAGTGTTCCTTGTGAAGTAACTGCCGTAGCTGTTCATGTTGCATTTTCTGCAGCCAACTCGGGGTTCGGTTGCTCATAGTCACTACGAGAACTTAGTATTTATTCCCTGTGTTTGTTTGTCTGGGCGGTAGGGGGTTGGAGGTGTTGTTTGTATTTCTAGCAATCTAAAATGTGACATGGAAACTCCTGTGGTTCCTTGGTTGGTTGCAGTGTTGGAGACTAGGCCTGAGACCTCCCACATGCTAGGACCTCCCACATGCTAGGACCGCCCACATGCTTGGACATCCCACATGCTAGGACCTCCCACATGCTAGGACCGCCCACATGCTTGGACATCCCACATACTAGGACCATCCATATGCTAGGACCGCCCACATGCTAGGACATCCCACATGCTAGGACCGCCCACATGCTTGGACATCCCACATACTAGGACCACCCATCTGCTAGGACCGCCCACATGCTACGACCCACATGCTAGGACTGCCCACATGCTAGGACATCCCACATGCTAACACCACCCACATGCTAGGCAAACACTACCACTGTGCATCTCCCCTGCCCATCCTGTGGTTTTAATCTGCATTTACGTAACAACTCAGGATGCTACAAACTTTGGTCTGCATTTACGTAACAACTCAGGATGCTATAAACTTTTTATGTACTTATGAAAACCGAATACCTCTCTTGGTATTTGTTCAGATTAGTTTTTATTGGTTTTTCTTTTCCTACAGTACTAGAGATTGAACCCAAGGTTTTACCCATGCTAGGCACCCACTCTTTACCACTGATCTACAAACCCTGCCTCCAGCCCCCACCCATTTTTTTCAGAAGGTCTCCCTATGTAGCCTAGGCTGGCCTTGAACTTCTGATTCTCCTATCTCAGCCTCCCCAGAGCTTAGCTTACAGGCATGTGCTGCCACACCCACTTGTTTGTTTTATTAATATTATTAGCTTCACCTAAACTTGTCCAAACTGGAAGCAATACAAATATCCAGTCACCGATAGATGGATAAACTATAGTACAGCCAAACAATAGAAAACGGAATGGAATATTTTGCAAATAGAATTCTCAGTAGTGAAAATAAATGAATTCCTAACAGACTTAGCCATTCAATAAGTGACAGAAATGACTTTAAAAGCCATATACTATATAATTCCATTTGTATCGCATTTTGGGAAAAGTAAAATTACTGAGACAGAGATCAGATCATAGTAAATAAGGTGGGGAAATATAGCTCTCTTTCATGCAAGCATTTATCTTGGTGCTAGAGAGATGGCTACGCTGTTAAGAGCACTGGCTGCTCTTTCAGAGGACCTGAGTTCAGTTCCCAGCACCCACACTGTGGCCATCTCTAACTGCAGTCCCAGGTACCCTCTCCTGACCTCCTGGGGTACTGCAGTGCTGCATGCAGGGAAGGCACCTGTACCCACACACACAAAAAAAACTAATAAAATATCTTTAAAAGAATGCCTCTTAAGATGGACATGGTGGCACACGCCTTTAATCCCAGCACTTGGGAGGCAGAGGCAGGTGGATCAATGTGAGTTCAAGGCCAGCCTGGTCTACAAAGTGAGTCCAGGACAGCCAAGGCTACACAGAGAAATCAAAAAATCAAAAACAAAACAAAAGAATGCCTCCTGGCTTCACTCCAGTGCTCTATCCTCGTCCTCTGTCGCACATCTTCCCATGCAGGACGCAAACATGGATGTCAGCCAGCTGTTTCCCTGTCTGCTCTGTGTGAGCTGTGAGTTGAGCTTGAAGGGCACCTGGCTTTCTCCCCAGCCTTTCCTTGTAATGCTGCTTGTGAGGGTGGTGGGGTGGGGCATGTTAGTGTCGCGAGCAGAGAGTTTACACTCAGAATCCGGAACAAAAGAGTCAGGCCAAGAGCAAGTGGTACGATTAACAAGAGAGGTTTATTAGCAATACAAAGGCAACTACAACAAAAGGCAGCGGCTAAAGCTCCAAGGCCAAGCCACCAATACCATTCCATTACACTCTTAAAACTATCCTAATTCTAATAGGAGTAGCATTTAGCATCTTATAATATCAATGTTCTGGGAGCTTATGCCATTAGGGTATACAACCTGATATCGCGAAGTTCTGTTAAACAGGTTCGCTGCTGCGACTTGATTCAGTTCTCGGGTTGTTTTCTGACAGCATGTCTGTCCGCTCCGTCCGGGGGGGGGGGGGGGGGAGCGCCCCGTTGGCTGGCAGCATTTCAAGTGATCATGGTGACAGCGAGAGAGAGAGCTAGAGCCAGAGAGCGAAGAGAGCTGGCTGCTTCTTCTCAGGGTTTTTATACTTACTTTAACCTTACCCTCTCTAATTCACACATCTAGCTTTCTGCGTCACTCTTATCACTAACTTGCAGTCCTGGCTGCTCCTAGGTCAGAACTTACTACTAAGGTTTTATCTATCACTCACACATCTGGTCAGACGTCAGCTTTTTGGGCTGTCAGCTATTTTCTACGCTGGGCTTTGAAACAAGCCCTGACATGTAGCTGCTTCCTACACTGGGTTTTGAAACAAGCCCTGACATGTTTATTACAGTTAGCAGGTAGGGGGCAGTGTGGAGTAGATAAGGAGGGGCGGGGCAGGGAGGGAGGGGGTACCGAAGCGGCAGAGCACCTTGGGAATTGAGTGCTTGAGGTGGTTGTTAGGATTGTGAGTCATGGAGGATGATGACCCTCTGATGCCCTCCTCCTTCCAGTCCCCCAGCTGTTGGCCACGTGGCAAGTGTTGGGTAGAGGGGCTGGTCAACCTCTGTAGGCAAGAGGATGTCAGTGAATTGCCCGAGGCCTTTGGTCCAGTCGGAGGTTTTGTGTGCTGAATGTTGCATAAAGAAAGTGAGCTGAGCTGCCTGCCTGGGGCCTGAGACTCTTCCCCACACAAAGATTCCTGTTGAAAACACGCACTTACTATAACGAGCCTCTGCCATTCATAGGTCAGGACAGGCAAAGCCTAGACCACTGGGCTGGGGAATATCTTGGGGAGGGCGCAGACTCTCCGTGAGAGAGCGGAGGAGTCAGAGATACAGCTGCTAAAACCTGGAGGTCTTTTAGGTAAAGGTCATGCTCTAATCCAAACGCAAGCCACGCTTCTGTCTCCTGGGCTTGGTGTGGCCCAGTGGGGGTTTCTTCTGCATTCTCCAAGAATGAATGTCTTGGGGGGAGGGGGAAACAGGTTCCTGTAAGCTGGGAATATCCTGGCCCTGACTCAGTCTTTGGCATTCATTGTCTGGGCCCATGGCAGCTTTGAACTGAATTCTTCTCCGCGCTTATGATCACTGTTTGCATAATTTGCACTAGGATTCCTGCCTTTCAGAATAGTATAAGCCCCTGAGAAAGGACTTCCCATCCCATCATCGTCGTGGTACCAGCCCCCACCCCACCCCTCACCTCTGCCTTTTAGCCAATCCCAGATGATTGATGCCTCCATACAAGGAAGTTTGAAAGGTGTTGATCCCTGTAGCACCGAAGACCTAAAACCAAGGGAAACGGTTACCTTAGTCTGAGCTCTGAGTGGAGGTGGGGGCAGCGGGGAGGGGCAGGAGAAGCCTGCATGTGGTGCTGACACTTAGCTCCTGTCAGCCATACTCGGTACATACTCCAGCACCGCCTGGAGCAGTGCACAAGCCGCCTGCCCACGGAGCTTTTGTCGGGTCCAGAAGGGGGGCTGCTTGCATGATACGGCAGGCACCCTAGCCCAGGCCTGCTCACCTCACCACACACACACCACGCATCTGCATTGTAACAGTTGTGATATACATC
This sequence comes from Acomys minous, assembly GCF_964271855.1. NCBI lineage: Eukaryota > Metazoa > Chordata > Mammalia > Rodentia > Muridae > Acomys > Acomys minous. Next base: position 5,842,809 of record NC_140491.1, read on the forward strand.
CTAATGTGAGAACAACCGGCCTGGGCGGGGCTTTGATTGTGCGGTGTGATGGAAAGGGAATACTTAAATACCGTCTCAAGGGGACATTCAGGGCTTTTCTCCTCCTAATTCGGGCATGAAGTTGAAGTGACTGCTGGTTCAAAGCCGTTTTGCTCTCTGGCTGAGGCAATATAAACATCTTTGTGGATGGTACTTAAGGATAGTTCAAATTCATATTATATATTTCCTAGTAGCTCTCTTTCCAGGAGCAAATGAGATGCTTTGTTCTGTAATGAGCTAAGAGTGTAAACGTTGTTATGACAATCCCTTGCCTTTCTTGTTTAATGTTTATACTCCTCTAATCAAACAAATTGAAATTGGATTATGTCTGTTGCACATTACAGCAGTTATTATCCAGTTTAAATGCAGGTCTGAAAGAAATAAAATTGATTTTTTTTTTCCACTGTGCTTCTTGGGGATGTATTCTGGGTTATTGGTATGCTGGCTGTATTTTCAGTCAGCTTTGTACGAGGGAGGGAAAGATAAGTAGCTGTGGGTTTTTTCCCCTTAATATATTATGCAAATAAGCTGCAATATTTCATTCTAATTAGGAAATACGGTGACTTCAGAGTTTGGTGATCTGCTTTGCTTCCCTGTTTTTATAAATCATGTCAGGTTTCTTTTCGTGTCAGGTTTTTAAAGAGGATAATAATTTTAAGCAACATTTTTATTTTTAGAAAGAAAAAAACCCCAGAATAATGGTGTACACCCTTGTAACACTCGGTTACTATAGTAACAGCTTCCTTATTTATCAGGGAACATATTAGGATAAGCACCGAAATGTTATATATGACTGAACCTATATTTCTATGAACTTGGATGATGTCTATTGTACATTACAGCAGTTATTATCCAGTTTTAATGCAGCTCTGAGAGAAATAAAATTGATTTTTTTGTTGTTCTGCGATGGTACTTGGGGAAAAATTTTTTTTGCCTTCATTCTGGAAGTTTGTCTTGTTGGGCGTTATAGGGTGGGTACTGTGACTGATGCTAGGGACTTGGAGTTGATCTAACTAACATATGTCACACACGAAAGCAAATGTCTCAGTACAGCTGACCACTACCAAAAGCAGGGTCACGGGCCAGAGAACACAAAGGCAAGGGTTCAAGCTCTTTCAATAGAGGAAAAGGGCTTCTGAGAGAGGTGACCCCTGATCTGGGCACTAACCCATAATAGGTGTTTGGGAAGGGAGTCTGCCCTTTAACTTGTGAAAGTGTTGCGTGCTGGCTGTGAGGTCATTGAAAAACCAAAAAAGGACTAAAGCCCTTGAACATAACACAGCCCCCAGGACCCCGACACCACCCACTTCTGCTTTCTACTGCCAGAAGGATGCTCAGCTTACACCGATCGGTGTTTATTATAAAGGAGGATATAAAAGTAGACGGCATGACTGTATTATGATTACACAGAATATTGTCAACCATGAGAGCTGTATCCTGGCCTGCCGGGGGTGGGGATGGGAGGGTGGGGGGTGCTGCTCTCAGTCTCTGGCACCTGCGAAGGCAGAGCTAACGCTACAACACCCAAGGTCTCCAGCAAACACCACCAGAGGCATGGCCTCCTGAGATCTTAGATAACGAGGGATGCCAAGGCTCTCTGTGCCCAGGCTTATATTCTTTACCACACAAGAACAACAGACTACTGTTTACCTGTAAAGCTCACGGCCAGGTGGAGTGAGTGAGTAGTGAATGATGATCCAGGTGTGTAAGGCCAAGCCACAGCACAGGCTGTGGGGGAAGGCCGCTAGTAAGCTGTGAAGGTGCTGCCAGTGGGAGCATATTCCTTTTCTTTCTTTCTTTCTTTCTTTTTTTTTTTTTTTTGTTTGTTTGTTTTGGTTTTTTGAGACAGGGTTTCTCCGTTTAGCCTTGGCTGTCATGGACTTGCTATGTAGACCAGGGCCTCAAAGTCACAGTGATCCACCTGCCTCTGCCTCCTGAGTGCTGGGATTAAAGGTGTGCGCTGCCATGCCTGTCTTTTTTTTTTTTTTAAAGGTTTATTTATTATTATGTATACAATGCTCTGCATATACACTTGTAGGCCAGAAGAGGGCATCAGATCCCATCATAGATGGTTGTGAGCCACCATGTGGTTGCTGGGAATTGAACTCATGACTTCTGGAAGAGCAGTCAGTGCTCTTAGGCGCTGAGCCATCTCTCCAGCCCTCTTTTTCTTTTCTTTAAAAGATTTATTTACATATTATGTATATGGGGCTCTTCCTGCATTTACACCTGCAGGCCAGAAGAGGGCACCAGATCTCATGATAGATGGTTGTGAGGCACCATGTGGGTGCTGGGAATTGAACTCTGGTCCTCTGGAAGAGCAGCCAGTGCTCTTATCTCCTGAGCCATCTCTCCAGCCCCTGGGAACATTTTCTAAAGCAGTCGACGTGTGGGCTGAGATCTGAAAAGTGGAGGGAAGACTGGCCAGGCAGGTGGCATAGGGAGGCATTTCAGGAGGAGGAATCCGTTAGTGCGGAGGTCCTGGGGGGCGGGGGGGGACGACTAGAAGAAGACAAAGGCAGAAGAAAGAGCAAGAACCGTTTGATCAGAACCCATGAGACCTCAGAGGCCCCGGGAGTATCTGTGGATCTTCATTTCCACTGCAGAACAAGGCGGGGGTGGGGGGGGGGCAGTTTAAAAGCAAGGGCCATGGATGCTCGTAATTATTATTTATTTTTTCAAGATAGGGCCTTATGTAGCCCAGGCTGCCCTTGAACTTACTGTGTAGCTGAGCCTGGCCTTGAACTCCTGGTCCCCCTGCCTCCGGCTCCCTAGTGCAGGGATTACAAGCATGTGCCACCACGAGAACACGTTTTTAAAGGGACCCATGTGTGATTGTATGAAAACTGTTAGGGACAGTAAGGAAGGCGGGGAGACTTGGAACATTACTGCGGCCATCCTAGTGAGAGAACATGAGAGCGAGTGCCGGGGTGGTAGCGCAGTTAAGGGGGGGGCACAGTTTGGAGAGTAGTAAGGGAGAGCAGAACCCCACTCTAGAATGGTGTGTGACAGAGGAGAGCCGCCTTGGAAGTGGGAGCAGGTGCAAAGCTGTGAAATCAGTTCATCTGCTCCAGCCTTGGCGACGGTTCGTCCTGGCTGCTGAACCCGCAGCACTCCCGCCGCCGCTTTCAGGCTGGGCTGCGTCCAAAAACCTTGCGGTGGCTGTAAGTGATTCTGAGTTAAGCCTTTTAGATAACAGAGGTAGCACAGGTTGTAGACACCAGATCACTGTGCGTTAAATAGCGCCCTCCCTTGGAAAGACACCTGCTAACCAGAAAGCGATCTTTTCAGCGCAGATCGTGGCGCGCGTGCTTAGCAGGTGCACGCCATAAATATTGAAAAGATAAGTAAATGTTTGGTCCTGTTTTAAAACGTGAGCACTGAGAAGAGATCCCAAGCACACCTGTTGTGGTGTGCTTCTGCAAATCAGACAGACTTCCTAGTTTTAACACACTCCTTCATTCTATGTCTGTTTCCTATTTCCTGCTCTTTTCTCTGCACAAGGAGTGTGTGGGAGTTTGAAGGGAGCACAGCCAATGTCATCTTCTACTTCATTTTGTTAATAAATCAATCAAATAACTTACTCTTGCCAGCCCAATTAGACAAAGGAATTATTCCATGCACACGGTGTAATCAACAAATGAGCTCGCCTTTTCCTTTCAGACTTCCGTTTTGACCTCCAGTTCCATTTAAAATGCTGTCACTTGTCCAACTGGACACGTTTCTGCTTCCATGTAAATGGGGGAGGGGGAGGAGGCTGTCAGCTAGAAAGGGTGACGTGAAGAGTGCCAGCGTAGGCTTGGCTCTTAGCCCTTCGTAAGAGGTGCCTTAAGCAGGGTTGGAGCGGTGAATCGCTGTGGTGAGGGCTTTGTGCAAATTAGCAGGTAGTCGGTAGCGTTGCTGTCCAGCTCAGTTTGCCTTGGGCTCGCTTCCGAAATCTGTGCATTTCCTTTACTTTCTGCTTTGTCACGGAGTCTGTTGTGAAGGCTCTCTTACTGTGCGCGCGCGCACACGCACACGCACACGCACACGCACACGCACACGCACACACACACACACACACACCGGGATCTGAATTAACTTTCTTTACAAGTCCTGAGGTGGTGTAAAGGGGAGTGTTAGTCACAGGCCTGAGGGTTTGCATGACCCCGTAGCACGAAAGACCCTTTGCATCTGGAGTACTACCTGCTCAAGCACCTGCCCTGAGCACCTGGCTGGAGCCTGGAGCGCCGCAGAAGAGCCCAGTCTCGGCAGCCAATGGGCGGCGGCGGCCTCGCGGGCGGGGCGGGGCGGCGCGGGAGCTGCTTGGCTTGAATTTGAGACGCGAGGACCAACCGCGCGCTGCTGCCGCCGCCGCTCGCTTAAGCCAGTGCCCCTAGCGGGCTTGGCTAGGGCACCTGGTCCTCGTCCTAGAATCTCGACGGCGTCTCCATCCTGCCCCGGTAACTGGTAGACCGAGAACCCAAGGTGAGGAAGTTGGGGAGGGGTGGCGCGCCTTTGTCTGCAGGTGCATGGGGTACGCGGCTTGGCGGGTAACGAGGTGGGTCCCGGAGACACGCGGGACAAAGGCCGCAGCCTCCCTGCCCACGCTGCGCTGAGCGCGATGCCTGGAGGAGGGCGGCCAGCTGGACCGAGGAGGGGTCTCCCTGCCACTCCGGAGGGAAGACTCCCGGCTGTATGAAATGAGTGGGAGGCATTCCTTTGATCTCACTTAACCGTCGCGGCAGGAAGTGTTGAACTAGAGATGGTCAGTGCTGGGCATCCCTGTTATGGCCAGTGTCCTGTGGATGAGTGTATTTATCTAACATGTGCCCCCCCCCGGAAATGTTCATGTACGTCTTTTCTAAATTAAGAGTAAAAAGAAATACAGGTTTTTTAAAATTGCAGTTATTTGAATTAAAGGCAATATCCTTTGTGTAGAAAAACCTCATTTCCAAGTAATTTTATTTATGTGGTAGGATATTGGGTATGATTCCCGTGGGTAGAAAAATGCCTCAAATTCCCAAAACGTAGAAACACGGCCAACTTATCGCATGCATGTCCTTGGCATTGAAAAAGTAGTGTTTCTGAAAGAGAAAAACACAACGGTTTAAATATTGCTTACAACAACTTGATTAAATTCCTCAGGAATCTGCGCCTTTTCTAGCAATTACCCATTTCCCTGTCCCAGTATTGTAACCAGGCACGTCTATTGATCCCCTAATGAATGTGTAGCTGTGAATCTTCATTACTGCTCTGGGTGGGAGGAGGCGGCCCATTAGTCTTTCCTCCTTTTGATAACTCCGCAGCTACAGCGGCCTGTCACTTGGCCGAGGGGGGGGGGGTTGTTAGTGGGGACTCTGCCTGCTTTCTCCTGCTTTTCCCAGACCACTGAGCATTCTCGTCTCTCCTGGAGCCTTGTCCTGACACAAGGGCATTTTGTAAGTTCTCTACCTAACACACAGATCTTTGCTACTTCTGTCTTAGTTATTTGCCTTTGGAAAGCTCTTTTCCTTTGGAGGAGATGTCTTTCACAAGAACTTGGGAGGCAGAAAATGGTGTCAGGAAAACCAACCTGAAATTTGTAATTGCCCATTTTTATGAATAATTTTGTAAAATTGCCCTTGACCGTGTCCCCAAAACTGGGATGGGAATTAAGCCTACTGGAGGAAAATTTCCGTCAAGCATCAACCACTGTCCAGGAAAAAAGGTGCCATGGTTCTTGGTTCTTTGCTCCGCAGCGGGAATCCCGCTTTGTAAAGAATGACATTTTTAGTTCTTGTAGCACTTAAATGGTGGGGGAGTTGTTTATTTCTTTAGCATGCTGAGCCTTAGTCTCTGGGATGGAGTGCTAAGCATAGGGGGTGCCTCCTTGCATTCTTGGGGCTCCCCCTGGCCTGGCATGGAACCTATTTTAGGTCTTCTGAACTGGAACATACTGGGAGAGCAAGGTGGATGACCCTGAGGCCTGACTGCTGTGCCCCGTGAGGTGAGCTGAGGCTACCAGGGCTGTGGGTGAAAACAGCGCCACCCAGGGAAGGGGTGGGAGACGCCAGCCAGGTCCGTGGGCCTCTCAGTCTTCGACTCCTCTCAGAGCAGCCTGGGCTGTGAACAGAACCAGGGCCGAGCACTAAGGCTGTGAGCAGAACCAGGGCCGAGCGCTAAGCCTGTGAGCAGAACCAGGGCCGAGCGCTAAGCCTGTGAGCAGAACCAGGGCCGAGCGCTAAGCCTGTGAGCAGAACCAGGGCCGAGCGCTAAGCCTGTGAGCAGAACCAGGGCCGAGCGCTAAGCCTGTGAGCAGAACCAGGGCCGAGCGCTAAGCCTGTGAGCAGAACCAGGGCCGAGCGCTAAGCCTGTGAGCAGAACCAGGGCCGAGCGCTAAGCCTGTGAGCAGAACCAGGGCCGAGCGCTAAGCCTGTGAGCAGAACCAGGGCCAAGCGCTAAGCCTGTGAGCAGAACCAGGGCCGAGCGCTAAGGCTGTGAGCAGAACCAGGGCTGAGCGCTAAGGCTGTGAGCAGCAGCGTTGTTCACTCAGCGTGATGATTCTCATCTGATACGGAAACTACCAGTCGTTCGGTCTCTTACTGTCACCTTGCAGCTTTCATCTTGAACAAACCGTGGGAAAAGTGAATTCCATCGTGCACCACTGACTGAGCAAGCCTTACATCTCCCACAGTCCCCAGTGTGCTGGGATGGGTTTCAGGGTGGGGACCCACATTTGTCTGGATTTTTGGTCTCCCACCAACTCAAGCTCCAATAGACTGAATGGATGCATGGTTTCCTCTTTGTTAAACGTCTATATTAAACGCAAACCGCGACTTTTTTTTTTTTTTGAGTTCTTAGGCCATTGGCTCTTGTGCCCTAGCATGGTACCTGTGTCTCATAATACACTGAACTTTTGGATATAGCAGTGAACAAATGTAGATAGAAATTCTCCAGTGTCTGCTTTAGAGTTTGCCTGTAATCATCCTGATGGTTGTAATCTGTAGGTTAATCTGTTTGGCAGCTCTAGGAAGTCTGTGAGTCAGACACTTGAGGAAGCACACTGAGATTGGGACAGCCTGTGCTCAAAGGCGCACAGGGAACACCGTTCTGGACGCAGGATCACATAGACTTAGACGTTCTTGAAGACTGTCAACAGTGTGGCATAACAGACTGTAGGTCAGTGGGGAGGGCTACCAGGAGGCAGCCCACCCCAGGAGATCAGGCTTGAGTTGGGCTTGAAGGCCAGGATGACAGAATGAGGAATAAGGAGACCCAGTGTGTGTGTGTGTGTGTGTGTGTGTGTGTGTGTGTGTGTGTGTGTGTGTGTGTGTGTGTGTGCGCGCGCGCGCGCACAGACAGAAGAGACCAGTGGGGATAAGATCACACAGGGTCCTTGATTGGTAGTTGCAGATCTGACTTTTGTTTCTATCGTCACGAGACCTCTTGGAGAGTGGTAACCAGGAGAATGCCAATACCTAATCTACTTCGTACAAGAAGATTCTGGAGTGGGCTATCAGAAAGGATACTGGGAGCCAAGGGTCCAGGCAACCAGCCCTGGTCCAGCTGGCATCAGTACACGGCAGAGGGCCGTGAGGAGATGCTCTAGAGAGTGAACTGACAGGTTGGATGTGGAAGATGTGGGAAGGCGGTGAGCTGCATCCCTTGGTTATTTCTGTGGGGAATGCATGTTAATGGAAGTAATGATTGTTCAAGGGCAGAGTTATTAAGCAGTGGAGTGACTCACTTCAAATGTATGCTATGTCAAGACCTTGACTTCATTTTGTTGTCTCCTGCAGTGTGTCTCCTGCAGCCCACACGTACCCAGTGGACTCTTAGGCATTTGACTACTTTTCCAGGACACTTTTACCCTTCAGCGTTCTTAACTGTCATTTTCTACTTGTTATCAGACCTCAAGCATTTTTCCCCTCTCTGCTCTTGATTAAAAATAAAGGGGGTTCAGAAATAGACGGGGGTAGAGAGAGACTTAAACCTACATATGAAATTATTCGCCTTTGCTCCTGGTTTTACAAGAAACCATGATGGTTTCTCACTTTCTATGTTTCTATTAACAGATAATTAAAACTCTTCTATAGGTATGTCAGATGAAAAGACTGGACTCCTGTAGCATCCTTGCAGAAAATTCGGTAGCATTTCGGAAGCTAGAAGGATCATTTTTTTGTATGTGAAAAACAGGGAAATAAAATACAGAAGTTCTTTGTCTTAAATTGGGCTTGTATCCCTATGAGCCCCTGGTAAATTGAAAATATTATAAGTATAAAATACCGTTAAAGCCCATAAGTGACATTGTGGCCTAGCAAACCAACACGCTGTACAGCTAGTTGCTTTTTCTCTTGGTCACATGGCCTACTGTGAGCCACAGCTCACTGCCCAACATTGCAAGAGACCTTTGTACCAAGTATTGGTAGCCCGAGAATAGATCAAAATTCAAAGTACAGTTTCCACTGGTTTTATCACTTTTCCACCTTCAGGAAGCTGTAAAAATGGTCAAGTTGAGTCACTTTAAGTGAGGGCAGTTTGTATTTAGTTGCTGAAGAGATTTCCCTGTCATCTCCTTTTCACTACAGAATTATGTACCCAAAAGCTGAGGGCACCTGTGACAGGAAACATGGGTCTCAAGAGTAATTTTAGTTTTGCAAAACTATATGGATACAAAAATATTATATCTTCAGTCAGAGTGCCAGCAGCGGGGAAGGGGCAGGAGTGTGTAGGGCTGCCAGCCTTCCTGATCTGGAAGCCTGGGCTGGTTACCCTACAAGTTGTAAGCTTGTTGGGGGATGAATAAATTATGACAGTTGAAATAATTATGATAGAAGGAAAGCAGAAAGCAGCTGCCAAAAGCACAGTTGTCAATAGGGGCCAGGTTGGCCTGATTCTGTCATGTTGGAGTACACATCTATTTGCCGAGCTACCTGCACTTGCTGTTTCCGAGGGTCGGCTGTGTTCTTGTCTTCATCTCTACCCCACTGACAGACTCTAAGAGTCACAGCCTGCTAGGACATTAAAAAAAAATGGCTGAATTAAAGATCCATATGGATACTGTCTTTCAGGGTGGGCATGTAGGGTTACTATAAATGCTTTCTTTTCTTGGTATTTGTTGGGAGGGGTAGAAGGAGGGAGGGGAGGGGGAGAAAGGAAGGACAGACAGACAGACAGACAGACAGACAGATAAGGATAGAAAAATGAGAGAGACAGAGACAGAGACTGGCATTGACCCCAGGGCTTTGTGTCTACCACTGAGCTATAATCCACACCTGGACTTTTTTGGAGTCTGGAGGATTTACAAACGGGAGACTCTCCTCTTCCTACATTTTGGTTCTTAATGACAGTCGAACCTTGAGGTCATCCCCCAAAGCTGGAAGCTTGGTCCTTGCTTGGCTGATGTTAAGGTGACAGGCCTTTAAGAGCTAGGTTCTAGCATAAAGAAATTAGGTTGCAGGGTAGCGTCCTGTAAGTTATTAGTGCAGGGACGTCTCATGAGAGCTGAGTTTTAGAGGGGAGCCCAGCAACTCTCCCAAATCTCTTTGGCTTTCTGTTCTGCCAAATGACCCTATGCTTACCCTGTGGTGTCGTCATCATATTTAGTGTAGCCAGAGACTGTCACCAGAGCAGAGTTGGAGCAAGGCTTCTGGGCCTCCAGTAAGTTAAATAGACTTCTTTTCTGTGAAAAGTACCCAGTCTCTGGTATTTTTGTTACAGTCACCCAAAATAAGCTAGTGCCCTGCTGAAATAGTGGCCAGCCAGTTCTGGAGTCTCTCTCTAATAAGAATTATCCTCCTGCCTCACCCTGCCTCCAGGTGCCGTACCTGGTCTGCTGGTACCATCCTGATTTTTCTCTTCCCTTTGGTGAAGCTAGGATCAGATACCATCTTGAAACGTTGAATGATTTCTTCAGGCAGCTGTATGCTTCTGTTTTGCACTGGGCACTCTACAAATTATTCCGCTCATGCTTGACTGCCTCGTGCATTGTGCTGCTGGGTCAGGCCATCTAGGACAGGGGTCAGAGTCATAGGTGTCTCGGGCAGAGGCCAAGTAGTTGGTGTGTGATCCTCTGCATGGCTAAGCTGCCTTGCCCATAGCAAATACAGCCTTAGCCTACAGCTACAGGCTTGATGTCACGGGTTCCATACATTTGAAATATGCTTGTGGAAGGCCTTACTTGCTAAGCCCTGATCTGAGACCACATGAGTTTAAAAAGGAGGAGGAGGAGGAGAAGCTGCCACAGTGAAGCTGAAATGAAGTCCTGTGGGAAGTTAGAAAGTTTAGTGTCCTTTATCTAGTTCTGCAAAACCCTCTCAAAAGAAAATTTCTGTGGGCCAGGCTGTTTAACCTCACACTTCTTCTTAGCATGCTATGCCTGTTTGAATTACCATATAGCACCATTGCAGACAATTAACAAAACGGCCGACTCAGGCAGCAAAACTGAGCTGACGCATCGACAGCACTGCAGTTTTTATTTTCTTAAGATATATTGATTTTGTTTGATTGATTTGATTTACTTTAAGGACAGGTCTAGTGATAGAGGCCTGTAATCCCAGCTCTCTGGGAGGCTGAGAAAGGAAGATCCAAAGTCTAAAGCCAGCTTGAGCAATTTAGCAAGCACCTATCTCAAAAGGAAGAAACAGCTTGAGAGTGAGGCCCATTTCTAGCCTGTGCAAGGCTCCAAGCCAAACCTCAAATATAGCTACCTCCCAAAAATGTATGTATGCTTTTGTGTGTACATTCCCATAATAGAAACGGTGAGCAAGCATGTGTACACACACACACACTCACGCATGCATGCAAGCATGCATGGGACCTGAATTCAACCACCCCCCCCCCCAGCCCACATAGCGGAAGGAGAAAACCAACTCCTACAAGTTGTCCTCTGACTTCTGCACACACGGACACATATCGCACACGCGCACGTGCACGTGCACACACACACACACACACACACCTTAAAAATAGTAGGTAAATTTACTATATAGGAAGAGCATAAACACGTCACACTGTCAGAGTGACTCTTGCCGGGTGCCATGCCCGTCCAGGGACACTCTCGGGGTCTCCCACAGCTTCCCGCCATCTGCTCTTTCAGCACGCGTGTTATCTTGGGTCTTTCCCCTGAGTCACAACCTAAAGTTTATTTCTCAGAGCACAATCATAAAGAACATTATCTGTGGAGCCAATAAATCTTGATAGAAATCTATATATGTGTGCTGTGTATTTGTAGGAGCAGAGGAACTATTTTTCATTTAGACAAATGTCCCAAAGAAGGAATCTGGTTAAGGACCCTAGAAACATCGTTGTCGATGTTGCTGGAGATAGCAGGAGCCCAGGTGCGCTTTGCTTTCTGATAGTCACAGGAGATTAATGAGCCTCCAAGAGCGCAGGTCCTGCCGCTGCAGTGAAGTGGGGGGTGTCGTCGTTGTCTTTTTCTTCTTCCTCTTCTCCTCCTCCTCCTCTTCCTCCTTCTCCTTTTTTTTTTTTTTAAGACTTATTTATTTATGTATATGAGTGCCCTATCTGCATATACACCTGCAGGCCAGAAGAGGGCATCAGATTCCAGTCTGGATGGTTGTGAGCCACCATGTGGTTGCTGGGAACTGAGCTCAGGACCTCTTGGAAGAGCAGACAGTGTTCTTAACCACTGAGCCATCTCTCTAGCCCATCTTCTTAACATGACTTCAGATGACATGAATTTGCAAAATGAACCTATGTCATTTTTAGAGGACCATCTGTGATGAATAACAGTAAGAGAGGAAGCAACCCAGCCAGCCGGAGGCAGAGTTCCCAGGCTTCTCAGCAGCCCTCAGTTCAGCTATTCAATCATTCCGAAGGGCTGTTCACTGCGTGCCCCACGCCAGCCGGAAAGGCTTCGCGCGCACCGACTTTATTTTCTGGTTGTAGGACCTGGGGGGGTGGGGGGGGGAGAGAACTTATGAGCCATTCATTCATACAGTTCGAGTTAGCTCTTAAGTGGGGACAGTGGAGCCTGTTAGAGGCCATAGTGACCAAGGGGGACCTGCACAGAACATGTGGCGATGGGCAGTAGACAAAGTTCCAAAGCAGGAAGAGACTGGTATGTTTGGGAGCCTGGGGTTGTAGGGGTTGGGAAGGCAGGGACTTTGGGGGTGATTGTAGACTGGGCGTAATGGGAGAAGAAGGAAGGAAACTAAAGCCAAACACAGCAGCTAATTACTGTTGTTGGCATCAGCAGTAAAGAACCGTAGTCTGGTTGGGACAGAGAGCCAGAGACAGGGAGAAACAAGAGACGAGGGAGAAGAGGAAGGGGGAGAGAGAACAGTCACAAAACTAAGGCCACGTCTCCTGCAGGAGAGGGAACGTAAGCAAAGTCACCTAATGAGAGCGTGCTTGGTGCTAGGTTCCCACAGGGCACAGAGAATGGGGACAGGGTAAGGGTGAGCTCGGGAAAGTGCAGCCCAGACTCAGAGATCACCATCTGCCAGCTGTGGGGTTACAGCAGGTTTGCGTAAGCTCCCCAGACCTTGGATTCCCATTCATAAAACACACCCCACAAGACTGCCTGTGCTTCCTTCAGCCGCAGGAACCATTCTTTCTAATGCTGTCTAATGTTCTTTAGACACTATTGAATTTATAGATTACCAGGAATACCTGCGTCTAAGTGGGAGATGGCAAAACCCATTTGATGTCTTATTTACCCTAACATTCTTCCCATCCGCCCAAAGAAATGAGGTCCGGCTATATAGTAATAGCCCCAAGTTACCTTGAAAACTCAAAAAGCGACTGAAGGCATGGCTTACCCAGAAGAGATCTCTAGGTAGCCAGGTTTACAGCCGAGGGAATTTACCCTCAGGCACAGCGTGGCTTTGCTTCCTGGGTTTTGTGTTTGTTTTCCACTATCTAAGCATAGTGTCGCAGAGTCACATGCCCAGCAGGTCACCTCTTTTTCTTTTTTTACCAGGAGTTTTGTTTTGGTCCTTGCCAGAGACTTTAACGCTCCAGGCACTTCTTGGCACAGTTAGGAGAGCTGCCGTCTTTCCTACAACAGGCGTGCCTCTGTGCTGTCAGGTAGAAGCACGTGCCTCTGTTTTATGGTTTCTGCTTTCAGAAGGAAAGCCACGCCGTCCGTGTCCATGTATAATCTACATAATTGTATTCCTTACTGATCTCACACTTTTCCCTCCAAACTGTAGCACAGAGTGAGTTCCCCGCGTCGTTTGGAAACTAAATGTTAAATTTCCTCTTTGTCAGAGAGACAGATGTCTGTGTTTCACTTCTGATCTGTAACGCCACACAAAGGGGAGCTGGGACCCCTCAACTCCTCACAGCATGGACTTTTTCCGAGGGAAGGAAAAAAAAAGCACTCAGGGCTCACGGCTGCTTTTCAGAGTATGTCCCCGAGCTGCCTGCTGACTGTTGTGTCTCTTCGATGGTATCGTTAGAAGCCCTTTGCTGAGAAGAATGTGCCTTGAATTTTAATAGCCCTACCCCACAGTAAATCCTCAGTCACTCTCTCCTGTTCCAGCTAATGGCTGCCACTGGGGCTGGCCTGTAGCAGGAGCAGGTAGGACGGTGGAAAGGACGGTGGCATCCGTGGCTCAGGGCAGGTGTTTCTGTCATCCTCAGCTGTAGGGAAGAAAAACATGTGAATCTCGCCAGAAACCAGATGGGAAATTTGCATAAACTTGTTATGCATTTCAGTTCCGAGATTTGTTCCCCGCCCCCTCCCCACCAGCAAGGTGGAGGTTCCGCAGGGCTCTGCTGGACCTTTTCAGCTCTGTGCCCCTCTAGAACTGAACGTAAAAATTGCAATGCAGGCCCTCCTTGTGGACTGTCTCTTCAGGTCACAAAAGAGGTCATGATTCAAAGCAAGTTATGGTGGGGCAGACCTGCCTTTCATAGATTCACATCAGACTGACACCGCCACCCACGATAGCTCAGGAACTCTCTGTTGATCAACTCAGACATAAAGCCCCCAGCTGTTAAGATGTGTGTCCTACTGGTTTGTCCATGTTACAGATGGAGTTGGAGAAACCAAGGGCCCCAACCAAGAGCAAACAGCTAATTAAAGTCAGTTGTTACTAAGGCTGTGAAGCTCATCAGAAGAGTGGACTTTCGGGTGCAATAGCAGGTGTAAGACAGTGAACTTGGCCAGGCATGGTGGCACACACCTTTAATCCCAGCACTCAGGAGGCAGAGGCAGGTGGATTGATGTGAGTTCGAGGCCAGCCTGGTCCACAAAGCAAGTCCAAGACAGCCAAGGCTACACAGAGAAACCCGGTCTCGAAAAACCAGTGAACTCATCATAGTTCACTGTCACGTGAGTGATGGTGACTCTGTGCCCAGAGGGTCCAACGACCCACAGTGATGAAGAAAAGTATTTTAGAAAAGCACGTGTATAGGTTCCACAGCAGTGGACCTAAGCAGGGCGTAGCAGAAACCTCCTCGTGAGCTCAGGGTGTGAGAAAGGGACAGCTGTGTTACTGCTTGAGTAGGAAATGGCTCAGCCAGGGCACAAATGATGATGTCCTCTTCCAGAGAACCATACTATATACTGTGCCACTCTGGTGTGCTGTTTCTGTTGTCTTTCAGGAATTTTCAAGAGTGCCAGTTGCGCGTGCCAAGTAGTTCTGTTGTCTCAGGTTTACGTTAAGGAAAGCATGGCCAGTTTTCCTGCGTTTGTTTTTCCAAGGGGCTGCGGCAGGAGCGTGCTGCTCAGGGCAGCCCTGGCAAGCGGCTCTGCTGGAGCTGACCTCGGGGCCTGATGCTTCCCCCTGGCATCGTTACACCAAGCAGGGAGTGGGCTTACGGGCTGGCGACTAAATTTAGCCTCCTCCACTCTCATCTTGTGTAACAGCCCAGCTCTGGGCTGATGGGTGTTGTTGTTGTTGTTGTTGTTGTTGTTGTTGTTGTTGTTGTTGTTGTTTCACGTGAGGGCACCGAGTGGTAGAGCAGCTGCTGCTGGCTGGGACTCTTTGGGGTGTCTGAGTGGCATTTCATCACTTCCCTAACATCTCTACTTATGGCTGGTTTTACTTCAATACTTAGAGCAGACAGTATCTCTTAAGCCTCCAAAGAATTAACTCTATTTAGACGTTCCCCAGCTCTTTCTGCAGGGGGAAGCACGGAGCTGCGTGCTGGTGTTTTTTGTTCAAATGAGTCCCTTGCCAAGGTTACACACAGAAGAAACTTCCTATTCTAAGTCTTTAGATTTAGGGCCGCTGGGCAAAGTTGTCATACACCAGACATAGGCATCTGTGAAGGGTGAGAAATTAAAAGCTTTTTGCTGTAAATCATTTTGAATCAAGGAAACATCACTTGCTTGTTCTTCCTAAAGAACATTTTGTTGTTCTTAAAAAAAGAAACTGACCATAAGGATGCTGACGGAGCGCTGAGAGTTGTACGGAAGAGTGCGTGGATAGAAGGCCCTGGAGAGGTCAGGAACTCCGCAGGGACCATCTAGACACGGGGGGTGGGGGGGTGGGGGGGGGGCACCAACCAAGGGCAAGGCATGCAGAGAACCTAGACCCCTGTGCAGATGTAGCGGATGGACAGCTCACTCTCCACGTGTCTGTGTTGGTGGGGCGGGGAGGACGGCCTCTGACATGAGCTGGTTCTGAGGTGGCGTGTGATGGCTCCCTTCACCTCCCTAGCTCACCGTCTGGTGTACTTGACTACATTTTAACTACCCATCCTCAGGGCCTTGCTGGCCCGGGTGACAACAGCTGCAGGGCTGGCGTGTAGGAGTGAGTGGGTCCCTGCGTCTCTTCTCATGGCTTAGCTATCTGGCCCTCGGCCTCCTCAGAATGCTGGTGTGCAGAGTGCCTGCGTCACTTAGAGGACACTGTCTTTGGACCCTTTTGTACTGCGTCTCACAGCAGAGAGGAATGGAGGACTCAGTGACATCTCTAGGGTCGACTGGCAACTCAGGGTAGCTCTGAGAATGAAACTCAAAACTTGCTGCTGTAGTGTCTGTCCATCCATCCGTCCGTTGGTCTCCACCTCCCCCTGTCCCTGCCACACACGTGCTCCCAACTCCCTTCTGCGTTCCCTTCCTCCCTTCTCTAGCATTTCTGTGTACCCGTACCCCTTCTTGGCACTGCTCTGTACCCACACCCTGGAAGTTTTCATGTCCTGTCTCTTTCCTGTCCCACTTCTGCTCCATGCCCCTCCCTGTCGCCCCCTAAGGGCTTCATTAAAGCACCTGGGCATCATGGCCGCACCTGGGCGTCATGGCCACACCTGGGCGTCATGGCCGCAGCTCTAATAGAATGTCCAGGTGCTGTGACGCAGGTAAGGCTGCAGCTGCCTCATCGGTTCTGTATGTTTGTTGGTCCCTTTTTTTTTTTTTTTTATTGTGAGAAGCTGGGGCTGGACAGTGAAGCTACATTCCCTAGCTCCCTGCCAGTGTTTCCCTGCAAACAGCCTCCTGTATTTGACGGTGATATTTTAAGCATGGTTACCTCCCCCGGCTGATCTGTTGCCTCTGCAAATTCAGCTGGCAACTCTTGGCTTCATCGTACGGTGGCTCGAAATACACTCTTCTGGGTGATAGGGCTCGGCTAAAATAAGCACAGAAAGGCTATTTATGGCTACAGAGTTGGGGAATCCGGAGGGATGCCGGTGCTGAGCGCTGCTGTTGTAGACTGGGTGCAGTGTGGATGCTAACCTGCTGTTTCTGCTCTTCCCTCATGCCTTCCCGGACTCAGAGAGAGGTAACCAGTGATTTTTCACTTCTCCCTTTCCTGGCATTCCATGTGTCTGGCACAACTCACCGCTTCTTCCATGGCGTCACCATCCTCACAACCTTCTCTGCCTCAGAAGGCAGACTTTATTTTGTTTAACCTTTTATCACCATCATTTTATACCCGAGCCTGGTTGCATCTGGGCCCCTAACCTACTTCTGTGTTGGTCCTGTTTGGGGAAGGGATGGGCTGGGTGGCAGAAAATAATGGTCACCCCACCGGGTCTCTCTCACTAATGGCTGAACAAATGACTCAGCATGCTGGGGAGTAAATGTGACAGCCATGTTTGAGTCCCCTGCCACATTGTACCTGTTTCTTAAAGAGTGACAATTTGATACTTTGTTGTGTTCTCTTAAGTTTCCTGGGTAACAAGCCAGAATGCAGTCATCTTTGGTATCCCTTACAGCCACAGCACAGCCAGGGAGCCCTCCCTCCCTCCTGGAGGGGTGTTATCCGTGGAGAGGCCATACCCATGAAATTCAAGGTGTTTATACAGTTTTTAAAATCTCTGAATCGACAGTGTGGACACTTGACACTCCAACATTCTTCAGTGCTGTCACTTTAAAAAAAAAAGGCTGTTCTGTAGAGGAAATGCCATTTTGAGAAGAGCCAACCGTAGTGGAGAGACAGACCCAAGGATGAGCTACTCTTTGCTTTGGGCTCACGCCTGGATACACTTCCGGTATTGTGGCTAGTGACCATTTTTTTCTGCTTGCCCACAAGCTTGGTGGGTGGGCCAAGCATGGGCCGAGCAGGTCATACTTAGGGGATAGTCTAGCAGAGGACATGATGAGGAATGGCTCCTTTGGAGGGGACACATCCCAGGCCTGAGCATGGGGTGGAGGCTCTCTTACCTCTGTGGACCACAAGCCCCATGGGAATCCACGGTGAGGAAGTGTCCAGACGTTTGCTAGCTCCTCCCTTCCCTATGCATCCAGATCTCCTTACTAGGGCCCAGCTGTGACAGCTGTTCTCGGTATTAACAGGAGAGTGCTCACTAGAGACTGTTACCCTTTCTGTTCAAGCATCCTCGCTCACAGCAGACGGTAGAACTCAGGCGGGCTGTGTACACAATCCACATCTCAAGAAAGCACCTGGAGAGAACGTGGCTGTCTGCTCACCCCAGGTAGAGAGGTGCTGGGTTGCTCCTTTCTGCACTTAGCATCTTCCTAGAAGAGGCAGAAGGAGGGTTAAGTTTGCTTGATGAGACTCTGACACCCACATGTGGCACAGGTGATGTCGTGGGAAATGAAACAGAAAACCAAGACCCACAGGCAGACAGATGCTCTAGATTGGCCGTCCGCGGTAGTGACATTTCTCACGCCCCTTTCTCCCTCTCTCCTGTTCCTCCCATCCCCCAACTATAACCTGAAGATAAGAGCAGACAGTCTTGGAAGCAGGTTTTTCCCTCGGGTTCTGGAGTTACTGTTAGTCAGATTTTGGTGTGCCCTGGGAACCCTGTCAGCACTCTGTGTTCTGGCATGGGCCCACTTTCCAAATTCCAAAGTCCTGTGCTCAGCTCTGTAAGTGAAGCAGAGGGGAGAGAGAAAGCCTTTGTCCAAAGGTGCTACAAGTATAGAGGCCAAATCCCTCTGCACCTGCCTCACTCTGACGTGGGGCCTCACCTCACACTCTCCCAGGGTCCACTCTGCTGCCTTGTAGCTTCCATCAAAGGACAGACAGGGAGGAAAGGTAGCTGCCCGTGGCTTAGGAAGCTTTCACGTCTTTCAGTTGATGCAGGCATTGGAAAGGAGCCTGCATCCCAATGTGGGCTTTCCTTTACTTCCTCCTCACTTACAGTGGCAACTACTACTTACCAAATGTCTGCCATAGGTCAGCTTTCGCAGCATCTCTGCATAAAAACATGTATTTGACCTGAAAAAGATGAATTACTGGATAAAAGATGTCACCTAGTCTGTGGAGGCAGGAAATGCCAGTCGAGGAGATTTGGTGAGGCAGGAAATGGGAAATGAGTCGAATAGAAAAGAGGAGGAGAGAGAGACGGCCATCACACACACAGGCCATCACACGGGCCGTCAGTGTAGCTGACAAAATCGTCATGTGTTGGATCTCCCCAGAAAGTAAAACCAGTTCAACCAGCAAAAGGTAAAAATGAAAGAGATTCCAGTTTCTCATTAGAAGTGTGCACATATACACACACGTGTGTGTGTGTGTGTATGTGTGTATGTGTGTATACATGCACACAAGCGTGCACACACACACTTTTTTTTTTTATTCAGTCACTGGAAGCCTTCCAACAACAAAGCAAGCTGGTTCCATAAGAAAATGAGATTTCCTATCTGGGCACCACTTATCACAGGGGTTATAGCAGGGAGAGTTAATGTGTGTAGCAGCCAAGAGGTCTTTAGACCCCTTCCATTCATCTGGCAGAGAGAGAAAACTGTGTAAGTAAATTCCATATGTCCTGAGAGTTGCCAGAAGGAATGAAAGCGTAAGCCAAGAGGCTGTTTTTAATAGAAGCCATTTGAATAAAGAATTGTTTACTCGTTCGTCCCATAAAGACGGAGCAAGCCCCAGTGGGGTGGCTAGGATGCCGGGAGCAGAAAGTAATGAAAGCAATTTTTGGTTCTTCGCTTTGCCATTAAGAAATTTGAGGCTGTCAAAGATGTCTCAGCGCTGACATTTTCCTCTCAGGCGGAACCCGAGGCTCGTCCTCTGGGGGAATAATTACCAGCGAGAACAGCAAAGGGACAAGAAGGAACGAGCTGTAGGCACACGGGTTCAGTAATCAAGCTGCCAGCGGGACGTGAGTCCTGTCACTAACGTCTGCTAGAGTTTAAGGAGACATGAGGTTACAGCTGCAAGCCTGCTCTAGAGAACAAGAGCCCGCAGTTCCCGCGACGGTGGGGCTCTGGGCACGCTGGCCTGCCCTGCATCTGCTTTGACAGATGGCCACCGGTCCAGCCTTGTACAGGGTGTGAGCTCAAGCAAGGAGTCCTGTCGTCAGGCAGAGCATCTCCGACAGTTACATGTCTAGAAGAATTTATGGAACGACAGAAACCGTGTGACTGGGGCCTGGTGACCTGTTAGACAAGTCCCTGGAAGATGCCTGGCTGTGTGTCCCCACCAGGGGGCAGCAGAGGAGACCATCTCTAGAGCTAGGACACTGCTCTCTCTGTAAGCTAATATATACAGACTCTGGATAGCTCTTGAAATGTCCCTACTGCAAACCAGCCAGCTACCTATCCCACTGAGCGGTGGGGACTCATACCCTATGTCATAGGCCACATAGTGTCCAAGCTGCTGCAGAACAACTAGGTCGTAACTCCTGATTTTCTCCTCCTGAGTTCAAGGGCCTATCACTCGAATGATCATTTGCCCAACTTCCAGGGGTCCTGTGGCCATGGAGGGGGGTGTGTGTGTGTGTGTGTGTGTGTGTGTGTGTGTGTGTGTGTGTGTGTGTGTGTGTGTGTCCCTGTCCATATACTTGATTTATTTCCTTGGAATATAGGATATTCACTAATAAACATGAAAGATCCCCTAGGTGTAAACATAATGACCTATAGGATCATGGTACTGGCAGGGGCAGTACAATTTTATATCACTTGAGCTGCATTTGAGTCGCCTTCTCCTTTCTGACCCTGGCGAGGACATGAGGACACAGCTCACGTGGCTCTGACCGGTGTGTGAAGCTTGGCAGCAGGCCTCCTGGCTGCAGCCTTGTCTGTCTGTGTTTGCATTGTTGATGCATCACGGCACTGGCACAGAAGAAAGCTGTGGGAGTGGACTGACTGTTTCAAATATATATATACAAATTCCAAATGCCATACTGCACTCTGGGTAAAGTCCTGGGGCAGCTAGCTGTATAGTTTCCTGTTGCCACTGTAACAAATTACCACAAGCTGAAGTGGCTTCAAGCAGCAGGAGCGTTCTCCGAGTGCTAGAGCTCAGAGGTCTTCCAGAGATAATGGGGCTGTGTTTTTGTAGAAATCTCAGAAGAACACATGTGCTTGCCATTTTGTGTGCGCCTCGCTCACGGCCCTGCTCCTGGCCTATCGCCCCTAAGGCAGGAATTGCCTCCCTTCAGGATTTCCCTGAGTTGGTACATCTGCAAAGACCCTTTTCACAGAGTCTGTGAGTTAGGCCAAGAACAAGACTTACACTTTTTTACACGTTCTACTCAAGACCCAAGGGAATCTGAAGAGATTTGGCCTCAGGCGCATGGCGGCCAGACCTGGGACCTGGAAGGAGAAGGGTTGTAAGACGTTGTGTGCCTTACTGTGTGAACCATCCGGGGCAGCCAAGAGCAAGGCTTCCCTTGAGCAGGCTCCAGAAGCCAGGTGTTGCTTTTTTTTTTTTTAGGTCACCTATTGCCTTGATGCCATGTGAGACTAGGATGTGCAGGCTCTGGGAACACAGTGTGGAGAAAGACCGCATGTGCTTGCCTTTCAAAGTCTACCCACACCCCAAAATCTGTGACTCCCCACTCACCCACACCTGTCCCTCCACCCAGCACCATGGTATCCATCCACATCCCTGGGTAAATGCCACCACTCCCCGTAGGCACTAAGGACGTGTGGCGCAGACTGATGCTTCAGCCCATAACATTAGAAGGCTCTGTTGTGGCCAGGCCAGACCAGGCACTGGGAATCAGCGCAAGCCATCTTCATGGGGCTTCATGGACGTGCAGGAAGCCCACGGATGAGGGCAGTACATACCAGGGACCTGGGGGCCCTGCCGAGCCCAGCCATGGTGACAGAGACGGGACAGCGAACAAAGGCAGGGATAAAATCCTGTTAGAATGCTGAGTCCTGGAAGAGGGGCAAGCGAGTCAGAGGACGCCCAGGTGGTGAGAGAAGCCAGGACGCTGGGATTGAGTGCAGGGCTGCGGCCAGCAGGCTATGGAACATTTGATTCCAGCATGGAAGGTGCCAGCTGAGATGACCGTTAGGACAGATAGCGAGGGCAGGTGCGGGCAGAGCCTGTGAGGTAGGCAGGCAGGGATGCCCTAGCCTGGAGCCTCCCTTTAGGACCAACTCCAAGGCTTCCGCAGACACACAGGCAAGGAGGCAGCTGTCTCTTGCCAATCCCTCCAGCTCACCAGCCTTCCTTCATCCCTCATACAACACTTCCGCCTGAGCGCTCATGTGGTCGTCTGTGAGGATGCCACCGGTTCCTGTATTAAGAGAAGCAATCTAACCCGCATGGCAGCTCACACTCTGTAATTCCGGCACTTGGGGAGGTAGAAGCAAGAGAATTGCTGTCCTTTTGCGGCCAGCCTGGCCCACGTCATGAGGCCGTGTCTCAAAAACCCACTAATCGGAGCTGGGGAGGTGGCTCAGCAATTAAGAGTGCATGCTGCTCTTGCAAGGGACCTGAGTTGGGTTCCCAGAATGCACCTCACCGCAACAGATGAAACTCCAGCTTCAGGGAGATCTGATGCGCCTGGCTTCAGGGGGGACCTGCACACCCATGTATATACCCTCACAATACATACAATAAAAAAAGTAGAATATATCTTTTAAAACTTTTTTTAAAGGCTAGATATGTATTTATAAAGAGAAATTCAGCTGTACGGAAGCTGGAGAGATGGAAGAACTGTCTGTTCTTCCAGAGGTCCTGAGTTCAATTCCCAGCACCCACATGGCAGTTCACAACTGTCTGTCACTCTAGTTCCAGAGAATCTGACACCCTCTCACAGACATACATGCAAGCAAAAGACCAATGCAAATAAATTAAATAATTAAAAAATAAATAAAATGTAACTAGTCTACATCTGAAACCGAAAATAATAGGGAGGTTTGTTTTTAAAAATAAATAAATAAACAAACTCAGCTGTTGCGTGGCATACCTTGCATCTACAGCCTCAGCACTTGAGAAATTAGGCAAGAAGACTGAAGTTCCAGGCCAGCCTGGACTATTCATTGAGGCCTTTTCCTCTTTGGAGAGCCACTGTCTCCATTAACAGCAGCAGGAAACTTAATTGTGTGGCGTGGTTGCTTTGAAACCAAGGAATGCCATAGTAGGTGTGAGCAAAACAGACACAGCGATCCGTAGGCCACTTGCCCGAGCTAAGCAGATGTATAAGACATGAGGCCAGGCCTTGCCCCAAGAGCCAGAGCGCGGCAGTTTAGCAGTGTCACATGCCTTTGGTAATGTTCCCATGCACAGGGTCTGTGTGTGTGTGTCC
The DNA here is from genome assembly GCF_964271855.1 of Acomys minous. Classification (NCBI taxonomy): domain Eukaryota; kingdom Metazoa; phylum Chordata; class Mammalia; order Rodentia; family Muridae; genus Acomys; species Acomys minous. The sequence continues at coordinate 5,865,690 of NC_140491.1, forward strand.
CCCCCCCCCCCCCCCGTTGCCCGTCAGCTTTCTCAGGCAGCTGTGGGGCCGGCCCATCCTCTGTGCGCACACCCACACATCACAGCCCATCGTTTCGCGTCCGCTGTCTGCTTGCCGTCATATCATCTGCCATACACCTGCTTCCCAACTCCCTGTTCATCATCTTATTTGTTAACTGCCCCGGATGGCCGCTTTCTGCGGAATTCAGTGATCCCTCTGCATAGTTCCCCACCCCGAAACTCAAGGGCCTGGGCTTAGAAGACACTCTCATGTTGTAGGGTAACCTATCCCCAGTAGCCACTGAACCCCGCTTCTGCCGTCCGTGGCTGTGGACGTGTTGGATTTTGTTTCTAATCTGCATTCCCAGTTCACCACTGACATGCTGGCTGTGAGCTCGGTTAACATTCACAAGCAGAGAGCGTGCTGGTGGAAGGCTCCCTGTCCTGACATCAGGGTAAAATTTCCTCTACACAGGGACTTTGCCTATGTAGCCAGAGACAAAGACACGAGGATTCTGAAATGTCATGTGTTTCGATGTGACACACCAGCAAAAGCCATCGCCACGAGTCTCCACGAAATCTGTTCCAAGGTAAGATGGGCCAGGGCACGGGGGCCGCCGGAGCAGATGAAGGCAAGAGGAAGGGCGGGGGTCGGGGGGCTTGCCTGTGAAACCAAACTCAGGAAGACGCAGGCAGAGTGCTGCTCAGGCCTTGACACTAATGTGCAGTGGTCCTCGGAAGTCCAGGGCGTCAGTATCAGCTCCTTCAGGGTCACCCACATCCTCGGGTGCTCCAGTCCCTCACAGGATGGAGGGAGGCATGTTTGCGTGTAACTCACGCATTTCCTCCCATGTAGGTCAGATCACCCCTAGTTTACATCCGACACCTAGAGAAATGGTGTTTATCATCTTGCGATGAAAATCTTGGGCTGGGATTGAAAGGGGGTTATTTGTAGGCCCGCTGGTGAGTGGTGACCAGGCTTCTTTTTTGTTTTTGGTTTTTTGAGACAGGGTTTCTCTGTGTAGCCTTGGCTGTCCTGGACTCACTTTGTAGACCAGGCTGGCCTCAAAGTCACAGGGCTATACCTGCCTCTGCCTCCCGAGTGCTGGGATTAAAGGTGTGCGCCACCGAGGAAGTGTGTCACTCTGTGCTTCCCTGAGCTCAGGGGCCAGAAGGACCAGATGTCGCCCAAAGGCGTGTGCTGGGTTATTGTCAGCAGAGGTGAGAGCCAACAGACGGATGAAGTGAATTCTGAGCACTTAAGAGAAATGTTGCATCTGAAGAGGCGCTCCGTTTCCCCAGTGGGGGGGGGGGCGGGAAGTGACGTTCTCACTTAATACATAATGCAGAGACTGACAGGGAAGGAAGGCAGAAGATGGCGCTAGCTTAAATCCCAGTGGAATCAGCTCCTGACACTTCGCCGGCAGCACTGGCTGGTGACATGGGGATCTGTAACCGTGAACCCAAGCTGCACTTTTATTTCATTTCTAGATTATGGCTGAACGGAAGAATGCCAAAGCACTGGCCTGCAGCTCCTTACAGGAGAGGACCAACGTCAGTCTTGATGTCCCTTTGCAAGGTATGTCTGCAGTAGCTCCTCCTCCTCTGCGGCTCGGGCCAACCTGGCAAGACTGCAGGGTTGCACGGGCTCGCTGGTGTGTCGGAGGCCGAAGAGATGGGGGTACCGTTGCGATTCCCAGCACCCACATGGCTGCTCACTGCCATCTGTAACTCCATTGCTAGGGCATCTGTTACTTTCTCTGGCTTCCACAGTCACCGTATGCATGTGGCACACATATGCACAAGCCAGCAAATGTTTCATATACATAAAATAAAAATACACCTTAAAGTTGAGCAGGGTGGTCCCCAACCTTGAATCCAGTCTCTGGAATTCGGGAGGTAGAACCAGGAGAACCGTGAGCTAGCCTGGGTCCTGTGTGATGACACCCTGCCTGGGTGGTGGAGGGGAAGCTGAGCATGTGCTCCAGGCCTTCCGAGGGACAGAGTTGCATCTGTCGGTGTAGAACACAAAGGGCAGTTGTTTGTTTCTGTTGAGCAAATTAAAGACTATTGTCAGCGGAGAATTGTTGTTGTTTTTTTTTGTTTTGTTTTTTTAAGTCATATGTGACCCTGGGTAAGGACTCTCTGGTTTGAAAATATGTAAGGTTATGAGTTGGGGTGAAAATATGTAAGGTTATGAGTTGGGGTGAAAATATGTAAGGTTATGAGTTGGGGGGGTCTTCATTACTTCTACTTTGTATTTGGCCTTTGATTGTACCTCATGGTTAAATTTTAATTGGGCACCAGACACGCCTAACAAATAGGGCGAGAGAAGCTGTTTCTTAGCACATGAAAGACTTATTATACCTAGTTTTTGTTAGGGTTTTTTGTTTGTTTGTTTGTTTGTTTGTTTTTGTTTGTATCAATAGGGTTTAGCCTGACAAGACCCCTACATCTGGAGTCCTTACAGAATGTCCAGGAATAAGGCATCCTGGTGTGGGTGGCCACCTGGGAGTGCAGATCCCGGCAGACAGCTGGCTTTCAGTGTCTCCTGGGACTACTGAGAAAAACGCTGCTTTTGTTCCCTGTAGTAGATTTTCCAACACCAAAGACGGAGCTGGTACAGAAGTTCCACGTGCAGTACCTGGGCGTGCTACCTGTAGAGAGACCTGTCGGTAGGTAAAACTTCGCAAGGCTTCCACATACAAGAGCTGTTTGTCCTCCCATGAGGGCGAGGGCCACTGTATCACCCCTCACCTTATCCTGAGTCATGCCTCTGTGGTGTCAGCATCCTGGATACTTACGTGATCATCCTGACCACATGGGTAGTGGAGGGCAAGCTAACCCGGCTTGACATATGATCCCAGCCTACAGGGACTCTAAGGGGTTCAGATCTGATTTCCTGCTTTCCCAGCATTCCAGAAGATGAGCAGCCCAGGACTGTAGAGTGCTCTCTGCTGTTCCCCAATGGGACAAGCTCCTGGCTCGGTTCTTACCCACTGGGGACAAGAAGGAAAAACAGTTGGAGCCCCATGTCTTTACACTCTGACTCAGAAGTGGTGTCTCCGGTATTCGGGTCCTAGCCCAGTGGAACATTCTTCTTACCCAAGCTCAACTGCGAGGCTGTAGTGTCCACGTGGCTGGGAGACGCCATGAGAAACCAGGGCCCTGCGCTCTGCTGGGGATGAGGTGAAAGGATCTCTGGGATCCTAAAAGGGTTAAAGATTGTAACTTTTAAACCCCTGCCCCTAACATAAATGAAAAAGAAGAAGAGCGATTGTGACTGTCGTCTGACGCAGGACTTCTGACCCTGTGTTCTTACCCAAGAAAAGCAAAAGCACCACCTCCCCACAAACTGCAAAACATTCTGCTGTTCGTGACAGTTTAAAGCTAAGATGCTCCAAATGCCCATCACCTGGCTAATGGGCAAACTAATACTTGCAGATAATGGGATTTTATCTGGCAAGGGGAGGAAAGGGTTAAAAAGTACTGAAACAGGCCACAGCGCATATGACCCTTGAAAACATTGAGATAAATGAATGGCATCCCCTTAAGAAAAAAATAAAAGTCCTCTGTGTGGGACTTTTAACATGAAATGCTAAGACTGGGCATGTAGCTAGAGATAGCAAGGAGTTGCTTTGAGGCTACAGGGACCATGGAGAGTGGGCCCCCTAAAACTTTCGTGGGTGATAGAAATACTCTAAAATGGATGTGGTGACTACGCTGTGAATGTAGTGAAACCCCCAAGTGGGATGCGTTGAAAAGAGTGGATACCCTTTGAGTTACACAATAAACTTACTTCTGGGCAGGCAAGATGGTTCAGTGGGTAAGGAGCTTGCTGTCAGGCTGCCTACATGAGTTCAATCCTTAGGCCCCACATGGTGGCAGGAGAGAACTGTCGCAAGTTGTCCTCTAACACACACAAACAGAGAGAGGGAGGGAGGGAGGGAGGGAGGGAAGGAGGGAGGGAGGGAGGGAGAGAGAGAGAGAGAGAGATTTTGTTTGTTTTAAACTTGTTTGTTCTACAGCTAGCAAAGGAGCCCACTGGACAGCCCATAGTGTGTCTATAAAGGGGCCATCGACCTTGGCCTGACTAAGTGTGGTAGAGGAGGTTTAGCACTCTGGCAGGTGCTGGTTCCTGTTGCCTCTTCTTCCCCAGGCTCTCCAAGGCAACACCCTGGAGCAGAGCAATCTTTGGAGCAGGTTTGAGGTCAGAGTGTCACAGTCTCAGAGACAGGACCCAGTGAAACACACGCTCATACACCCATGCCCTGCCCCGCCCCACCCCTCCCCTCCCCTCACACATACATGCACGCTTGTACAGACTCACAGGTGCACCGGCTCCCTGGGGGTGCTCGGACTCTCTTTCTGTCAGAAAAAGCTGGCTTTCTTCTGAGCAAATGAGAAGATAAGTCAGCCTGGCTCCAGGAACCACAGAGGTCTCAGCCCACACGTGGCTGTTACTGAATGGTTGGCCTTTTATTAGAGGGTTCACTGTCAATGACCCTTTCTATCTGTAGGCATGGACACCCTGAACAATGCCATAGAAAGTCTTATGACCTCATCCAGCAAGGAGGATTGGCCTTCGGTGAACATGAACGTGGCGGATGCCACTGTGACAGTCATCGGTGAAAAGGTGAGGGGGTTGGAGAAAACCTTGGCTTGTGTGGGCTCTGGGGAGGTTGTGGATACAATGATTTTTCATAGGCCTTGGAAGCATGACCTCTTGGGATTTGTACCGGCATGTGATAAAAATGCCCTATGTTGATAGAAGATTTGGGTTCTGTCTGTATGTAATTGTGCCTTCCTCAGGGCCTGGAACCTTCCATCCCGGTGCCCTGATTCTGCCTTCCTCACTTGCTCGTAAGGTGGAAGTTTTCCGAGGTGATCATTGGTACCGCCATAGCTTACTGCGGGTTTTAGTTTCGTTATGAGGGCTCCGGGGTGGACTGTGCCATGCTATCGGGGTTAGGGGAGTATGGTGTAGGGAAGCCCAAGAATGTTAAAGCTTGGCCATTGGTAATCCTAACCAGCAGCGTTAGCTTCAGCCCAAGTTACCCAGTCATGGGGATTAAACAAGTTTACTTGGCTAAGATCAAGTTGGAGACACAGGACCAAGTTCAAAGCCAGGCAGTCTCTGGGAAGCTCGTGTTCTGGGAAGACCTCGGGTCATAAGCATGTCCCAGCTTCTGCCACCAGCAGGTCACCATCAGAACCACTTCGCCCGTAGCGGAAGGCAGGATCCTCCCCAGCCTGCCTGCCTCCCTGCTCGCTCATGCAGGCTCCGTGCCACCCTTACTCCATGCTGCCGTACCCTTCCCGTTGCGTTGCCCCAGCTGGTACAGCTCCCTCCATCCGCCACCTCTGTCCTCATCCTCTCTCCCGAATCCTAGCTCCAGCATTTGTTCCCCTTCCCCCCTGACCTCCCCGACCAGGGCCTGGGAAGCATGTCTCATTGCCAAACAAATATTTAACAAGTCAGGATGTTACCACTTAAAAGCCAGTGGTATTCCAGCAGTGCTCACGTAAACCCACAAACCGCCTGCGGTTGTTACCCTGGGTGTCAGCCATGCAATGAATTCCACACACATCTTTACACAGCCTTGGGGTGTGGAGGAGCAGGAGGAGGGTGATTTGGCAAATGTGTTGATTAGGCAGCATGTGTCTTCCACGGTGTGAGACGTGATCTGGGGCACTATTTTGTTTGCATGAACACTGATGGAGACAGGCTTGCGAATCTTTTTCTCCTGGGCCCTCGAAGGTCACCTAGACAAAGAGGTCTTGAGGCACCGGCTGTTCTGCATTGGGTGGAATGTGACGCTGCTCCTCCCATAGTGAGGAGCGGATGTGGGGTACGGTGAATAGAGAATGGGACTCACATCCCATTCCACAACAGCAGTGTCAGTCACGGTGAGATCAGCCAGCAGGAGGCACCCATGACAGCGGTGGCCTCTCCGGCCACTTGAGCCACATCTGGACTTTCTAATAAGATGTGAGTCCTACGGGGCTGGGTTCTATGAGATATTTAAGGAGTTTTTGCTGACAGCTGTCTGGCTTCCCAGAGAGCACTGGTGCTGAGTGGCGTCTCTTTACAGAAGGAAGAGGAAGTCCTGGTGGAGTGCCGGGTGCGGTTTCTGTCCTTCATGGGCGTCGGGAAGGATGTCCATACGTTTGCCTTCATCATGGACACCGGGAACCAGCGCTTTGAGTGCCACGTGTTCTGGTGTGAGCCTAATGCCGCCAACGTGTCGGAGGCTGTCCAGGCTGCCTGCATGGTGAGTGAGCCCACCTGTGCCCGGCCCTCCTGCTCTGCCTGTTCTGTATGCTGTAAATTAAAGCAGAGATCCTTATTTAGAAGGCTAAAGTACCCCTCTGAAAGCCCTGAACTTTACAGCACTGTCATTTTTGTGGGCAGAATCCACAATCCTGAGTCATCTCAGGAGTCAGGGCTCTATAAGGAATCAGTAAGGTTTACGGGTCACATATTCTGGATCCCAGACTAGGTTTAGTATGTGACTAAGGAACTGTGTGAAAGCCGTGTGAGTTATTCAACTCGGTATTTTAAAAAAATAATAATTAACAAGCAGTTTTTATTTCTCAGGCTGTTTTCAGTGCATTGCTATACTAGCTGTTTTATTATTTATCTCTTAATCTTTATGACAACCTATCCAGTCGTTGGTTTTATTTTATTATTAGATGAGAGACCGGGCATAGAATCCGTAAGTGACAACAAGGGTCAGCCGCATGCTGCTGGGTCACAGAGCCAGGGCACTTCACAGAAAATCTAATATGAGACAAAAGCATCTCCTCATTGAGCAGGCGTGCTCAGGGCACCAGAGCCTGAGGTCCCGGCACAGTCCAGTGAGAGTGGCTTGGGTCAGAGGAACTGGTGGTAGAAATAGGACCCCTGTGGTGAAAGACAGTGAAGTTCAACTCCTCCAGCAAAGATTGTTGGGTGGGAATGGGTAATGTCTAGCTTTTGAGCTTTTTGGGTTTGGGTTCAGTGGGGTGTTTGTTTGTTTGTTTGTTTGTTTAAGATTTATTTATTTTATTATGTATACAGTATTCTGCCTGCTATACACCTGTGGCCAGAAGAGGGCACCACATCTCATTATAGATGGTTCTGAGCCACCGTGTGGGTGCTGGGAATTGAACTCAGGACCTCTGGAAGAGCAGTCAGTGCTCTCAACCTCTGAGCCATGTTTCCAGCCCTGGGTTCAGTGTTTTGAGATAAGACCTCATGGTACCCCGGGCTGGTCTGGAACTCACTGTGCAGCCTAGACTGGCTTCAAACTCAGCGTTGTGATGCCTCAGCCTTCCAAGCAATGGGACTGTGAACAAGCATCCATCCTTCTTGTGATCTTTCCTAGTACGGTGATCAACCCAAGGGCTCGTCGTATGAGGCACATGATATACGTGGCTCCCTTAGGACAAGAAAGCACGCAGCTTGCCCCCATCCTAAGTAACCAGCCAGTGCTGTCCCTCAGACAACCCCGTGACAGGCTTCTCTCCTTGTCCAGTTCTTTCTCAACACAGCGCAGCCTCCTCCTTCCATCCCCATCTTCATGTCTCTCCCTCTGTATCTGAGATCCCTGACTGAGGAGTCACACTTGGGCTCCCTAGCATCTGTGCAGCCCATGAGCACAGCAGAGGGGACCCCGCCACCCCGCACGTCAGGACGTGCTGCATTGGCTCACTGCCTCCTTAGCTGTCCTCTAGATGCCCGCTGCCAAAGACCCTTCTCCCACGAGTTGTCCTCTGACTTCCATCTGTGTTCTGTGGCCCAGGTTACACACACACACACACACACACACACACACACACACACACACACACACTTTTTTTTTTTTACTCTCTAAGACACTATTAGCCTGAGGGGGAGGAGAAGGAAAGAAGAGAGACCTGGAATTCACACTCCATCTGGCTCTAACTCACTAGTCCTCAGTTATGGGGCTATTTTCTCTAAGTTCTGTGGGTCCAGAATTCTGATGTTTTCTCACGAAAGCCTTGGTGTCGAGGAGCAGAACCGAGGGGAGAGGAGCAGGGTTGGTGTGACCCCGGGGCCAGGCGTAGAGCATCCACAGGGGAGGCAGAGGCTATAGGAAGTAAACAAGTGCTGATTCGAGGGAGCAAGAAAACTAGCTATGTTACGGAATTGAAATGGAGCGTAACAGATGGTTTGGGTCTAAAATGAATGGCTTTCACTCTTAATTACACATTTTAAATGCTAATGACAGTTAGCTAATTAGTTTTATCAGTGGCTACAGTTTTGTTTTTCTCCCAAATTCCCGGACTCATTTTTCTGCTTGGAAACACTTTTTCAAATTAAAAAAAAAAAAAGAAAGAAAGAAAAATTACTAATGTGCCCAGCTGGAGTAGCTCAGGCAGCGTGGTAGGCACGTGGGCACAATCCAAGCACTGCCCCCCCTACTCTGAGTTCAGCTCCCAGTGCAGCGGTGCCCTTTGTTCAAATCCATGTCTCTCTCCATCTGGAATACTTAATACACGGATTTGTACTATCCGAGAGACAAGAGAGTGGCATATTCTTTTGAATTTGCTTTTAAGAAATATTTCATAGCTGTGTTGTTATAGGCCTAAGTAAAGACACTTTAAGTGGAATTTATAATATATCAGAGGTGGGATTCTCTACTCATGAATTTCATCAGTTATGCACAATTTTGATTCATGCTTATACATAAAAGAAAATGGGAATTTCAAGTCCAGGGTTCGATGTTGTCACGCTTGCCTGCAGATAATTTCATGCTATAGATATGTGTGACACAGACTTAGCAGGATGCCTTCCACGGAGCCGACATGTGGGAAACTGGTTTTCTGGCCTGCGGGATGTGAGAGGACATACTAACCGTCCTGCCCATCTTTTTTTTTTTTTTTTTTAGGGTATTTCATGAGTTTTGAGGGGAAAGCAGCTATAGCTATGCTGGGAGCCTGTTAACGTTTGACTTGACTTTTGGAAGTCAGCTACAGGGTTGTTGAGTTTTAGGTCAGAAGTAAATGATAAGGCTCACCCTTTTCGTCGCACTGTGAGGAACCACTTAGCTCTCTGCTGGTACAAAAGCAAGGGGGCACTGTTTTTTCCCAGTGTGTTTTTACGTATTATTTAGTAGTGTATTTTAGTGTGTTTAAAGTGTTTATTAGTGCATGTGTGTATACGGTGTGATGAGGAAAGTGTCAGTACACAGGTGCCACATGTGGGGGGGTCAGCAGACAACACTGGGGAGTCTGCTCTCTCCTGCTTCAGGTTCCTAGGGTTGAAGTCCGAGTGTTACCTGCCGAGCCATCTCACCAGGCCTGCGCTGTTGTATTTCTGAAGGACAGCTATGCCCATGCTGCCCATGCTAATGGAGGCTTTTTTTTTTTTTACCTAGTAGGGCTCATGCTTGAACACGAAGTATATACTGACCTCTCAGTAAAACATTTCTATTAAAATAGGAAACAGAGAAAGGAACAAATAAGTGTTGCCAGGCCTATCTTAGGCTCTCTACGACTTGGCCACATAATTCTCAACCACTTGGTAGTCAAGGAGCCTGAAGGCTGGGGAGATTTACCGACCGGCTCAGATGCGCTCACTGGTAGAGCACCCGCCTTGCACAGACAATGACACGGATCGGTCTTCCCCACCACACAATAGTAACGGGAGTAGTGATGGTGGAGCCGGGTACTGGGGCAGCAGCGGTGGTAAACTCGACTTAACGTTTAGAAGTCAGGCCATTAACTTTTGAGAGTCAACATACTGGTAGTGACTCGCAAGCACAGCCGCCGAGAAGAAATAGTACCTAAAACGCTGCTCGCTTGTTTTGTTCCAGCTGCGGTATCAGAAGTGCTTGGTAGCCAGGCCACCGTCACAGAAGGTTCGACCTCCACCCCCGCCCGCGGACTCAGTGACCAGAAGAGTCACGACCAATGTCAAACGGGGGGTCCTATCGCTCATTGACACTTTGAAACAGAAACGTCCTGTCACAGAAACGCCCTAGCGGCCCAGGGCTCAGGGATTCTTTCGTTTGTACCTGAGGACCAAGTAGCTACACTAAAGAAGCCGACACCTGGCCTTCCTTGCAGTTCCTGACGCTTCGTCTCCAGAGAACTTACCCATCACCACACAGTGTTAGACAAGCATGTGACCGTCTTGCCACCACCATGTGATATGAAAAGAAGCATGAGTTGTTGTTTTTTTCCTTTCTGTAATTACATCATGAGCAGTGGAAGGTCTTTTCCTCACTGTAAATATTGTGAACAGGACTTGGTGCGCGCACATGCGCGTGGCACACACACACACACACACACACACACACACACACACACACAAGAATGTGGCCACACCCTTCCTAGAGAACCAACCCTTCATCCGTGGAGTGTCACTGTCCTCTGGGCTGGATCTGTCACAAGCAACCTCGGGGTCCCTCGGCGCTTTGCCCTGTTTTCAGCTTTTAAGGCATCCGGACCCTGAGTAACAGATGCTATTAAATTGCTGTTAAAAAAAAAAAAATAGGGTGCCACATTTGGGTTTTAGTTCTCATGAAAGTGGATCTGTCAATTGACAAGAATTGGCTGTTGGCACCAGTACCAGTCCAGACATCAGCGAGCCAGCTTCCTCGGCAAGCTCTCTGGCACGTGGACGCCACCGGCTCATGTCTACAGCTGTTTTGGATGCTGGGCAAAGGAAAACTTTAAAATTGATAGAAAACTAAATTTGAGGAATTAAAATCAAGCAAAAAAAAATTAGCCTTTCTTTTCAGATGGTTTTCAGACCAGTTATTTAAAAAAAAGAAATAAATAATGCATTTGGGATGGGACACATCTCCAACTTCTGCCTTACATTGTACATCGGCTAGAGAAGTACACCATGACCATTCCTGCCCACACCTGAGAGAGAAGCTGCTCCTCCATCCTCCATCCTTAGTTTGGTAACGTGCTAATATGCAATTTAGAGTGGAGGAAATGTCATTTGTATCTCCGTCGCCCACTGTTGTTTTAGACCCTCCGCCGTGTGGTTCTCGTTAGTTCGCAGTCCTGGAGCTAAGTGGACTCTAAGGCCCCCCCACTGCCCCAGCCTTTCTCTGTGCTTTTTGTCCAGAAAGCTGTCTTGCCTATCATACGTTGTCATGGCAACACATTTTAAGTTGTATTTTTCTCGAATTTATGTGTTTAATGTTGGGAATTTGGTAAGACTTGACTATATATGCTTTTACATTTCTATTTTTCCATTTTACCTTCGAGATTTATTTTTTTTTCCTATCAGAGCAAAGTATACTCAGAAATAATGGGTTGTTTGATAGTGTCCCCCACGTATCATTTTCTTGCCTCTTTTTTACGTAGCTAAGAAACCTAGCCATAAAGACATACAAATTTAGACTTTCGTTGACATTATTTTAAAAGGTGGTTGCAAAGGAGAGCAGTCTTACTAGTCTTGTTTACTTTTAATGTCAAAACTAATATCCAGTTATAAAAGTAACGTTTAAGTTTCTACACTGCTCTGTGCCTGTCAGAACGGGGTCCACAGTCTTATCACATTCGAGCCTTACACGGTAGAAAAGGCGCTAAACTCACTGAAGAAACCAAAATACACGGCACCGAGAGACTGCTCCATGGCCTGGGGCCTCGCCAGAGCGCAGGGGGCCAGAACCGGGGACCACAGCTCCCCACCACGTTATGCCTCCTTCTCCACACAGTCAGGAGAGCCCTTCACAGTTAGGTCCACACAAGGAACAGATCATGCAAATACCTATCAGGTGATTCCAGAATTTCCGAGGGAGTTAAGGGAAGCATCCGACTTATGTACGCAGTGGCATCCTACTGTAAGACTGTTGTCCTTCCTCGGTCCAGGACTGTGGGCCTCAGATGTGATGTAGAGGACATATGTCCATCCTCAGAGCTCGTTCCTGTGAGATTTTCTAGAGATGATGTTACTTGTGGCAGAAACATTCCCTTCTGTGGTGCTGGCTTAGCCACCGCAGAGGGTGACGGAGTGACAAGTCCTCCGCCTGTGGCTCTGGTGCAGAGACCCTGGAATTGTTCACCGGCATCTTAATGCCACAGTAAAAAAAATGCTACTTGAGAAAATGTGTTACACTTGGTGCCAACTTGCACATTAGCTGAAGTGACCGGTGCCACCTGAGAAATTTGTGAATAAGAAAACCATACTGTGCCCAGAGAAAAGCTGCTCAGAGCCCAGTTATCACGGTCTCTCATTCTGAGCTCCACAGTGAGATATTTTAGTGCGCTCAACTTCGAAACTCGAAAGAAGTCCGCATTTCTATAGGAAGTCTCTACCCAAACCCTGTTCGTTTTTTTTTTTTTTTTAAGACGTATGTTTGTTTGTTTTCAGGATCAAGAATATTGAGCTAGCTTTAAGTAGCAAATGGATTTATATATGCAATTTCAGGATGCAGTAAGATAAACAATAGCCTTTACATATGAAATACTTTTACCGCAGACGTTCTGTTTTGAAAATAGCTTTGCGTAACTAAATGCAGGTTGATTTTGTAAAATTATGTTAAACAGTATGTTCAGACACTTTCTGCCAAAAAGTATGTATGAAAGTATGTTTGTATTTGTCTGTGAAAGGGTGCCAATGTTTTACCTGAAACTTAGTGATACTTCAGTTATCTATGCATTCTTTATATCTGTGGTTCGGTAAACAGGCAGCCATGTTCACTACGCCTTGTGTGTCTTACCATTTTTTTAATTAACCTGTTAAATACAGCTTAAAATATTTTTATTTTATTTATTCTATTTTTACTGAAATATACTGCATTGTTGTGTTGATGTATTATCTTTGCTGGGTATAATGTTGATGTATCCAGGCTAAGTAATCTCAGTGAACTATACATTGCCTAAAAGGTGGTTTTGTAATGAATCGTAGTCACATTTCTACTGGAATATGTAGAAGAAAAGGCAAAATGCTTAAAGTTCTTTTTATTTTTTAAAAGCAGCTAGCTAGATGAGCTCTTACCACCTCACCTGCGTGCTCCTTGGCAGTGCCAAGGGGCAGCCAACATGCCTGTGGCTAAGAAATTTACTTTGCAGACTAAGGCACTGTGCGGTGCTTCATTTTTTATATCCTTCACAACGCGCGTGATTTCATAAAAAAGATACACATATAGCCACGTGCCCTTTGTTTCCACCTGAGTTTAAGACCACCCATAGCTAATTTAGAACCATTGTTTTGTTTGTTTGTCTGTCTTATTGCATGAAGGGACGTCAGACCCATTTCCATTAAAACAAATTCTTGGCGATACAACGGTTGGCATGGCTGCTTTTTCTTTTAGTCCACATTAGACGTTTAAGAAGGACACAGAACAAACCACTCAAAACCGGGCCGCTCACTTGTACCACCAAAACTCCCCTTGGTGTACGGTGCACTCGCTTTGTGAGCACTGGCAACACAGGATTTCAAAATCCACGTGGAAAAAGGTCTCCCCGACATTAGCACAAGTTAGTCAACCCGAAAGCTCTCTGGTTGGCTGGGTGTGACCTAACATCTGATGTGTTTACAGCCAGTAAGCGAGTAACTGGACTTGTTTCAGCATACTGGGGGTGTGGCTCAGTGGGTTAACCCTGGAACTGCAGTGGGGGGAAAGGTTTACACTTCTAGGCAACCGTCTTGGCTTTCGCCAGGCAGCCACCTTGGCCGCATGTTCATACATTTTCATGTAAAATGCTGTGAGAATAAATGTAGCTGCACACACACACAAAACCTTTGTCTCACATATCTGACAGCACGGCCACACCCTTAGAAGACGCGGAAATGCGGACTTGGTGTCTCTACGGTAGTTATTTTATTTTTGTATTATTCTTACGTCAAATTAAACATTTTTTTAAAAATCATTTTAGTAATGTAACATTCTGCTTTCATCATTAGCGTGGCATTTTCCCAGTTGCTAATGACTGGGGAGGAGTCGCCTTGACTCTTTTGGTTAGTAAAGAGAGCTGGCGCACACCGGACACAGAGCCCCTCCTAAGTCATCAGTTGGAATTTTCTGTAGGCAGTCTTTTAGGATTGAGGTATTTCAGCACACATACAAAAGTCTCCTTCTCGTTCTGGTGAGGAGGGGACCAGGGGTGGGAAGTGGGTTAAACCCAAGGTGGAAGGCTCCTGCATTAACCCCCTGGCAGACGGAAGACAATTAAAAGTACCTGCCTAAGTTTTGCTCATTTATTGTGCTGTTGTGTTGTCTTGTCTTTGAGAGAGATCTCACTATGTAACCCAGACTGGCCTTGAACTCATGGCAATCCCCCTGCCCTGGCCCCCTGAGTCCTGGGATTACAAGTGTGTGCCACCACACTGCACCTTCTCACATGCTGTGAGAGACAACTCCCCGGGAGCAGGTTCCTTTCCTCCTGCTGGCAGAGGCTTTACACTGGCAAACAGTTTCAGGTAAAACTCTGAATTTTTGTGAATGAGGCTCTGGGTTCAGTTCCCAGCACCACAAAATAAATAAAAACATGGGTTGTTACTGCAATGTTTAATTAAATACTAGTGGCTTGATTTTTTTTTCCTCTTTGGCAACACTAAGCTCAAGAAAATAAAATACCAATTAAAAGACAGTGTGGTCAGCAATCTTCACTAGAGTTTTGTTTGGTTGGTTGTTTTTGTTCTTGATTTTTTCAAGACAAGGTTTCTCTGTGTAGCCCTGGCTGTCCTGGACTCACTTTGTAGTCCAGGCTGGCCTCGAACTCACAGTGATCTGCCTGCCTCTGCCTCCCGAGTACTGGGATTAAAGGCCTGCGCCACCACGCCTGGCTGTTTTCCTTCTTCCTGTATCAGTAAATGCTTGAGTGCGTCTTCTCTAGAGACCTTCCAAAGGAGAGCACACAGGCCTAATGGTGGCGACGCCGTCCAGAGCCTCCGTGAACAGTGCGGTGCCCGGATACAGTAGGAGACACTGACGTGGCTACAGGCGGTACCAAAAGTCACGTGGTGCTAGAGATAAGAAAATACCCTGAGCCTCAGCAGCATCGAGGGTTAGCCCAGAAAACACGCTTGAAAATAGTCATTTCAAACCCGTTCGGGCCTAGCTCCCACTCTGGGCTGCACCTCAAAACACGTTATTTGGAGAAATTTGTAGTTTATATCTTAGTAAAATATCTTAGCACCGGAAGCAGTGTGGGCTTAACTGGCGCCCCGTCCAGGCTAAGCGAGCGCTGAGATAGGGACCCTGCTGTGCAGCTCAGGCTAGGGAGCCCGCAGCCGCCCTGCCTGCTTCCTACAGCCTGGCTTCTTAAGAGTCAGCTAACAGGAGTTCTTTGGAATATGAGTTTAAACCTCTTGAAGTATGAAACTTTTTCTTCTCTCGCGGATTTTAAGGAAAGTGTGCTATGGAGAACCAAACCCACCCGTTCTTTAAGTGAGACGAGCGAGACCACCAGGGCTGAAGCAGACCCCGGTCTGCGACCCGCGCAGAGCGTTTAGAACTCGAAGTTCTACACGACTGAAATCTGAAGATAAACCTTGACATTCAAACTCTGAATGTTTCTGAACTTTTTAAAAGTAAGATTTGTAGTCACAACTTTATTTAATGTCAAACAGTTTCTGTTGCCATGATGAAAAAAAATCAGACCCAGAAATGATAATTGTGTCAGTATTTGTAAGCAATTGTTAATATAGCTAAGAGTAATTGACATTTAATGTAATTAACATAGTACTACAATATATTTTAATTGTGCATCGGAAATGAGTTACCAAGGTTTGATCACTGTGTGCTATTGAAATGACTTGTACATTTGGCTATGTCACCTGATCTTTGCATAGAATCAGAAACCTTTGAGTTTCTTCAATGATACGTCACTTGTGTTCAACAGTTAAACCTCTTTCTCAGAATAAGCCTCCGTAGGTAGAAACCTGTCCTGTCTCCAATGATGTTTGGCGTAAACAGAAGGCAAGGTTACCCTGCTCAGTCTACGCGGGATTCTGCAAGTTCTCTGGAAACGTTTCTTCTTGCTTGTTTTGGGTTTTTTGTTTCTTGTTTTTTTCTTTTTTCTGAATGCACTTCTGGACTGTGCACACCTGGCACTGGGGATTTCCTGTGCTTCCTCCTCCTGCTCGAAGCTCAGTGTGTGAGGGACCTCCTGGCACACCACGCCCCGTCTCAGAGACAGTGGGGTGCTTAAGGAAAGAGCTGGCCTCTACTGGGATTCAAGAGGTTTCCACTACCGTAAAGGCCTGGCTAAGGAGTGGTCTCAGGCTCCTGGCTAGAGCTCCCACGGGCAGGGAAGGCCAGCGTCCTTTTGTGTGTGAGAACTCTGTCCCAGGCCCCGCCATGAAGTTTGCAAAGGGAGCGGGTACTGTGTTCCCTGCAGGTGAGACAGTCCACACTTGAAACTCCCAAGACTGAGACAAGTTCTAACAGCTGACCCAGTCTGCAGCCGGGGCATCCTAAAGCGTTAGCACTGAGCTGATGACGACGGAATTCTGCTCACTCGGTCCCCTCCATTATCATCCCCCACCCGTCTTCAGTCTCTGGAGGTTATTGCATTAGAAGATACCAAGTGGCCAAAAGCACTCGTATCTTGTGAAAAACAGCATCCAAACGTGAGGAAATCCCAGCCGCCCTGTGACAAGGGCCACACAGTCAAAGCCATGGTCGCGGGTGCCTGAGGAGGGAGGAAGGCACGCTTCCCTTGGGCTTCTCCCCTCTTCGGGGTACTGCCGACGCCACATAGGCGGGCCCACCGGCCTTCGAGCCAACGAAGCGGCAATAAAAATGGTTTACTGGCAGCTGCGATCTAAGCCCCTGAGGATTTGAGAACGGGAACATTACTGGGGGCAAAACGATTTCAACGGATTTCAGAGGAACCACTTTGCCTTCTGGCCGAGGCCTCCCCAAGTGTGTGGGCCTGGAAGGCATAGTGCTCTTCACCAACGCGGTGGTCGTGGAAGGGCTGGCAGCAGGCTTGCTGGGCTTTCGAATCTGGGAGGGCGCTCCCAGCTGAGGCACGGTTTTCTGTGGGGGAGGGGTTTTGGCTGTTAGCATCTCGCCCCGGGTGGTGCTCTCATCCTGGCTGGTGCTCTCGCCCTGGCTGGTGCTCTCGCCCCGGGTTGTGCTCGTGCTCGCTTTACTTTCTCGATTCAGGAACTCGGTGATTTTCATTTGGATGCTGTTATCGTTGCCAGAAGGTTTGGGCAGTGCTGTTTTGGATTTCTTCCTCTTCTTCTCCCGTTTGGATGACTTCCCAACCTCAACCCCATCCAGGAGACCCTTGGCTGCAGCTCGGGCCAGAACGTCTTTCACAGACACTGTCTCAGATGGGTCTCGCTGCAATGAAAGCCACAGTCATTAATATGGGAGGTCGCTATCATTGCGAGGCTTTTAAACATTTATCAGTGACTTAGTGAAAATTAAAACATATTAAGGCAAATGTTTTTAGGCCTTACTCCCTAACACAACTCATAAACCCCAACAAGTGATTTTTTTCCTTAGTTCAACTTCCCCGTTTATATACCTTAAGAATTACACTGCTGGCCTGGAGAGATGGCACCACAGTTAAGAGCACTGACTGCTCTTCCAGAGGACCCTGGTTCGGTTCCCAGCACCCACATGGCAGCTCACAACTGTCTGTAACTCCAAGATCTGACACCTGCAGACATACATGCAGGCAAAACACCAATGCACATAAAATAAAAAGAATTACACTGCTTATTTCTTATATGTTATGGAAGAACACTGGACAGTTGGCGGGCTGCTGGGGGAGCTGGAGTGGAGGGCAAGCCAAAGAGGAGACGTGTGAGGAGTGGGGCTTTGCTGGACAGTGACAGTCCTTTCTTGCCCTTCAGTATTTGTGAGATACAAGCAACCACTGTCAAATGGTCACGGAGTGGCTTCCCATGGCGAGAGTTTGTTGTTTTCAATTCCAAAGCATGTCATGAGTTGGGAGTTTTCTTCCTTCTTACCTCTCTTGTTAAAATAGAAAGAAAACAACCGTTGGTGAGGTTGGACGGTTCCACTCTAAAAAATTTGTCTGTAGAGAGTTGTATTTCTCTTAAGGAGCACAGTGGAAGGACAGGAGGACTGAGCCTGCAATAGAGAAAAGAAATTCAGTGGTAGAAACGGCTCTTTATCCACTGGGGGATGCGCCTCAACTCTACCCACTGGGAAGTACGCCTCAACTCTGCCCACTGGGGAGTGCGCCTCAACTCTACCCACTGGGGGGTATGCCTCAACTCTGCCCACTGGGGGGTGCACCTCAACTCTGCCCACTGGGGAGTGCGCCTCAACTCTACTTTCTGTCTCACCAATCCCTTTAAGTAAAAATTTCAAATAAGAAAAAAGGCTGAGGCTGGGCATAGTGGTGGCGCACGCCTTTAATCCCAGTACTCGGGAGGCAGAGGCAGGCAGATCTGTGAGTTTGAGGCCAGCCTACAGAGCGAGTTCCAGGACAGCCAAGCCTACACAGAGAGACCCTGTCTCAAAAAAGAAAAAAAGAAAAGAAAAAGGAAAAAGACTGAAGCTGTCTTCATAATTTATTATACTTCCAAAGTCTCTAAATAATGGCACCAAGAATAACAACCTTTTTACAAACTGAAAAGCTCCCTAAGGATTAATTAATGTGCTATCAAACTAGGCAAGTATAGCAATCACAAATGGCTAATTCTGGGACTACAGATGCAGTGCAGGCAGTCATAAGCGTCCCTAACATACAGGAAGCCCTGGGTCGGCCGATGCCTTAGCACGGCATGAACTGGAGACCATGGACTTGGGAAGTAGAGGGGGGGGGCAGAAGTTCAAGGGCAGCTCCTGAGCTACACAAGACCCCTATCCCAGCCAGGTGCGATAGTGCACTCTTTTAATCCCAGCACTTGGGAGGCAGAGGCAGGCAGATGGATGAGAGTTCGAGGCCAGCCTGGTCTACAAAGTGAGTCCAGGACAGCCAAGGGCTACACAGGGAAACCCTGTCTCAGGAGCAAAAAAAGACCCTGTCTCAAAACAAAGAAACAACCACCAAGGCTGGGGAGAGACTTCAGCAGGTAAAAGCACACATCTCATGACCTGCCTTCAGTTCCCAGACACACAGACTGGAAGAAGCAAACTTGTCTCCCACGTTACCCTCTGACGCCACATATGCTCTTATGCACACAGAGTTCAAGGTCGTTCTCAATGTCATAGTGAGTCTGAGGCCTAAGATACAGCTGGGCCACAAAAGAAACGTGTATAAGAAAGACTTTCTAGAGCCAGGCGCACGCCTTTAATCCCAGCACTCGGGAGGCAGAGGCAGGTGGATCACTGTGAGTTTGAGGCCAGCCTGGCCTACAAAGCGAGTCCAGGACAGCCAGGGCTACACAGAGAGACCCTGTCTCGAAAAACCAAAAGAAAGACTTTCTAACACAAATATAAAACTTTTAATTATTCATATGCTTATAATTTTGTGTTTCATGTTTAATTTCTCAATAGCAAGTTTATTTATAAATAAGAGATACTTGTGTTCACATTGTATTATCAAACATTATGATTATGATGTCATATATTTTGACTGTGGTAATCACCTATTTTGATAGTGATACTTAATATTTCCATATTTGGAGGTTGGAATATATTTAACCAAAGGAATTTCCTAGCTCTACTGTGGAGTTGAAAACTAATCTTAAACTTATATTTATTGCATTATTTGCCAACTAGGTGCACGTCCTTAATCACCGCTGATGAAGAAAACCATAACTCAGTTAACACATTAGGCAAATAAATCAACTTACGATAATAGAAATAAGGCCAAGGATGAATGCTGAGGGACGCAGAGACAAAGCTTATGGGCAGACAGAGTTTAGGTGCAGCTAACAGCAACCATGAGAGCGAGCAAATTGAAAGGCTTCGCAGGAGTAGGGGCGCCAAAGCTGCGGCCAGGAGATTAGAAGTTTCTGAAACAGTGGGGAGAACGAGGAGGAAGAGCGAGAGCCTGAAGTCCGCCGCGTGTCCCTCTTGTGGCTGGGCAAATGAGGACGTGTCACCTGGGGAAGGGCCAGACATGTATGACCTGTAATGACCCACCAGAGAGCCGTGGGACGCGCTCTGTAGGCGAGAGACCTCCGTGCTCCTACGGACCTTACGGCCGGTGATGGTTTCTGAGGCTAAGCATCCTCCCCAGATCACCTGAGATCCACTGTGAAGACAAAGCCATTGTGTCTGTTTTTGAGACAGAGTCTCACTATGTAGCCCTGGCTAGCCGAGAAGTATGTAGACCAGGCTGGCCTCAAGCTCAGAGATCCATCTTCCGGAGGTTATTCCTACAAAGCGCCTTCTGGGTTCCGGTTTATCGCCTATTTCTTTAAATATAAAATGTCTTCACACCCCACAGTCTTCTCCTCTGATCTGGATGGTGACATATCAGAGTGAGGACTGATGATTGACCCTGGGGTGGATAAAGGCTCCTGGAGGTGCTGAGCAGGGTGAGTGGCTTTGCAAGTGAACGGCAGGATGGCCTGTTCTGCGAGGGACAGCATCACTCCCCAATCTAAGTTCACTCAGCGCCTCAGGATGAGACTTTGTTGGAGAACAGATCCACTTGACCTACAGAACCCTAAATCTAACACTGAGTCCTGTAAGAAGAGAAAGGCGCCAGCGTGCAGGGAGAGGCAGTGAGAACAGGAGCAGAGACTCAACTGTGGGCTCATTGCCGGGGATTGCCAGCAACTGCCAGAAGCATGGAACGTTCTCCATCACAGGCTCTACCAGGACCAACCCTGACACCACCCTCACAGGACGCCGGATCTCCAGAACCACACATGAGCAATTATCTGTAAAGGAAAAACTTCAAGGGGTTTTTGTTGTTGTTGTTGTTTCCTATTGTTTTTGTTTTGTTTTTTGAGACAAGGTTTCTCTGCCTTGCCCTGGCTGTCCTGGAACTTGCTGTAGACCGGATTAGCCTGGAACTCACCTGACTCTGCCTTTCTGAGTGCTGGGATTAAAGGCGTGTGCCACCACACCCAGCTTTCAAGTTTTTAATAAAAAAAAAAAAATTCAAATTATATTACATGGGAGGTGGAGGTGTGGTGGCAAGTGTAAAGCCCCGTGTTTAATCTCCAGTAATGGAAAGGAAGGGAGAAAGTGAGGAAGGAGAGAGAATAGAATAAGAAAAAATAAAAATAAGCAATAATATGAAATATGTGTGATTTATATAAAGATGTTCATACTCTTACTATGTAACAAAATGTTAAAAGATTAGTTATCTAGTTGGAAAACAGCTAGGTACATGAAACATGCAAATTACAAGTTAGTTACCATGGTAATTTTAATTATTGGATATTTTCTCTGGGTCAAGTACTGTTCATGCTATTCATACTGTTCAGTCCCAACAAAGACCCACTGAGGTAAGTAAGTAACCCAAGCAATACCAGTGACTGTATTACACCCACATTTCCCTCCTCTCTGAGGTGGTTTCTTTAAAAACCAAATGTTTTGGTTTTAATCCCAATATGAGGCTGTTTCAGATTGTCCATGGAAGCTGACTATAAAGTGTCTCATGCTCTGGCAGGGGCATAATTTGTGCCAGATGCAGATTGTTTAATTCTGGGAGTACTTGAGAGGGGCTAAATGGGGGAGCCATGAGAGGGCCTGTGGCAGCTGCTGCTGGTACCCGCCGTTGTTGTGACGCTGCGTTTGCTATTGCTGGTTTGCTGGACTGCTGGGCAAAGATTGGACTTTCCCCTAGGAACCCAATGGCCCTAATCATCAGGAAGTAGTCCAAAGAGGTCTATGCCCGCTTTTCCCTCTAACCTTTTTTCTCGCCTACCTAATGTTGGCTGGTTGAAAGGCATTGGGGTGGAGAAGGGTGGTAGATATAAGAACCCAGATAAAGTAGACTCTTAAAAAAAATACACCCACTCACAATGCCCTTGTTTAAGTACACATGTTTAACATCACCAGGGAGGCAAACAACCTCAAGAGTGTGGCTAACTTATCTCACACCAAAGCAGAACTTGGGTAATGTCCTCATGGACCGCCAAGCCAGCTTTTGGTAAGACTTTTTATTTGAATGGTGTGTGTGTGTGTGTGTGTGTGTGTGTGTGTGTGTGTGTACGTACACAGGTATGCACAACACTAGACTTATTATGTGTCTGCTGGGATCTGAATTCTGATGCTTGTGACTACACACCAAGCACTGGTGACCACAGAGCTATCTCTCCAGCCCAAGGTGGGTTTTTTTTTTTAAAGATTTATTTATTTATTATATATACAATGTTCTGCCTACATGTACAACTGCAGGCCAGAAGAGCGCACCAGATCTCATTACAGATGGTCGTGAGCCACCGTGCAGTTGCTGGGAAATTGAACTCAGGACCTTTGGAAGAACAGACTGTGCTCTTATCCTCCGAGCCATCTCGCTCGCCTCCCAAGGTGGGGATTTTTAAAAGGGTCTCAGATTCTGCAAAGTGCTGTTCTTGAACAACGAACCCATCCATCCTCTCTCCACTTCCCTCTCCTGGTTGGTACTGTAAAATAGCTGACAAGATGTCCACTTTCATAATGGTGTTCCCACAATTTCAAAAGTGTTTGCTGAGGGGCGGGGAAGGCTGTTACTGTTGGTTACACCCCCTTTTGGAGAAGCGAGTCTCTGCTGCTTCCTGGCTGCCCACAGCAGAAAGCCTGGCAATGAGTGATGAGCAGGGGTTTAGCAGAGATCTCTTCAGATTTTCTCAACTACTCCCCAAAGAAAGAGTTTCTTCTACTCATTGGTATTTCTATTCATTTTTAACTCTATTTCTATGTCTCTTAGATTAAAATTTATAAGTCACAAGATCATACTAACATGTTCATTTGAATCAGAATAAGACTTCTTTGACATGGTAAATTTGATTTTGAAAATAAAAGCAGGTTTTACATTTTATAAAACAAGTAATAAATGTATTGTTTTTCCACAAGTCAAATTATGAAGCTTACTGTAAATCCAAATAAATTAATAGAATTTTTGTATTAAGAGAAATGTATTCAAAACCTGTACATAATATTCTTAAAATAATAAATATTCTAGAAAATTGTTTTTACAATTATATAAATTTACACTGAAAATGTTAGATATTAACTTTAGAGTTATTTTTTAAGTTATGGTACATATTTGTTTTTGTTTTTGTTTAATGTTTGAAGGCTTCTATTCTAGAATCCCACTCTTTACTCCCTGCACCATGTGGCTCAGTCAGTAAGGTGGACACATACGCAATGTCAGAAATAGGTAAACACAAGTGTAACCAGCAAGGACAATGAATCTTCTCGCCCTTCAGACTGGGAAAGGTGTATGTCCAATAACGCCCAGCACTTATAGAGCCACAGGAAACAGATTTGTAAAAGTGACTATTTGGGGGACTGAAGAAATGATTCCGCACATTTGCTTCTCCTTCCCCCCCCTCTCTCTCTTTGTCTCTCTCTCTCTCTCTCCCTCCCTCCCTCCTACCCGCCCACCCCCACCCCCACCCCCACCCCCACCCCCACCCCTCTCTCTCTCTGAGACAGGGTTTCTCTGTGTATCCTTGGCTGTCTTGGACTCACTTTGTAGACCAGGCTGGCCTCGAACTCACAGTGAACAAGATGCCTCTCCCTCTGCCTCTTGGTGTGCACCACCACCATCCAGCACATTTGCTGGTCTTGAAGGGGACCTGGGCTCGGTTCCCAAGACCCACATATCAGCTCACAAATATTCACAACTCCAATTTCAGAGAATCCGACCCTCTTGTGGCCTCTGCAGGCACCAGCACACATGTGGTACACATACACACGCAGGTAAACCCCCATATACATAAAATAAAGTTTTAAGTGACTATTTGTTGGATAACTTGGCAATGACAATTAAAATTTAAACTATGAGCCAGGCACAGTGGTGCACGCCTATAATCCCAGCACTTGGGAGGCAGAGGCAGGCATATCTCTGTGAGTTCAAGGCCAGCATGGTCTACAAAGCGAGTCCAGGACAGCCAAGGCTACACAGAGAAACCTTGTTACAGAAAAAAAATTAAACTAGTCACATTCTTTTGAGCCAGAAAAATCTAGACTATAAATCAAACTTTAAACTGGTTATATCTAAGAGGTTCTTCAAAAAATACTTTTGTGTGTATGTGCATGAGTGTAAGTGTGTGCACCACATTCATTCTAAAGTTCACGAAAGTCAGAAGGCGTTGAGTCCCCTGGAACCAGAGTTACACTTAGTTCTGAGCCATTATGTGGGTGCTGGGAACAGAACGTGGGTCTTAAATACAGAGCCATCTCTCCAGCCCTAAGACATGCTTTTTAGGCTAATTCCTCTAACACGTTAGATTGCTGTGTGTATACAGGCTGGCGCATGTATGGAGAGAGGTGCGTGTGTCCAAACACGCTTCTATGGAGGTCAGAGATTGACACTGGCCTATGTTGCTCTCAACCTCCTTTTTTTGTTTTTCTTTGAGATCCAGTTACTGACTAAACCTGGAGTTCCTTGGTTGACTAAGACTGGCTGGCTAGCAAAATCATGGGATCTTCCTGCCTCCAACTTGCCCTCCTGCCGCCATACCTGTACTGGAATTGTGGGCACGTGCGGCAGCTATGCAAGTCTTGTTACAAGGGCACTGGGGATCCAAACTCGGGCCCTTAGGCTTACATGTCATCCACTTTACCCACTGAGCAATCGCTCAGCCTACATGTGAGATGTTAATAAGTAAAGCGTTTACATGGGCCGATAGCTCAAGTCTAAAATGAACTAAATAAGTTTGAGCTAGTAAAAAAAAAAAAAAAAGGACATATGCCAGGCGGTGGTGGCATATGCCTTTAATCTGAGCACTCCGGAGACAGAGGCAGATGGATCTCTGTGAGTTTGAGGCCAGCCTGGTCTACAAAGTGAGTCCAGGACAGCCAAGGCTACACAGAGAAACCCTGTCTCAAAAAAATCAAAATAAATAAATAAATAAATCAGGAACTGTACATGTGCAACCACTGATTTGGTGATGCCCTTGCCATAATGGTGGCTCTTTGTTGACAGGTGGTAACTTAGCTACTATGATACTCAGGACTCTTGGGACATGAGGTTGACTGTCAACTGTTCCGGAGTCTAGTGTCAACTTGACACATGCTAGATTCATCTGAGTGGAGGAAAGTGTTTCCATATTATTCAGCTGTAGGACGTTCTCTTAATCAGTGATTGCTAAGAGAGGGCCCAGCCCATTGTGAGTGATGCTAACCCTGGGCTAACAGGAAAGCAGGCTGAGCAAGTCATGAGAGCAAGCTACTGAGCAGCACCCCTCCACTGCCTCTGCAGCAGCTCCCCTTCACGGCCTCTGCAGCAGCACCCCTCCACGGCCTCTGCAGCACCCCTCCACGGCCTCTGCAGCAGCACCCCTCCACGGCCTCTGCAGCAGCACCCCTCCACTGCCTCTGCAGCAGCACCCCTCCACGGCCTCTGCAGCAGCACCCCTCCACAGCCTCTGCAGCACCCCTCCACGGCCTCTGCAGCAGCACCCCTCCACTGCCTCTGCAGCAGCACCCCTCCACAGCCTCTGCAGCACCCCTCCACGGCCTCTGCAGCAGCACCCCTCCACGGCCTCTGCAGCACCCCTCCACGGCCTCTGCAGCAGCACCCCTCCACGGCCTCTGCAGCAGCACCCCTCCACAGCCTCTGCAGCACCCCTCCACGGCCTCTGCAGCAGCACCCCTCCACGGCCTCTGCAGCAGCACCCCTCCACAGCCTCTGCAGCACCCCTCCACGGCCTCTGCAGCAGCACCCCTCCACTGCCTCTGCAGCAGCACCCCTCCACTGCCTCTGCAGCAGCACCCCTCCACTGCCTCTGCAGCAGCACCCCTCCACTGCCTCTGCAGCCCCCCTCCACGGCCTCTGCAGCAGCACCCCTCCACTGCCTCTGCAGCAGCACCCCTCCACTGCCTCTGCAGCAGCACCCCTCCACGGCCTCTGCAGCAGCACCCCTCCACGGCCTCTGCAGCAGCACCCCTCCATGGCCTCTGCAGCAGCACCCCTCCATGGCCTCTGCAGCAGCACCCCTCCACGGCCTCTGCAGCACCCCTCCACGGCCTCTGCAGCAGCACCCCTCCACTGCCTCTGCAGCAGCACCCCTCCACTGCCTCTGCAGCAGCACCCCTCCACGGCCTCTGCAGCAGCACCCCTCCATGGCCTCTGCAGCAGCACCCCTCCACTGCCTCTGCAGCAGCACCCCTCCACTGCCTCTGCAGCAGCACCCCTCCATGGCCTCTGCAGCAGCCCCCCTCCACGGCCTCTGCAGCAGCACCCCTCCACGGCCTCTGCAGCAGCACCCCTCCACGGCCTCTGCAGCAGCACCCCTCCATGGCCTCTGCAGCAGCACCCCTCCATGGCCTCTGCAGCAGCACCCCTCCACTGCCTCTGCAGCAGCACCCCTTCACGGCCTCTGCAGCACCCCTCCACTGCCTCTGCAGCACCCCTCCACTGCCTCTGCAGCAGCACCCCTTCACGGCCTCTGCAATACCCTCCATGGCCTCTGCAGCAGCTCCTACACACACACACACACACACACACACACACACACACACACACACACACACGTGCGCGCCCCCATTGCTGCCTGTTTTGAGTTCCCGCCCCAACTTCCTTCAATGACAGGTGATGAGGAATTGTACATCAGAGACACCCTTTCCTCCCCAAGTGGCTTTTGGTCATGATGTTTCAGCACAGGAATTGAAACCTTAACTAGGACAGAAATTGGTACCAAAATAATGTGGTGTTGCTGTGACAGGCCTGACTGTATGTTTGTGGAGGGACTTTGGAACTTTGAGCTGGAGGAGCCGTCAAAGCTTATCCAGGCGTGGTGGTGCACGCCTTTAATCCCAGCACTCGGGAGGCAGAGGCAGGTGGATCTCCATGAGTTCGAGGCCAGCCTGGTCTACAAAGAGAGTCCAGGACAGGCAAGGCTACACAGAGAAACCCTGTTGGAAAAAAAAGTATTCAAAGCTTTAATGAACTGTTCTGTGGAAGCCTGGAAGAGCAGAGTGTTGAGAGAAGTGCAGACAGTGAAGGCCTGGCCTGTGAAGTTCCAGAGCGATGTTTGAGAGTAACTTACAACTATCAGGGCCCTCGCACACTTACTGTTTTGAAGTAAGATTCTGTGGCTCTGGTTATCTGAACAGATGACCAAACATCATGACCAAAAGCAACGTGGGGAGGAAAGGGTTTCCCCGACTCACACTGCCACATCCGAAGGAGCAGCTGTGATTAACAAGAAACTGGTGCTATAACGTGAAACTTGTGTGGCACTGAGATAGTTGATGCCCGCTAGCTGGAGCTGAGGAAACAGTGGTGATTAAGAAGAGACCAGCATCACTGATTGATGAGATCATCTGAAGTGTTTCCTGGGCATCAGCACACGGAGGCTGTCAGAGGTGGCCAACATTGCACGGCGAGCTGGCAGACAAACTTGGTAGTGAGAGAGTCACCTGGGGGGCGGTACTGGTTTTGAAGGCATGAAAAGGGTTGATAGAGAGCAGCTGAGGCCCTGTGAGAAGCCAGGAGAGGCCTTTGGTGAGGCTGCAGCCTCAGCAGCAGTTGAGGGCCCAGGATTAAAGAGGACACATAGAGAGGTTGAGGTTGGCGCCAGGAAGGGAGCCCAGGCGAGGCTATTGATGAAGAAGCCTAGTTGCAGCAGAAGACACCAGCATTTTAGAGATGCCAGCACCATGGGACGACAGCCAAGAAGGCACCGGCAGTGGAGCGGAGCCTTCCTGAGCGTAGGACACACGCTGTGTGTGCTGCCGCGGTTAGAGGTGGAGATCAGAGCCCCGGGGAGGAGCCCGGAAGATGCGAGTCCCAAAACATTGGACACTGAGTTGTTTACACTGCTGGAGTTCGATTTTGCTTCGTTCAGATTGTGACTGTGCCTGGTTCTTCCCTCTTGAAGTGAGAAGGTATTTAACTTAATTTTTATTTTAATGAAACTCACAGTTGAGAGACTAACTTTTCAAGAGATTTTAGAGCAGTTGGTTAAGAGCGTTGTCTGCTTTTCTGGAAGACCTAGACTCAATGCCGAGCACCCACATGGCAGCTCACAACTGTCTGTGACTTCCAGTTACAGAGAATCCGACGCCCTCACTCAGACACGCACAAAGCGTCAATGCACATAAAATTAAAATTAATCATTAAAATTTTTTTTCAAAAGAGATTTTGGAGTTTTGCAAAGATTTTGTATTTTAAAAGAAACAATATTTTAAAGATTTTGAATATTTTAAAAAGACTGACATTTTAAGTATTTAATTTTTTAAAATTTTATGTATATGAGTGCTCTATCTGTATGTATGCCTGTATGCCAAAAGAGGGCATTGGTTCACATTATAGATGGCTGTGAACCACCATGTAGTTGCTGGGAATTGAGCTCAGGACCTCTGGAGGAGCAGTCAGTGCTCTTAATCACTGAGTCATCTCTCCAGGCCCAATATTTAAATTTGTAATGACTTGGAACTTCTAAATTTTAATGTATATATTGTAATGTTGCTATTCTTGTGTTATCTTTGAGATAAAGAAGAAAGGGAAAGTTATAGCTTAGCAGCGGTAGACTTGTGTGTCAAACTGACAAGGGGTCAGTTATGCTGGCTACTTTTATGTCCGCTTGTCACAAGCTAGAGTCATCTGAAATGAGGAAACTTCAATTGATAAAACGTCTCCATAAGAGCCAGCTATTGGGCATTTTCTTAATCAGTAACTGAAGGAGAAGGGGGCCCTCTGATTGTGGGTGGGGCCATTTCTGGCCTGGTGGTCCTGGGCTCTATAAGAGAGCTGTCTCAAGCCATGACGAACAAATGGGTGAGCAGCGCCCTACCCTGGCCTCTGCATCAGCTCCTGCCTCCTGGGCTGTGATGTGGAAGTTAAGGCAGATAAACCCTTTCCTCCCCAACTTGCTTTTGGCCATGTAGTTTCCTCACAACAATTAAAATGCCAGCAAGGACAGCTATCAACAGAAGCATCTATATAAGAAAAGACAGTCACAAGGGGGAGATGTTGGCGTGACTAACTTGTCAGATGGTGAGATGAAAAATGGGAAAATATCGAGTTGAGAGGACAGGGCAGACTGTGAGATGCTGAAAAAAGAATCACAGCATGAAAATAGACATTTAATTCATCATCACAGTCTTGACAAACTTATCCTTAGAGTTCTTGATCTCCACAGCGCCTGCTCTCTTTGTTTT
This sequence comes from Acomys minous, assembly GCF_964271855.1. Classification (NCBI taxonomy): domain Eukaryota; kingdom Metazoa; phylum Chordata; class Mammalia; order Rodentia; family Muridae; genus Acomys; species Acomys minous. The sequence goes on from NC_140491.1 coordinate 5,894,818, forward strand.
GAATTACTTAGTATTTGTTTGTTTGTTTGGGCAGTAACTGGAAATTAAACCAAGAACTTGTATCCTAGGCAAGCATTCTACAACTGAGCTGTATCCCCAGACCTTATATTGGCTTTGTGAGAGAGGTCTCTCTATGTAGCTCAGGCTGGCTCAGACAGCAGCCCCCTCCTTCCTCATCCCCACAAGGGCTGGAGACTAAGCTGGGAGTCATCATACGGGCCCAGGCTGTAATATCAATGCGTTCTCTCTCTCTCTCTCTCTCTCTCTCTCTCTCTCTCTCTCTCTCTCTCTCTCTCTCTCTCTCTCTTCCCCACCCCTTACTTTACTGCTACATTTTGCTTGGAAGCTGCCATAGGTACCTATGTCTTTTTTTTTTAAATGACTTTCTCAGTGGGTACAAAATACTAAAAGTGCTTAAGGTAATACACATGCAGATTTCTGCCTACGTTCTACAAATATTTTGTACACTTATTTTTCCTCTACTTAGATATATGTATCTAAGAACAATCTGAAATTTGGACCCATTTTATCTAGGAATCAACCAAGCCAAAGCCAGATGCCTCTAGCTCTAACAATAACAAAAATGAAAGAATCTTTTATGTGCAATACAATGTTCATAGACTAGTTCTGTGGCTTGCTGGACAAAAGCGCTGGCGCCAACCCAGTGGTCTCAGCCCCTGAGACCCACACGATGGCATGAGAAGTGAATGACTCCTCCTACAAGCTGTCTTTCAACATCTGCACATGTGCACACACACATGCACGTGCACACACACACATGTGCATGCACACAGATACACGCAAACACATGTAAAACTACTAAAGTATTCATTCAAAAGCTCTCAAGACTCCACTTTAAAGCTGTAAGATTTGGGGCTGTTTGGTCATATTAAATTCTAACAAAAAGCATAATGTATTTATATAACTCTAAAAATCATACTTGTCATTTCAAGTCTGTGCTTGGTAGTAGCTTGGTGTCCTTCCCTTACCTGTAAGGTTGTATTTTAATCCCTTGGTTTTGACATTCCAGTGCTTTTTTAACAACAGCTTCGTTTTCTTCTGTATAAACAGAGCATGTGCAATAGACAACTGCTTGAGCCTTAGGAACTGTATTGAAAGAAGATAAGGTTAGCGTGGTGGCCCCGTGCACACTTGCTGTTGTCAGAAGGTCAGCATGGTGGCCCCGTGCACACTTGCTGTTGTCAGGTCAGCATGGTGGCCCCGTGCACACTTGCTGTTGTCAGAAGGTCAGCATGGTAGCCCCGTGCACACTTGCTGTTGTCAGGTCAGCATGGTGGCCCCGTGCACACTTGCTGTTGTCAGAAGGTCAGCATGGTGGCCCCGTGCACACTTGCTGTTGTCAGAAGGTCAGCATGGTGGCCCCGTGCACACTTGCTGTTGTCAGGTCAGCATGGTGGCCCCGTGCACACTTGCTGTTGTCAGGTCAGCATGGTGGCCCCGTGCACACTTGCTGTTGTCAGGTCAGCATGGTGGCCTCATGCACACTTGCTGTTGTCAGACTCTCGTTTGTTAGTAACGCCCAAACACGGATGGGAATGATTTCTACGGATGTGTGAGTGCCTCCCCTATATTTTATTTTTAACTCAAAATTATATTTGTTTGTGTGCGTGTCATGGCACACGTGTGGCAGTCAGAGGACAGCTTGTGGGCGCTGGCCCTGTCCTGCTGCTGCAGGAGTCCAGGCATCAACCTCAATTCCTCAGGCACAGTTACCTGCTGAGCCGCCTCACTGCCCCCTTGGGTGGCCTCCTTAAAAAAACAAGAGCTTGCCTTAGTAAAGGAAGCAATGACCGGTAAGCAAAGTAAAGCCAGCTAGACTGTTCCAAATCAATGAGAGTTCGGTCGATGTGATCAATCTAGTTCCACTCACAAAGAAACATATGCAGCCCATTGTCCTCCATACATTCTATCACTGAATGAGTTTAAAGGACCCTAGAAATAGACAGTCATGGGAATCGCGACTCTGCTTCTTGCTGTTATGTGAACCTGGAAAAATTACTCAAAAGACTCAGCTCTCTTGTCCATGAAACAAGGCGCTGCGATGAGCTGTGGTCCACTCATTAGTTCATGCTCACTGAGCACCTGCCGCATGCCAAGGACTTTCCTAGCCTTCGAGATCATAGATGAAAAACAAAGACGGAAATCCTGCCACTGTGGAGATGACTTTTTAGCAGAGGATGAGCAAAAGTGAAACATGACTAGGAAACCCATTTGGGTGATGGATGAAGTGGGGTGGGTAATGTTTTTGGAGGAGAAGCTGTTGGTTAAAGTAGCAAACATTGCTTATCGAGAAGACTGTGGGCAGACAAGGAGCCAACTACAGAACTATCTAAGGAAGGGAGAGCCCAGTACAGGGGCCCTGAAAGGGAGGTGGGGCTGGCAGTCTGACCAGGTTACAGGGGGTGAGGAGAGCGGAGCAGGGGGCCAAGTTAGAAAATGCCATCTTGGGCACAGAGAGATGGCTCAGCAGCTTAGAGCACTTTCTTTACTGGGATGTTTAGACCACTGTAATTGCTTTCAACAACGTCACTCCACCTGCTGAGACTGTAGAGGACAGCAGTGGAAGTGAGTGGACAAATTAAGGCCATCAGGTTATGGGCAAAATAACAACAGGAGAATTATATCATGCGTAAGAAATCAAAGTGCAGAGTGAAAAAGTTGAAAATGTACAGTCATGAACTGGGAAAGCGGCATGTACCTACAATGCTAGCACTTGGGAAACTGAGGCAAGAGGAAGATGAGCTGAAGGCCTACGTGGGCTCCCCAGCAAGACTATAAACAAACAAACAAACAAACAAACAAATGTAAAGTTATAGACACACTTAATTATCTTCCTCCAGCATTAGTAATTCATTAAATTATGCTAAATAACTGAATTTACATTGGCAAATTTAGTATAGTTTTATATCTACACATAGATGGTATATTTTTAAAACTAAGTTGATTAGAATGAACATTATTTGAGGGCATTAGGATTTGAAATGTTGCTTGTGGTTGACATGTTATCGCTGTATTCTAATAGATAGGTGAAGTGTGTACACTCATGATTCAGAGCCTGACACTCTCTTAATAAACCAGCACTAACAGTGAACTTACATTTCATTGCATGTGTTAGCTGTTCACACTGCTGCTGAGCCAATATCTGAAGCTTACCCTCCGGTGGACCGCCTTGAGAAAGGTCTTGAAGCAAGCCTGTATCTAAATTTTGGAAAGAAAATATATACTTTTAATATATGACACTATAGGTGCTTTTCAGAAATTGCTATTTTCAAATTATTTTTCAATTGTCTAATCATATAAATTTTCATAGGAAATTCCTACTAATGCAATTGATAATATTAAAATATTGACTGTAATCGAAACATCAATAAAGGTAATTATGTTTAGTTTTATTACTGTTTTTCAAAAGGAATATAGAAAACATTAATATTGGCTTTCTCCAAGTCTCTATGAAATAATCACTCAAAGAACTGTATAAATCCCTTTGACAATTAATACAACCAACCTGAAGAGAAATACAGAAAACTTAAAAATAAGATTTAGTCTCCAGGGCTGGAGAGCTGACTCAGAGGTTAAGAGCACTGACTGCTCTTCCAGAGGTCCTGAGTTCAATTCCCAGCAGCCACATGGTGGCTCCCAGCCATCTAGAATGAGATATGTTGCCCTCTTCTGGCCTGCAGGTGTACATGCAGCAAGAGCACTGTGTACATAATAAATAAATCTTAAACAAGAAAGATTTAGTCTCCAGTGTTGAAATTGATGAGTTATAACGAATTTCATTAATTTATAAATCAGAACAAGTACCTTCATGTTCATTTAAAATAAATTCCACTGGGTTACTAACGCCCAGCCCTGAGCAACGGGGCAGCAGCAGGATGACCTTAACGTTCTGCAGCCTTTGGTCCCTTGCTTCAATGCTAACAAACGTTTCATGAAGTATTTCAACATCTGGGAAGGAAAAATAGCAAAAGAAAGAGACAAATACCTTGTGTTAAATATGAAAACTCGGAATGCAGCATGTGACCGTAGCTTCCAAATCCTCAACCCCACGGAAACTAAATACAACATAGTTAGAAATGGGAGCTGTTCTCTGTTAACCTCCTAAAGTTAATCAGGTGATTTGCTTTCTTTTTTAAGATTTATTTTTAAGCACGTGTATGTGTGCAGGTGTGTCATGTGTGTGGCTACTCACAGGGGCCAGAATAAGGCATCAGGTCCCTCAGAACTGAAATCATAGGCTGCTGTAAGTAGCCCAACTTGGGAGATGGGAATTGCTCAGGTCCTTTGCAAGAGGGATACAAGCTCTTAACCACTGAGCCAGCTCTGCAGCCACAAATCCCTTTAATTAAACACTTGTAAATATTACTTATTTATCCTGACTGCTCTGTGTGTATGTGTGTTGTTGTTAGTTTTTGTTGTCAACTTGACACAACCTAGATAACCTGGGAAGGAGAACACCAGTTGGAAAACTGCCTCCAGTAGATGGGCTGTGAAGTTGTCTTTGCGGCATCTTGATTGATGTGGAGGGCCCCGCCCACTGGGGGTAGCAGCATCCCTAGGCAAGAGGACCTGGGCTGTATAAAGAAAGCTAGCTGAGCACGAACCAGTAGGCAGCCTTCCTCTGTGGTTCCTGCCTCCAGAGTCCTGCCCTAAGTTCCTCTTCTGACTTTTCCTCAATGATGGATTGTGACCTAGGAGTATAAGCTAACAATGAACACTTTCCTCCCCAAATCGCTTTCTGTCAGGGTGTTTAATTACAGTAATAGAAGTCAACTAAAACAGCCTGTGATCCTGGCTTTTGGTAGGTTGGGACAGGAAGACGAAGGGTTTAAGGACTGCCTGATTTGTGTGTGTGCGTGTGTGTGTGTGTGTGTGTGTGTGTGTGTGTGTATGTGTGTGTGTGTGTGTATGTGTGTGTGAGAGAGCATGTGCATGTGTGGGGATCAGAAGGCAACTTATTATGGGCACTGGATATCTTTCACCTTTGTAAAAGTTCCAGGCATTGAACTCAAATCACCAGACTTGCACAGCAAGTCTTTTTAACCAAGAAGCCATCTTGCCAGGCTGAAGTATGTGTCTTTTATTTTTTAAGATTGATTTATTATATATACAGTGCTCTGCCTGCATGTAGACCTGCATGCCAGAAGAGGGCATTAGATCTCATTATAGATGGTTGTGAGCCACCATGTGGTTGCTGGGAATTGAACTCAAGGACCTCTGGAAGAGCAGCAGTTCTCTTAACAGCTGAGCCATCTCTCCAGCCCCATGTTTTTTTGTTTGTTTGTTTGTTTGTTTTGTTTTGTTTTGTTTTTGCTAATTCATAAGAACTTTTAAACATTATTGATAAAAATCAATTGATATACTCCTATAATTTAACACTTTATTTTATACCAACCTGAAGTGTGTGGTTTTTATTGTTAATTCATATGAATATTCAAGTATTATTGATAAAATTGACAAACTGTAATTTGTCATTTTATTTTATTACTACACAGAATTTTTACTTTTTTCTGGTGTCCAGTTAATCAATCTCTTATGGGCAGTGTGTTACACATTCTACTGAAGAACTGTCAAATCGTCTCCCGGGGTCATAAAGTATTTCTCCCATAATGTATTCTAGGAGGTTCTAGATGTGCACATGAAATGAAGTATCAATTTTCTTTCTATTGGAGTTAATGAAAAAGATCACATGTTCCTCAGCACTCTGCGTTGTCACCTCAGCCACAGCTGAGGCACTGTCTGTGCAGGCCTTGTGGAGACTTTGCCCTTTGCGGTACTCGGCCACCTTCGCGTTGCTCAGCCACCTTTGCGTAGCTCGGCCACTCTTGCGTTACTCGGCCACCCTTGCGGTACTCGGCCACCCTTGCGTGGCTCGGCCACCCTGGCGTAGCATCCATTGTTCTAGATCTTTACACATTATCAGGATTTCCGGTGAAGTAAATCTTACCCCTTGGTTTTTCCTCTTCAGCCTGTTCTGGTACGTTTGGCCTTCTCTTTTAGGATTTATTTTTTATTCATGTGTATATGGTGGGGAGCGTGTGCATGGATGTGTGGGCGTATCCCTTCTTGGCCTGACATTCTCAATTCTTTTCCCCTCTTCCCTTTCTTTTACTTGGTAGTGGCAATCCAACCCAGGGCGTCACACACGCTCCGCTGACTGAGCTCCCCAGCCTATTCAGTTCTCAATTGTGCTCACTGCATTTTTTATTTCCAGAATTTTCTTTTGGCTTATGTAATGGTTCACATTCTACAGCTTACCGTCAGTCTCTAGTTCCTAATGGCAATCCTGGCTGCTGACCTCTGCGCTGTGTCTTGGTTTTCAGCGCTGTGCTGCCTACAGTATTTACTTCCTGACTTTTGCAGGCTGCTTAGCATAACCTTTAGTCCTAGTTAGAGTCCACGGCTGGCAGGGCTGGCGTCTGAATCCTCAGTGGGTCTCATCCTGTCTAGTGTGGTCTCTTTTTTATTCATATCTATCACTCTTCAGGGTTAGGGCTAAAATAATAGTCTCTTTTCTTTGCAGTTTAGTATTTTTTCAGTCACACCTTTCCTTCTTTCTTTCTATTCTTAGCTGAGTGCTAGATATTGCATTTGGAACTATTTAGGAGGTAAGTGGAAAGTTAGAAATTTTTTCCAGAGAGAAGTTACCTTGATTCTGGAAGGTAAAGTGGGCCTGCCTAAGACTGGTTATCATAAGTCCCAGGTCCCCTTAATTCAATTAAAGATTAAGATGGAAGAAATCTGGGACTCAAGTTCCTTGAGAACCATGGACTGGTCACTACCCAGGCCATACTTCTGTGTTCCAAACGAACTCCTGGATGTCCAGGCTACCTTCCCTGGTCAAGCCTGCAATTACATACTTTTTGGCTTGCTGGCTCTGTGAGTCTGTAAACAATTTTGTTGACTTTCTCATCTTCACTGAACCTCTGTTAAAATGTGGTCATTTCTTTTCATGACCCAATGAGAACTTAAAAATAAAACAGAGGGCTGGAGAGATGGCTCAGAGATTAAGAGCACTGACTGCTCTTCCAGAGGTCCTGAGTTCAATTCCCAGCAACCACGTGGTGGCTCACAACCATCTATAATGAGATCTGGTGCCCTCTTCTGGCCTGCAGGTGTATATGCAGCCAGAGCACTGTATACATAATAATTAATAAATAAATCTTTTTTTTAAAAAAGGAACATAAAATACTCCATTTCTATTCCCCTGTGTTCCCTTTGTTAATTAAGCATCTATGTTAATGTCTTTTTATCTACTAAGTGATAAGCCTTGAATAAGGTGTTATTATGTCAGAGAAAAAATGAAACTCAATTCCAAAATACCGAGGTGCTAATTACTTTAACTTAAAGCTATTAAACACAAACAGCCTGATACCAATTTGTGAGGGTTTTAGGAGGATAGTTCACATATAGCTTTCACTACACAAACATAGTAAATTCAAACATGTTTAATGTTTCTAAATTCTTGTAGAACAATACTCATCAAATAAATATTTGCACATACTTTGACATCCCATTCTTGTGAAAAGTTTCCTCACATCAAGATCCTTCTTTTGTGATTGTATTCCACATACAAATATTTTTGAGGTGTTGTTATTTGTTAAGATTGCCATGTGGGCTACTGTGTACCATGAGCCTGTGTTGACCATTAAGATGTCGTCATCCATGTTTAATAAAGCTTTCACAGAGTGGACAGCAAGGCTTCGAGACTTGTCCTACAAAGAACAGTACGATTAGAAATTCAAAGTGTGTAACAGAAAAATAAGCTGACTTGTTTTTACTTCAGATGAAAACAAGTGCTTGGTAGGAATTCTGAAAGGATTTCTGATCCATTTTAAGTAAAGCATATTAATATATGTCTAAATGAAACTTAACAAAGATACCTGACAAACATTTAGAGCAAAGGGCTTTCTCATTTAACCTAGATTATGTCTACCATTTATCCTCTGTACAGTGACAGGCCAATTCTAAGTTCTCAAAGTGTGGTTTATAGGTTACTATGGCTTAGCTTCCATTCTTTTGTGTTGTGAACGTTTTTTAGTTTTGTGTGTGTGTGTGTGTGTGTGTGTGTGTGTGTGTGTGTGTGTGTGTGTGTGTTATGAACATCAATGCAGTGCCTACGGAGGTGTCAGGTCGTCTGGAGCTGTAGTTACAGGCAGCTGTGGGAAGGCTGATGTGGGTGCTCTCTTAACCCTGGAACTCACTGTAGACCAGGCTGGCCTCAGACTCAGAGAGACCCACCATTTAGATTGCTGCTGGCTCAGACTGGGCAGAAATGATATGTGGAAAGTGGGCACAGGGGTACATATAACCCCACAGCCGCAGCACTGTGAAGGCTGAAGCTGGGCACAGGGGTACATATAACCCCACAGTCGCAGCACTGTGAAGGAAGCTGGGCACAGGGGTACATATAACCCCACAGCCGCAGCACTGTGAAGGCTAAAGCTGGGCACAGGGGTACATATAACCCCACAGCCGCAGCACTGTGAAGGCTAAAGCTGGGCACAGGGGTACATATAACCCCACAGCCGCAGCACTGTGAAGGCTAAAGCTGGGCACAGGGGTACATATAACCCCACAGCCGCAGCACTGTGAGGGCGGAAGCTGGGCACAGGGGTACACATAACCCCACAGCCGCAGCACTGTGAAGGAAGCTGGGCACAGGGGTACATATAACCCCACAGTCGCAGCATTGTGAGGGCGGAAGCTGGGCACAGGGGTACATATAACCCCACAGCCGCAGCACTGTGAAGGCGGAAGCTGGGCACAGGGGTACATATAACCCCACAGCCGCAGCACTGTGAAGGAAGCTGGGCACAGGGGTACATATAACCCCACAGTCGCAGCATTGTGAGGGCGGAAGCTGGGCACAGGGGTACATATAACCCCACAGCCGCAGCACTGTGAAGGCTAAAGCTGGGCACAGGGGTACATATAACCCCACAGCCGCAGCACTGTGAGGGCGGAAGCTGGGCACAGGGGTACATATAACCCCACAGCCGCAGCACTGTGAAGGAAGCTGGGCACAGGGGTACATATAACCCCACAGTCGCAGCATTGTGAGGGCGGAAGCTGGGCACAGGGGTACATATAACCCCACAGCCGCAGCACTGTGAAGGCGGAAGCTGGGCACAGGGGTACATATAACCCCACAGCCGCAGCACTGTGAGGGCGGAAGCTGGGCACAGGGGTACATATAACCCCACAGCCGCAGCACTGTGAAGGAAGCTGGGCACAGGGGTACATATAACCCCACAGTCGCAGCATTGTGAGGGCGGAAGCTGGGCACAGGGGTACATATAACCCCACAGCCGCAGCACTGTGAAGGCGGAAGCTGGGCACAGGGGTACATATAACCCCACAGCCGCAGCACTGTGAGGGCGGAAGCTGGGCACAGGGGTACATATAACCCCACAGCCGCAGCACTGTGAAGGAAGCTGGGCACAGGGGTACATATAACCCCACAGTCGCAGCATTGTGAGGGCGGAAGCTGGGCACAGGGGTACATATAACCCCACAGTCGCAGCACTGTGAAGGCGGAAGCTGGGCACAGGGGTACATATAACCCCACAGCCGCAGCACTGTGAGGGCGGAAGCTGGGCACAGGGGTACATATAACCCCACAGTCGCAGCACTGTGAGGGCGGAAGCTGGGGTACTGCCACGGGTGTGAGGCCAGCCTGAGCAAGAGAGAGGGTTCCAGGGCTGTATAAAGAGTACCGTGGAGCCTGGCAGTGGTGGCGCACGCCTTTAATCCCAGCACTCAGGAGGCAGAGGCAGGAGGATCACTGGGAGTTTGAGGCCAGCCTGGTCTACAAAGTGAGGCCAGGACAGCCAAGGCTACACAGAGAAACCCTGTCTCATAAATACCAAAACAAAAACAAAAAACAAACAAACAAACAAACAAAAAAGAAAACCAAAGAATATAGGTATATTTAAGAGTACACCTTAGAGCTGGGCGTGGTGGCACATGGCTTTAATCCCAGCACTCAGGAGGCAGAGACAGGTGGATCACTGTGAGTTCGAGGCCAGCCTGGTCTACAAAGTGAGTCCAGGACAGGCAAGGCTACATAGAGAAACCCTGTCTTAAAAAAACAAAACAACCCAAAACACCTATTTTCTCTTTTTGTCAAAACACCTATTTTCAAAGGATAGAAGTGTAGTCCTCCACGTCAATACCCTCCTGTACTGACAGCCATAACAGGCCTCTTACAGACTGAGGTTGTGACTCAGAGATCATGAGAAAGTATTACACGTTGCTTTTTCTACGTAGACTGGCACTGTATCTTCCCAGAGACTGAAGGAAGAAAAGGTCTCGTTGTAGTTTCTCCTGAACCCTCTCTTAGGAGAAAAAAACAAAACAAACAAAAAACTCTTTTAAAAAATAGCTGTTAACAATCTCCCCATTTATGACTATAAAGAAGAGATATATTATTTTACTTTTTCAGGTTTATTATAAGCCTGAGTGTTTAGCTTGCATGCATGTGAGTGCACCATGTGTGTGCCTGGTGCCCATGGAGGTCAGAAGAGGGTTCTAGATCTCTGGGCCTGAGTCACGGACCATTGTGACCTGCCCTGTGGGTGCTGGGAATAGAACCTGGGAGCCTTCTCCGTCACAGCTTCACACGGGGCTAGGAGGAGGCTGAAGTGGGCGACAGTGGTGGTGGGTGAGGTGCTGCTCTTATCCACGCAGATTTCTAAGCCTCCCTGAGGTCTCCTCTGCCCATGGAAGGGCTCTTTGGGTAAACAGGATTATTCAGGTTCACAATGAGAGTAAATCGTGGCTTACCTGAAAAATGAGTTTATAATCTTTGAAAAGATCTATGTTCATAAGATCTTTTTTGAGATGCGCTGGGAAAATTAAGACATCATAGCAGTGCTGATCCACAGCAAAGACTTTGTCATCAAGGTGTAGTATAGACTTAACTCTATTATAACCTTTCCTCCTCAGACTGCTATAAACTTCTTCAAGGCTGTAAATGTAAACAGAATCACAAACAGAATGCTTTGAAATATATTTAAACATTAATACTTTTGTCCCTGCAACAATGAAAACTATCACTATACCTATTGCATCTGATAAAATGATTTTAGCAGAGTTAAAAGATAATTAGAAACAGAATATATAACACGCTAATATAATTTTATCAACAATTTAGTAAATTGATGGTCAGATCTAGAGTTAAACTCGACTCGAATAACTTCCCTAAATGTGACCTCAAAACTTAACAATTACAACTATTACCTCAAAGGTAATATTTATTTATTACATTATCTTTTTGGGGGGTTGGTTTCGAGACAGGGTTTCTCTGTGTAGCCTTGGCTGTTCTGGACTCACTTTGTAGACCAGGCTGGCCTCGAACTCACAGCGTTCCACCTGCCTCTGCCTTCCGTTATTACATTATCTTAAAAGAGTGGGATTTTGAAATATGAATGAAGAATTGGATTGAAACGCATACCTGATTTTACCAGTATTTATCCAAGCATAAAGAGGCAAAGTGGAGGCCCTTTGTTCCTGTTTCCTAACCGTCTCTGGCAGGATGTGGTAAATTGAAAGGGCATCGTGTTTGATCCGACATCTTGCCAGGGCTGCAGCCAGTTTTGTCTTAGAGCTAGAGACAGAAAACCCATTCTTGATGACCACGAACTTGAAACAAGACTATCAATTCTCCATTTGAAACATTTTTTAAATCACTTAAAATTTTAACAACTTTGTCATTTCATTTCAAGATTTTGAAGCTTAAAATTAGAAGTTGTAATATTCAAAAATAGAAATCCAATAGTCCCAATCTTTTGTTCCATTTTTGCTGCCTCTGGATAGCTACATGCTCCTCAGATACTTACAGCATGGGTAGTTGAGAGACAGCCATTCACAGGATAGACACAGGACTTAGTGTCAGGTGAAGCAGAGGCTGAATGCAGGTTTTGTCACTTACCAGCTGTGTGACCTTGAGAAGGCCACTTATCCCCTCTCTTGGCCTCAGTTTTCCCATCTGTACAGGTAGCCAACTTACCTCAGTATTAGTGTGTGCTTGGTTCCAAACAAAACATTAGCACAGGGCTAACACACTGTAGGCAGCCATTGTAGTCTGGTTAATAATATCAAGATAGCAACAGTACATGGTTGATAACAATCAAGTGATTTTTATTGATCTCTATCAAGTCCTGATTAGTTCTGAATATCCCATGTCTCAAAGTCCCAAAACAAGAGAAAAGAGAAACATTAATATCCACTGTGAAGACCCAACATGTTAGGAGTGCAAATGAGATTTTTGTATGGCTCTTTCAGAGCTTTCTCAGTAGGAATATAGCTAAAATAAAGGAAAAACAAGAAACAGATGTCACAGAAGAGTCAAGTACAAGTTGAGGTCTGCTTGATGAGTATTAATTTATTAATTAATTAATTTATTTATTTATTTATTTATTTTGAGACAAGATTTCTCTGTTACACAGAGCCTTGGCTGCCCTGGACTTTCTTTGTAGAGAGGCCAGCTTGAACTCACAGAGATCATCTGCCTGCCTCTGCCTCCCTTTAATCTCTGCTGGGATTAACAGAGTGTGCCACCACACCCAACTCTTGATGCGTATTTTAAAAGGGAAGACATCCCTGAGGAACTGCTGTGAGGCCCAGCAGCGCTGTCTGAAAGAACCAGATGCAGAACTCAGTGATAAAAGAGCTACCTGCTGAGTCCCCATCTCAGCACCGAGTACTGGACACTGCTTTCTTCTCCGTGTGCCACTCAGACTCCTTAGTCTACATTTCACATCCACGGACCAACATAGAACTTTTAATCAGCAGGTCTGGGGAGGAGATTAGGAGACACCTGAGGAGGGAGGGGTTAGCAGGCAACAGACTTATTAGAGCTACAGTTGTATCTAATTTTATGTGTAAATATTGTAGAGTTATAGCAGGAGACACTTAGAAAATGATAGCTTATTAGCACACACCAAAGAATCCACATATGGACTGTGAATTACCGCTCTATACTACACATATACAGATGATTGATTACAGAATATTCTGGTGAAAAGATTATTTCCAAATACCAACTTAGTTGCCATAATAAATGTGACTGAGTGAATTAAGTGATAATTTCTGCTATCACAGCTTCCCAACTATCTCCTGTTGATTTATATGTAAATCCCAAATGCTCTATTTTATCTGTTTATCAGGAGCCAGATGCTGGGGTGAGAACTTGCTAGCTCAGAGAGGCAGAGAAAGCACCCAGCTGACCTTCCTACCCAGCAAAAAGGTCCAAAAGGCTCATAGCTCAGCTGACATGCCAGGAGGAAAACGCAAAAACAACAACAAAACAGAACAAAACAAAACAAAAACAAACAAACAAAAACAAAGCCAAAGCCAAAGGCTTGCTCGCTCAAATCCCAAAGGCCAATGAGCTGAAGTGCTGAAAAGCTAAAAGCTAAAAGGCCAAAAGCTAAAGAGCTAAAGCCCTTCTACTTCCACACGCTGTCTGAAACATCCCTCAACCCAAAGTCCCTCTTACTTTTTAATCTCTGTCAGGTGGTTTCTTGCTCCGCCTCTTGACCTAGGGTTAACTTTACTAAATCCTGTGTACAGGAAGCTCTTGGATTAAAGGTGTGTGCTAGAGCTGGCTGAATCATACCTTGCCTGTTTACAGTAAACAGGTCTTGGGTTAAAGGTGTGTGCTAGGGCTCAACCGTGCCAAACAAAAGGCAGGTTTTGCGGTTCACAGTCTGCGGGGTCGCGATGGGATCCAACATCCTGCAGCACTCTCCTTTATCAGCATTCCCATTACACAGTCAGAGACTCATTTCTAAACAGCATCATACAATTCTAAAGCTTAAATCTTAAGGGAATCCTATTGGCCATAGAACAGAATCCTTCAGCTTTATCATGAGATGTTAGAGTAATTTAGCTTCTGCCGCCACAGAAATCTGTCCTTACATACATAACTATTTGCAGGCCTATAATCTGCATGTTCCCCAACTCTTTCCTCACCTCTTTATCTCCTTCCCTTCCTCCTCCTCTCCTCCTCTCTCTTTCCCTCCCACGCCTCCCTCTCCTCTGCCTGGCCTCTGTATCAAATTACTTGAGTTCAAACTTTCGTTCCACCAATTATTAGAAGCATGCCTTTAGACAGGTTTTCTAAGCTATACAAGTAAGCAATTACTTTAGTAATTAGTATCTAATGAACAAGGTTGTTGCAAAGATACTTACGAAATTTTTCTCACAGTCAAGCCAGTCAAGAAAAGATTATAATTAGTATGCTTATTCTTTTACAACTCTCTGGACCTATAAAGACTGAAAGATCATCCAGGCCTGCTGTAACACCTGCCCGTGATGCCAGCGGGAGAGATGCAGACAGAAGATCACTGCACATTGAAGCTTGTTCTGCTTATCAGCTTTCAAGCCAGCCAGCACTACCTAGCAATACCCTGCCCCACCCCCCAAAAAACTGATTTCGATCCTTAAGTAAGTGATAGCTTGGTGCTATACATAAAAACAATCCCAACACAATATGATGATTGCTGAGAGCTACATAAAGAATAGAGCAAGTGTAGTAGAAAGAAATATATCAATATTGGTCCCAAAGGGAGTTAGTTCTAAGACTGCAAAAGGAGTCTTGCCAAAAAAGGAGGCAAGACAGAGAGAGCAAGAGTTTTCCAGAGAGAAGACGCACGCAGAGAGAGCACAGCGCCACAGAAATGTGCAGACATTAAACAGCATTTACTGAGCAGAGGTGGAGAGAGACTGGGTGTGGAATCACAGCGCATCATGCACACTGAAGACAGAATGTTGCAACTTTTTTGTGCAGAAATTAGAGGGATACTTAAAAGAAGACAAATAGTAATGAATTCATTGAGCAAATACGCTTTTCTTACTATATATTGCAGGCATTGTTCTAAGTTCCAGCAACCAGTGAATGGACCAGGAAGAAGTTGCCCCTGACATACAAAGAGTCAGGCAGGAAACAAAGAGACTTTTGAAATTTCCTAAACAGTAATAACAAGGAAAGGTATTTCATTGTGCTGTGTGTGGTGTGACAAAAGGTCCTTGCTGTGGGAGTCAGGGGACATTTCCTAGGAGCTGCATTCTAACTAAGCCATGGGAAGAGTGGGAGGGAGGCAGGAGTAAAGGGGAGCTGTAAAGATATAAAGATGTAGAAACTGTGAAGACGTGCTGCCGACGGACCAAGCAGAGGGAGCCTCAGACCAGGCGCTCGGAGGAAAGGGAGCAAATGAGCTTGGAGCAGCTCAAGCTTATGCGAAACCTCCTTATCAGCCTAGGTTACCTCACTATGTATATATATTTTTTTAGTTCTATACATTTTTTTCCTGCAAGTTTCATAAGTTAAGTTTCCTTTGTATCTGAGTAAAAGTCCACTGTGTCTCTGTACTACAATTTTATTTACCTAGTCATCAGTGGGTAGACACCAAGGCTCGGCCCATTTCCTAGCGATTGTGAACCAAGCAACAATGAACATGGGTGTGTAAGTAGCTCGTTGAGGGTAGGTTAAGTCTTGTGGAAATATGCCCGGGGTGACATCACACAGCAGTTCTATTTAGCTTCTTGAGAAACCTCCACATGGATTTCCACAGTGGCTGAGTCAGTTTAAGTTCCCACTAACAGTAAATAAGTATCCTGTGCCTTCACGTCTTTGCCAGTATTAGTTCTCATTCGTTTCCTTTTTAAAATTTTTATTTATTATGTATACAGCATTTTGAGTGCATGTGTGCTTGCAAGCCAGAAGAGGCTAGATTTCATTATAGATGGTTGTGAGCTACCATATGGTTGCTGGGAATCGAACTCAGGACCTTTGGAAGAACAGACAGTGCTCTTAACCTCTGAGCTGTCTCTCCAGCACATTTGTTTCCTTTTTAAAGGTTTTATTTTTGTTACAAGTATGTTGTCTGCACGTATACATGCATGCCGTATGCACACTGTGCCTATGCAGTTCAGAAGAGGGTACCATGTCCCCTGGAATGAGTTCCAGACAGTTGTGAGGGGCTGTGTAGGTGCTGGGAACTGATCTGGGGTCCTCTGGATTGCCTTAACTGCTGAGCCATCTCTCAGCCCCTCCTTTGTTTTCTTGATGAAATGGTGGTTCTGTAAAATCAGTTAAGAGATCTCACGAATCTCAGAAGAGACTCAGAAGATAAACAGATTTCACTCTACTTGCCCTATGGGACAGATCATGAGAAAGAAAGAATTATAAGCAATAAGCAGGGAAGCCAATGAAGACTCTTTTTCACCATTTATGGTTTTGGACGCTGGTAGTAAACCTGGGAATGAGTGAACAGACCTAGCGTGTGTTTTGGAATTGGAGCCACAGGATTTGATACAGTCGCTATCACAGAGTGTATCAGGGACAGGGGAAATGAGGTAAGACAAATATTTAGGTTGGCCAACTAACTGGGACCCAGAGGGGCCTGCTGAGACTGAAGAACCAGCCAAGGACTTTAAGTGGACTGGACCTAGGCCCCCTACAAAATGTAGCTGATGGCTACCTCAGGATTCATGTGGGTCCTCTAGTGAGGGGAGTGGGGGCTGTCTCTAACATGCACTCTCTCTCTTTTTAAAAATTTATTTATTTATTATTATATATGCATTGTTCTGCCTGCATGTACCCCCGCCGGCCAGAAGAGGGCATCAGATCACAGTATAGATGGTTGTGAGCTGCCACGTGGCTGCTGGGAATTGAACTCAGGACCCCTGGGAGCGCAGACAGTGCTTTTAACCTCTGAGCCATCTCTCCAGCCCACATGGACTCTCTTGTCAGCTTTTCCATCACTTCCCCCTGGTGGGACGGCCGTGCTAGGCCACAGGGGAAGAGGACACGCTCAGTCCTGACACTACTTGATGAGCCGGGGTGGATGGGAAGGGGGCTCCCCTCTTCTGAGGAGCAGGGGAGGGGGGGTGGGGCTGGGAGGTGAGGAGGGATATGATCAGCATATAAAATGAATGAATAAATAGATAAATAAACTCGTGTGTGTGTGTGTGTGTCTGTGTGTGTGTGTCTGTGTGTGTGTGTGTGTGTGTGTGTGTGTGTCTGTGTGTGTGTGTGTGTCTGTGTGTGTGTGTGTGTGTGTGTGTGTGTGTGTGTGTGTATTTAAAAAAAAAGAATTTAGGAAAAAAAACCAAAGCAAACAAACAACTTCAAAGGAAGAGAGAATGGCGCAGAAACAAAGAGAAGTGGTGGAAAAAGTAAAGAAATTAAATAAGCCAGACTCCTCTGTCCTTTCTAATTCATAATTCTGTTTCCTCCAAAGTCCTTGAGCTGTGTGAGAACTCCCTTTAACATTCTCCATTCTTGCTCAAGCTAGCTGACGGCGCCCTCTCGAAAGCTAAGACCCTTAATTAAAAGCCTTTGGTTTTACTGGGGCTGGTAGCACTTGGGGGCTGAGGAAGGCGGATTGCTTGAGCTTAAGACTTTGAAACCAGGGACTGGAGAGATGGCTCAGTGGTTAAGAGTGCCACCTGCTCTTCCAGAGGTTGTGAGTTCAATTCCCAGCAACCATATGGTGGTTCATGACCATCTATGATGAGATCGGGAGCCCTCTCCTGGTGTACAGGCATACATGTACACAGAATGCTGTATATGTTATAAATAAATATTAAAAGAAAAAAAGACTTTGAAACCAACCTCTACAACACAGCACCTGGAAAAATACTGTAAGTGTATCTTTTCAAAGATTTTGGTTTTGAAATTTTTTATTGTTTGTACATGTGTTTGCAAAGGGGGCATTGGTCACATGAGCACGGTGCTGGCAGAGGTCAGAAGATGACATCAGATCCTCTGGACCATCCAAGTGCATTGTGGGAACCGAGCTCAGGTCCTCTGCAAGAGCAGTATGTGCTCTTAACCGCTGAGCCATCCCTCCAGCCCCCACATCTTTATCTTCATACATATGTCATCTGTTCTGTGCAATACAGTTATTAAATACAGGCATTTCTTACATATATTGTGAGTTGGATATGATAATAAATAGAGTATAATGTGACTAATTTTGGATAAGGTTGCATTTTATGAAGGTTTTTCAAAAATAGAGTCTTAAGCCGAGCATGGTGATGTACACCTTTAATCCCAGCACTCAGGAGACGGAGGCAGGTGGATCGCTGTGAGTTCCAGGCCAGCCTGGTCTACAAAGCGAGTCTAGGACAGCCAGGCCTACACAGAGAAACCCTGTCTCAAAAAGCCAAACCAAACCAAACCAAACTGAACCAAACCAACCAAACAAACAAAAAAACAAAAACCCCCAACAACAACAACAAAAACCAAAATCCCTGATTTTGAATCCTGGCCACTCCCCTTTCTGTGCGTCTCTAGGCAGATTCCTTGACCTGTCTCTCAGTTTTCCCATGTGTAAAATTACAGGCCATTTATAGCACCCAACTCATAAAACTGTTGTGTAAAGAACTTCTTAGATCAGCGATTGAGACAAACATTCCCCCAGCATTTAGGAGGATCAGATGCTCAGAGTTACTCCCAGCTCCATGTGAGCAGCAAGATAGCGGGGAAGGTGAATGGCATATTGGCCAAACATGAGGACCTAAGTTCAAACCCACAGCACCCACATGAGCAAGCCAGGCGCAGTGTGCCGTGCCTGTAATTCTAAGGCTCGGTAAGTAGAGGCAGGAAGGCTGCTGGCCCAGCTGCTTTCACTCAATCAGTGAGTTCTGGGTTAAGTGAGGAACCTGGTGTCTAAAAATAAGGGAGTATGTAAAAGGAAGTTTTATTGTCCTGACTCAATTGTCTGGGAGGCTTACTAGAAAGCCTCCTTCTGCTGACCTAGGCCTAGTCCTGGAAGCTTCTAGCCTCCGTACAGTCTAACCTAGGCCTGGAATGTTTTCAGCCTCTGAGACTTCCTGCTTAATGAGCTCACGCTTACCCGTTCTTTCTGAGCTCTGGGCTGGCCGGCTCAACTCAGCTGTTCTGGATCAAACTCTTCTCCCAGCTGACTTACTCAGTCTGCCTTCTCTCGGCCTGGAATTGCTCTGCTTGGCCTCAAACTAACTCAGCAGTCTGCTCTAACCTTCTGGCTCCTTCTCATTTTCTGGCTCATTCCGTCTTCACCTGAGTTCTCTCTCTGCAACCCATCTCTCTATTACTGTCCTGGTAAAAACTGCCTCCTCTCTCTGTCAAACTGCCTCTTAAGTAGCTTCCCCTTCCTCCCTCTCCTCATGAGAGTTGTGCATATCCTATTCTGTCAGATCTTCTCTGATTCGTCACCTTTTCTGCCACTCAATTAGACATCACTTTCAAACATGGATGCTCCCTTCTACAAATTAACTTTACCTTCACTTGGGATTAAAGGCTTGTACCACCACGCCTAGATCTAAGCTTTTCTTTACCTGACACTTGCTCTATACCAGGCTGGCCTTGTTTGCTTCTGTCTCCTGGATTAGAGGCGTGTTTGTATTCCAGGCGATCACACAGACCTAGGAGGTCTTTAGATGTGATCTCTTGCCAGAACAGCCACATTCTGAATTAACATTCCTCTATAGGAGTAATTGAAGAAGGCACCTGAAATTGACCACTAACCTCCACATGTATGCACCTGTACCAACACATGTGCAAACACACACACACACACACACACACACACACACACACACATTCAAAAGAAAAGAAAAGGAAAAAACAGTAAAAATAAAATAATAGCATTAATACACCAGCAGGGCAAAGCCCATGTTTAATGTACCTCTCACTACGATCACACCCACAACACTGCCACATGAGAATTAAGTTTTCAGCATCTGAATTTTTAGGACACCATTAACACAAGTAATATTTAGCATGTGTTCAATTAAACTGTACTATTAATGTGTTATATTTTCTAACCACCCTTTGAGATAAATACTTCTTTATTATCCACATGGCATTCTCCTGTTGACATCTAGGATAAAGAGGAAGCTAAAACACATTAGTTTGTTCTTAACTAAACAGATTTTTCCCCCCAATTTGGCAGAACAGTGAATTCTAGTATACTGTTGGAATTTTCTCATTTGTTACATGTTAAATTTTTTTTTTGAAGCTGTCAATTAAGGAAACAAAAGTAGCTGTTTCAAATTAAGTTTAGCTTATGTATTAGAAATTCGTAATGACTTCCCACATGTTTATACATTGGATCACTCAATTCCACATCTTAAAACAATTTGATTTAAAGTTAGATATTTATACTCTTCAAAAGTGTTTGCAAAGGAACTCAAGACACTTTTATATTTTTCCACAAATGTTTGCAACGTAGGTATCTATAAATTAGACTACATAAAATGTTGAAAATCAAATGCTAATGTTGGTTTCATATAAATGCCCTTTTTACCTGTTAAGAAGGTTCTCTACTTCTTGCACTTCTGATATGGGCTCTTCACTGTCGGGAAGGACACGAGGCTGAAATTTTCTATCTTGGAAATCGTACAGCATCACAATAATGAGACTGCTCAGACGATCTGGCTACCAAGGGGAGACACACACAAAGAAACTAGAGAAACGATACCCAAGGGTGTGAGCTGTAGCTCGCCTAGCCTGAGGGAAGCCGTGGGTTTGAGTCTCTGAGGCTGAGGCTGAACATGGATAACAGCAATATTTTATGTTCCATTGTTTTTCATAGAAATAGAGAAGCGGGCTGGAGAGATGGCTCAGTGGTCAAGAGCACTGGCTGCTCGTCCAAAGGTCCTGAGTTCAATTCCCAGCAGCCACATGGTGGTTCACAACCATCTGTAACGAATCTGATTCCTTCTTCTATTGTGCATGAAGACAGAGCACTCATATACATAAAATAAATAAATAAATCTTTTTTAAAAAAGAGAAAAGAGAGAAGATCTTCAAAAGGAAAAAAAATCTAGTTTGAGATGAAAAGCTTCTCAGAAAAGATGATTTGTGGTATATGAATCAAAATGCTAGGGCCAGGGTCAGCTGCGCGTATGAGAAGTAGAAGGAGGCGTTGATGTATGATTTGAAGGGGCTCTGCATAAGGCAAACTGTTCCTTAGATCTAAGGGGGTTTGCAAATGTTCTCAAAAGTAATAATGAGGCTGACTAATTCTAAAAGTCGTTTACTTACTATTGTGGTACTTGGGAATATATAGCTGTCTACTAATATAGTTTCCAAAATATCTTGATCTGCAAGACAAGGGGAAAGCATATTACTCAAAATACCAAATCTGAAAATAAAAACTCTGAATTAAATATACTTTAGATAATGTTGTAAAATTAGTTTCATATAGGGGATTGCTAGATGGGAGACTCTGCAGGCCTAATGTCCTGTAGCTACTTAGGAAAAAACAAAACAAAACAAAAACCAAAAAAACAAAATTTGTTTCATCTGAAATGTACCTTGACTCCTCAGAAAGACATAAATTACAACATCAAAATGGAATATTTATATTCTTCATGAATCCTGAGCTTTTACAGTTCGGGCTCATTATAGACTCATGGTCAAGGCAGCATATGAATAATCAATCAAAGTAGTCGTAAAGGAATTCTAACTTTTATTTTATGACCTTTGAAAGACAGTAAAGAAGATATAATTAATAGTGTTAAACAGCAGGATTGGAGAGTTGGCTCAGCATTTAAGAGCCCTGGCAGCTCTTCCAAAGGACCCTGATTCAATTCCCTCACCCAAATGGTGGCTCACAACTGGCTGTAATTCCATTCCCAGGGGATTTGGTGCCCTCTTCTGGCCTCTAGTGGCACTGTATGCACATGGTGCACAGTCATTTATGCAAGGAAAACAACTACATACTTAAAAACTGAAAAAATAGCTGGGCATGGTGGCACCCGCCTTTAATCCCAGCACTTGGGAGGCAGAAGCAAGCGGATCTCTGTGAGTTCAAGGCCAGCCTGGTCTACAAAGCGAGCCCAGGAAAGGCAGGGCTCTGTGAAACAGAGAAACCCTGTCTCAAAACAAACAAACAAATTAATAAAATAAATAAAAATGTTGAGAACCTTTCTCTTTTCAATTTTAAGTATTGCTGATATATTGTATTAATTATTATGTATTATTAATATTTTGTTCTGGATTTTTGTTCTAAGCAAGGTTAGTTTCTTTTAACATCCTTGCTGGGGTTAGTTGTCAGTGCTATTGCTAGCCTTGTGAATGGAAAGTGTGAATGGGAAGTGTCTTTTACTTGACTTTTATAAAGTCTATATTTATTATGTGTTTTGCCTGCATGTACACGTGCACGCCAGAAGAGGGCACAAGATCTCATTATAGATGGTTGTGAGCCAAGATGTAGTTGCTAGGAATTGAACTCAGGACCTCTGGAAGAGCAGTCAGTGCTCTTAACCTCTGAGCCATCTCTCCAGGCCCCTATTAGGCATACTTTTAACTGGAGTATCTGGTAAATGTCACTAGTGAAGACACAGAGGAGACATTTAGTCCAAGACACAAATGGCAGGGGTGTCCATGGAAGGGCCTGCCGGAGGACCCCGTCCAGCCAGCGGAGAACGGAGATGTGGCGGCATGGGCAGAAACAGGCAAGCATGTTCTCAACGCTCCCCTCTGCTCATCAGTGTTTTTTGATACATTTAAGCTATAAACATCACATATGTTTTACTTAGGCAAACAGAAAGTAAAGAACTAGCTTTGATTCATTCAATATTCGTGGGGGAAAAAACCCTATTATTTATAATGTAGACACTGAATTTTAACCTATATTTCGGAAATGAGAAAAAAATCAAAGAAGAATCATTTTGAAGTGGAGGCTATACTTCTTACAGGAAATCTTTTGGGAAATGTTACATATATATTTAAGTCACCGGCTTTGGAATATAAAGTGCTGGTCTCATTTATAAGGGAAATGAAGCTCAGGGTTTTAAATCCTTATGCTTGCAAACTAATTCCTAGTAACTTCATAATCTCCTGGCATAAATCTTTTTGTCACAGAAAATGTACCTTTCATAGCCATGGAAGATATGTGTAGACCATAAAACAGTAACCACTGGAGTCACTGTAAAATCACAGGAGCAGAGTGAAGGAAAACAGACTGTGATTTTTGCCAATGCTATGCTTGTTTTCTATGACTCTTGCAAAAACAATCACCTCTGGCTGCCTTTGGTGCTATGCAGGAAGGGTTAACTTTATGTAGCTAAATTTGTGTATCATTCTTACTTTGAAATGTCAACTTACATAATAGCTATACTTTATTCAATGCATTCTTTGTTTTTGGCAGGGGAAGGAAACTTGACACCCATATAGATAAAATAAAAATAAATCTATTTTTAAAAAAAAACCTGCACATCCTTTGACAGCTCGCCTCAAAGTAGCAATGTCTAGTTATGTCCCACTTACAGTTAACCTTACACTCCAAAGGTGACACTTAACTACCATGAAGGGGCTCTGGGAATTTGAGCCTAGCACTTTGGAGGCAAATTAAAAAGGAGAATCCTACTTAAGTTCGGCACTCCAGATTAAAGCTATTGGCTAAGAATTGGATAATCTGGATTGGGATAATTTAATGTACTATTTATTTACTGGTTGGCTTTTTGTTTTTTGTTTTGTTTGGTTGTTGGTTGGTTTTTGGTTTTTGGTTTTTGGTTTTTCAAGACAAGGTTTCTCTGTGTAGCCTGAGCTGTGCTGGATTCACTTTGTAGACCAGGCTGGCCTTGAACTCACAGTGATCCACCTGCCTCTGCCTCCTGAGTGCTGGGATTACAGGCGTGCGCCACCGCCAAGTGCTTACTTTTTAAAGACTGTCCTTCCCTCCTCTGTCTTTTTCTTGCCCCAGTCTCCCTTATGCTTGGGATACCCCGTGAACTTAGGTAAACACACGACCTATCTAACAGAGCTATGTCAGGAGAGGGAGGTGATTAAACTGTGGGTTCTTATTCTCCCCACTAATGGGATATTTTTCCCCTTTGGTTTTGCTGATGTTCATTCTTTCTTCTTTCTGTTGTCGAGGAGGCCTTGTTATGTAGCCCATTCCAGTCTGGGACTCTAAATCGTTTAAGCTCAGCCCCTGGGATTGCAGGCCTGTCCAACCATGCTGCCTCCTGTTCCTTTTAATGACCCCACTAACCCATCTAGGGACAAGAGCAATAAAACTGCTACTTTCCCTAAGACGCCTTCATTTTTAGACTCTTGGAACTGACCAAAGAGGCGCACACCTCCCTACCCCCACCCCCCACCCCTACCCCCCACCTCCCACCTTTTGGCTTCCCTGAAACAGAAGCTCACTTGTGGCCCAGGCTGGCCTTGAACTGAGCATAAGTCACCCATGCCTGGCTTCATTATTTTCTTTTAGCGCTGATCTTCAAGACTGGTTATTACTCACACTTCAGGGCACTGAAAGCCAGCTCATAGGACAATCGCTGGAATGATTCATCCTCGTACTGCGGCCAAAACGACAGAGGTTCGTTCCCGTACTTTATTATGACTCTGTCTGGTGGTCTTTCGATTCGAATACCCTGAAAAATGTTCGCTGCCATAACGTACACGGAGTCTGGATAGCTAGGTTTTTCTGAAACAATAGGTGAAGATTTTCCCTTGCATACTACATCGCCTGACATCTCCAGGGAAGCGAGTTGGGAGGTCTCCTCCATATTTTCTTGGCTAAAATACTCCAGTTCACTTTTCGGGTCCAGCATGTTTGCCCCTGATGTTATAGCTTCAAGTACAATTCAGGTGGTCCAGGAGTTTGCTATCCTTGTAGCATCGTCTCTGTGAAAAGAAAAAGTTATCATCTCGGTAAGTCAGTTTCTGCAGCATCTTTTGGTGGCCCCTTTGGCATGTACTAACCCATCACAACATCCCATACTTTCAACTGCAGGGCAAGCTTGCACTCAAGGATGGGAGGGCCGGCTGGAGAACTGACTCCCATCCGCTCCCACCCCCCAGAAGAGTGAGTTTTGCCATACACCCTTTTCGGGACAGGCCACCACAAGTGTCCTAAAGTCTCCATGGCCTCGCATCCTCAGCATCCAAGGGAGTGAGCGCCCTATCACCTTCTCCGCGAGTCCGCCTTGATCTGCGAGAGGTGGTGGGATGTTTCCCGGGGCTCTGGGGCTGAAGACGAGGCAGCTGGGAACCCTCGGGAGCCCCGGGAGGCGGCGGCCCGCGGAGGCCGTTTGGTTCAAGTGCAGCCACACCACCGGCCGGTTCTGGCAGGAGGGTATGCGCTAGGCGCCCGTGCCAGCTCGCCAGCTACGCTCGGGGGCGGGGGGAGGGTCCCTTAGGGAGACGCTGCTCCTCGGGACCCAAACCACCCTCGTGGTCCCGGAGACACTCCTCAAGCCGAGCCCTCCAGCTCTCTCCCGGTCCCCGAAGGGACGCTCCCCAAGGGCACGCCCTTACTCAGGGTCCCAGAAAGGAGGGTGAGCCTCTGGTGTCCCTAAGGGGACACTTCTTGTAACCGTACCTGAGCTCGTGCGGCCACCTTATGGGTTCGGCAGGAGACAGCGAGGAACTGGGTCCTGGCCTCAGCTCCTCCGGGAGGCGTTGGAGGCCCAGAAGGGCCCAGATCTCCATGGCAACCCAGAGGGGCGGGAGCTACGCTCCAAGCTTCCCCTGCAGGCTGTGGCACAGGTGACAGTCACCTGTTTTCCTGTGCTCTCCAGGGCGGTGACATCCATTCAGTCTCTCTTGGGCGCTCAGGCCAGGCTCCTGAGCATTCTGCCTTGGTCTCTTTCATGAACACTTAAAAGATACTTTGAATAGGTGGTGTGGTTCGGTGGCTTAACTCTCCGCCCTCCCACACCTGAAGCCCGGATTAAGATGCCTGGAGCCATCATCGGGGGCTCTGTAATTTGGGCATGGCACTCAAGATTTTGCTTTTTTTTCGGGGGTGGGGGGCAGGGAGAGGGGAGAGGCTGTAACTCTTGTAACCCCAGCGCAATTAGCCCAAAGGCCACGGCATGAAAGACTCTAGTATAGTTCCTACGCGGCTTCCTTTTCCTTGGAAAAGCCCTTCAGCTTTCTGTCCCTTCTATTAGAAAGATTGACGATCCCTTGCCTGCTGGTAGTGACAGGGTTGACTCCTCCGTTCTGCTGCGCATCTGCCATGCGGCGGGGCGGCAGTTTACCTACACCGGAAATGCCAAACCTTTGAGAAAGGCAAGGTCTTCTGGGAGGTGGCCCCTGCCACTTTTCCATCTTTAATTGTTTGCAATATTTAAGCTTGCCTACACTTGTGTGTGTGTGTGTGTGTGTGTGTGTGTGTGTGTGTGTGTGTGTGTGTGGTGTTGCTTCCCATTGATTGCGGTTTCCCTTTCTTCCCTCCTCCCCTCCCCTTCCTCTCTCTTCCTTTTGTCATCATCTCCAAACTGAGATCCTGACTCTTCTCCCCCCCTCCTCCACCCCCCAGTGCTGGGATCAGAGGCCTGCACCCCCACGAGGATCCTTGATGCCTCGAAAGGACTATCTTCTTTTTCTCCCTGAGAAACGCCCACAAACTCTTTGAAACTTGGTCTTTGTTGGAAAGTAAATTGAGTTGCTGAGACAGATCCAAAATAACGGTGACTTAAACACAAGGGAAGTTCTCCCTCAAGATCCTGTTGGCACTGGCTGGTGGCGCCGCCTTTAATCCCAGCACTTGGGAGGCAGAGGCAGGCGGATCGCTATGAGGCCAGCCTGGTCTACAATAGGGGGTTCCAGGCTAGGCCAGGCTACATAGAGAGACCCTGTGTTAATCTTCCTCATCCTCATCTTGTTGGTTTAATGACTTTGATTCACAAAGTTATCAGGGACTTAAGCTGCTTCTAGGGTTTGGCAAGTTAGTGCAAGACGGCTCATCTGGCGCCCATTTGAGTACTAAAGGGTGAAAAGGGTGCTCGCAACACCTTTGCGTGATTTCCACTCCAGAATTACTCCCAGAGTATGCTTCATAACAAAGGTTGGGAAATGCATCCAACTGACACTCAGGAGAACTATTACTGTAAGAGAAGGAGAGAATTGGTCATGACAGAAACGCATTCTCCTGTTACACACACACCTACCACCCTTGACTTGGACAAGGATACAGGAAATCTTACTTTGGGCTTGTCATCATTGTATTCAGCCCTGAAAACAAAAAGCAAATACACAGACACGACTTGGGACCTACCTGCCTTCAAGGAGTGATGGGAGTGAGGAGAACACATATTTTCACACCCTCCAACTTTTATTACAGACAGTTGTGTGCATACATATGCTGACCTTCCTTCTTTCATGATACAAAGCACACACTCTAATATAGTTTTACTACATCTTTATTTTCTTTTTAAAATTTTATATATACATTTATATTATTACACATATATACAATAAACTACATACAGCAAGAAGAACCACTAAACAATCAGAATTATATCAACGTTACATTCATAGTGTTTTGGCTATTTGTATTTGGCAACCTTGAAGAAAACATCTTTCCTATCTTAATGAGTCTAAAATTCTAAATGTAAATCAATATCTATCATATTTCATCTCTATCAACTTGAAACATCTGTCTAGACCTAAAAACATCTTAACTCCTAAACAACTAAGCTTAATTGTAGAACTAAACTATCTGGTCTTCAACCCATCAGAGACTTGAGAAGGAATAAACTTGATTACCTGAAATACAGGGAGGGGAGGTTAGCACCTTCCAAAGTGAAGGCCTGAACAGTTACCTCAAACTCTCTATAATGTTGGAGCATCATCTTCAGCCTTCTGGCCCAATATATCTGACAGACATATTTGTGAGGCAGGAACTATTGAGGACTTGCTTACCCTGTCTTGGCAGAGTTTGGCCATCATCTCTGCCTGCATAAATCTTTATTTTCATGTTATTACATAACTTGTCCCCCCTCCCCCCCCCCCCCCGAGATGCTAGCAAAATGCTACAGTCACAGATTACAAATATGGAAGATATGTTGGGGGTCATGGAATATTTTATTGTATATCACACAGTGCATAGTATAATCAGTAGGGAATGTGAGACAATATCAATTCCATGATAATTTGAGGAACTTCTTTTTTTATTCAGTGTGTGACACTTAGCTATATGGAAAGTGAGACTGAAGAAGAAAAGCCACACTCCCAAAGTAGAACTTTGGCAAGCAGCTGTGTTAGTAAAGTCATGGTTACTAGTTACTTTAATCATGTGTGCAAACGCTTATAATCCTGTGTCCTTAGCTCTTCTGGTTTATGGCCTCATTGTGGACTTGCTGTATTGGAAGTGAAGGCTACAGAAAAACATATTAAATTTCAGTGTACAGTGCAAATGAGTAACCATAGTGATAAATCTATGGATTCAATTGTAAAGGTTGGGTATTAAAAATAGGTAGGCTTTGTCTCGGTCACACTCTGTAACATGAGCAAAACATTAAGGTGGAGATGGTATAGAATTCAAAGTTACATACCTGGAGCTCTCTGCCTGCCAAAGGAACTTAAAGAATGGTTTTCCCCAGGAGGAAGAATATTTGGAATATTTATAAATTAACATTTCTTACATTTGGCTTAGAGTACTAGTATAATTTAGCCATGTAATATTTATGTGCTTGCTTAAATTTAACCTGGGCACAGAAAACTATGTTGAGGGGCTGGAGAGATGACTCAGTGGTTAAGAGCACTGGCTGCTTTTCCAAAGGACCCAGGTTCAATTCCCAGCACCCACATGGCAGCTCACAACTGTCTGTAACTCCAGTTCCAAGGGATCCAACACCCTCACACAGATATCCTTATAGGCAAAACACAGATGCACATAAAATAAACCTTTAAAAAATGTATGAGATGCAAAGGGTTTAGATGAATCATCTTAAACATTGGGTCTCAATTTGCTACTGATTCTTTTTTTTTTTTTTTTTTTTTTTTTTTTTTTTTTTTTTGGTTTTTCGAGACAGGGTTTCTCTGTGAAGCCTTGACTGTCCTGGACTCACTTTGTAGACCAGGTTGGCCTTGAACTCACATCGATCCACCTGCCTCTGCCTCCCAAGTGCTGGGATTAAAGGCGTGCGCCACCACGCCCGGCTTGCTACTGATTCTTGAAGATAATATTATTGTTTCTTTTTCCCAATATAATATTTTTGATGATTAGTTGGAATTTCACATAATGCGCCCCAATCACATTCATCCCCCAGTCCTCTCAGGTCCTCTCCTCCGCCTTTGTGATCCCTTCCCCCAAAAAAGAGGAAGAGGAAGAAAAATGAGAAGGAGGAAGAGGAGGAGGAGGACGACGATGACGACAACAACAACAAAAATGGCAAGTCAAATTTGTGTTGTACATATATTCACTGGAACATGGTCAAACCCCCAGTGGCCAGCCCCTTGTAAAAAAAAAAAACTGATTCTTTCCCCCACGGGTACCCTGCCAGAGCTATCACTTGTGGAGAGCTACACTTCATCATCCTTGTTTTTTACATATACATTTATATTTTTTACACACATATATAATAAACTACATACAGCAAGAAGAACCACGAAACAATCAGGAATTATATAAATGTTACACTCATGGTGTTTGGGCTAATTGTATTTGTCAGCCTTGAATAAAACATCTTTCCTATCTTGGTGAGTCTAAAATTCCAAATGTAAACCAATATCTATCATATCTCGTCATTATCAACTTAAAACATCTATCTAGACCTAAAAACATCTTAACCCCTAAGCAACTAAGCTTAACTGTAAAACTAAGCTACCTGGTCTTCAACCCCATCAGAGACTTGAGAAGGAATAAACTTGATTACCTGAGTATGCTGGGAGTGCAGGTTAGCAGCTTTCCAAATGAGAAGATGACAGAGACAGTTTTCTACCTGAATAGTCACCCAAAACTCTCTATAACTGAAGCATCATCTTCAGCCTTCTGGCCCAATAGATCTCACAGACATATTTGTGAGGCAGGAACTATTGAGGACTTGCTTACCTTGTCTTGGCAGAGTTCGGCCATTGACTCTGCCTGCAACCAAGCTTGTCCTTTTTTAAGGCAGAATTCTGTCTGTGGTAGAAACAAGGACATTTTCCCCAGTGGCTTGTTTGCCACATTTGAAGCCATCTCCATAAGGAGGTTCTTTGATGCTCATCATCCTCTCTGAGGTAGGCTGGGTGTTGCCAGGAGTTAACCTGTCTCATTGAAAATGAATCCTTAAAATAATAAAAACATCTTTAAATGTTATATTCTGTACATCTCTGAGGTTTTTTAAAAGACCTTATCTTTCTATAGAATCATATCTATCTGTTACATCTAGGATGTATATTCTTGTGATAAAAATAGACTAGTAATTGACATGGCCATGATTTGATCAATTAACAACTAAGTTGTATAACTTACTTATCCTAAACAGCCTGCAGTAGCACCACTTCACCTTTATTATCACAGTTTTGAAGAGTTCTTTTCAAGCCTGGCATGGTGGTGCAAGCCTTTAATCCCAGCTCTCAAGAGACAGGCAGCTTGCTGTGAGTTCAAGGCCAGCATGGTCTAAAAAAGTGAGTCCAGGACGGCCAGGGCTACACAGAGAAACCCTGTCTTGAAAAACAAAAACAAACAAACAAACAAACAAAAAAGAGTTTTTTCCTATGGCTTACTATCTAGGCAGTTACTTTTTTGAGAGTGTGGAGGGTGGATGTAGGGGTGACCACCGAAGCCTTCTATGTCTCTCTCATCTGTGAGTCTGTGGTCATTGATAACACTTCAAAGCGTTATTGTTTTGTTTTGAGACAGGGTTTGATGTAGCCTGGGCTGGCCTTGAACCTGTTGTGTTGCTAAGGATGACCTTGAACTTCTAATCCTCCTGCCTCCATCCTCCCAAATGCTGGGATTACAGATGTGTCACCATATCCAGTTGATGTGGGGTTGGGTATTGAACCCAAGGTCTCATGCATGCTAGACAAACATTCTGCCAACTGAGCTATATCTCCTAGGTACATTTTGGTTAAAAACAAAAACAAAGAAACAAACAAAATATTCTGCCATCTACATTTTATTCAATCTATGGAAAAGGTAAGACATGATATTTAATGGTGATCCTTGCCCTAATACCCAGCATGTATAGTCTAATGGATATAGAATTCCTTCGTGAAATGTTGTATCTTATCATACATTGTCCTAGCATTTAAATACTTTTATAACTATAGAAAGGAGACATGGAAAACCAAATTGTTTTTTCATTTGAATTTTAAGTTTAAAGATCATGTGGCTAAATAAAGAAGATGGGACACAGAAAAAGGAAAACAAAAACAAAAGCAAAAGGAAGATGTGATACCTCCCCCCCACACATATACCACATACCCAGAATGGAGTGTGATTAACCGTATGGAACCCTTTTGTTTGCACCAAAATGGATAGAACCATATAATATTATGTTAAGTGAAATGAGCCAAGCACAGAAAAAAAATATCCTGAATATTCTCTCTTACATTTGCAATCTAAAAAAACAAAATTTATTTCTACTAAAGAGTAAAGTAGTGGTTACTAGAGGCTGGGAAGGTTTGGTGAAGAAGGCCACAGGCACCAAAGGACAGTCAGCCAGGCAGGAGGCCTTTGCAATTCTGCAGCACAGTAGGGTGACTATGCTGTGTAACAAGCTATTATGTATTTGAAAAGAACTAGAAGAGAAACCTGGTGTGGTGGCACACTCCTACAAAGCACTGAGGGAGCAGCCGTAGGCGGATGTCTGTGAGTTCAAGGCCAGCCTGGTCTACAAAGCAAATCCAAGACAGCCAAGGCTTCACAGAGAAACTCTGTCTCAAAAAAACCAAAACAAGGCCGGGTAGTGGTGGCACACACCTTTAATCCCAGCACTTGGGAGGCAGAGGCAGGTGGATCTCTGTGAGTTCAAGGCTGGTTTGATCTACAAAGTGAGTCCAGGACAGCCAAGGCTACACAGAGAAACCCTGTCTCAAAAAACAAAAACAAAACAAAACAAAAAAAAGAAAGAAAGAAAAGAAAAGCAACAACAACAAAAAAGAAAAGATAGAAGGAAAGAATAGAGGCTAAGATTACAAACATCAATGATTTAAAAAAATAGAAATCCTTATTACCAGGTTAGAGAGATGACTCAGAGGTTAAGAGCATTGACTGTTCTTCCAGAGGTCTTGAGTTCAATTCCCAGCAATCATAGGGTGGCTCACAACCATCTATAAGACCTAGTGCCCTCTTCTGGCCTGCAGGTGTACATGCAGGCAAAACATTGTATACATAATAAATAAATCCTTTTTTAAAAAAAATCCTAATCACCCGGATTTGGTCATTACACATTATATGCATACATTGAAATATCAGGGGAGGCCTTAGGAAGGGAAGGGTTCCAGAGAGAGTGGAGGGGAGCAGGAGAGGCGCACAACAGCTGCGCATGATCAGAATACATTATGTACACAAGAAAAAGAAATAGCACATCGTGTTCCATAAATATGCATCTTTTGTTCTAGCATGTTAGTGAAAACAAAAAGTGAAAGATCATGATGCATGATATGAATGGCAGGGAGGAATATTTCGCTTTTTTACTTAACTAAATAAAAATCTCTATTTCTCTAGCTCATGAAAAACTGGTTAACCCAAACTAAACAATAAAAACCCTCAATAAGATTTGTTTCTAGGGCCAAATGCATGTTTTATTATAAACTGGATTCAGGGAGCCATCTGCTGGCAAATAGTTGTCTTTGATTCTCTCTCTCTCTCTCTCTCTCTCTCTCTCTCTCTCTCTCTCTCACTCACTCTCTCTTTCTCTCTTCTTTCTTTCTAATGGACTTACTATTTGGGTTTCTAGAAAACTGTCCAGTTGCCCAGACACCAGATATATAATTTCTCAGCATTTACGTGCACTAAGATAGTACAATATTTGTCCCACATCCCTTTACCACCTTGTTTTAAACACTTGTAAGTGACTCTGGAAAGGTTTTGTTTGTTTGTTTGTTTGTTTGTTTGTTTGTTTAACTCCAAGCAGCACAGTCACTGCTTTTTGTTTGTGTTTTTAAGACGAGGTCTCACTTATGTGGTCCTGGCGGCAAACAGCGTAATGATTAGGCTTGCTCCGCTCCTTAGGTCCGTGCCGGCTGCTTCAGCAGAAAACGCTGCCCTCCCCATTCTGTTCCGAATCTTACTTCTTGTCTGTGCTTTTTCTGTTGCTGCTGTTGCTGCTGCTGCTGCTGAGGTGTGGTCTTTTGTTTGTTTTATTTTGTTCTGAGGACAGGGTCTGGCCTCGAACTCCAGGCCCTCTTCTTTCGGCCTCGCCCTCGTTGGAATTGCAGGTGTTCTTAGCTGAGCTCTTTCTTGTGTGTGTATGAACTTCCTTTTTCCCCGCTATAGAGTTGCATTTAAGCAATGTGTATCTACTAATTTCAGTGACTGGAAACCACAGGGAAATTCACTGTCGTCTCTGCAATCCCTTAGCTGAGGCCTGTGTGGGAACACTAAAAGGGATCTGCATGCATGGTTTACAATTTACACATTCCTGCTTTGGTGCTAGAGGTCACACATACCTGGGGCTCTGCCCATGCTAACTGCACGCTCACACCCAGAGCCCCAACCTTTACCAAAACTAAGATGCAAGAGGGTATGCGCTGAAAGGTCACCCAGCCCTATCCTTCAGGTACCTGGAAATCCCTGTGTGCAGAAGAAAACAAAACAAAACAGGTTGAGATCTTGACTTACTATGACAAAAGACATTAATGAAAACAGAGGGTACGGTAAAACAGATGGCAGGTCTCAACACCTCAGCTTCATTATAGCTTGTAATTCCGAATTAAAAATCAGCATACCTTTTAAGTGATCTATAAAATTCCTAATTATGTTAATAGTAAAAATTAAACATTTGGAGCTGGAGAGATGGCTCGGAGGTTAAGAGTACTGTCTATTCTTCCAAAGGTCCTGAGTTCAATTCCCAGCAACTACATGGTGACTCACAACCATCTACAATGAAATCTGGTGCCCTCTTCTGGCGGCCAGGTACAAATGCAGGCAGAACATGTATATGTAATAAACAAACACACATTTGAAGGGGCAATGGCCTCCTCCATTCAAAGGCCTGCAGGACAAAATGTGTGCAGTTGAACAAAGCAGGTTTGCACACAACATCCTGCTGGAGAACATGCGTTGTCAGCAGAAGTCTCCTACTGACTTCTCAGTAGGAGAATATGGGACAGACCTGTTAATGGATTCAGGTCTGCAGGAGCTTGCAGGACGGTCCAAAGATGCACGGGTTTGCTCTGGGTTAAATGTTCTCAGAAAGCAAAGGCAGGGCCAGGCGTGGTGGCACACGCCTTTGATCCCAGCACTCAGGTGGATCTCTGTGAGTTCGGGGCCAGCCTGCTCCTCAAAGTGAGTCCAGGACAGCCAGGGCTACCCAGAGAAATCATGTCTCGAAAAACAAAAAACAAACAAACAACAAAAAAAAAGCAAAGGCAATCTATGACCGTGTCCCATTATTAATTATACCTAGGTAGACTAGGGAGAGGCTGAAAACTTGAAAACTTGAAGGGACTCTGGGCTCAGGGCAGAGTCAGCTGGTGTTGTGAGCGTGCACAGCGAAGATGTCTGCCCTTTGTAGACTGGTCTTTTTGTTTCTTTGTTTGTTCTTTCACTTTGTGACCTCACAGTGACCTTGACTGGTTTCAGTGCTCGGTGAGATTATGTCTAATAGCAGATGCATGGCTGTGAGCACCCTTGGGGTTAGCTGTATGTACATTTATTAGGCCAGGCTCTGCGTACCAAGGGCTGCTGGTTTCTTCTTTAGAAAGCAACGTTGGCTCTTAGCAGAATCTATTAGGTAAACCTTGGTTACATTCAGATTGTAACTGAGTGTTTGATGACATTTCATTCTTTTATTCCCTCTAGGCAATGACCTTACAGAGGACAGAGAACATAGCTCACTCAGCTTTGTATGCCCCTTACCGTGACATAGGTGCCCTGCATTACTGGAGGAAACCCGTGTCCTCTGCAGCCTGCTGATGGCTTCTGCTTGTCATTTCCCTGTGCTCTAACGGCTCTCTTAGCCAGCGATTGCAGCTGAGTACAGAGGTTTACGTAGCAGGGACTTCCATAGATGACCACAGATGGCGCTGCAGCATAAAAGCCACTCTAAA
Organism: Acomys minous; assembly: GCF_964271855.1. Classification (NCBI taxonomy): domain Eukaryota; kingdom Metazoa; phylum Chordata; class Mammalia; order Rodentia; family Muridae; genus Acomys; species Acomys minous. The sequence continues at coordinate 5,929,793 of NC_140491.1, forward strand.
GAGAAGCTTTACTGTGTTCTCTCAAACATTTAAAAAGCTCCTTGGGCCGGCAAGAGGGCTCAGTTGGAAAAGGTTCCTGCCACCAAGCCCGAGCATCTGAGCTTGATCCCTGCTATCCACTTGGAGGAGGGAGAAAATGGACTCAGACGAGTAGTCATCTGACTGCCACACTCATGCTGTGGCGTGGACACACACACACACATACACACACACACACACACGGAGAGAGGGACAGAGACAGAGAGAGACAGAGAGAGAGAGAGAGAGAGAGACAAACACAGACAGAGATAGGCAGACACAAGTAAATAAATAAATGTAATAAAACGTTAAAGGCTTCATGTACAATGCATACCATCTCTTCTGCAAGCCTGTTTTAAAACTTTACGTCACACTGTGTGTACACAGACGCCAGAGGGCAGCATTTTTATGTGGGTTCCAGAGAACAATCTCAGGTCACCGGGCCTAGGAAACAAACACCTTTACCCACAGAGCCATCTTGCCAGACCCTTAACGTCTTCATAATTTACATTTTTCCTGGACACAGACTCTCTTACGCCTGGAGCTAGGCCCACCTCATAAGCCCCTCTGTTTTCTCCACTCTGCCCAGGCAGCGCCACACAGTACACTCCGAAGGACTTGCCGCGTGGCCTCCAGGAGGGTGAAGTTACTTTTCTGCTTCAAATCTTCCTCTCAGAAGCGATTATTTTTCTGGTTTGATTTCTCTCAAATAGTTGGGGATATATGTTAATGGATTTGTGCTTTCCTTAATAATAGTTTGGAGTTTTGGGGTCAGTGATCCCAGAGGAGAAATGGTTCTGGAAAAATACGAGAAAAAAAATCATAAGGGAGCCGGGCGATGGTGGCGCACGCCTTTAATCCCAGCACTCAGGAGGCAGAGGCAGGAGGATCGCTGTGAGTTTGAGGCCAGCCTGGTCTACAAAAGTGAGTCCAGGACAGCCAGGACTGTTACACAGAAACCCTGTCTGAAAAAAAACCTAAAAAAAAAGTCATAAGGGATATAAAAACTGTCAGAATTAAAATTAAATCAAGGGCTGGTGAGATGGCTCAGCGTGTATAAAGGCACCTGACGCCAACCGAGCTTCATGGACCCCAAGTTCAGGCCCTGAGATCCACCGCGTGGGAGGAGGGAACCATTCCAGCAAGTTGTTCTCTGGTCTCCACGTGTTCCGTGTCACACACGTGCATGTGCAAGCATGCACACAGGCAGATAAATGGAAATTTAAAAAATATATATAAATTGCTTATTACACACATGTTAACCTTAGAAAAAGGAAAAGGGAAAATTGTAACGGTTAGAAAACATCTAAAAAAAAAAAAAGAAGAAGAAAAATATATCTGTTGGTGTTCCTAATACAATTTTATCAAGTGGAAATTAATTTCATAACCATATTAAGATTCATTAAACCTTTATCATTTGCGAGAGAATAGGGTAAGCGTTCTGCTGGATCACCTGCTGAGGCCCCACTGTGAACAGACATCTAAACTCTAATAATTCAAACCATTACAAAAACGAGAATGAGAAAGCTCAGCAGTGTGTAGCATGCATTATGGGAAGGAAACTAGAGGCAGAGATTTCACTAATCCGCTAAGCCGGTGAACAGCTCTCCCTCATGCTGAACCTCCCTAGCTCTGTATGTCCTGTGATCTGTCACATTAGCACCGGGAGGAAAACCAGGGCATTTGTGGTTAGGAAATAAGCGTCTTTCTTGATGGACTCTCATAAGCACATTTTTATTTTATTTATTTTTTATTATCAAGATATCCAAAAGGACTGTGTGGATGTTTAAAACAGATTTATTGGTATTTTTTTTGGGGGGGGGGTAGATATCATGGGACTAGCTACTGTTTAGCTTCACCATTAATAACAAAACTGTGGGTTCTAGGTGTGGCACTCAGAGGCCAGCCTATTGCTTGCCATCACTGTTAGCTGTGTGACTTTGGGAACACCATTTATTCTCTGCTTTAGTTTCCTTGTCCAGTTCAAGGTGAACTTAGAGGCTTTGCTTATTGCAATAGAAAAGGACATTCAGCAGCCAAAACCCTGTCTCAAAAATAACCAAAAACAAAACAAAAAAACAAAACAAAAAACATTCATTTTCTATTTTGCTAAATTGTCTGAGCTGCTTCTTCTTCTTCTTCTTCTTCTTCTTCTTCTTCTTCTTCTTCTTCTTCTTCTTCTTCTTCTTCTACATGTATTTATTTATTATGTATACAGTGCTCTGCCTGCATGTACACCTGCAGGCCAGAAGAGGGCATCAGACCACATTATAGATGGTTGTGAGCCACCATGTATGTGGTTGCTGGGAATTGAACTCAGGACCTCTGGAAGAGCAGCCAGTGCTCTTAACCTCTGAGCCATCTCTCCAGCCCATGTCCTGGGTTTTAAATACGATAATAAAGCTGCCTTAGCATTGTACAATAGTCTTCTGTTAACATTAAATATGATGTTTAAGGGAAAGATTAATTGTTCAGTCTTTCTTTCCAGCTAAAATTCACAAAACAAGCATCAAGTTTTGACAATAATGAGTGTCAATTCTGTCAAATAATGACTTTGTTTGTTTGTTTGTTTGTTTTTTGAGACAGGGTTTCTCTGTGTAGCCTTGGCTGTCCTGGACTCACTTTGTAGACCAGGCTGGCCTTGAACTCACAGAGATTTCCCTGCCTCTGCCTCCCAAGTGCTGGGACTAAAGGCATGTGGCACCACCGCCCAGCTATAAGATATGTTCTTAAATATTGTTTGGCAATGATGCCAATTCTTGAGATTAGAGTGGAAGAAACTCAAGTTTGGAGAACAGGGAAGATTTGGGGCTGGAAGGCAACGATTTGAAGAACCAGTCACAGTAGCTGTGGAAGGTTCTTCAAGATGAATTCAGAGGCTTTGCCTAGTGCAATAGAAATTGGAAATCCTATGAACTGACCAAAACAGTAAGAGAGAAACTAAGAAACATGAAATTTCATATGAAAGTCAAATTATATACAGTTGATTTATTAAAAACTGCAGTCCAACTTAGGGCCAGGGCCCTTAGATGATAGGCATCCTTTCAAAGTTAAGGAAAATAGGTACCAAGACGCTCTAAATTTTTTCCATAGGTTACTCAGCATTCTTACTTTAAAAGTTAGTAGCAGAGCAAGGAACTGAGGGAGATAAACGTAGACTAGAGGTTGTCGCCAGCTAGTGGCAGGCGGAATGGGGCATGATTGCTAATAAACAGGGATGGAGCGGTGCAAATCAACTCAGCTCCTGTATCCATGGAGACCGCTGTCTACGAGGCAGACAGACGGGAGTAACCATCATTCCGGTCCAGTTTGCTACCTGTGACGGGTGAAAAGGACGGAGCTAGGCCTGTGACATTTTCAAAGGGAACTTTTAGGGCCGAGCAAGTGAGTTGGAGGAAGGGATCTGGGGAGGGGCAGGAAATCAACCATGGTGCCCCTGTTAAACAGCGTTTTGAGGGGTTAGGGGGCCTGAAATGAAACAGCCCATGGCGTGCTTAGAATGCGGGGCGGGGCGGGGTGGGGTGGGGAGGGGCGGGGCGAATGAGGAGAGGAGGGGCGGGGTGGGGAGGGGCAGGGCGGGGGAGGTGATCAGGGGGAACAGTGTCAGAAGCAGGAAGAAGCGAGATGGGGAGCACACATTTGACCTTAGGCGCTGTCAAGAGGACTCTGGGAGGCAAGTGACATGATCTGGTTTGACTTTCTGCAGAGCAGAGACTAGATTAGAGTGAAGTGAGTCTAGGGGCAGGAAACCAGTTAGCAGGCAGAGAGGGCGATGTTGGGGACACTGGGTGCCTTCATCAGGGCGGTGGCACTGGAGTAGGTAGACCAGGGAACAGATGTGTCAAGGACTGAATCCGCAGGACCCAGAAAGAACAGCTGGAGTGTGACATCAGAGAGGAGCCAAGGGTTCTTACACGTTTCTGCCAGGAGCTACATTCATTATCTTAGGAGATTTCAGCTGTAAACATATTAGGCTTATGATGCTTCTGGAAATGTCTAATTGGATATGGCAAGGAGCCGATGAGTAGGTTAACATGGCGCCGTAGACAAATGAGTCACTGTTGAAATGTTCCCCAAAGCCCATGTGGTGAGAGTGTGGTCACTGTCAGGCGTGATGGAGCACGGCTTTGATCCCAGCATTCGGGAGGCAGAGCCAGGCAGATCTCTGTGAGTTCAAAACCAGCCTGGTCTACAAAGTGGGTCGAGGGCAGCCAGGGTTAAGTAGAGAGACCCTGTCTCAAAAACAAACAAACAGAGCATAGTGATGAGCCTGCAGTGGTATTGAGAGGTGACAGAACTTTTTAGAAGTTGGACTTAAGCCAAGTGCACTGGTGCACACCTATAATCCCAGCACTCTGGAAGGCAGAGGCAGGGGGATCTCTGTGAGTTTGAGGCCAGCCTGGTCTACAAAGTGAACCCTGGACAGCTAAGACTACACAGAGAAACCCTGTTTGGAAAAACAAAATAAAAGTTGGACTTAGTTGAAGGGAGCTAGGTTGCATACTCGGGGCACCCCCTAAAAGATATTGAGACCTGAGATCTTGGCCCATTTGCTTTGCTTTTGTTTCCTTTGCTTTCCAGCTGCCTTGAGGCACACCAGCCTCCATCTCTGTGCGTTTTCATTATGAGACACTGGACCATCTCAGGCCAAGAGGCCGTGACCCTATGAATCCCAGAGCCTAAATGAAACGTTCCTCCTCTGAAGTTGGTTTAGATGGTGGCACAGGGACAGGAGGCTGATCGCGGAGTGAAGGGACATTGGAGCCATAGTTGTGGGAGCACAGAATGAGAAGAGAAGGCATCGAAGGGCAGGACCATGAGGAAGAGCGTTAGGCTAGAAACAGATGTAAGGCCGGGCGTGGTGGCTCACACCTTTAATCCCATCACTCGGGAGGCAGAGGCAGGCAGATCGCTGTGAGTTCGAGGCCAGCCTGGTCTACAAAGCGAGTCCAGGACAGCCATGGCTACACAGAGAAACCCTGTATTGAAAAAAACGAAACAAAAAGAAAGAAAGATATGTAAGAAAAGAGCCTGAGGTGCAGCAAGAGGAAAGAGGAGGAGCATGGGGCCATTGTGCCGCGGGAGCCGGGAGAGGAAGATGTGATGAAACAGGTTCAAGGCCGAAGGGAGGTGGGGGTTCAGTAGGGCAGAGATGAAATCTCTTTTGAAATTCTTAGTAATAAGGGAATTTCTGGTAACTTGAAGACTTCAGTGGAAACCTAAATTTCAGCTACGCTGTTTTGAGGGACCAGTTAAAACTGGAGCCCATGGGTTGGTGGAGAAAACAATGTTGTATTTTCCTGAGCTCTGCAAACCGGGAACCAGCAGAGAAATGGTCAAGTGATTTGGTTCAGACCTTTTGTTGTTGTTGTTGTTTTTTGGCAAGGTCTTGCTATGTAACCCAAGTTGATTTGTGACTTGAAAGACTCTCTGCTTCAGCATGCAGAGCCATTTTTTTTTTTTTAATTTCATTTTATTTATTGGTGGTGGTGGTGCTGGTATTTGGTTTGGATCTTTTTTCTTTCTTTTTTTTTTATTATTTACTTCTTTTTTTTTACATATACATTTACATTATTACACATATATAAAATAAACTACATACAGCAAGAAGGACCACAGGACAATCAAGAATCATATTCCTGTTACTTTCATAGTGTTTTGGCTGTTTGTATTTGGCGACCTTGAAGAAAACATTTTCCTGTCTCGGCGACTCTAAAATTCTGAATCAGTATCTATTGTACCGCATCTCTATCGACTTAAAACGACCTATCTACATAGATGGTTTGGGTCTTTTGCCTGGCAGTCACCTGGGAGGGAGGAAGGGGTATGAGAGAATGCCGCAGTACTGTCCCACAGAGCTAAAATGAGAAATAGGCGGAACTCAAGGATACAGTGAAGGGAAGACGAGGGAGCCGCCCTCCCTTCACCCAGTTTCCTGGCATCATACACTTTTAGTCTTACTTTTCATCTCTCTCTTCTCCCCCCCCTCCCCCACGAGACCATTACCTGGTTTCCTTGTTTTCAGTTTGACCTCCCACCTTGGCACCAGTCCTTTCAGAAGCTGAAAGGCCCCTCCCAAGGCCCCTCCACCTCATACCATGTCCCAGCTTGCTCTGGTGACCAAGTGCCATTCTATTATTTTTATTTTAGGTATCATCCTTTGAGGATCGAGATGGCCAGTGTCATCAGAAGGACTTAGAGTCCTCATTAGCCATGCAGGATAAATGAAACGAAGTAGGGGCAGGCATGTTTTTAACTTGTTTGTTTATTTTTCTAGATAGGGTCTCTCTGTGTAGCCTTGGCTGTCCTAGACTCCCTTTGTAGACCAGGCTGGCCTCGAACTCACAGCGATCCACCTGCCTCTGCCTCCTGAGTGCTGGGATTAAAGGCATGCACCACCACACCCGTGGCTTTGTTTTTAACATTTTAATGTGAATGATCTCTTAGTAATCTTCTGCTCTGTATTAGAAACTGATCGGCAATAAATGGTCACTCCAAAACATCAATAGCAAATGTAATTGCTGTGGATATTAGTTGATAAATGTCATAAAAGCATAAAAGTGCTAAGTGCACGGGAGCTTCATAGAGTCAGTGGGAAAAGTCGAAATGGCCGTCAAATAAGCTTGCTTTCTCAGAGTCTTTTAACCAACTGCTGGGAGAAAATCGTTCCTCTATTATACGAGTTTGTTTATGAGATTCAGTTGCACACTGACCTAGTGATGGGTATTAATGATGGCAGAATCTCAAGGAGGCACAAACTCGCTATTAAAGGACCAGTCTCCAAGGCATGGGGACTCTTACTTTTAATTTCAAATAACAATGAGTTTTTTTGGCAGATGCCTACTTCCACCTCCCCTAATATTCTCATGAGCATTCTGTCAGAAACCCGTGTAGCGCCAGCCCATCCTCCACGGGTCACTTTCCCATCGGATTTAATGACTTGACTGTACTATCAGTGTTTTAGTGCCTGCAAGTAGGCATTTTCTTTCTGAAATAAAACTGTCATCTCAGTGAGATGACTGAATTGATAGCATTCTCGCATGTGAAGTTTATCACAGTTAACGCCAGACTCTACAAATAGAATTCGTTTTCCGCTTGCTACTCTGGGATTAGCTGGGTGCCGCAGACTTGACAGATCGAGGCTCCTCAGGGCGGTGCTGATAAATCTTGCAAGTATAGCTCTGCCCTTTCTCACAAAGGAAATGAAGGTGAATGGCGCCGCCGTTTTCATGACAGGGAGGGGTTCATCATCCTGATGATGATGTCATTCTATTTCCTGTGGAGTAGCCGACTTCCCCTGCTCAAACAGAAGACAAAAGCCATCAAACTGCTTCCTTCCGTTTTTCCTTCCTTCCTTCCTTTCTTTTTGGTTTTGGTTTTTTGAGACAGGGTTTCTATGTGCAGCCCTGGCTAAACTGGAATTAACTCTGTAGACCAGGCTGACCTTGAACTCACAGAGATCCACCTGCCTCTGCCTCTGAGTGCTGGAGTTAAAGGTGTGCTCCACCACGTCCTGCTTTTTTTTTTTTTTTTCCTCCTTCAGTGCTGAAAATTGATCTCAGGGCTTTGCACATGATGGGCAAGTGCTCTACCGCTGACTATGTATGCCTCTAGCCCCTGGTTCTTCTTTGTTTGTTTTTCTGACCTTGGATTATTTGGACCTGAAGGTACATATTGTAGGAGTAGGAAGAGGGTATTTTTGTTTTCCTGTGTCACTCTTTACACTGGCCAGCAAGGGGCGCTATAGGCACAATTACAGCTGTCTCTAACTAGAGACCTGTGAGTAGTCCTCTTCCGGTTGGTGATTAGTTGCACTGGACTTCTGTAAGATGCAGCTTGTGCGTCACTGCCGTGCACTGCTCTAATCTGCCTTTCTTGTAATAGTCTGCTGACGGAAAGTTAACTATGGGGCTGGAAAGATAGCTTAGCGCGCAGGTCGCTCTTGCAGAGCACTCAGGTCCAACTCCCAGAACCCAACAGCGGCTCACAACCTGGAGGCTCACAACCATCTGCAATTTCGGTTCTAGGAGCTCTGACACCCTCTTCTGCCTCTCTCGGGCTCCAGACACAGCAAGGAAAATACCCACTCACATAAAAATACTTTAAAAAGAAAATTAAGTTAACCGTGAACTTCAAAGTTGAAAGCTACTGTAATGGTGGGACATGGGAAGTGAACTGTGCGTCTCTGCTCAGATGGGATAAAAAAACAAAAAACAAAAAAACAAAAAAACCTCATTGTAGCCACGAGTCTCCCCAAAACCCTTAATGCGGATAAGACAGCATTCAGCTGCCTTCAATAAAAAGGGACTTAGGTGGAAGGGAGGTGGCCTTGAGGCGAGCCAACACAAATGCCAGCACTGAGGAGGCCATTGTTACAAGGTCTGCTGGGACTAAGGGAGATTGACACGGCACTGCTGCTTTCCAAAACTGAACAGCGCAGGACAAGGACAATCTCCCGTCCCGTCCCGGGGCTCTTGGCCCCCAGCCACGCAAAAGCTGGAGATTCAGAGTGCAGAGAGAGTGGAAGAAAGAGAGGCCTTAGGAGGGAGCTAAGGAGAGACTTTCCGCCCTGTGAGCTGCTCGCCTGCTTCTTGCTCCAAGCAGGGCTGTCTGTGTTCTTTCCTGGAGGCCTGTGCTGCTGCGGCTGCCATAGTAACCGCTCTTCACCCATCATCCAGAGGCAATGATCATGTCCCTCAGCCCTGCAGGATCCTTCCTGGCTACCAAATGTGACACTTGGCTATTGATGGAAAAAAAAAAAAAGGACTGTAGGGCGGTTAAGAGCACTGTCTGCTCTTCCAAAGGTCCTGAGTTCAATTCCCAGCAACCACATGGTGGCTTACAACCATCTATGAGATCTGGTGCCCTATTCTGGTGTGCAGGCACAACACTGTCTGTATATGTAATAAATAGCAAATAAACAAATATTTTTTAAATGAACTATAAACCAATAATCGTTAGTTTTCTCTTTGTGTAGGTTAGGTTTACATTTCTATCATCTGTCTGTCTATCTATCTATCTATCTATCTACCTATCTATCTGGCAAAGCCTCACTAGGTTACCCTAGACTGGTTTCTGATGCGTTATCTTCCCACCTCTAAGTACCTCCTGGTCTTACCAGGCACTTGTCACTGCACTCAGATAATTATGGTGATTTAAATATCCCATACCCTAGGGACCGGAGCGATGGTTCAGTGGTTACAAACAAGCACTGTTCAGTTCCCAGCACCCTCATCGGGTGGCTCACAACTACCTATAGCTTCAGCTCCACGGGACCTGATACCCTCTTGTGGCCTCCATGGCCACATTTGCAAGCCCATATACATACACACACACACACACACACACACACACACACACACACACATAATAATATAAATTTTAAAAACAATCTGGGCTGTGGATAAGCTCAATGGTAGAACACATAGTGAATACATATGATGTCCTGGGTCTGGTCCCTAGCACTGATAAATAAATAATGAGTAAATATTGAAACAATTATGTGTCTTGTTCTTCACTTGCATATAGACTGTGTTATAAAGGCAAGAATCCGACCCTCAGAGCCAGGCATGTAAATTTTAGTGTCAGTCTGCCACTTGCTAGCTGTATAGTCTTGGGTAACTCATAATTTTTCTGAGTTTGATATGTTTTACTTTTTAAAAATTTCTATATTAAATTTAAATTTTATATGTGCAAAATATATCATGTATATGCTAAGGCCAGAAGACCCCTTGCAGGGGTCATGTCACTTCCCAGCATGGTCCTGGGGACTAAATTCGGACAGTGAGACTTGGCAGTGGATACCTTTCCTCACTTTGATCTGTTCTTGTTATAAACACGGTGCCACGTGCCAACAGAATGGTCTGAGGAGGCAGCAGAGGAATCACAAACCTGGGGAGGGCTGATCTAGGCTGTGTGTTGTATTTACTGTCCTCACTACAGGGCAGAGCTATCTGATCAGGCAGCCACAGGCCACGTGTGTCTACGGAACCCGTGAACTGTGTCTGGCCCAAATGAAATGTGCACACACATGCAAGAAGGTAGAATATATCACTAGCAATTTTCATATTGATGATACATCAAAACAATATTGTGGGTGTAAATTAAATTTACAGATTTTGGCCGGGCAGTGGTGGCGCATGCCTTTAGTCCCAGCACTCAGGAGGCAGAGGCAGGCAGATCTCTGTGAGTTCAAGGCCAGCCTGGTCTACAAAGCGAGTCCAGGACAGCCAAGATGACACAGAGAAACCCTGTCTTGAAAAGAAAAAAATGTTCACAGGCCAGAGAAATGTCTGAGAAGGTAAGCACACAAGTATACACACACACACAGACACAAACACACACCCACACATACAGACACAAACACCACCAATAACAACAACAGCAGCAACAGTAATAACACTTTAAAAGATATTCAACATTACTAATCTGGGAAATCATACAGATCAAAAGTTACAATGAGATATTTCCTCATACTCACTAGGATGGCTACTATTTCAAAGCACAATCAAATTACAGCAAAAATCCAAAGAAGAAAATATTGGCACAAACCGGGCATGATGGCGCACACCTTTAATGCCAGCACTCAGGCGGCAGAGGCAAGCAGATCGCTGTGATTTCGAGGCCAGCCTGGTCTACATAGTGAGTCCAGGACAGCCAAGGCTACACAGAGAAATGCTGTCTTAAAAACACAACAACAATAACAAAAATATTGCCAAGAATGGGAAGAAGCTGAAATGCTTGTGTGTAGTGGGAATGTAAGATGAAATCACTACTCTGAAAAGCAGTATGTTCGTTCTTCAGAAAAAATTTAATTAGAATTAATATATGATCTTAAGGATTTTTTTTAAAAATCAGGCTCTTGAAGAGGTATGTGTGCACCCGTGTTCATGATGGTGTTATTATTCACAATAGTAAAGAGACTATCAACGGGACAGACTCAGCCAACTAAACTCCGTTCCTAGCTCCTCAAATGGTAATGACCAAGATTTGCTTTCCACAGCCCCACACCACCTTACGTTCCCACCAGCAGTGTTTTACGCTTTTTCTGCTTTCTTTTGTTTTTCTGTTTTCCAGGGAAGACTTGAGGCGAGGCCTTACTGTTCTCAGCATTAAAAACAAACAAACAAACAAGAAAAACAACAACAACAACAAAAAGTAAAATATGGCCTGGGGGTGGGGGGAGGCAGATAGCCCCGTTAGTAAAGGGCTTGCTGCACAAACACGTCTTATCCCCAGAACCTATGTGAGGACGCCAAGCCTTGGGTGTGTTTATAATCTTAGTACAGGGGAGGAAACACAGGAGGGGCCCTGAGGCCCTGAGGCAGCTAACAACCACCCTGTCTCAAAAATCAAGGTGGACGGCTTATGAGGGGTGACATCCAAAATTGTCCTCTTGCATATGTGTGTATGTGTGCACATGTGTGTGCACAGATCTTCACTTGAGGCACACACAGTGCATTAATTTGATAATGACCGGGAGATGTATGGTACAAAAACCATGATTTAAAACCTGCGTTGTGTAGGCTTAGATTTAGTAGAACCTGAACCATGGGCTGGACAGGATGGTCACTGCAAGTGCCCTGTCCTGTGAGGGGATTCCTCCTGCCAGCCTGAGGCTAACTGGAAAACTTAGATGAAATGCCACAGCATCTCAGGGTCCCTCCAGACTAGAGTAAAGCAGTGCTCCTTGGCAGCCCAGCTTCGTCTGAACGTCAGGTTTTTTGTTTTTTTGTTTGGTTTGGTTTTTTTGTTTTTGTTTTTTTGTTTGGTTGGCTTTGGTTTTTTGAGACAGGGGTTCTCTGCGTAGCCTTGGCTGTCCTGGACTCACTATGTATACCAGGCTGGCCCCGAGCTCACAGCGATCCGCCTGCCTCTGCCTCCTGAGTGCTGGGATTACAGGCATGTGCCACCACACCTGGCTGAATGGCAGGTTTTTGTCAGCCTTCATTCAAGCAGGCTTTAAGGTTAAAGGCGTAAGTGAGAAGAACTGAGTGGGGTCTGGCGCCCTTTCCCCTCGTTTTACCACTCTCGGTATCTTTAGCCTTTATTTTGTACCCAAATGCTCTTGGGAAAGTATTGACATAGTGGCCACTCCATACTATAAGGCAGAAATAGAAACTATATCTGGATAAAGGCGTGGGCTTTACCAGCAGGGTCATTTTCATGGTCAGAGCAGGAGATGGTGGGACATAGCTGTGGAAAGACAAAATGGTCACTCATCGAAGGAAAAGCCACCCACCCCTCTAACGCAGTGGCTCAGCTGAATGGTCACATTTCAGTTGCTGTTGTTTACAGCCCACAGATAGAGGCCTTTCAGGTGAAAGGTTCAGCTTGCTGCGTAGTGATTACTCCAGGTCTGTCTGGTATTTCTAGTTTGTTATGTTTGTAGAATAGAAGTTTGAAGAAGGGATGGGGGTTTCCTTGGTTTTGCTTACTTTGAACACAAATGCTATGGATGAAAAAGAGTTGGTGCTCAGGCCAGGCATGGTGGCACATGCCTTTAGTTCCAGCACTCAGGAGGCAGAGGCAGGTGGATCGTTGTGAGTTCAAGGTCAGCCCAGTCTACAAAGTGAGTCTAGGAGAACCAAGGCTACACAGAGAAACCCTGTCTGAAAAAAAAAACAAAACCAAAAAACCAAAAACAAAACAAAATAAAGAGTTGGTGTTCAAAGCTGAAGCTACCTTTCTGATTAATAGTTTATTTGATTTTTTTAAAAAAAGATTTTATTGATTGATTGATTGATTGATTGTGTATACAGTGCTCTGCCTGCATGCATGCCTGCAGGCCAGAAGAGGGCATCAGATCACATTATAGATGGTTGTGAGCCACCATGTGGTTGCTGGGAACTGAACTCAGTACCTTTGGAAGAACAGTGGAACGGTCAGTGCTCTTAACCTCTGAGCCATCTCTCCAGCCCTTGATTTTTTTTTTTTTACAGAAGAAATGATGGGTAAAGAAGGACTCTAAAAAGTAGAAGACATAGCCGGGTGGTGGTGGCACACAAGTTTACTCCCAGCACTAGGGAGGCAGAGGCAGGAGGATCTCTGAGTTCAAAGCCAGCCTGGTCTACAGAGCAAGTTCCATGGCAGGCAGAGCCACACAGAGAAACCCTGTCTCAAAAAACCAAACCGAACAAACAAAGAAAAACAAAACAGAGATACCATAGATTCTAGCCCTGATAATTTCATTCCAACCATCCTACCATCACCCGCGTCCCCAAACACACACCCTCATGCCAAGCATCCTACAACCACCCTTGACTTGTACTAAGTCTGGGTCTATCACTTGACATGCTGTGCGGTTTCTTTTCTGTAGATCAGGCTGGCCTTGAACTTGGGATCTTCTCAGGTGTGTGCCACTGCACCTGACTCTGACTGTGACTTTGGTTTTTGTTGTTGTTGTTGTTGTTTTGTGGGTTTTTTGTTTTTTGTTGTTTTTTGTTTGTTTTTGTTTTTCGAGACAGGGTTTCTCTGTGTAGCCTTGGCTGTCCTGGACTCGCTTTGTAGACCAGACTGGACTCGAACTCACAGAGATCCGCCTGCCTCTGCCCCTCAAGTGCTAGGATTAAAGGCGTGCGCCACCACACCTGACTGCACTGTGACTTCTTCTACCTCTTTGACACAGGGATTGTGGAGGGAAATCAAAAGAAGTTGAGTAGGAGAAAAAAAAATGAAATATTTTAGTTTATTGAAGTTCAGCAGATAGATTGTTAGTGTTGAGAGGATTTTTCCTGTATGCTGACAATAGCTTGCCTTACAAAGGATCAGTAGACGGTTGTCTGCATTTGCTCAATAGCTTCCACCCCTGTGTTGGGAGTGGTGGTGGCACACTCCTGTAATCCCAGCACTCAGGAAGCAGAGGCAGGTGGATTTCTGTGAGTTCAAGGCCAACCTGGTCTACAGAATGAGTCTACAAAAGCCAAGGTACACAGAGAAACCCTGTCTCAAAAAAACAAAACAAAACAACCAAACAAAAGAGAACCAGCTATCTGGGTGTGGTGACACATGCCTGTAACCCCAGCACTGGGGGATGTGGGTAGTCAGAGGCAGGCAGATTGCTGTGAGTTCAAGGCTAGCCTGGTCTACAAATTGAGTCTAGGACAGCCAAGGCTATACAGAGAAACTCTGTCTTGAAAAACCAGAGAAAAAGGGGGAAGGAGGGGCACACACCTTTAATCCCAGCACTCCAGAGGCAGAGGCAAGATTGTTGTGAGTTTGAGGCCAGCCTGGTCCACACAGCAAGGCTACACAGAGAAGCCCCGTCCAAAAAAAGAAAGAGTCAGTTTACCAATTTACTGTTGTTTTTAGGGGTTTTGAGACAGAATATTTCTGTGTAACAATCCTGACTGTCCTAGACTTACTTTGTATACCAGGCTGGCCTTGAACTCACAGAGATCCACCTGCTTCTGTCTCCCGAGTGCTGGGATTAAAGGCATGTGCCACCACCACTGCCACCACCACCATGACACCCAGCTGATAATGAATTTTTACGTCAAATATTTTGAGTAATCTAGAACTGATTTAAAGTACTAGATATGAGTGCATGTGTATAGATTATGGGCAAATATTATGCTGTAAAGGCCTTGAGCTCCTTAGATCGTGGACTGATCCCCCATAGATGTCAGGGTGGTTTGAAGGAGAGCGGCCCACATCAGTCAGGTCTCAGCATGTAGCTTAGGATGCTCCTCCTGCCTCTGCTTCTCATGCGCTGGGCTTGTAAGTGTGCCACCACACCCAACCGCAGTTTGCACTATTAAAGGTCTGAAACTGTAGGCAGAGGGAAGAAAAGATCGCTACTAAGGACTGTATTGCATTTTCACCACTGTCTTAAAGCTAAAGCAGGAAGTAACAGTAGATGTTCTAACTTCTATTTTGTTTTAAAATGTTTCAAAATCAGTGTGGTGGTTCAAGCTGGTAATCTCAGTACTGGGGTGGTGGAGGCAAGGAGGATCAGGAGTTCAAGACCAGCAGTGGCTGCGTAGTGAGTTCGAGGCCAGCCTGGTCTACAAAGTGAGTCTAGGACAGCCAAGGCTACACAGAGAAACCCTGTCTCGAAAAAGAAAAAGAAAACTGCTAATCTCCCTGACAGACGTGGATCCCTCATCCTTTCCTAACGTCCAACATACTTCTCATATGGAATCGTGGGGACTTGCTTTTCCATTTTCTAGTCTTTTCTATCTCACTTGGTACTTTCAGATACCAAAGGCTGAGCTAACTTGTAAGGAGGTGTTTATCAACTAAATTAAAAACATCTCCTGTCTCATTCCTATCTGGCATGTCTGTGTGATCACCTGCACCTGCTGTGTGCATGCTCAAAGCAGACCGGATCTTAGGAAATGAACTGGGGGAGGCTGAACAGATGGCTCAGTGGTTAAGAGGACAGACAGTGCTCTTGTAGAGGACCTAGGTTCTGCTCTGAACACCCATATTGGGTGACTTGGGCTGCCTGTAACTCCAGCTCAAGGATCCCTGACAACCCTCTTTTAGACTCTACACATACCTACTAACACATATCCACACACATGTACATACACACACTAACACACACACAAGCATACACACATACACATGCATGCACACAAGTATACATACACACATTCATATACAGACATACATGCACACACATACACATGTATACACATGTACACATACATATACACACATGCACAACATACACACACATGCACATAACTGAAAATAAAAATTAGCCTTGCTGTGGTGGAGGGTCCTTTTAAGCACTCAGGGGGCAGAGGAAGGTGGATCTCTGAATTTGAGGCCAACCTGGTCTACAGAGTGAGTTCCAGGACAAAAAACGAAAATAAAAAACAAAAATTGAAAAAAAGAAAAAAGAAGACTGAAATAAATGAACAAATAAGTCTAAAAAAATATTTAAAGGAAATGAATTAAGGATTTTATAGTTTAGTTAACAAAGAATAAATTTAAATAAATTTCTTTTCTTTAGAGAAATGAACACAATGCTCAGACTTTTTTTCCTCCAAATTTCTATCTTTATCCTGTGACACTTGAATGTACAACCCCTCCAGACTCTGAAAAGGCATTGAGCTCATGAGTTTTTCATTCCTACAGTTAAATACCTGAGGCCGGGTAACTTTATAAAGAAAAGCAGTCAGTTGGTTGTCAGATGTGGAGGATCAAGAGCACGGTCTCCACATCTGTTTGGCTCTGATGGAAGCCGTGTGGCAGATAACACTGTGGTGACAGGAATTATGTGCAAGAAGAAAAAGTCACACGCAGAGGTAGAAAAGCCCAAGTTGGAACATAGCAAGAATTAATAGAGTCCCCCACAAATCTTTCTCGGAATATCCCCAAATGCCCTAATCTACTACCACTAGAGCCCATCTCTCTGGTACCTGCTAGTAATATGAAACGTACAATATGAAACATACACCACAGCAGATACGGCATGGAGAAGTTTATTATATGAGCATGGGGCGAGAAGGGGAAGGGGCGGCCCAAAGAAAGACGCAGACAGACAGACAGACAGACAGACAGAGGCAGAGGAAGAGAGAGGAAAGAGGTAAGAGAGCAAGAGTGAGAGCCGAGGTGGCTTTGTTCTTTTATACACTCCTGGGTGGGATACGCCTAGCGGTAGGTAGGCAATGATGTCATCGGTTGCTAGCCAGACTGTGGCAGTATGCCAACAGGAAACACATTTCCAACGCGCAAACTATTAGAGGAGACATTGCTCAGAACCTAGCCGTTGGTGCTGAGGCAGCACTGACAAAACTGTCTATTTTATTTTATTTTATTTTATTTTTTGAGACGAGGCCTCATGGAGCCCAGCCTGTCCTTGAACTCTCGCTTCTACTCCATTTGCCTCCCGAGTTCTAGAAATTATAGGAGTGTACCACTGTCACCAATTGAAAAGCTTTTTAAAAAAAAATTTGTGTGTGTTTTTTTATTAGCAGTTTTTGTATGGTTTGATGGGGTTGGAATCGACTTCTATTTTTAATGAAGGGGGCATTAGGTGTGGAGACCTGGGTTAATGGCCATCAGATTTGTGATTTTTCTTTGCAGTGATTATAGACTGACCTCCTTGCGCTGGATCGTGGTTTAATCCTCTAAGGGTTGGAAGAGAACATCACATTCTCAACAGGTACACCCTTGCAACACTGCTTGGCACACAGTAGGCACTAACAGAAAGGGGACTGGCGGGCTCACTGTCATCCTGTGATCGGCATCTCCTTAGGAGCAGAACACTAGGGAGACGCGGAAGGCACAACACTTCTGCAGGATAAGAATGTTCTATATCCACAGCAGGCTCCAAAGCACACTCCTTTTCTTTTAGCTCTGGTGGAAGCTTCATGGAAGATGAGGACAGCAGTGGTGGGAATGCATGAAAAAAAAAATTTTTTTTTGAAACAGGGTTTCTCTGCCTAATATCCCTGGCTGTCCTAGAGCTTGCTTTGTGGACCAGGCTGACTTCAAACTCACAATGATCCACCTGCCTCTGCTTTCCAAATGCTGGTATTAAAGGCGTGCGGTGCACTACCACTCCTGGCTCAAAAATTTAAGAACTAAAATTTCGACTAATGAATATTTAAAGCCACGTGTGTGAGTGGCCTCCCGCATCACACTGAGCAGCCTAATTCCAGAATTTAAAGAGATAACAGCTAGGCCTGATGGTGCACACGTGCAATAATCCTAGTGTTCCGGAGATAGAAGTGAGAAGGTCCACGGTTCAAGGCCAGCTTCATCTACTTTGTGAGTTCAGGGTCAGCCTGAGCTTTACGAGGCCCTGATTCAATAAAACAACACAATGGGCAGAAAGAAGGCTCAGCAGGTAAAAGCACTTGCTGAGAAGCTGGACAGCCTGACTTTGATCCCAGGAACCCATAAAAAGGTAGACTGACTTCACAAAGATGTCCTCGAATGTCCACCTGTGCACCATGACAGATACGTACCACACACACACACACACACACACACACACACACACACACACTCACACACACACACACACTCACACACACACTCACACACACACACACACACGACATAATAATAAGTTAAATTACTAGATAATGTGTGTGTGTGTGTGTGTGTGTGTGTGTGTGTGTATGCGTGTCTCACTCACGTGTGTGTGTGCACTGTGTGTGCCCGGTACCTTCCCCATGGAGGCCAGAAGAGGGCACTGGATCCCCTGGAACTGGAGTTCTAGAGTTCTACACAGTTAAGAGCCACCACCACGTAGATCTTGGGAGCTAAACCAGGGACATCTGGAAGAGCAGCCAGTCCTCTTAGCTGCTGAGACATCTCTGCAGCCCCGGTAAGAAATCAATCTTTGCTGGGCATGGTGGCACATACCTTTAATCTCAGCATGTGGGAGGTAGAGACAAGTGGATCTCTGTGAGTTCAAGGCCAGCCTTGGCTACATAGTGAGTTCCAAGATTACAAAAAGAAACCCTGTCTCAAAAAAAAGAAAGAAAGAAGGAAAGAAAGAAAGAAGGAAAGAAAATAAAAAATTTAAAAAGCAAAACAAAAATAAGATAAATTAAAACATAGCAACAAATTAACAAAATAACAGACACTAAATTTAATTGATTAATTAAAGTTAATTACCATAATGGTAAACAAGTATTATATATATCCAAAGAGAAACATCAACTAATGACAATTTAAAGCAGTTTTAGATTCATAGCAAAATTAAGAAAAAGGCCTAAGATACAATTCCACTGCTGCCATTGTCAATGTCTTATTAATCCTCAACCTTGACTAAGGTCAAGCAAAGCCTTTCCCTTCACAGCGGTACATTTTTTATGACTGATGTCTGACCCTGACACAGTGTCACTCAGAGTCCACAGTGTACATTAGGGTTCACGTGCAGAGGTGTGCATTGTACTGGGCTGAGCAAATGAGGAATATGCCTGCCATTGTGGTATCTTACAGGGTGTTTTTCACTAACCTGAAAAGCTTGTGTTTTCTAGTTTCTGTTCCTTTTCCCCCCCAACCCCTGGGAGCCGTACGTCTTTTTTATGTATCCCTAGTTTGTCTTTTCTGGCATGTCACATAGATGAAATCATATACATGTAATCTTTTTAGATTTACTTCTTCTCTGTTTAGTTTGTATATACATATATTTATTTACCTATTTATTGGTTTTCTGGAGACAGGGTTTCTCTGTATAGCCCTGCTGTCTTGGAACTTGCTGTAGACCAGGCTGGCCTCGAACTCAGAGATCTGCCTCCCTTTGCCTCCTGAGTGTTGGGATTAAAAGTATGCTCCACCACACCTGGCTAGTTTGTACATTTATTAACTCTGTATACGCATGTGTGTGAGTGTGCATGTGTGTGTGTGTGTGTGTGAGTGAGTGTGTGAGTGTGTGTGTGTGTGAGTGTGTGTGTGTGTGAGTGTGTATGTGTGTGAGTATGTGTGTGTGTGAGTGAGTGTGTGTGTGTGTGTGAGTGTGTGTGTGTGTGTGAGTGTGTGTGTGTGTGTGTGTGTGTGAGAGTGTGAGAGTGTGTGTGTGTGTGTGTGTGTGTGTGTGTGTGTGTGTGTGTGTGTTGGTTCTCTCCTTCCATCATGTGAGTTCTGGAGACTGAACTCAGCGTACTTTGGTAAGGAGCACCTTTACCCACTGAGCCATCGCATTGTCCCCACAGATTGATCTCATTCACTTATGAATATGCATTAGCACTTCTCCACATCTTCTGGGAGCAAGCTTGTGCTGGGTGGGAATGCTCATGTATCTGTCATGATGCAACGGTATGAGAGGATGAGTCAGAACTAAGTCAGGTGTGCTGGTGTATGCCCATAACCCCAGCATCTGGGAGGCTGAGGGAGGAGAATCGTGAGTTCAAGACCAGCCTGGGCTACTAAGTATCAAAGCTGTCTCTCAAAAATAAATAAATTGGACCAGACAGTTTGCTCAACAGGTAAAAGTGCTTGCCATTACTAGCCTGAGAATCTCAGTCCCAGAACCTGTGGTGGAAGAACAGAGCTGACTCCTGAGAGTTGTTCTCAAACTTCTACACATGTGCCTGTAAACACACACACACACACACACACACACACACACACACACACACACTAATAATAATAATAAAATAAAATTTAAAATAAGTAAATAATGGCTGGAGCTATAACTTAGTGGCAGAATACTTGCCTAGCATATGCAAGGCCCAGGGTTCACTTTCCAGTACCACCTATTCCCTCAAAAAGAAAAGACACAATAACAAAAAGTATTATAAATCATAATTTATTAGCCAGGCATGGTGGCACACGCCTTTAATCCCAGCACTTGGGAGTCAGAAGCAGGCGGATCGCTGTGAGTTCGAGGCCAGCCTGGTCTACAAAGTGAGTCCAGGATAGCCAAGGCTACACAGAGAAACCTTGTCTCGAAAAGCAAAACAAACAAACAAAATCCACTGATATAACCTAAAAGAACGCTAAATAGAATTTCTGTATTTAGTCTCTCCAAATAATTCCAAACAGTGGATTCAGCCATGACTTTGCTTTACCGACCACGGTTGATGGGTGGCGTAGATGGAGCCGATTAGTCCAGCCAGGTCATCAAAGGAGATTCACTGGCAAGACACACAGTCCCAGGAAGAGCGAACCAGGAAGGACCGTGGTCAGGGGAACACTGTATTCTAAGAAGACCTGAAAGGGGCCTAGTGAGACAGCTGGAGGGAAAAAGGAAGACACGCAAAGCACAGTAGGAAGCAGAGGTGGCCAATATTTTTGTTATTGTTGGTTTTTTGTTTTTTAGACAGGGTTTCTCTGTGTAGCCTTGGCTGTCCTGGACTCACATTGTAGACCAGGCTGACCTCGAACTCACAGGGATCCACCTGCATCCGCCTCCCGAGTGCTGGGATTAAAGGTGTGCGCCACCACGCCCGGCTGCACTTTCTCTTTTGAGCAAGTGAAACCCATTAAGAAATGACGTGGAGGTTGGGAAAGATCAGTGACGTGACAGGATCAAACTGCTCTTTTTTAAAAATGATCTGATCACGCGAAGTAGGCAAACCGACTCGGAAAACACCAGGGTCACTGAGTCATGCAGGATCCCCGCCAGGAATAGCTTCTCGTCGCAGCGGATGATAGAACCTCGAGGTGTTTTCCAACATGGCAGCCAGGAAGAACCTACCACTTCCCTGCCTAAAGACCTCCCGTGGGCCCTGGGTCACCTGAGCCTAATGCTGGACCACAGGGCCCATAATCTCTCCTACCTCTTCTTTCTTTCTGCCTTGTGCCTCCTAGCTGTGTTCCTTAAATACGCCCTGCATCTCCTCGGGGTAAAGTGGTCACTTGCTGGTCTCTCTGCTTAGGCTTTCCTTTCTCCCAAGCACCCCACCGCTCCTTCCCTCGTTTCCAACAGGCTTCTATTCAAACGGCTTTGTCAATGGACGTATATAAACTTCATCTGCCTGGCAGCATTTATAGGATCCTAACGCCAGCCTCGCTGTGATTTGGACGTGTCTTGCCTTCGCTTACCCCAAAGACTCAGGCCCTGGAGACAGGCCGTGCTGGCAGGTGAGGGGACTCCTAAGGGGTGTAGCATGGTGGGACTTGGTTTGGTGATTGGGAGCTGCTGCTCTGGGAAGGGACTGGTGTCATTATCTTGGGCCTCTGAGTTCTTATGAAAGAGTAAGCCAAAGCTGGGAGGGGAGCTAGGTGAATGAGTATTTGCCAAGCATGCATAAAGCCCTGGGTTCCCTCCCCAACAACATAGACTCAGCCATAGCGATAGCCATAGTGGTAGCCATAGCAATAGCCATAACGGTAGCCATAGCAGTAGCCATAGTGGTAGCCATAGCGATAGCCATAACAGTAGCCATAGCGATAGCCATAACAGTAGCCATAGCGATAGCCATAGTGATAACCATAGTGGTAGCCATAGCGATAGCCATAGTGGTAGCCATAGCGATAGCCATAGTGATAGCCATAACGGTAGGCATAGCAATAGCCATAGTGGTAGGCATAGCGATAGGCATAGTGGTAGCCATAGCAATAGCAAGCCTCACCTTGAGTCACACTCTTGCTCCTTCTCTCACCCTGTGACGTCTCCCTCACACACCTGTGACAGCCATTTTGATGTCAGCTACCATGAAGTCAGCCCTTCAGAAATATGAGTAAAGCAAGCCTTCTTTCTTTTTAAGGTTTCTGAGCCCGAAGGATTTCACTACAGTAACGGAAAACAGACTAACGCATGTCAAACTCTCCCCTTTTCCCCACGGCACGTATCTCCAGCTGGCGTACCACTTATTTTATTTTCGTGCCTAATGTTTTTCTTTTCCTTTTCCTGCTAGTGTGCAAACTCTGCAGAACAACTGTGATTTGTTCCCTGCTATGTCATCAGCACTAGTGTTCAATACTTATTTGCTAAATCAATGAACGGATGCCTTGACTAAGCCCTCAGAGTTCCCCCGTCCGCACCTTACTGACTGTAGTTTACTGAAGCAAGACCAGCACTTCATGTTCTGGTCCTTTACGCAAAAGCTCCCTGGCTCTCTGCCTTGGGGCAAGTTCCAAGAACTGTGTCCAATCTCTTCCATCTTCTGCCTCACTCCCCACCTCAAGGATCTACGCCAGGCTGTGCCAAGCCTTCACTCCCGGGTCACTCTTGTGCTCTGTCAGACCATAAGAACATGGCAAACATAGCTGGGAGCCACAGGGCTGGAAGGAGGTTTTGTGGCTGTGGCCCAACCTCAGAGCCTCGGAGCCTCCCTGAGGATACGCACAGGGCAGCCGCTGCCGCCATCCCATAAAGCTGTCCTTTGCTTACCACATGGGCTCCATCCTGCAGTCCGATGCACAGGACCCATAGCATACATAGGTGGAGACCCATTACCTGCTGAGCTGCTTTGTTTTTCTTTTGAAAAAGGAACCTAGCAATGAAAGGTTTGGGTCTATCCTAAAGCACATCAGCATCTTTTTTTCTTTTTTCTTTTTTTTTTATGTTGTTCAGTTACTGAAGTGCAAGAGTGGATTAGGTATGAGTTTGTGCGTGCCACAACTCTGAGCTAGTGACAAGTGACTGAACCTTTCCTTGCCTCGGTGTCCCAGCTTTTAAAAATCCCAGTTGCTGCTCTCCTCACCTCTCTGGGATCCTGAGACAGCATTAAGTCCATATTTCGTGAGTTGTATAAACACCACTCTGAAACAAAACCACTGTTGTGAGTGCTTCTCTCGGATGCCCCGTAGACTGAAAGCATGGGAGGACAGCCACGCCCAGCTGGAGGGTGTGCGGGAAGCTCTGCGTGCATTGGAGCTTTTCACTCCTATGGAGACCTTCAGCCCACTGCCTGACATCTGCAGAGAGCTCCCCTTACATTAGGGCAGGAACAAGCTGACTACCAGCAATTAGTTCAATTTTCCTTTAAAATTTCTTATTGGGCCAGGTGGTGGTGGCGCACGCCTTTAATCCCAGCACTCCGGAGGCAGAGGCAGGCAGATCGTTGTGAGTTCAAGGCCAGCCTGGTCTACAAAGTGAGTCCAGGACAGCCAGGGCTACACAGAGAAACCCTGTCTTGAAAAACAAACAAACAAAACAAAAAAAATTTTATTGGAGATGGGCACTGAGGAGATGACTCTGCAGTTAAGAGCACTGGCTGCTCTTCCAGAAGCCCCAGGTTCAGTTCCCAGCACCCACAGGGCAGCTCACAACTGTCTCTAACTCCAGTTCCAGGGTTTTTGACACCCTCACACAGACATACATGCAGGCAAAGCACCAATGAACATAAAAGAAAATATAAATTATTAAAGAATTTATTTTTTATTTTATGTATATGACTGTTTTACCCACATGCATGTAAGTGCACTGCATGCACGCCTAAAGAGAATGTTGGATCCTCTGGGACCAGATTTTTTTTTTTTTTTTTTTTTTTTTTGTTAGCCCTGGCTGTCCTGGAACTCAACCAGACTGGCCTCAAACTCAGAGATCCACCTGCCTCTGCCTCCTGAGTGCTGGGATTAGAGGTATGTGCCCATGAGTCATCTCTTTAACCCCTAAATTATCTTCTTAATACTAATAATAACAATAATAATATTGATAACAATAATAATAAACCAATAAAAAGATGAAACCATAGCTGTGATGACTATTCAAAAGTATCTCTAGAAAGCATTTCTTTTGACTAGGCATAGTTTCGTGCACCTTTTAATGTATGAAGAGAGAGGGGCAGGAGAGAGAGCGAGTCTTGCTGCGTAGCTCACACACTTGTGATCTTTGTGAATGGTGGTGTTGCGGGCATGGGGCCAGGTGCTCATGTTGTGGATACACGCGTGCTTCCAATGAGTGCAGACGCACAGAGTTACACAAAGCAGTCCCTTTGTCTATTTGTTTTGGTGCTTAGATATTTTACATTTGTTTATTGGCCGTGTGTATGGGGGTGCACATGTCCGTGTGTAAGGGGGTGCACATGTCCGTGTGTATGGGGGTACACATGTCCGCGTGTATGAGGGTGCACATGTCCGCGTGTATGGGGGTGCACATGTCTGTGTGTATGGGGGTGCACATGTCCATGTGTATGGGGGTGCACATGTCCGTGTGTATAGGGGTGCACATGTCCGTGTGTATGGGGTGCACATGTCCGTGTGTATGGGGGTGCACATGTCCGTGTGTATGAGGGTGCACATGTCCGTGTGTATGGGGTGCACATGTCCGTGTGTATGGGGGTGCACATGTCCGTGTGTATGGGGGTGCACATGTCCGTGTGTATGGGGGTGCACATGTCTGTGTGTATGGGGGTGCACATGTCCGTGTGTATGGGGGTGCACATGTCTGTGTGTATGAGGGTGCACATGTCCGTGTGTATGGGGGTGCACATGTCCGTGTGTAAGGGGGTGCACATGTCCGTGTGTATGGGGTGCACATGTCCGTGTGTATAGGGGTGCACATGTCCGTGTGTATGGGGTGCACATGTCCGTGTGTATGGGGGTGCACATGTCCGTGTGTATGAGGGTGCACATGTCCGTGTGTATGGGGGTGCACATGTCTGTGTGTATGGGGGTGCACATGTCTGTGTGTATGGGGGTGCACATGTCTGTGTGTATGGGGGTGCACATGTCCGTGTGTATGGGGTGCACATGTCCGTGTGTATGGGGGTGCACATACGTGCATGCTGTAGTAAGTGGGTGGAGGTCAGAGGACAACTTGAGGCTCTTGGTTTTCTCCTTTTACCAGGGATCAAAGTACCTTGGCAGCTTTTACCTGCTGAGCATCTATCTCACAGGCCACAAGCTTAAAGTTTGTTATTTCATTTTACTCACTAGTGCTGGAGTTCAAACTCAAAGTTCCAAGCACACTAGGCGAGCATTTTACCCCTGAGCTGTATCCCTAGCCCCTCCCCAATAAATTTGTTGTTGTTGTTGTTGTTTGGGTTTTTTGTTTGGTTGGTTTTGGGTTTTTTGTTTTGTTTTGTTTTGTTTTGTTTTTTAAGACAGGGTTTCTCTGTGAAGCCATGGCTGTCCTGAACTTGCTTTGTAGACCAGGCTGGCCTCCAACTCACAGAAAATATACCTGCCTCTGGTTGTTGGGGTTTTTGTTTGCTTGTTTGGTTTATTGTTGTTGTTTGTTTGTTTTGACACTGGGCTGGCTCACTGTGTAGTTCCTACTGGCCAGGAACTTGCTATGTAGACCAGACTGGCCCCACACTCACGGAGATCTGGCTGCCTCTGCCTCCCTCATGCTGGGATTAAAGGCCCACCGCCCAGCCTAAACGAGGCTTTCTGCTGCACTCTGATGTCAGTTGCCCAGTAGTTGTGTCCAGCCTGAACCGTGGCCTTGGCATCTGCACCCCACACCCCATGACTCAGTAGATTTATTTGTGGATTGTAGTTGGGAAAGGAGTAGAAAGCTGCCTTCAAGGTGGGCCTTGGCTATGGGGTGCCTGGTTCACAGTTTTGGTGAAATAAATGTATTTCCATTAAACGGCTATCATAAGGGGGCTGGGGGTTCTCTATGAATCCAGGCGCCAGCTTTCCCTGAATAGCACGGAGCCACAACACGGGTCCCTCACCGAAGCCAAGGCACTCACCATGCTTTCTGAGAAACCAAAGAGAGAGGAACTTCTACTCTGCTTGAGAGGGACACTTCCTGTAGCTGACAAGGGCAGAACATACCTGATGGTCCTGCCTCTGTCACCTGAGGCCATCACTCTGTCCTCAAAGGGAACTGGAAACACCCTGAGGCCTAAGCCTTGGGTCCTGGTCACTCCTCTGCTTGGCAGCTGGGCGACTGTGCTGCCTTTCATGCATGTTTTAACCATGCAACACACGGAGCCTGTGAAACGGAGCAGCCACATTACAGAAACTACAATAATCAGCCCTTGATGAAGTTCTCCAAAGTGTCTGTGGGTAACTTCCTTCAGTGTCCTGAGGCATTTCACAAAGAATCACTGTCCGTGCTCCAGAGAGAAGGAGAACCCGACACTCATCTGTAGTATTTCCACACTGTGGTATTGCATGTGCCTGGAAGCCAACCAGATTTCAGATAGGGTTTAGCATGTCAGCCAGGATGTACTGAGTATATAGCAGAGGCCCAGATTAAGTTTCCCTTGGCTTACTGAGATAAACTGGGCTTGGGGTGAGTGTGGGAAGAGGGAACAGTGAGTGTGTTTAATGGTATAATTCCTTGCCCTCTAATCTTTTCTTACGTTCTCCTTCAAGTTGTACCCTTCTGTGCTTCCCTGGCCCCCCAACCCTGTGTGCAGAGAGTTGGGCAATATTCCAATCTTTTAAATAGTGTCTTGTTTGAAGTTTCTCTAAATAAATAAATAAATAAATAAATAACTGTGAAAAGAAATAAGTTATCAAATCATATACATTTCTCTATACCATAAGGGGGAGGAGGGGGGCAAACGGGGAGGGAGAAGGGGGGCAAACAAAGTGATTCTTCTCATACCCTAATTCACAGTTAGAGGTTGGTTGGGTTTGGTTTTCTTTTTTCTTTTCTTTTCTTTTCTTTTCTTTTTTTCCCCTTGAGATTCAGCAAACATGTTGAATTCCCCTAACGAGAACTAATTATTTAAATCATCTTTGAGAGTATTGCTTTGTTTGGAGCTTCAGAACGTGAGAATTATTTTCCGTCTGAGGAGTGCAGCACCGGCTGGCTGCACGGCCCAGACCCACCTGGGTGGAGCGGCTGAGCGTTCCACACTGTGCTTACAGAGTGGAGGGGGAAGGGAAAGAGGGGGGAGGGGAAGAGTGGGGGGCAGGGCTGAGGGGGTGGACGATGACAGTCCAACTGAAGGGAACCGCAGATGACTGCCCGGGGCCTTGCTTGCAGCAGTTGGCAGAAGAGAGCTATCCACTGCTCTGACATCCCTGCCCACCCCCAAAGAAAACCTGTTTGTCAGTCTTTGGGATCAAGCCCCACCATCAATGGAGCCCCATTTTTGCTTCTTTCTTGTGATTTGCCACTGAGAAATAGCCCCACGTTTATGTCCCCGGCGTCATTTGCACGCAGAATTGTATATGTGACTGAGCTGCAGTCAGCACACAGTCACACATCTGCGTGACAGCTGATTGGCCAGTTGATAAGGATAAAGTATTGAGAGGCTTGTGAATATAGACTTACAGACCCAGGCTGTGTGCTGGAGACAAAGGGATTGTTGGTTTCTATCTGGCAATGTTATTTTATTTTTAAAGAAACTAGTCTCGAGCCGGGCGGTGGTGGTGCACACCTTTAATCAATGCCAGCACTCGGGAGGCAGAGGCAGGCAGATCAAAGTGAGTTCGAGGCTAGCCTGGTCTACAAAGCGAGCACACATATGTGAACATATACACACCACACACGTGCAAACTAATAACTAAAAAACAACCTTTTAGTGATGTATTTATGTATCTCTACTAACTTTAGAAAAAGTAGCTGGGCAGTGATGGGACACACCTGTAATCTCAGCACAAGGTGAGGGAGGTGGGGGGGGGGGTGGGAGGAAGAGTCAGAGGCAGGCAGATTGCTATGGGTTCAAGGCCAGCCTGGTCCACAAATAGAGTCCAGGACAGCCAAGACTACACAGAGAAACTCTGTCTTGAAAAAACAAAAAAAAAGAAAGAAAGAGAAAGAAAAATAAAGAAAAAGTAAAAACAAACCCAAAATTGGACACATTTCTAAAAAAAAAAAGATGCCCCCCCCATTTGCTGTCAAGTTGACTCTTCCCCCCCCCCATGGGAAAACAAGGTAGTTACACCAGCTCGCGAACACCATTCCCCTAGTGCAGACTTACCTAAAGATAATTTAATCTAACCTCTGCTCCATAGAGAGCAGAGGGGAAACTGACAGACGTTCAAGAATTAACTTGGTGTGTGATGAAAACCAGAGGCCGGGGCCTCCGTCTCCCCGGGGGGGAGCTCAGGCTTTTCGCATTGCGTGTCGCACTTCACATGAAATCAACTTGGCACCCAAGCCATCCCAGACTCACCTGACCTCTGGGCCACAGTGATACCTGTCCCTCTCTGCAGTGTGTGGACAAGGCGTCCCCAGGCAAGCGGATTCCCTCAGCAACTAGGACATGTCTACACTGCAGGGAGATGTGACCAAGAGGGAAGTAGAGGCTAGGGCACTGATTGTTAAGTGCCTTTCTCGGCATTCATAGTTAACACACCAAAACCAAAACCAACCTTACATGCCATGACCTACCTTCCACATGTAGGTATTTATATGTATGCACATATACACACGCAACAAAAAAATCAAAAGGGAAAAACAATCTCTTGTCCATGCAGTTGCAATGAATCCTGAGGTTTCATTAAAAAACTGTTAGTGACCCACTGAAAGGACTGTAATGTCCTCCTTACGCACAGGACACGTTTCTGTGGCTGTACTTCCTGGGCTCTGCCGGGCCTGCTGCCTCGAGCTCTTCTGCCCCAGCTCCAGCTGCGGACCTGTTTGTTCACAGCAACGCCTTGCACAACACTTCACTGATGTCACCCAGGCACATTCTCATGGTCTTAGCTGTGATGCTTCCCACAAAGGCAGGTGCGATTTGAAGACAAGGCTTGTATCTTCTCTTCTAAGACGGCAAGTTGTCCTTTCAGTGTCGCCTTTAATTCCCTTCTCAAACAGGAGTGGCTAATGAACAGGAGTGGCTAATAAATAGTTGCAAACCAACTCATTCTTCCAGCGGCTTTGGGCTGGGCTAGTTGCTTACACTCAGATCCTTAGTCCCTGGATTCATTAAATTTGTTTAACTCCTGTTGCTGTAAAACAGAAAAATGATATTTAAATGCAAAGCAATTGTGCAAGACTGAAAATAATATTTCAATTAAAGAGCCGGGCCAAGTGGTGCACGCCTGTAATCCCAGCGCTTGGGAGGCAGAGGCAGGCAGATCGCTGTGAGTTCAAAGCCAGCCTGGTCTACAGAGCGAGTTCAGGACAGCCAAGGCTACACAGAGAAACCCTGTCGGGTGGGTGGGTGGGGAGCAAGTTTTAGATTTGGGGTGGAGCTTAGCGGGTTCAGCTTCTCTCTGTCCGTTGTGACATCTCTTGGAACAGTGTGACAAAGGGTATCCTTGTTTGTTCTGTGGGTGGCTACTCTCAGCAGAAGGCCTCTTCTTCGCTCTCTGTGGCTAGATGGCTTAGACATTTTTTTTCTTGGCTTCTTTATTCTGTGCAATGCTGGGAGCCCGTCCAGGGTTTGGTGCATGTAAGTACTCCACTTCTGAGCTACATTCTGACTTGGGTTTAGATGCTTTATAAGGCAATTAGAATCTAAGAAAAATGAGACGCTCCGGACCTCTTAAGGCTTAGCTTCAAGTCCCATAAAATCAATTACACCACATCTTCTTGGTTTAACGAAGCCACTGACTCCACACGGGAGCAAATGACTCCAGACTTCAGATGCCAGCCGTTCCTGTACAGCTGTTATCTGAAAATCCACATCCTCAGTTTGTTATCCTGTCTCCTTACCTGACTAGCAGGGTCCTGTCTGTGTGGACGGACTCAACACTTCAAGCCTTAGCTCTGCCATTTGTCACAAGACCCTGATGTGACAAGGTATCTGTCCTCTCTGTGTGTCAGCTTCCTTGTTGAATGAAAAGAGAAAAGAAAAAAGAAAAAGAAATGAAAGGAGGCAGGCATGACTACTCCTAAAGCATGGAGAGGACTTTAATTGTAGATATAAAGGAGAGAGCAGGCAGATGGAAGAGTCCGGGCTGGACACGGCCAGCGGACTAAACTGGACCATGGGAGAAGAGACGGGGAGGAAGAGCAAGGGAGGAGCTGCTAACCAGGAGAGCTGGGTCAAGAGACAGGTGTAGACAAAATGGCTGAGTTATATGGGGATTGGGCTTGGGGAAGAGGAGTTAAGCCCCGCCCCTAGGAGGGAGAAGTTTAGGGCAGGAGGTGGGGTGAGCAGTGCTCGGATGAGCCACAGGCATCCCTCAGGTTTCTCCGAGACATAACCCTTGTCTATAAACCGAGTCTGGTAATAGTGTTTATGTCGTCATACTGCTGTGGAGGTTGAAAGAGTGGATATGAATTAAAGACAGAACAAACAGCAACAAGACCTGAAAACAGTGCCTGAGCCAACCATGGCAGTACAGGTCCGCAAGTTCAAGACCAGCGTAGGCTACATAGTATCACGGCAGCAGGGGGCTGCTACATAGAAAGACTCTCTCAAAATCAAAACAAAAAAAAGAGCAAGCCAGTGAGCAGCACTCCTCCATGGCCTCTGCATCAGCTCCTGCCTCCAGCTCCCTGCCCTGACCTCTGTGGCCACCACCACTATAGGACTCTGCTTCAGTCAGCCTGCCTATGATGACATTGTTTACCTGCCCCGGGGGCGTGGCCCTGCCCAGGGCCATATAAAAGGACAAACAGTCAGTGTGCCCCCCCCACCTCTTTCCCCCCTACTCTGCTCCCTCGCTACTCTCTTCTTACTCTTCCTGTTTCTGTGTGTGTCTCTCTCTGGGGTATCCTTCCCCCTTTTCCTTCTCCCCCCCATGCTCATTTAATAAACCTCATATAATGTAATATCTGGTACCTTGTATCTATCATTATCTTATTCTTATATATTTAAAAAAAACCTACAAACCTATGCACAAAGAATGAACTATAATAATAGCATTTGCTATAATAATATAACAATATTATATGACTGTACTATATATAAAGTATATTCATGTATAATATATATTAATATATAATACTATATACATACTATAAAAATAGCATTTGCTATAATAATATTATATGAATGAACTATATATAACATTCATGTATCATATATGAATATATAATGTATATGCCTATATAATATATAACACATGAATGAACTATAATAATAGGATTTTTTGTTATTATTGTTGATGTAAATAAGCATAAAAATAAGTGTAGTAGGAAGGGAATACTTAAAAGCTAAACAAGACAGAAAGGCTGGAAACGACCCAGGACCTCCCTGCCTCACAGAGGTCTCAGTTACGTGCAAATCTCTCGCTGACATTTAAGCTTCTTTCCTTTTGTTCTGCCCACAGGCGACGGGGAGACCAGCTGATCAACATCCCTGCACAATAACCCTCGGAACACCTGCAGACAGCTGTGCGCGCTTAAGGGTCTGAGGAGCCTAATCTGCACTCGGGTAATTGAGTGGATGATAGATTTAAATGCATGTAAATCTGCACTCAGTGACTATGAGGTTAGAAACAGGTGCTGCACCCCATCCCTACCCCGCCAAACTCCTTGGATCGCTGGAGCCTTAGGTCTTGTTTTCCTTGGATCCCCAGGGAGGAAGTCTTCCCTTTGTTTGACCTTAAAGCTGAGGTTCCCTAATGCTAGGTATATGGCTCCTCTCCTCTGGCTGGGGTCAGGAGCCAGCTGTGGTCAACAGCTCATTAGCACCTTTTGTTTACTACAGAGTGCTTAGTGAGCTTACCAGGGGCTCTAATTCTTAGTCTAATGAGCACCTTGCAAAGCTCAGCTTCCCGGACTGTCTGCAGTACTAGCCTGCTAGATTGCTATAGAGGCTGGTTTTTAATTAGAGCCAGAATGCCTGGGTTTGAGTCCCAACTCTGCCATTTACCACACACGTGACCTTGATGGAGTCACAAGGTTCTCAGTTTTTTCATCTATAAAATGGGCTTCGTCGTAATTTTATGTTATAGTATTGACTGAAATTTTAAAAATGCAAACCTCAAAATATTTTTTAAGCCTGAAAATTTTTTTTAAAAGGCTTTATTTATGCTCTATCTGTATGTATACCTACATGTCAGAAGAGGGCATCAGATCACATTATAGATGGTTGTGAGCCACCACGTGCTTGCTGGGAATTGAACTCAGGCCCTATGGAAGAGTAGGCATCGCTCTTAACCTCTAAGCCATCTCTCCAGCTGTCAAAACATTTTTTAAAGAGCCTCCTGGGGGCGTGGGCAACAAGATGGTTTAACAGATAAAAGCATTTGCCACACTGGGCCTAAAAGACTGAGATTGACCTCTCAAAGTCATACAGTGGCAGAGAATTCACTCCAAGTGTTCTCTGGCCTTCATACCTGTGCTCTCCCTCTCTGTCTCTCTGTCTCTTCTCTTGTTCTCTGTTTCCCTCCCTCCCTTTCCTTCCCTGCTTGGCTCCTGTTCCACCTCTTGAACCCTGTCTCTTGCATGACTTTTCCATCATCCAGCTATGAGTCTGATGGGATCCCTGTGGGGTCTTTGATCCTAGATTCTTCATTTTGTGTTGTTACAAGAACTCAGCCATAAGGCCTGACTATGGGTCCAAACTCTCATCAACATTAATAGAAAAATAACATAATATGTAAACAGATGGGAAAATAAATGTATTTACAGTTTTACTCAAAAATGAGTAAAAAGAAATCCTCACCCTGTCTTCACCTGCAGATGGAGAGTTTACAGTAGAGCTGCCACAGGGGCCAGGGGACACCCATATGCAGACTGTCGTCTCCCTGCTGTCAGGGCCCCTGCAGGCAGCCCATTTTCTCTCAGCATGGAATTGTCCCAGAGGGATCCTGGGTCCCCCAGTTACAATGTTTCCATATGTTTCACACTCTATGATCTAATTACTGCTGCCTTCCAACTCTCTCCCCTTCTCCTCCTTTTCTTCTTTCACCTCTATACATTTCTTCATCTAGATGGTCCAAGTTTCCTAACTTTCAAAAGGCCTAAAGCTTCTGGCTGGACTATAACACTAATTAATAGACGAGTCACCCATCATAAAAACATCACTAGCCATTGCTTCAAACCAGGTTGGGCAAGGAGGGGGAAGGATGGGGGTTGGGCGTTATGGAAACAGCAAAAAGGGGGAAGTGGACACAATTTCACTAAATTAGAATATGCGATTCAACTCCTTGGGAACTGACCTACTGGCAGGACACACCTCTGGTCCTTGAGAGGAGAGCAACTCACTGCTGCTCTTTATCTGGGGCAATTTCCTGGTGGAAAAGCCTGCACTTGAGCCCAGGGAGGAAGAAGAGGACTGCTCAACTCCAGACTGGGAGCCTTGGAGACTCCCCGATGCCTGCTGACCCGGGCACGGGCCACAGACCCCAGCTTCCACGCACTGAAAGCTGACCAGGGCTAGTGGGGCTAAAGCAAGGATGGCGACACTGAACTGTGGCTCGGCGTGAGTGGAAAACCACGTCAACACTTCACCGACAGACACCCCCGGCATCCAGTTGGGATAATGTCAGAAAGTGTTTGTCTTCATCCTCAGTTGTTGGATCAGGATCCAAAGCAATTTCAGGAAAAAATAATTTATTTGGCTCCCAGTCCTAGGTTGCACTCCACATGCCGGGAAGTCAAGGCGGCAGGAACCGGAAGCAGCTGGTTATGCCATATCCATAAGCAAGAGCCGAGGGCAATGAATTAATTAATGAATTAATAAGCATGCATGCCTATTGCTCAGCTCCCATTTTCATTCAGCCCAGAGCCCAGCCCATGAGACAGCTCTTTTATCTGGGGCAGTTTCCTGATGGAAAATCAGTGAGCTGGAGTCCAAGGAGGAAGAAAGGGACCTACTGAATTCAGCGACAAAGACTTTATTTGTTTACACTGTTGATGGCCCGTCCCACCCCTGGCAGCCCATGTTACACAGGCATGTTCGAGGCTCATCTCTTAGACAGTTCTGGCTTCAGCGACCCGATAGCCGACACCAAATGTTCTACAGCCACGTTTCTTGCCTTGCTACCCCTGGAGTGGCGGTGGCATCATCACCAGATGGACTGTTGGCAGGGCTGCAGACTTAGCTCTGCGGGTAAAACCTGCTCCTGCAGAGGACCGGATCCAGGTCCCAGCGCTCACATGGTGGACTGAAGCCATTGGTGTCTCTGGTTCTAAGAGGTTCAGCACACCTCACGTCTGTGGGCACCAGGCATGCACATGGTACATATACATACACGTAGGAAAAGCACTCATGCACATAAAATAGATAAAGATCTTCTTTCTTTTCTTTCTTTTTTTTAATTCAAGGACTCTAACTCAATCCCACCAAATCAGACCCTTAAAGAAAAAAAGGCAGGAAGCATATGATGTAAGAACGTTTGCACACGACTCTTTGGTGTTCTGTTGAGAAGGCTTCTTCCTTTGTGGCCGAGGATAGTCTGGAACTCATTGTATAGACTGCTGATAACTTATATTAATCCTCCTGTCTCAGCCTCCCAAGTGCTGGGATGATAGGTAAGTGCCACTGTACCTGGCTTTCCTATTAGAGTCTGACACAAATTAAAGTTTAGGAATCGTTGCTCTAGAGAAAAGCCTAACATACACTAAATCTGTGCAATCAAATTCTAAAACTATGGGGGTGGTGGCACACTCCTTTAATCCCAGCACTCAGGAGGCAGAGGCAGGTGGATCTCTGTGAGTTTGAGGCCAGCCTCGTCTACAAAGGGAGTTCAGACCAACCAAGGCTACACAAAGAAACCTTGTCTCAGGAAAAAAAAAAATCTAAAATCAAGCCTTGAAGAGATACACAGAGCAGAGGCAGATACAGCAAGGTAGGGGGCCATGATCTGGAAGCCAGTGTGGAGAGCAATCTTAACCCAGCACCATGGCTACCCTGGCAAAGGATCACATTCAAAGACTTGTGTGATCTGGCTAGAATACAGACACACCTTTAGTACATACCTGTAATCCCAAACAATGCCATCTAATTGAGGGACAGACAAAGTGGCGAATCAGAGAAAGATTTGACAGAGTGAGTTAGAGATAGGATAGGCCCACCTCTCCAGAGAGAGGGGTGGGTGTTTGCTACTTCCGAGCAGCACGCAGAGAGACAGACACGCAGTACAGTACGGAGGGGGAATTCTGGAGTTCCGGAGTTCCGGAGGTTGGTGCAGTTTGGTGTAGTGCAGTTGAGTTCAGGCACTTCAGTTTGTGGAGTTCAGATGCAGTTTTTCCAAGCAGGGCAATTCAGTCAGAAGCAGAGAGAAGCCACTTTGAATCAGCCAGCTTGGAGAGGAGTTTGAGCCAGAACACCTGAGTTGAACCAGCCAGCCAGAGCTCAGAAAGAACTAGAAAAGAATGAACTTCTTCAGTCTCAGAGGCTGAGAACATTCTAGGCCCAGGATAGCAGACAGAAGCTGGAAGTTGAAGCCTTAAAGATCCAGGCTTACAATAAAGATTAGATTGTATGGAATCTAGAAGCTTCCAGGTCTAGGCACAAGCCATATATTTGTAAAGCTTGGGTATGGCTCTCATCTTATCCTCTCCTCTGAGGAAATAAAAACACTGTCTACACCAGCACAGGCTGCACAATGAGACCCTGCCTTTAGGGAAAAAAAAAAAAGGTTCCTGGCACATTTGACTCCTTTTCTACCTCGTGGGCCACCTCTCTGTCTCTTTCATGCCTTTTCTCTCATTCAGTCATGAATTTGGTGGTTTCCTCAGGAGTGTTTGAGTCTGGATTATTCATCATTATACAAGAGTCCAGCCGTAAGGTCTGGCTCTGTGTCCAAACTCTCATCAACATAAATAGAAAAACAACAATAAATAGAAATAGGAACAGAAGGAAGGAAGGAAATACAGAAAATGAGTCAGTCAGAGATTAGATTTAGTAGACAAGAACACTAAATGAACTATTATAAACCTACCAACAAGTTAATAAAAAATATAATCATATTGAACAAATAGGCAGAGGCTTTGTACTACCACACTTGACTCATTGAAGGAGTAGGTGGGATTGAAATAGAGTCTCACTTTGTAGCCTGGTCTTGAACTCGCATGGACCTTCCTACCTTAGCCTCTGAAGTGCTGGGATTGTAGGCATGAGAGCCTATTCTGGCTTGAATCACTTTTTTCTAACCCTGTCTCATAGGAACTCTGAAGAGCTGTGAAAACCACACCAACCAGCCTATATGCAGTATCCCAATGAGCTAGTTACATCCCAGAAAGTTCTGCCATTTCCCAACACTGCTACACTGAGGAGCAAGTGGTCAGTGTGTAAGCCTTTGCAGGCATACTCAAGTCCTGTCTGTAAGCAGCTTCCTTATCTCATGCGCATCCTGATGCTGAGCAGGGTCAACTCTCCACAGCCCAGGCTGTGCTGCTTTGCCAGCCTCACCCTCCACTGACACTCAGGGGTCCTGAGGATTCAGTCACATTCAGGACTCACTTAAGAGTAACAGAATGCACCAGGTGTGGAGGCTGGTGTTTGTAATCCCAGCACTTTGGAGGCAGAGGCAGGTGAATTGCTGTAAATTTGAGGATAGCCTAGGTTGCATGGTAAGGTTCAGGCATGCTTGGGGTGTATAGTGAGACCATGTCTTAAAACACACGCACACACACACACACACACACACACACACACACACACACACACGATAGAGAGAGAGAGAGAGAGAGAGAGAGAGAGAGAGAGAGAGAGAGAGAGAGAAAAGGACATAGAAACATAGAGACACAGAGACAACCATGGTTAGAATACAATTTCTTTTTGTTTGTTTGCTTGCTTGTTTCTTGATTTTTGTTTTTTTGTTTTCCAAGACAGTTTCTCTGTTTAACAATCTGGCTGTCGCTGGCCTGGATTCACTTTGTAGACCAGGCTGGCCTCAAACTCAAAGAGTCTCACTTGCCTCGGCCTCCCAAGTGCTGGGATTAAAGGCATGAACCAAGAATACAATTTCTTTTCTTTTTCCTTTTTCCTTTTGTTTTTTCCAGACAGGGTTTCTCTGTGTAGCCTTGGCTGTCTTGAACTCACTTTGTAGACCAGGCTGGCCTCGAACTCACAGATATCTGCCTGCCTCTGCCTCCCAAGTGCTGGGATTAAAGGCGTGCGTCACCACTGCCTGGCTCAGTTTCTTTTATAGGCTAAGGAATGTCAGTCAGTGGCAGAGTGCTTGCCTGGGTTCAACCCCTAGAATTAGCAAAAAAGAAGGAGAAGAGGAGAGGGGAGGGGAGGAGGGAGGGGAGAGGAGAGGGGAGGGGAGGGGAGGAGAGGAGAGGAGAGGAGAGGGGAGGGGAGGGGGGAGGGGAGAGGAGAGGGGAGGAGACGGAGAAGGCTTGAAGAGCCACTGCTCTGTCTACAGCACATCTCCCTTCCTCCTCTCCAGCTAAGGCTGCCCCTTCTGTTGCATTCTCAGAATCTATTACCTCAACTTCACTCCCATCTTCAGACTGAGATTCTCCAGCTAGCTTTCCCTCTGCAGCCCATGACAGCTTCCAGCTAGCTTTCCCTCTGCAGCCCACGACAGCTTCTAAAGCCTGTATTGTCCACTGGCACCAGATTAGCGTGATTCTACATCGAAAAGCAAACTTCTAAATAGAACTTGAAAAGCCCTAATGAATAATGAACAGATTCTCTAAGATTCTCGGAGACCAGATGGGCCAAGGGTGATGATGAGGGTGGCATGTAATAATTGAACCTTCAGATAGGGGTTTAACATGACCATGATTTGTTCAACTAACAATTACCCTGTA
Organism: Acomys minous; assembly: GCF_964271855.1. Classification (NCBI taxonomy): domain Eukaryota; kingdom Metazoa; phylum Chordata; class Mammalia; order Rodentia; family Muridae; genus Acomys; species Acomys minous. The sequence continues at coordinate 5,967,636 of NC_140491.1, forward strand.
TTACTTAATTATCCTAAATAGGCTGCAGCACCACTTTCAAGGTTTGGAAGTAAACATTGTATTATAATTGAGTTAGGTGGGTATAATACCTCATATTAGAGTAGAAATACACACATACATACACACACAGTATGTGCGTAAAGAATAATCTTAGATTTGAATTCTATACCAATGTATCAGAATTACACTTATTTTGGATCAATATACAAAATTCTATGCCAATGAATTAAAAATAACCTTATTTGTGAGTAACAATTAAGGCTTTGAGTTGAGGAGTAGATTCAATAATCCCCCTTTTGTTCTATCCTCCCTCTATATTTCTATATCCCCCTTTCTTTCTTTTCAGCTCCTATCTCCTTACCTATGAAAGAAAGATAAAGGAAAAGAGAGGTCTAACATGTAGACATGATTCTATAGATATATAAAGTAAAATAGTTAAATAAGGTCTTCAAAAGCCTCAGAGACCTACAGAGACCTGGCGTTTAAAGATGTTTTTATTTATTCTAAAGATTCTTTGACAAGACAAGTTAGCTCCTGGAAACACCTGCGTACCTCAAAGCAGATGATGCGCATCAAAGAACCTCCTTATGAAGTTGCCTTCAAATGTGGCAAACAAGCCACTGGGGAAAATGTCCTCATTTCTACCACAGACAGAATTCTGCCTAAAAATGGGCAAGTTTTGATGCAGGCAGAGTCAATGGCTGAATTCTGCCAAGTCAGGGTAAGCAAGTCCTCAATAGTTCCTGCCTTGCAAATAAGTCTGTCAGAGATATTGGGCCAGAAGGACAAAGATGCTCCAACGTTATAGAGAGTGTTGGGTGACTGTTCAGGCAGTAAACTGTCTCAGTCATTTTTTCATTTTAGAACCTGCTAACCTGCACTACTAGTTTAGTCAGGTATTTAAGTTTTATTCCTTCTCAAGTCTCTGTTGGGGTTGACAACCAGATAGTTTAGTCTTACAATTAAGTTTAATTGGTTAGGAGTTAAGATGTTTTAGATGAGATATGATAGATATTGATTTTCATTCAGAAATTTAGACCCGTGGCTGGGCGGTGGTAGCACATGCCTTTAATCCCAGCACTCTGGAGGCAGAGGCAGGTGGATCACTATGAGTTCGAGGCCAGCCTGGTCTACAAAATGAGTCCAGAACAGCCAAGGTTAACACAGAGAGACCTTGTCTTGAAAAAACAAAAAATAAACAAACAAAAAGATAAATTTTCCAAAAACTAATAACTTTTGCCAGAAAGGCTGGGAACAGTCAGCTCTGGCATATAGGTATATTGGGTGTATCTATATGCAATGCATGTATCTATATATAATACATGTATGTATACATAATTCATATAACTGTGTCCAATGTATACATTTATATATAATGTATGCAACTATATATACACAGCCAGCACAGAAAAGCAGTAATTTATTTTATGTATTTTTAAAATTATGTTATATTTAATTTAATTTTGGCTTTTGAGACAGGATTTCTCTGTGTAACAGCCCTGGCTGTCCTGGAACTTGCTTTGTAAACCAGGCTAGCTTCAAACTCACAGAGATCCACCTGCCTCTGCCTTCCAATGCTGAGATTACAGGAGTATGCCACCATGCCTGTTTGTTGTCGGTGTTGTTGTTTTTAAGATTTATTTATTTACTATGTATACAGTGTTTCACCTGCATGAACACCTGCACACCAGAAGAGGGCACCAGATCTCACTATAGATGGTTGTGAGCCACCAGGTCTTTGCTGGGAATTGAACTCAGGACCTTCGGAAGAACAGCCAGTGCTCTTAACCTCTGAGCCATCTCTCCAGCCTGAAAGGCTGTAATTTATATCTTTAAAGTTTTTATGGAGTAATTTTAATCTGGCATTGCATGTTTTTTTCCTTTTCTTTTAAAAAGCATGCTTTATTTTATGTATAGCAATACAATTTTTACATTTGATAACACTATAATAGAATGATTTCATTTATTTAAATAGAAGGAAAAAAGGAAAGAACATTTCAGATTACAAAGCATCCTCCCCCAGAACAAATTATTTTTAAAATCGCCTTTTGTAAGTGGGTCAGTGTGACAGGTGTGTCCAGTGCCCAGCGTTGTCCAGTGCCTGCCAAACTGATAACTGAAGAAATAAAAAAGAAAGCCCAGTGTTTAAATCACTGTCTCAAAGCAATAGCACATGTGGAGGGTTTGGAATGCAAAGTACACTGTTGAGCCAGGTGACCCCAACTCAGAAACAAGAAACCCCTGTCCCCCACCTGAAGACCCCAGCCTGTAATTCACATGTATATGTATGTGAACAAGTGCTCAGCATAGGTGCCCTCGGGAATTTAGAAAGGAGACCTTGCTAGACGGTGCGGATGGTGGCGGCAGAGGCCTTTAATCCAGGCAGAGGCAGAGGCAGGCAGATCTCTGTGAGTTTGAGGCTAGCCTGGTCTATAGCGTGAGTTCCAGGACAGCCAGGTGACACAGAGAAACCCTGTGTCGAGAGAGAGAGAGAGAGAGAGAGAGAGAGAGAGAGAGAGAGAGAGAGAGAGAGAGAGACTTTAAGAAGAAGACAAAGGAAGGACCAATCAAGTATAGACAAAAGCTGCATGAGTCACAAAGGAGGATATAAACCAATTTTCCCCCTAGTTGCAACTTCCTCATACTTGGTTTTGTTTCATTTTTCATGGTGGATTTGTGAGCTCAACTTTCTGTGCGTTAAAGTGTCAAGAACCATTTTTACATTCCAAAAAGTATCCCACATGCACTGCTGTTTTGAGGTAGTGATTGTGGACATTGGTCCAGGCTGGCTTCAGGACTCTCTATGTAGCTGATGCTGACTTTGAACTGCTGACCCTCCTGCTCCCGCTCCTGGCCGCTGAGATTGCAGGCGTGCATCACCGTGCCATATTTGGCCTCACGGTGCCTTTAGCCCCTCTAATTATATGCCCAAACTAAACAGAGTGTTTTTATCCTGCTACGTAAGATCTCTCTTCTAGCATTAAATTATCACACAAATAATAAAAAAAGATAGCATAGAGTACCCTACCAGGAATGACCAAGTATTAATCCAGGAACCTCTTCGGCTAGTCTGTGTCCTTGCAGCTTCCAGGCTTTCCCGGGCAAAAGCACAGGTTGCTTCCTAGTAGGAGGGACGGATGCTGGAGCTGCCGAGCTGTCCAGCGTAGGCAGCAGGGAGACACCAGCTGAGGCCAGCATTTGCCGGTTGCCTCTCTGCCCGGCTGGCTAGATGTGCCTCTGACTTCTGAGTGGAAAGAATTTGCTACACCTGTCGGGAACACCTGAGAATAAAAGAACCGGAAGTCCTTGTTCAAAACCAGCAAGTTTCCACCTTTGCCGTGTCCCATGACATCAGATACGGCTAACATCCACGGGGAACGATTTTTGGTTTGTTTGTTTGTTATTTTGTTTTTGTTTTTTGGTTCGTTCGTTTGTTTTTTTACTATTTTGATGATCAGGCACTCACATGTTGTTGTTAAGGATGTAAATTGGTATGATATCCCAGAAGGAACTACATATTCAACCACAGATCTCTCTCTCTCTGTTTTGTTCCGTTTTTCTGTTCTAATTATCACCGTGCCCTCGCTCATTCACTTTCTCCTTTCCTTCTCGCTGGAGATGTATATTCTATGAAAACCGAGTGTGGAGTACATGCCTGTGCTCTCAGCACCCGGGAGATAGACACAGGAGGATCAGCAGTTCGAGGCCAGCCTTGGCTACATATCAAGTTTGAGCCTACCTTAGGATCATGTCTAAAAACCAACAACACCAACCAAAACAGAGAGAGAGAGAGAGAGAGAGAGAGAGAGAGAGAGAGAGAGACAGACAGACAGACAGACAGACAGACAGACAGACAGACATCAGAGGACAGGAAGGCTGCTGCTACACTGTGATACCCACTGTGATGTGGATACCCACTGGAGATGCGGCTCATAGCAGAGAGTTTGCCCAGCACGTGCCAGGCCCTGGGCTTAATCCTTAGCACCACAGAAAACTATGGTGGAAAGAATGCATTCACTCAGCCAACACTTAACCACTTCTGTCCTCCACCTGCCCCCACTGTAAACACTTTAACACATTTAACTCAATCCGCACACCTGCCCAATGGGTAGGTGCTCAGAAGAGGAGAAAACTGGGCCACAGAGATAGATGACGTCTGAGGTAGGACTTGAACCCTGGGAGAGGGGCTCCAGAGTTTAAACTCTTTACAGACGTCATGTTGCCCTCCATGAAGCAAAAACCATACAGCTTGGTTGGTAGCTTGTTTGCATAGCAGGCATGAAGTTTGGGGTTCCGTAACCAGCCACTGCGTAAACCATAATGTGGTGTTGCATGCAAGTAACCCCAGGACTTGGAAGGTTGGCTTGGCCCATGCTCAAGAGGGTCAAGGTCACCCTTAGCTACATAGGGAGTTTGAGGTCAGCCTGGGCTACAGGGGACCCTGTCCTCAAAATTAGAGGGCCTGGGCTATAGATTAGTGGCAGAGCACTTGCTCAGTACTGTGTGTGTGTGTGTGTGTGTGTGTGTGTGTGTGTGTGTGTGTGTGTGTGCACGCATGTGTAGATAACAGAAGTCAATGTCTTATTTCTCTCCATGTTATTTTTAGAGAAAGGGTCTTTCCCTGAACGTAGAGCTCACATTTTGGCTAGACTGCCTGACCAGCAAGCCTCCAGAATCCAACTGTCTCTGCCCCGCCAACGCTGGGGTTTAAAGGCATGTCCTGGTATGCCCCACTTTTTTTCCCCCCTTAACATGGATGCTGGCCATCTTCACTCAGGGCCTCATGCCTGCACAGCAAGCACTTTACCCCAGTGAGCCATCTCTCCAGGCCCTCACTACGTAACCCAGCCTGTCCTCCCTGGCCTCCTACCTCAGTCTTCTCAACTCGGGGGTTTGACAGGAAGCATCATTCAAGGACATTTGAAGGATAAGAAGGAATGAACGAGTTGTTGCTGCTGAGAAGATGGAGGGAGGAAGGAATGTGAGCACCTAACAGAGCAGAGAAAGGGCCCTGCCAGCCAGCCTGCCAGCCAGGACACAGGCACCTTGGTCCTACCCTGTAAAGGACGACACTTGAGAGTATCTCGGGGAGACCCGGAGGGGTCAACCCCTTGTAAGACTGAGTGCTGAGCTCCTTCCGGGACCAAGGAAACACACAGGCGCTGCTGCCATTGTCCCTGTATTGCTAGCTGGCTATGCCGCAGGGAATCGCCGCTGTAGCGTTAATACTCTCGTGGAGGAAGACATTGGGGCTCAAAGAACTTGACCGGTTAGAACCATCCCACGAACCAACGCGGTGAGGGTGAGATGTGCCGTCGGTAGGCAGACATGCCTGCCCACATCACTAGCAAGCGAGGAAAGAGAAGCAATGCGCTCCCTGGCTGGGGAAGAGGGTGACCATCCCACTTATTTTCACACATGTGAAGCTGTCTTGTACAAGAGCTTGGTTTTCTGCAAGGATGAGGCCCGGTGGGCATGGCCATGTCAGCTTGCTAGGGTGTGTGAGTCATCTCTCTTTTTAACTAAAGCGCGAGGGTGACTGGCTGTCTACACGTGAAAAGCTGGATGGATTTAGGTAGATTAACAGCAAGAAGAAGTTCGGGAGACAGATGCTGTGGCCTTATTCACACACTCAAACACACGCAGACACACCCCATAAAAAGCCCTCTCATCGAGGCCTTACCCTGTCAATCTTGGGCATCATAGAAACCTGTCAGTTTACAAAGGAGTCTCTGCTCTCCCCACCCACTCCTGTGACCTTCTGGCTGACTGCCCTCCGCTCCGGTCACATGGCCTCCCTGCCCTCCTTAAGTAGTCAAGCCTTACCAACCCAGGCACGGAAGGAACGTTCTCCCTCTAGTTCCTGTTGTGCCTTCAAATCTCTACTCAAGGGATGCGTGCGTGTGTGTGTGTGTGTGTGTATGATATAGGGTATGTATCCTATGGATAGTGCTGCCCTGCCTGTCTTAACCCTTCATCTTATTTTTTAATGTGTGGGGGTTGGGAAGGGTGGTACAAGTGTATACAGCCATGCGTGCCTGTGTGTGCAGAACAGAGTGATGTTGGTACCTTCCACCACTCCCCACCATAGTTTTTGAGGCAGCGTCTCTCACTGCCACCGTTTTGCCTAGAGTGGCTGGCCAGTGAGCCCCAGATCGTCTGGTCTCCCTCTCCTAGCACTGGGATCACAGAGGCTTTTTAGACCGGTGTCGGGAATCTAAACTCTGGTCATCTCTTGGCTCATTGAGCGGTCGCCTCAGCCCTATTGTTTCTATTTTTATTTTTTATTTTTACAATACTGGGGGGTTGAAGGCAGGGCTGACGCTGGCAGGCACACACTCTGCTGCTGAGCTACATCCCCAGCTCCCTGTGTAATTTTTCTTCCCTAGCACCTTGACAACCTGATGTGCTTACATATAAAAATGTAGAGACTAGGGGTAGCTTAGAGGTGAACCTGAGCTTTCGGCATATGTGAGGTCCCAGGCTTCATTCCAGCAGCAAAAGTGCATGGCTGTGTTGTTAGTTATTGCATTTCCCCATAAGTGTAACATAAGCTTTAGGACAACAAAGAGACACCCCTTCTCTCTCTCTCTCTCTCTCTCTCTCTCTCTCTCTTTCTATGTATGTGTGTGTGTGTGTGTCTGTCTCTGTCTATCTGTCTCTGTGTGTGTGTGTGTGTGTGTGTCTGTCTGTCTGTCTGTCTCTGTCTATCTGTCTCTGTCTGTGTCTGTCTGTCTGTCTGTGTATGTGTGTATGTATGTGTGTTTGTGTGTGTGGTGTGTGTGTATGCGTGTGTGTTTGTGTGTATGTGTATGTATGTGTGTGGTATGTGTATGTGTGGTGTGTGGTGTGTGTATGCGTGTGTGTTTGTGTGTATGTGTGTGTATGTGTGTGATGTGTGTATGTGTGTGGGGTGTGTGTGTGTGTGTGTGTGTGTGTGTGTGTGTGTGCGTGCTTTTTTGATACTGGATCTCATTATGTTCCCGTTCCTGCCTCAGACTCCTGTCAGGGGCTCAAGAGCTCTCTCTGCCTTGGCCTCTGATAAGCTGAGACTGTACACACAGGCCACCATGCCTTCCCTATTTTCTTCATCCTTGCTCCTCCTATGTCCAGAACAATTCACAGCTAGTGGTAGGGGCTCAGGATACACCGGACGAAGAATGGCTCGTGAAGAAAAGGAGCACTTGTATCTCTTCAAACAATTCATGCGGTTTGAGCTATTTTTCTTCTACCTCCCTCCACTGCCTCCCGCCCCCCCTTTCTGGCAGTATTTGCTAACTAGTCCAAAGTAGAAAAGCTACTCTGCTTGCATGCATTCATAAAATTCAGATGAACGAGATTAAACTCTAGAGACAGCGTGGTACAGGAATGAAGTCCCTTCCTGCCTTCAGCGCTCACGTGACGGGGAGAGGCCCAGCCAGCTTGTCTTCTCAAGGGAAAGCTGATGAGCCCTGCATAAAGGGGCTGCAGCAGAGGGGGCTGGAGAGGTTGGTTCTAGCCCGACAGTAAAGGTACACTAGGTGTGCACATTTAGGGAAGTCTTGTAAACATACCCATACCCCAGGCCTCCAGACACACCAAGATTTCTTTGAGGTCCCTTTGAGGTCAGATCTCAGCTCTTTGAAGGAATTGAGTAGGAATCAGGTTGGTTAACATCCTGGTACTTGTGAGCCCTTACTTAACCTCTGCCCTTTTAAGACCTGGATCCACCTGTTCTTCAATAGGGTGAGGCTTAAGATTAAAATATTCGTTTCAAAAAAAAATGTTTTCAGAGTGCTTTCTATGTTCCATCTGCTGGGAACACACAGTGAGCCATGCAGACCAAGGCCCTTGCCCTCATACATTCAAAAGATATCATAGGCAAGTAATGGAAAACAAATCAAGACTAGCAAGGCACTGTGATATAATAAAAATATGAGTTAGGTATGCTGGCACATACCTGTAAGCACAGCACATAGGAAGTGAGGCAGGAGGATTACTATGAGTTTGAGATTGGCGTTGGCTACATGGTGAGCTCCAGACCATCTGGGCAGCAGGGTGAGGCCTCGTCTTGAATGAAGAATGGGAAGAAGGACAAGTTTTGGTTTTGTTGTTTTTAAATTCATTTATCCTTATTTTATGTGCACTGGTGTTTTGCCTGCATGTATGTCTGTGTGAGGGTGTCAGAGTCCCTGAAAATGGAGTTACAGACAATTGTGAACTGACATGTGGGTGTTGGGAATCGAACCCGGGTCCTCTGGAAGAGCAGCAGGTTCATGCTCTTAACCACTGAGCCATCTTTCCAGCTCCAGGAAGGAGATTTGTAATCCTAGCATCCAGGAGGTAGAAACATGAGAACTGTGAGTTTAAGGGCAGTTTGAGCTATATAACGAAACTCTGTCTAAACAAACCAAAGAAAAGGAGAGAGGAGAGACTGTGTGTGTGTGTGTGTGAGAGAGAGAAAGAGAGAGAGAGACAGAGAGAGAGAGACAGAGAGAGAGACAGAGAGAGAGAGAGAGAGAGAGAGAGAGAGAGAGAGAGAGAGAGAGAGAGAATGCTAGCAGAGGTGATCAAGGCCCAGATCTGGGCTACAAGAGGGAAGGAAGGCCCCGCACAGCCAGGCAGCACAACTCCTGTAGCACCTGCACTCAGAGGAAGCAGAAGGACCACTAACTGGGGGGTAGCCTGAGCTACATAGTGCATCTCAGTAGAGTTGGGCTTTATGATGATCCTTGTCTCAGAAAGACAAGAAAATAGGCTACAGCAAGAACAGACAGGCCAAGAGAAGTAAACCGGGTGTCAGACGTGTTCTTTCTGTGAGAGATGAAGTTTTTCTTTCAACTCGTGATAGATGCCGAAGGAGGAACCAGAAGGATGTTAAAAGATGGCAGGTAGGAAATACTACGTTAGGCTTTCCCAGGGAAGGCCTTCCTAAAGCTGGTCCTTAGAAGAGGAGACACATCCAGCGTGGACAGAGCATTTGGAAGGGTGAGCACCCTTAAGACCTCTGCATGGGAAAGGCCAGAGCACTGTTGCATCTGGCAGAAAGCCGGGGTGTGTGTGTGTGTGTGTGTGTTGGGTGTGGCTACTGAGCAGACAGTGTCAGGAGATGAGTCAGGGAGACAGGACTCTCAGAAGTCATGGTTAGGGCCAACAACCAACCAAGTTTATCCAGAACTGGGGGAGGGGCAGGCTTCTGGGCATGTGGGGCTGCAATGGGCAGTCACTGAGGGGTCTTAAGTAGGGACTACAAAGTGATTTCTGTTTGTAAAGAACACACTGGTGTGAGTGTGGGTGTGGCTAAGGCATAGAGGAAGGACAAGAAGAAAAGGAGAGGCCACCTCGTCAGACGCCTCGGTGCTCTGTGCAAGGTGGATGGGACGGCATACGACATGGACTGAGATGGTGAACAGATAGAGACAAGACACATTTTAAAGGTAGAATGAAGGCAGGCTGGAGAGATGGCTCAGAGGTTAAGAGCACCATCATCTGCTCTTCCAAAGGTCCTGAGTTCGGTTCCCAGCAACCACATGGTGGCTCACAAGCATCCATAATGAGATCTGGTGCCCTTACTGGCATGCACGTGTACATGCAGGGAGAACATTGTATAAATAATAAATAAATAAATAAATAAATAAATAAAGGTAGAATGGAGGCAGCTCAGGAATGTAGGTGCAGAAAACAAAGGGTTAAAGATGATACTTGGACATGATACAGTCAGACCTTAGAAATCAAAACATACTAAGTGGGTGGGTGTAGTGACACAGGGCCGGTAACCCCAACATTTGGCAGGTGGAGGCAGGAGGATGAGGAATTCAAGGCCACCCCAGCTACATACCCTGTCTCAACAAACTTACAAAACAAAGCACTGAGGGGCAAAAAAATGTGTCCGTAGTGAACATGTACAGGGTTTTGGCTAGTCTCTAAACACCACAAAATGGTGATATTTGCACAGCATTTACACTCGTTTGAGGAGTTAAGAAAGGCAGCTGTGGTGGTGTATGCCACCCTGTTCTCTGAAGGTAGAGGTACAGGATTAAAAGTTGTTGGGCAGCCTGGGCTGTAGATGAAGACCTTTCCTCAAAACAAATAGGGTGGAAGTGACTTGGGCAGGCAAAGGAGCTTGCTGCCAAGACCCTGGGACCTATGTGGTAGAGGAAAATAACTCACTTCCAAAAGTTGTCTTCTGGCATGTATGCTTGTGCTATGGCTGGTTATAGTGAGCAAACACACACACACACACACACACACACACAGACACACACACACACACACACACACACACACACACACACACACACACACACAAATAGGAAACAACAATAACAAACAACTTTCCTATTGGGATCGTAAGCAGATGTCCACAGGTGTGGATAGCCATGTCCACAGAGGTCGTGAACCCAACGCCCAATAGGCCAGGGAGAAAGTACCTTGAGTGCTGCTGACAAAACAGGTATTACTCAGAGCGAGGTCGGCATTTTTATAATTGTGTTAGCTTCCTGTTGCTATAACAAAATACCCAAGAAAATAAACTTGTAAGAAACAAAGGTGCCGGGCATGGTGGCACATGCCTTTAATCCCAGCAATTGGGAGGCAGAGGCAGGTGGATCGCTGTGAGTTGAAGGCCAGCCTGGTCTACAAATCGAGTCCAGGACAGCCAAGGCTAACACAGACAGACCCTGTCTCGAAAAACAAAACAAAACAAAACAAAACAAAAACCAAAAAAAAAAAAAAAAAAAAAAAAAAAAAGAAAGAAAGAAAGAAAGGCTAAAGTAAATAAAAGCAAAGGTAAGACAGGTGGTGGTAGTGCTGGGAGCAGCAGACAGCCCCTAAGGGCATGTCCTCCAGGACCCACTCTTTCCAGTGTGTTCTATTCTACCTTCTACAGTCCCAGTACCTCCCAGTAGCCTATGAACTGACACCAGGGCCCCACTGATCTGCCCGGCACTCCGGCTCCGCACCAGACCAAGCCTTCAGCATAGGAGCTCTGGGGAGCGTTCCCCATCCAAACCTGAACCTGAGTGTTCAGAGCACTTCGAAAGCAGCTAATTAGTTTTCATAATGATTGTTCTCAGCTGTTAATTGCCTGAATCGACTTTTACGGGCGCTGGGGGAAGAACAGGTGTCCATAATTTGCCTAAAGCTGTAGTAAACTGCAGAACAGCTGCACCAATTAATTCCTGGAGTCTCGTGCTCTGCTGGTCTGTAAACGAATATTCACTTATCATGTTTGTGTGTCTTTAGGCACACCACGTGTGTGCAGGTGTGCTCAGAGGTTAGAGGGCATTAGATCCCTGAAATTGGGATCACGGGTAGTTGTGAGCTACATGGTGTGGGTGCTGGGACCTGAGGTCCTCTGCAAGCGCAGTCAGTGCTCCTAGCCACCATGCCATCTCTCCAGCCACCCCTCCCCCATTTCCTTTTAAACAAATCTCATTATGTAGACCTGGCTGGCCATGAACCCAGAGATCTGACTGCCTCTGTCTCCTCAGTACTGGAGTAAAGGTGTGTTTCAACACACTGGGTGTTTTTGGTGGTGGTAATGCTACCCTCTTCAAAAGCCTTTTTGGGAGCTGGCACACGCCTTTAGTCCCAGCACTAGGGAGGCAGAGGCAGGCGGATCTCTGAGTTCGAGGCCAGCCTGCTCTACAAAGAGAGCTATGTCTCAAAAAATAAAGATAAGCATAAATAGGAGCCAGAGAGATGGCTTGCTGCTATTCCCAAAAGACCTGAGTTCAGTTCCCAGCTCACGTATAAACATACACACACACATACATACACACACACACACACACACACACACACACGTGTGTGTGCTCAAACAACAAAGGATATTGAAAGATATTAAGTGTGAAAATTTCTTAGGGTGGTCATAAACCTAGAATATTATATAGAGATTTGTTGATGCCAAAAGTTTTTTTTTTGTTGTTGTTGTTGTTGTTGTTGTTGTTGTTGTTGTTTTTTGCTTTGTTTTGGTTTTTGAGACAGGGTTTCATGCCGGGCCAAAAGATTTTTTTTTTTTTTCATTTTAATCCTACTAACAATAAGAAATATGGGGGCTGGGCATGGTGGCGCACACCTGTAATCCCAGCATTCTGGAGGCAGAGGCAGGCAGATTGCTGTGAATTTGAGGCCAGCCTGGTCTACAAAGTGAATTCAGGACAGCCAAGACTACGCAGAGAAACCCTGTCTCAAAAAACAAAAACAACAACAACAACAACAAAAAACCACACACACAAAACAAACAAAACCTAAATAATTATGCAAATATCAAATATCATCATTAATAAGCGTCTTAGTTACTTTTCTATTGTGATGATAACACACTATTATCAAGGCAACTTAGAAAAGAAGGTCTTGGGCTGGGTCTGGTGGTGCATGTGGGAGGCAGAGGCAAGTGGATCTCTGTGAGTTCAAGGCCAGCCTGGTCTATAAAGTGAGTTCTAGGACAGCCAAGGCTACACAGAGAGACCCTGTCTTGGAAAGGAAGAAGAAAAGAAGACGGTCTTGAGTTTAATTTGGGGCTCCTGATTCCAGAGAGTTAGCAACCATGACCGTCATGGTGGGGGGCGTGGCGGCAGGCAGCCAGGCATGGTAGTGGAGCAGCAGCTTTGAGCTCACATCCAGATCCACAAACAGAAAGCGGAGAGCTAACATGGAAACCTCAAAGCCTGCCTCCTCCAACAAGAACGCATCTCCAAATGCTCCCTACATAATCCTATCAACTCTAAACCGAAGATCCAGTTGTGTGAGCCTGGATCTCACTCCAGGCAGCCGTTCTCACTCAAAGCACCGCTCTGTGACACTGGCATCCAGTTTATCATCTCATTCTTCTGTGGCTGTGACAACACACCATGACCAAGACAACTGCTGACAGAAAGAGTTTGATTGACCTTACAATTCCAGAGAGTTAGAGTCTAGGATGGCTGAGCAAAGACATGACAACAAGGCTCCCGGAGAGGCAGCTCAGAGCTCATGCCTTGATCCGAGTGCACCAGGGAGAGAGAGACACACACACTGGCACACACCTCCTCAAATAAGGCCACACCTCCTAAACCCTCCCAAACAATTCCACCGTCTGGGGACCCAGTAGTCAAACATGGGAGTCTACGAGAGCCAGTCTCACTTAAACTACCACACACATCTTGAAATGATGTCCCTAAAGTCAGCATCACTTCCCTGGACAGCACTGCTGCTGGGAAGGCGAGTGTCAGCCAATGAGAAGTACTACACACCCCAACTGTGACACTTCTACCAAACAGCGAGCTGTCACTGACCAACAGCCTCAGTTGTGAGGGTCAACAGTGCCATGGTCTCGGAGCCAATGAACAGGCTGATGCATCAGGTAAATGCAGTTGTAAGAGCCAGTGTGGGATCATGGACAGTAGCAGAAACGGATGAAATTCATACAGAGTGTATAGCTTACCTAATAAACTTGTATCTAGAGCTGGTCATGGTGGCGCACGCCTTTAATCCCAGCTCTCCGGAGGCAGAGGTGGGCAGATCACTGTGAGTTCAAGGCCAGCCTGATCTGCAAAGTGATTCCAGGACAGCCAAGGCTATGCAGAGAAACCCTGTCTTTAAAAAAATCCAAAAATTAAAAATTTTAAAAAAACAACTTCTACCTATGTTGACTTCCTGACTTTCATCATCAAATTATAGTTATATAAAATGTGAACATTAGTGAAAAACAAGTAGAGAGGACTCTTTGATGAGCTTTTTTTGTTTTTTAAGATTTATTTATTCATTTTGTATACAGTGCTCTGCCTGCATGTACATCTACAAGCCAGAAGAGGGCACCGGATCACATTATAGATGGCTGTGAGCCACCATGCGGTTGCTGGGAGTTGAACTCAGGACCTCTGGAAGAGCAGCCAGTGCTCTTAACCTCTGAGCCAGCCCCCCTTTGATCAGTTTTTACATCTACAGTTACTTAAAGGAGATCAGCGAAAGTGGGAAGTGTCAAGAGATGGAATGGGGTAAAAATGATCAAAACACATTATATACATATATGAAAATGTCAAGATGAAAGTTATTATTGTTGCTGCTGTTATTGTTATCTTTTTGAAACACATCTTACTCTGTTGCCCAGTCAGACTGTGGTGGTTTGAAGAAAATGCCCCACAGGCCCATAGAGAGTGGCACTCTTAGGGCGTGGTGTTGGAGAAAGTTTGGCGCTGTTGGAGCAGGTGCGTCAGTAGGGGGCAGGCTTTGAGGTCTCCAATGCACATGCCAGGCCCAGTGTGGCTGTCTCTTCTGGCTGCCTGTGGATTCTGATGTAGAACTCCCAGCCTCCTCTCCAGCACCATGTCTGCCTGCACGCTGCCATGCTTCCCGCCCTGATGATAATGGACTAATGTGGCTGTCAGCCAGCCACAGTTAAATGTTTTCCTTTATAAGAGTTGCCATGAAGCTGGGCGTGGTGGCGCACGCCTTTAGTCCCAGCACTCCGGAGGCAGAGACAGGTGGCTCTCTGTAAGTTTGAGGCCAGCCTGATCTACAAAGCAAGTCCAGGATAGCCAAGGCTAACACAGAGAGACCCTGTCTCAAAAAACAAAAATAAACAAAACAAAACACCAAAAACAAGACTTGCCATGGTCATGGTGTCCCTTCACAGCAAGGAAGCCCTAACTAAGACACAGACCTTGAGCTGTCACTCATCCTGCCTCAGCCTGCCATGTTGCTGCCAGACCAAGCCTTTGATTTAATACAGGGTCTGGGCCTGTAATCCAAGCCAGCCTCAAGCTTGAGATGTCCCTGCCTGCTGGTTCTAAGAACGGGTATGACAGATATGTGTCCCCAGATCCGGCTAGGCATGGATTCCTCAGGCCCTAAGTAACTAGGGTGGCCTGGCGAGCAGTTCAGTGCCCCCACGCAGTGCCTTGGGCCTATGAAAGGCTTGCGTGGCTCACTGTCATTGTCCCAGAAACCTACAGAGAAAAGCCTCCTTCTGAAGCCAGGGCTCAGTTCTCTGTTTTGGGAGTGGGTTTCTTTTTCTCTAAACAAAAACAAACAAACAAAACAAAAACAAAAAACAAAAACCAGAGGCTAATGTATGCTATACAATCAGCGAGAGTACAGAGCAGAGAGCCCAGCTTCCTGTCAGAAGGAAACAAGCAAGCAAACTAAAAGGCTCGTCAAAGTGTTGGCGAGTGAACTCAACTAGAAAAGCAGAAAAAGCGCTAACTGACACGACTGGGGAAAACTACATGTCTATTCATAAAGTCTGATTCACTTGAAAAAGGAAGTCACATGCCATCAGCTTGGGATTTGTGCTCGCTGTGCTGGCCTCAAGTCAGAGCCTCTGTGGTGTCAGGGGTGACTAAGCCGTTATTTCAATCTGAGCACAAAGCCCTCCTGCTCTACATGCCCCCCGCTGTAATTAACTCTTGTGAGCGGAAGATGAAGAATTGGACCTGAGAGGTCCTTGGCTACTGGCCAAGCACTCAGAGTAGGAGCAGTAGCCTTCTACATCAGACGCGTGGGCTGGACAGCAAGGAGAAGATAGTTGTGCATTTTTCTATTGCAGAGCAAAGGGAACCTTTCTTCAGGAGACCCACAGGGATGGCGCACACCATCTTAGCGGGTGGGATGACGGTGAACACTCAGCCAGCAGCTTGGGTGGATGGGAGGGCTGGTGTTTGTAGTGTGCATGGGTTTCTGTGGTGAGCTTGTTTCTCTGTTGCCACCATGGCCAGTTCCAGGCTCCTCACTCACACCGCGGCACACCATTTCACACTACTCACACCGCAGCACACCATTTCACACTACTCACACCACAGCACACCATTTCACACTACTCACACCGTGGCACACCATTTCACACTATTCCCACCACGCGCCAACAATGGATATCAGTCCCAGAAAAGCAGATGACTGGGGTAAAATAACAGGGGGTGCAAACAATGAAATATTTTCCACTTTGTTTTAAATGTAATTATTCTATTGAGGTTTATGTAATTTTATTTTCAGAATATCTGTGTTCAATTACTGGCTAATCAAATTCCTGGAAAATGTAAAAACCAGCTATTCACAGTCTGTCAGAGCTAATAGCAGCCTGGCATGGTAGTGTCACTATATATGGTTAGTAATCCCAGGTAACAGGAGAATGACCAGTTTGAGCCCATCCAAGGCTACATAGCAAGTTCCAGGCCAGCCAGGAAAACAGTGAAACCCTGTGTGTTAATTGCTTTTCTCAATGCTGTGATAAATTACCTGACAAGAAGCAACTTGAAGGAGGAAGGTTATTTCGGCTCACACCGAGAGGGTACAGCCAGCCTGTCACAGCAGTTGTGCATGGCGGCAGGTCAATGAGGCGGTTGGTTACACTGTATCTAAAGCTGAGAAGCAAGCAGAGGGAGACGAATGCTGACACTCAGCTTTCTCCTTTCTTTCTTTCTTTCTTCCTTTTTTCCTTTTTTTCTTTTTCTTTTCTTTTCTTTTTTTTTTGTCCAGGCCCCTAGCCCTCAGGACCGTGTCACCCACATTAAGGGTGTGCCCTTCCTGCTCAGTTAAACCTTCTGTCAATACCCCCATAGACATGCCCAGAGGTATGTTTCCACAGAGCTCTAGTTTCCCTCTGCACCTGTGATTAAAACACCCTACCAAAAGCAACTGGAGGGAAGAATAGGCTTACTTGACTTAGGCTTCCAGGTCATAGTCCGTCCCCAAGAGAAATCAGGGCAGGAACCTCAGACCGAGGAATTCGTGGCCCAAGGAAGCACATCGGAACCCATGGGGGAACACTGCTTGCCAGCTCGCTCTCCTGCTTTCTCAGGCTCATGCTCAGCTCCCTCCCTTGTATAGCCTAGGTCCACACGCCCAGGGAATGGCACCCCCTCCCCCGCCCCGGAGTGGGCCGCGTCCTACTGCATCGGTTGACAAGACAATTCCCTAAAGACATGCACACAGGCTAACCTAATCTCTATGCTTCTCAACCGCAGCTTTCCATTCCAGTGGCTCTCGGCTGCGTAAAGAGGATTAAGGCTAACCGGGACACATGGCGAGTCTAAATTCAGTCAAGAGACAATGAAGTTCACTGTCACTACCACCCAAAAAGAGGTGCAGCCCAGGGAGTTCCAGCACGGGAGTTCCGGCTAGCGTGGGGGGCAAGCTGAAGTGCGCATGCATCAAGGGCTCCCTTCTAGCATGACAACACTGCCTCTGGCCATTGGTTACTGTCCGACCAAAAGAGGAGACCCACGCCCACTACTTTGTAGGCTACCTTCCCTAAATGTCTGATTTCATAAATGAGGAATTTTATAAATTTTATAAGTTAGGAGAGGCAAATAATAATAGTAACAACTGGGGGCTGGAGAGATGGCTCAGAGGTTAAGAGCACTGCCTGTTCTTCCAGGGGTCCTCAGTTCAGTTCTCAGCAACCACATGGTAGCTCACCACCATCTATGATGAGGTCTGGTGCCCTCTTCTGGCATGCATGGTTACAGGCACAACGCTGTATATGTAATAAATAAACAACAACTACATGCCAGCTGCTGAACCTCACAAAAAGCATATGCATATGAGCTATTATTAATATTCTCATTTGTTTTCCTTTTTAAAAACCAGTTTATTTTTAATTATATATGTATCTGTGGGTACAGGTGATACAGGGTACAAGAAGGCCAGAAGAGGGTATTGGTCCCCTGGAGCTGGAGTGACAGAAGGTTGTAAACTGATAAAGATGAGTGTTGGGAAGAATTGAACCGCTGGTCCTCGAGGAGAGCAGGAAGTGAAGATGTGTGGACAGAGGGGTGTATTGTGCGACACACTGTGACACACTACAGCTGCCACAATGAGATGGTTTTTTTGAGACAGGGTTTCTCTGTGTAGCCTTGGTTGTCCTGGACTCGCTTTGTAGACCAGACTGGCCTCGAACTCACAGCAATCTTCCTGCCTCTGCCTCCTGAGTGCTGGGATTAAAGGTGTGTGCCACCACTGCCCAGCCATGATGGGATGTTTTTTATTCTTTGTTGTTGTTGTTGTTGGTGGTGGTGGTGGTGGTGGTGTGTGTGTGTGTGTGTTTTCTTTTAAAAGAGAGGTTGCAAGGGCAAAGGGCAGATATGAGGGGACTGGGATTTGTCATGTGAAACTCAAAAGGAATCCATAAAAAGTTTTTTTTATTTAATATTATTTAGGAGGAAAAAAAAGAATAAAAGAGTCTACAAAGAGAGTCCAAGATGGTCAAGGCTAACACAGAGAGACCCTGTCTCGAAAAAAAAAAAAAAAGAATAAAAGAAAGGCCAGGTGTGGTGGTGCATGCCTTTAATACCAGCACTGCAGGCAGATTGTTGTGAGTTCAAGGCCAGCCTGGTCTACAAAGCAAGTCTAGGACAGCCAAGGCTACACAGAGAAACCCTGTCTCGAAAACAAACAAACAAAGGAATAAAAGAGAAGGAGGGTGGCCCAAAGAAAGACACCAAAGCGCTTATCAAGGGTGCTGCTACAATGGACAAATGTGTAGAGCGATGGGAAAGATAGAAGAAAAAGCAAGCCAAGGGATTTGTATGTATACTCTGGATAAAGATGGAACTGGAGCATTGAGAAATAGGCAGATATAAGGAGGCCATAGTGAGGTCCTGACCTGGCTGTCACCAAGGACCATGTCTGGGACCATGGTTTTCCCTCAGCTAGGTCTGTGTCAATGTCTGTGGCCTAAGTTACCACCAAAGGCCAAGCGGATGTCTGTGGTCTGGGCTGCCACCTGAGACCATGTGGATGTCTAAGGGCCATGCTGCCTATCTGAGTGGCCTGCATGGCCACCTAAGGCCATGGGAACGTCTGGGACCATGCTGCTGGGTCGAAGGGCAGTGCTGGAGAGCTCACCCTGGTGGAACAGAGGCAGGAAGCTGGTGGGATGACCAACTCAGAGCTTTGAGTTGGCCCACCCCAACATCCACCCCATCAATGATCTGCTTGGGCACGTGAAGGGGCCAGTCCTGCAGATCCAAAGCTGCAGGATTTTCATGACACAGGGCAACAACAGGATATCCAGGAGGAGGCCCCTTGAGGACCCAGTATTGATAGTGTAGCAGAAGCCAGTGGCCTCTAAACAGACTGATGGTTCATTGCAATGAACATTTGCAAGTAAAGTGGACCAAACAGTAGCATACTATGAGACACACTACAGCTTCCATGACAAGATTTATTTTTCAATTCTATCTTATTTCCTCCGTGGGGGAGGCCTCAAGGGCAGAAGGTCGTTATGAAAGGAAGGATAGGGAGATGATGTGAAATTCACATAATGTGAAATTCATAAAGAATCAATAAAAAGTTAAAAAAAAAACTCTCTGTCTGTGTCTGGTTTTCCATTGGTTTTTACCTGAGGCAAAACAATATTAATAGAGATAATAAAGTGAACAAAATACCATCAGAAGAGAGAGAGACAGAGAGAGAGAGAGAGAGAGAGAGAGAGAGAGAGAGAGAGAGAGAGAGAAGGGTAGTGATGCGGGTCAGGGATTAGGAGCCTTGATTTTGCAGAAGACCTGGCTTCAGTCTCATCCCCCACGTAGCAGCTCATAGTTGCCTATATTTCCAAAAGATCTGACACCCTGTTTTGACTGCCACAGGTACTAGGCGTGCACGTGGTGTACAAACACACACACAGGCAAACACTCAGACACATAAAGTAAAAATGTTTTAATCTTCAATTTAAAAAAAAAAGTATGCCTTTAATCCCATAATGTGGGAGGCAGACCTTTGTGAGTACAAGGTCAGCCTGGTCAAGTTAGCAGGGTTCCAGAAGAAAGAAGAGAAGAAGTTCTATGTGCTTTCTCTCATTTCTTCACTTGCTATAGATTGGGCAGATGTTTGTTTTTGTTTTTGTTTTTGTTTCCAGCTAAGTATGAGAAAATAGAAGATTAGGAAAAAAAAAATAATTGGGCTTAGTGAACAAACGGCCAAGATCAGGTGGAAACAGCCTGTAGCTGGTAAGAGTGGGTGGGACTGAACTCTGGAGAGTTCTAACCTTAGCCTTGTCTTGTGACTTGATCATTGATTAATAAACAGGGAAGTTATCTAAATCTGTCCCAAGGCCATTACAAGCAGAAACTCTAGAATCAGGCAGCCTGGCTGTAAATCTGGTTGAGCTACCTAACTTGATTAGGACTCAGGTTGCGTAGAAATCAAACCGTAGGTATAGACCAGATATGGTGGCAGCGGAGGCTGAAGGACCACTGTGCCTAGAGGCAGACATGACTGTTGCAAAAAAATAAAAACAAGCAAAAGAGAGAGAGAGAGAGAGAGAGAGAGAGAGAGAGAGAGAGAGAGAGAGAGAAAGGAAGGGAAAATGAAGAAAAGAAAGAAGAGAGAGAGGGAGGGAAAAAGAAGAAAAGAAAGATGGCTGACTGGTGTAGGTGGAGGCCACCACATTTCAGCTAAAGATACACCTGCAGTTTTGTTCTAATTGGTGGGTTTGGTTTTTGGTTTTTTATTTTGTTTTGTTTTGTTTTTTTATATAATTTTATTTTTCCTCTTTCTTACTTTCTTTTTTCCTCCAGTGAGGGGCACTGAACCCAAAACTTTCCCTGTGCCGTAAGTATGACCGCAGCCCAGCTTCCTCACGTCTATGGACTCCACTGTATCATATATAGGGCATTATACCCAATAAGTACACAATAAGCATTTGTTGAGCTAGCTTTGAATATTTACTTTAGCCCCAAATATACTGTTTGAGGGGTTGGAAAACACTATCCCAATAACCTCTGTCATTGCAATAGGCTTTTAGAGCTGTATCTCCTCTCCTCTCCTCTCCTCCTCCTCTCCTCCTCCTTCTCCATCTCCTTTTCCTCCTTCTCATCTGCCTCTTTCTTCTTTTCTTTCTTCTCTCTCTCTCTCTCTCTCTCTCTCTCTCTCTCTCTCTCTCTCTCTCTCTTTCTCTCTCTCGTAAAATATACACAATAATAATTACTTGATACTGGAGGGATTTCTCAGCAGTTAAGAGTGCTTGCTGCTCTTGCAGAGAACCCAAGTTCAGTTCCCCAAGATGGTGGTGGTTCACAATTGTCCCAGATCTGATGTCCAATTCTTGTTTTTTTTTCCCCCCTTGAGACAGGGTTTTTCCCCTCCTTTAGTGGGCCAGCAGTCAGTTTTGCTTCGGCATATAGAGACATGCACATGGCATTTGCGTGTCCCAAGATGGAATCTAGCCTTTGTGAACGTCAGGCAAGAGCTCTACCACTAGGCTATGTTCCTGTTTCAGTCAGGGTTTGTACTGCTGTGGTGAAACTCCATGAACAAAAAGCAAGTTGGGGAGGAAAGGGTTTGTTCAACTTACACTTCCACAGCACTGTTCATCATGGGAGGAAGTCTGGACAGGAACTCAAGCAGGGCAGGAACCTGGAGACAGGAGCTGATGCAGAGGCCATGGAGGGGTGCTGCTTACTTGTTCTTCATGGCTAGCACAGCCTGCTTTCTTTCTTTCTTTTTTCTTTTTGTTTGTTTGTTTGTTTTTTGAGACAGAGTTTCTCTGTGTAGCCTTGACTATCCTGGACTTGCTTTTCAGACCAGGCTAGCCTATAACTCACAGAGATCTGCCTGCCTCTGCCTCCCAAGTGCTGGGATTAAAGGCATGCACCACCACCACCCGGCACAGCCTGCTTTCTTACAGAACCCAGGACCACCATCTCAGGGCTGGCATCAGCCACAATGAACTGGGCCCTCACACATCAGTCACTAATTAAGAAAATTCAGGGGGAGGGGGTGGTGGCACACACCTTTAATCCCAGCATTCGGAAAGGCAGAGGCAAGTGGATCTCTGAGTTTGAGGCCAGCTTGGTCTACAAAGCAGGTTCCAGGTCAGCCAAGGCTACACAGAGAAGCCCTGAATCAAAAAGAAAAAGAAAAAGAAAAAAAAAGGTGGGGGCAGGAGTCCTTGGCAGCCTTGGTGACTCATAAGGACAGTTTGCCACTTAGTTTTTTCTGACCACAATTTAGTTGCTCGGATGGTTAAGTGACTACATTGCTTACGTTTCTGACACAGAGCCTGCCAGCTGCTAATCTCTGTTAGATTTCTGATTGCCTGGGCCAGATGGCACTTTCGGTCATAAAATTGTTCAAAGGGATTTCTATGTTTTCTCTCTACTGTTTCTCAGATATGTACATTTCTGCTCATGAACACTTTGTTGTTGTTGTTAAATCCTAGATGCATAGACATTGTATGATGTAACTGATGTCGGTCACTACCAACTTCGCAGTAGCCTGGACTCTTCCTGTAGAACAGGTTTAAACAGTCGAATAAAATTATACATATTTCCCTTAGTAGTGCTCGCATATTATGGGAAAGAAGGCAAGAAAGGGTCTCACTGACTATGTAGCCCTGGCTGGCCTAGAACTCACTACATAGACCAGGCTGGCCTCACACTTGGAGCCGATCCTCCCTGTAACCCATACGTTCCTTGGTATAAGAACAAAGACTCTTTTTGAAGGCACTCCACCACTGAACTAGCCCCAAACTTGGCCAACAGATCCCTCTTCCTCCACAGTTGCAGTGTCTACCTTACAATGCACCCAAGGGCAGTGACTTTGACACAAGACCTAAATCTAACAGTGGGAGCTATCGTGTGTTTTGAACTGCCTATGAATTATGATGATGATGATGATGATGATGATGATGATGTTTGGGTTTTTGAGACAGGGTTTCTCTGTGTTAGCCTTGCCTGTCCTCGACTCGCTTTGTAGACCAGGATGGCCTCGAACTCACAGAGATCTGCCTGCTTCTGCCTCCTGAGTGCTGGGATTAAAGGCGTGGGCCACCATGCCCGGCTCACCTATGAACTGTTTTAACTTCATCCCTTACTTCCTGGGATGTAGTAAAGCACCTGGGGCAGGTGCTTTAACCTCTGACCCCCCACCCCCCGCTTTTTTTTTCATTTATAGGATAACTACAGGAACTCAGAGGGTTGATTCGTGCGACAGATGGGTGCCACTTGTTTGTCATGTGACAGCACCTCTTCCCTACACAGCACCTTGCACTATTGACCCCATGGCTTCTTCTTCTTTTCACCCTTCCTGGTTCTTTCTTCACGGCCACTGCCAGCATGTCTGAACTCTGGTCCTTTGGCTCAGCCAGCTCCCATTTCATATACCTCAGGCTGTCTGCTCATTCCCGCTTCCGCCCAGCAGGGAAGGCCCACTTTCCTTCTCCTGGCTCTAGAAGCATGGTGTTTGTTTGTTTGTTTGTTTGAAATCTCACGTGGCAGGGATGGCCTGGGCCGTTCCTTCCTCTCGCTTGAAGTCTGCAGAGGGCATCGCGTCTTCCTTGGCAGCAAATGTTTAAAACAACCCCACGGTAGAGTTCAGAAAAGTCAACTGAAACCAATGTGTAACACTCTTCCCACACACCCCCATGCCCCCCCATGCCCCCCCATGCCCCCCCATTCCCCCCCAGCCCCCACCCCACCCAGCTGCTTTGGATTCCTCTACAGGACTGCATCCCCTTGGGGCCTATTTACTCAGCCCTCAGCTGACACCAGGGCTGGGGTTTTACCATCGTCCAGTGATAAATACTACAAATACATCAGCTCCCTTAAGGACTGATAGCTTCTTTAGATGTCTAAGTCTTATCTACTGTCATTTTCATGAGGCCGACCCACTGGGTTTGTACCAACCCTCAGGCCTAGCTTCTTTCTCACACTTGCAATTTGTTCCTTGGATTCCTGGGCAAGTCAGCCAGGAGACCAGCCCTGCAAGGAAGGGCAGCAACCCAGTTCTCTAAGGTCACAGCGGCATGCCCCTGAGGGCCAGAGCAGGAGCGATCTCCTAACCTCCTCTCCAGGCATGAGAAGAATTCCCCTGGCCCAGGACTGTGGGGCCTCAGACTCCTTTCTGTGAGTGTAAGGAGTCTACAAGGAAACCAGTGACGTCAGGAGAGTCACGTATTCATCCATCAAATATTTATTGGGCTTCTCCTCTGTCTAAAGCACCCCTCTGAGGCTTTGGTTTACAAAGATGAGTAAGTCATAGTTTCTAGTGAGAGCAAAGTCCAACACGCCCACATACAGCTGCAGCTAGTAAGTAATCTGTGTGAGGGCCCAGGACCTGAGAGAAGGGAGGTCCCCATGACACAGGTTGTGGAACTTGGTGGGTGGGACATGACATCACAGGAAAGGTGATGTCTACAGAGCCTTCCAGAAGGAGAGGCTCAGCCTCTGGAGGTCCATGGCAGGTACAAGGGCCAGGCTGGGGAGAATGGGGCTGTTGGTGTAGACCCCCAGAAGCAGGTCTGGGAACCAGGGGCTGAGTGCAGTGGCTCATTCGGCAACCGCCCCAGGAACAGCAGTGCAGAGTTGCCATTGGGAGGTGGTAGGAGGTCGCCGTCATCAGGCCTCTTGGGGACACACTGCAGAGCACATCTGAGGATCACCGAGAGGGCAGAGAAGCTGGGTAGGAAGTTGCTTCCAAGTGTACTTCCGCTTTGCCCTGCCCAGGGCACAGAAAAGCCATAGGAACAGCATATTGTCATTTCTTTCCTTTCTGTCTTTTTGGGTGTGGAGTGTATGTGGCTGCTACTACGTGTGTGAGTGGAGGCCAGGGGACACCAGGTGTTTTCCTCTCTGTATCTCCGCCTCACTTGCTTTTTGAGATTGACTTACTTTTATGTGTATGTCTGTGTGCCTACATGAGTTTATATGCACACACCAAGTGTGTGCCTGCAAAGGCCAGAGAGCATTGGATCCCCTAGGCCTGGACTTAAAGGGGGTTTGTTGCTCCTGGGTCAGTCCAGACCCTTTGCAAGAACATGTAATGAGGCCAGGCGTGGTGGCGCACGCCTTTAGTCCCCCAGCACTCGGGAGGCAGAGGCAGGCAGATCGCCGTGAGTTCAAGGCCAGCCTGGTCTACAGAGCGAGTCCAGGACAGAGACAGTGTTTCTCTTTGTTAGCCTTGGCTATCCTGGACTCACTTTGTAGACCAGGCTGGCCTCAAACTCATAGAGATCCGCCTGCCTCTGCCTCCCGAGTGCTGGGATTACAGGTGTGTGCGACAACGCCCAGCCTCCCACTCTTGTTGTTAATTTTAACTTTTTGTTTCTTTTTTAGACAGGCCATGCTGGTTGTTGATTTTACTTTTTTTTCTTTACTTTTTGAGACAGGCCGTGCTGGCCTTGACCTCACCAAATGCCTTCTGACGCCTGAGTGTTGGTGTCACAGATACGCACCATCCATCACACCTAGCTTGGATTGTGATTTCATTTCCCCGAGCCCAGCCTGTGTTGAGGGGACTACGGAACTAGCTAGGAGGTGGGTCCACACTCACAGCTCCATTCCATGCCACGTGGAGTCCCTCACCATGCCCTTTAAAGGATGGTTACGATGCCAGAGAGCGCTAGGTGACCTAGTGTGTGCGTTTTGGAAATGCCCTGGAAGGGTGAGGCTGGTAGGATGTGCTGAGTATTTTGTAGCTCCTGCTCCTTAGGCCACAGCTGGACACAGGTGGCCACGTGCTTCCTTCTCCTGTGTGGCTCCATCGAGCCTTCAGTGCAACTCTGCCTGGCTGCCAGCTCCCTGCAAGGCCTTGTACTGCAGCTTTGGCATCATCGGAGGCGCCTGGACTTTCCCTTTGGCCTCGGCCAACCGAGTGCCTAACCCTCTCTTCACGGACGGACAGCGGCTGCTCTGGCTGCCACTGAGCACAAGAAACATCCCTGTCATTCAACAACAGGATGGTTTTCTGAAGTGGCTGTGTGGCCTTTCCAGAAAATCCCCGAGGAAAAGGAAATAGCCTGATGGTAAACAAGGGAAGACAGAAGCATCCAGCGAGAATGGAACGACACGCCTAGTGGTCGGGGACACAGACCTCAAGGTCAGGGGAGTCTGGGTACCGGGATTTTACTGTCATGAGTCCATGAAGGTTGTCATGGGGGTAGGGGGAGGTCACTCCACTCTGTTGATGTAAGTGCAACCAAACGTAGCTCACTAAGCAGCTGTACTTCAGTGATTTCAGAAAAGGCCCCTCATCGCCTCTCTGGAAGGATGAGAAATGTCTTCAGGTAAAATGCCCTTCTTGGAAACAACAGGATGCTTCTCCCAGGAAATCATTTCACAACTGAGGGAACAGAGTCAGAGTCAGCACTTAGATGCGACACCCCCTGTCAAGCAGCTTTCCTCAGCTGCTCATCAAGTGCCCCTTTACCCCAGTGGTCCTTGGGTGCAACTGGGGAGAAACAACTTGATAGGACAGTGTCTGTATCCCAGGAGGGGCCATAGTCCTGCTGTGTAGAGATACTGTCACCTAATTAACTAGAAGCCATTGTCACCAATGCTACAATAAAGGCATATTCAAATGGAACTCGAAGTGTGACCTAGGGCTTTTTTTTTTTTAAGATTTATTTATTGTATTATCGGCAGAAAAGGGAATCAGATAACATTATAGATGGTTGTAAGCCACCATGTGGTTGCTGGGATTGAACTCAGGACCTCTGGAAGATCAGGCGGTGCCCTTAACCACTGAGCCATTTCTCCAGCCCCCCCCCCCTTTTTTTAAAGCAAGCAAACAAATAAATAAAACAAATAAGGTCCCAGGGCTGGGGGTGTCGCTCAGTGTGGAATGCCTTCAGGCAGGCACCATGCCCTGGGTTTACTCCCCTGTAACTCCATCAACAAGACCGTGCTAGGACGTGGCTGCAGGAGCTTCTCCTGCCTCCGTCTTCTGCTCACTACCCTGCCTTACTACCCTGCTTACTTCGGCACGCACTTTATGACGTCATGTAAATCCCTGGATTTTATTGTCAAAACAGAAACACCTGTGACTCATTGCAGCGTCAGACTATTACTCCAAAGAGTTCTCAGGAGAGGACGGAGGCCCCATTTCCCTATCTGCTGCAGCAACTTGGACACATAGACACCCAGCTCACGGCACATGGAACCAGCTACCTTAAGAAGAGCAAAGAAAGCTGGGTGTGATGTTGCCCAAGTGTGTGCCTGCAAAGGCCAGAAAGCACTGGATCCCCTAGGCCTGAGCTTAAAGACGTTGTGGCTCCTGGCAACTCAGTCCAGACCCTTTGCAAGAACATGTAATGAGGCCAGGCATGGTGGCACACACCTTTAATCCCAGCACTCAGGAGGAAGAGGCAAGCAGATTGCTGTGAGTTCAAGGCCAGCCTGGACTACAAAGCAAGTCCAGGACAGCCAAGACTACACAGAGAAACCCTGTCTTGAAACGTGCCCCCCACCCCCAAGAAAGGAAGAAGAAGGAGAAGAAGAAGAAGAAGAAGGAGAAGGAGAAGGAGAAGAACAAAGAACGCAGAAAAAGAATCTTACTATTTATTCAAGTTTGTTGCAATATTACTATTTTTATGGCATATGGATGTGTGTCACTGTTGGAATAACTAGTTATGTTTATAGTCTGAGGGAAAGAGACCCTCAGGATAGACGGTAGATGAGAATAAATCCGCCTCGTATGACTGAGGCCCCGGATGAGTTCTCCAGAATGGGGTTTGAGCTGACAGTAGCACACACCTGAAATCCCAGGATCTCTCTCTATAGACTGGGCTCTCCTTGAACTGGAAATGCCACCACTTTTGACAGGTGTGTGTGTGTGTGTGTGTGTGTGTGTGTGTGTGTGTGTGTGTTGTTTTGTTTTGTTTTTTAGACAGGGTCTCACTATGTAATCATGGCTGGCCTGGAACTCCCTAGGTAGACCAGGCTGGCCTTGAACTCACAAAGACCCATCTGCCTCTGCCTCTTGAGTGCTGGGATTGAAGACGTGTGCCCCCACCCGTGGCTGCTTTGTGTATCTGTGATGATCCACGCTGGAAGAATCTGGAAGAATCGCAGAAAGGTCCAGGAATCTGGTCTCCTTACCACCTTTATCTTCCAAATCTTCAACAAGAAACCATGCTACATTAGACACTTTAACTGCAAAGGCTTTTGGGAAATGTGGATTTTTGCCTTCCAATCTGACAGTACGGGAAGGCATGTGGAAGGGAAGTGAAATAAATCACTCACAGTGGCTAGCACCGCCGGCGTTTCTCTTTATTTATTTTATTTGTATGTATATGTGTGTGGGTGTTTGAGTACATGTATGTGCACCATGTGAACCTTTGGAAGTCAGCAGAGACGTGGATTCTTTAGAACTAGAGTTAACAGGCAGTTGTGAGCTGCCATGTGGGTGCTGGGAACCAAACCTGGGTCCTCTGCAAGAGCAGCAAGTGTTCTTAACTTAGGAGCCATCCCTCCAGCCCCGCACCGCCTTTTTAAAAGTACACTTTTACATATTATGTGCGTGTTCACGCTCTGGCACCTGTGCCACAGTGTACGTGGGGGTAAGAGGACAAGTTGGGGGAGCCTTTTTAAAAATAATGTATTCGCCTTTAATCCCAGCACTGGGGAGGCAGAGGGAGGCGTATCTCTGTGAGTTCGAGGCCAGCCAGGTCTACAAAGAGAGTTCAGGACAGCCAAGGCTACACAGAGAAACCCTGACTCGAGAAACCTAAATAAATAAATAAATAGTTCAACCTTAATTTATGTGCTTTGGTTTGAGGGTGTCAGATCTTGGAATTACAGTTTTGAGCTGCAATGTGGGTGCTAGAAATTGAACCCAGGGCCTTTGGAAAAGCAAGCAGTGCTCTTAACCATTGAGCCATCTCTCCAGCCCCATGGGGAGTCTTTTCCCCCTCCCATCCTGTGGGTTCGAGGGATCCAACCCACGTCCTGGCCTCAGGCTTGGCATCACATGCCTTCACCTGTGGAATTATCTGGTCTGTCCCCTCTGCTATCCCTTGAATTACTGCTGCCCTGTGGCCTTGGGAGCAGCCCAGCAGCCCAGCAGCCCAGCAGCCCAGCAGCCCAGCAGCCCAGCAGCCCAGCAGCCCAGCAGCCCAGCAGCCCAGCAGCCCAGCAGCCCAGCAGCCCAGCAGCCCAGCAGCCCAGCAGCCCAGCAGCCCAGCAGCCCAGCAGCAGCCTGGAAGAAGCAGAAACTGGCTGAGCCGCCTGGAAGAGGCTTACACCCGCGTTTCTTAGGAAGGACACTCTCCAATCTGTGCAGTGCGCTTCAGGTTTTCCAGATTTCATGAGCTGTCGCCCATGCTGGGGTGGGTCTTGGTGATGCAACTGTCTTTGAGTCATTTCTGTTCCTGTAAGCAACCCTTCACCCAAACTCCCCTAAGTAACGCCAATAGAACTCCAAGTTGGACTCCAAGTTCACCAAGTTGGCCTCTGGTGCTGGCCATGCTCTGGTGTGCTGTGGGCTTTCTATCTGGCTGGGTAGATGTGTGTTGAGTCTCCCCAGGGAATGTTTGGCCATTCAACAGTTGCACCCTTCGTCATGGTAGTTCATACTCAAAATCTTGTCACTTGTAAGAATAAGGATTATAGCCAGGCGTGGTGGCACACACCTTTAATCTCAGCACTTGGGAGGCAGAGGCAGGCAGATCGCTGTGAGTTCGAGGCTAGCCTGGTCTACAAAGCGAGTCCAGGAGAGCCAAGGTTAACACAGAGACCCTGTCTCGGAAAAAAAAAAAGAAAGAAAGAAAGAAAGAAAGAAAGAAAAGAAAAGAAAAGAAAAGAAAAGAATAAGGATTATTTAAAAAACAAAACAAAAAACAAAATAAAAACCAAAACAACAAAAAAAGATTATTCCTTATTAAAGGTGTGTGCCACCACTACCCGGCTGTGTGTGTGTGTGTGTGTGTGTGTGTGTGTGTGTGTGTGTGTGTGTGTGTGTGTGTGTGTTTCACTGTGTAGCCTTGACTGTCTTGGATTCTCTTTGTAGACCAGGCTGGGTTCGAACTCACAGGATCTGCCTGCCTCTGTCTCCCAAGTGATGGGATTAAAGACATCCACCGCATGCCCGGCATTTTTTGGTTTTTCAAGACAGGCTTTCTCTGTGTAGCTTTGGCTGTCCTGGACTCACTTTGTAGATAAGGCTGATCTGGAACTCACATCAATCCACCTGTCTCTGCCTCCCGAGTGCTGGGATTAAAGGTGTGTGCCACCACATCTGGCCTTGATGTCCTTTTGAATTCCCAGTACAAACTTTTCCACTCGATTGGGAAGCAGATGTGGGTTTGTAATCACAGCACTCAAAAAGCTGAGGCAAGCCGGGTGGTGGTAGCACACACCTTTAATCCCAGCAGGCAGATCACTGTGAGTTTGAGGCCAGGCTGGTTTACAAAGTGAGTCCAGGACAGCCAAGGCTACACAGAGAAACTCTGTCTTGAAAAGCCAAAACCAAAACCAACCAAACAAAAAAAGCTGAGGCAGGAGACTTGAGTTTTAGGCTAGCTTGGGATATATATATGTTCCATGTCAAGAACAAAAGCATGTGTTACTACTCTACGAAATTTAGCTCACTTCCCCTTTTCCCACAGGCAGTGCTACAGTGAACAGTCTTCCATGTGTACACTCACATACACACACACCATATATACATACAGCATACACACATACAGCATACACACACACACACACCATACACACACACACCATACATACATACACCATACACACACACACCATACACACACACCATACACACATACAGCATACACACATACAGCATACACACACACACACCATACACACACACACCATACACACACACACCATACACACACACCATACACACACACAGCATACACACATACAGCATACACACACACACACCATACACACACACACCATACACACACACACCATACACACACACACCATACACACACACACACCATACACACACACACCATACACACATACACCATACACACACACACCATACACACACACACCATATACACACACACCATACACACACACCATACACACACACACACCATACACACACACCATACACACACACACCATACACACACACCATACACACACACCATACACACATACACACACACACACCATACACACATACAGTATACACACATATAGCATATACACATACAGCATACACACACACACCATACACACACACCATACACACACACACCATACACACACACCATACACACATACACCATACACACATACAGCATACACACATATAGCATATACACATACACCATACACACACACACCATACACACACACACACCATATACACACACCATACATACACCATATACACATACACATACACTATACACACATACATCATACACACACACACACCATACACACACATGTGCCCACACACATGCACTTACGTACTATATAAGAACCCCCCACCTCCATGCCCACACACATGCACTTACATTCTATATAAGTACCCCCCACCTCCACATGTGCCCACACACATGCACTTACATACTATATAAGAACCCCCTCACCTCCACATGTGCCCACACACATGCACTTACATTCTATATAAGTACCCCTCACCTCCACATGTGCCCACACACATGCACTTACATACTATATAAGAACCCCCCCACCTCCACATGTGCCCACACACATGCACTTACATTCTATATAAGTACCCCCACCTCCACATGTGCCCACACACATGCACTTACATTTTATATAAGTAAATAAGGAGGTTAAAAAGAACGCTTCCATTAAAAAATATTTTATTATGTATTTATGTATATACACAGATATGTATATGTATGTGTGTATGCAGGACCGTATAGATGAGTGCTCACTAAAGCCAGAAGAGGACTCTGGATCCCTCGGAGCTAAAGCTGCAGACAGTTGTGAGCCGTGTGAACTTGGTTCCTCTGGAAGAGCGGCAAGTGCTCTTCCCGGCTGAGCTGTCTCTGGAGCTCCAGTTTTTTTAAAACTTTGAAACTGGGTCTCTGCTTCATAGACAAGGCTGGCCTCAAACAAACTTCCAATCTTCGTGCCTCAGTGTGTGAGTGCTGGAATCACAGGCATGGTGGCCTGTGGCTTCTCTGTGTAGCCTTGGCTATCCTGGACTCACTTTTCAAAAAATATTTTATTAATTTATTCATATTACATTTCAATTGTTAGCCCATGCCTTGTTTCCTCCCATTCCTCCCTCCCTCCTGCTTTCCCCCTCCCCCCTCCCCGTGACTGTTCCTGAGGGGGACCTCCTCCCCTTGTATATGCTCATAGGGTATAAAGTCTCTTCTTGGTAGCCTGCTATCCTTCCTCTGAGTGCCACCAGGCCTCCCCATCCAGGGGACATGGTCAAAAATGGGGCACCAGAGTGAAAGTCAGACCCCACTCTCCACTCAACTGTGAAGAATGTCCTGCCCATTGGGTAGATCTGGGTAGGGGTTCGAAGTTTACTGCACGTATATTCCTTGGCTGGTGCCATAGTTTGAGCAGGACCCCTGGGCCCAGATCTGCCCGTCATAATGTTCTTCTTGTAGGTTTCTAGGACCCTCTGGATCCTTCTATTTCCCCATTCTCCCATGCTTCTCTCACCTAAAGTCCCAGTAGGATGTCCTCCCCTCTGTCCCACTTTCCTGGTAAGTGAAGACTTTCATGGGACATAAGCAGAAAGAGTCAAATGGTATATACTCACTTACATATGGACTCACTGCAGACCAGGCTGACCTCGAACTCACAGAGATCTGCCGGCCTCTGCCTCCTGAGTGTTGGGATTAAAGGCGTGTGCCACCCCCGCTGCCACCCCCACCCCTCGGCTTAATGTGCCTTTTATGGCCTTATCTGCAACTATTCTTTTCTATAAAATGGCCATTTCCTATAGTCCATTTCACATTAAAACCTTTGAGAACACACACTCGTCATGCTGAGTCGAGCTGAGCTGGCCTCCACTTGCCGGACACACTGTTCTGAACATCTCGGATCCTAATACTTAGACGTGTATCTGCACTGTCTACCAAGTGATAGGCACTATCCTTGTTGCCTGCCGCTCCAAGGGCCTTCCATGCACTTGGCCTTGAACTTGCCATGCAGCCTAGGCCAACCTTGACCTTGCCTCAGCCTCCTGGGAATCAGGATTACAAGCATGTGCCACCACACCTTGCTCAGACGCTGTTCTTGGGCCCATTTGGATAGAGCCAGGAGGTTAGCCACACAGATTCATATGAAGCAATGCCAGCCAAACATGACATCCTGTGAGAGGTCATGGCTCTGCCTAGCTCTGCCACATTCTGGCTGTGCATCCTTAGCTGTGTCACCTACCTGCTCTGCGTGCCAGTCGCCTCATCACAGTGACCGCCATCTCACAGCATCGCAGAAAGGTTTACATAGTCAATACACGTGAAGCACATGGTACTGTCTGGCAAATACCCTAATAAGCTGTTAGTAAATACTAGCAAATTCATATTGGCAGTCTTTTCTGATAAGTTTTGCCAGCTCTTTGTGCGAGGCTGTTTTCCACTATTAAATAAACAGAAATCTGGAGATCTGGTGGAGGAATAAGTCTTAAAGAGATACAAAGGAATTAATAGCATTGGTGCCATAACAAAACCACTTCTTGGTCCTGAGGGGGCCTTTAAGGGCCTATAATTTACATCAGTGCCCCCTCCCTCTCAGCGGGGCAGTCTTTGGCCAAGCTGTTTGTGCAAGAGGGACGAAGGCCAAGGGACTCCTGTATTGAAGGCAAAATGAAGGATTTGGCTTCTGAGATTAAATGTTCAGAGGGAACCCCTGCCATACTTAATTCCCTTTTCTGTGAACTCAGGACATTTTTAAAATTCAGTTAGAGGCCCTCCTACAGCGTGGCGTGGAAAGTGCCAAGGCCGACTCCTTCTAACAGGTTTCTGAATGGCCATCCTCTCCCTATGGGCAGTGACCGTGGTCTGGGTTTGCTCACTGTGTTTAATCCTTCGGATTAGACTGCCTGGGGGGGTAACATGTCCTGCATTTGCACATATTACATCCAGTGGAGGTTTAATATTAAAGCTGGAAATGAAAAGTGGTTTTTGGTTGTGTGTGTGTGTGTGTGTGTGTGTGTGTGTGTGTGTGTGTGTGTGTTTCTTAAGTCCTCTATGAGTGAGGCCCTCAGTTAAGGAAACTCAAGATGTTGTAAAAATGACGGGGAGGAGAGGACTCTCTGAGTCTGGTTGCATGTTCTGGGTCTTCCTTGTTTTTTTGTTTTTTGTTTTTTTGTTTTTCCTGAGAAAGATTTTTTTTCTGTATAGCTAGGCCTGGCTGCCCTCGCTGTGTAGACCAGGCTGGCCTCCAGCTGACAGCTTCTGTCTCCCAAGTGCTGAGATCAAAGGCGTGTGCCACCACACCTGACTCTGGCTGCACGTTCTGAATTAAAGATAAATTCAATTTTTGAAGGATTTCTAATGAGAAAAATAGGGTTTTGGACCAAGTGGGTGGCTTTAGCTCATCTACCATACTTGTTCTAGTTCAGAGAAAATATTAAAAAATGAAGGAGATAAGAAGAAAATAAATAACACGTGTTTCTACCTTACCCCAACCAATAAACTGGGCTGCTTATCATGACCTCACCATGCTCATAGCAAACCATTGTTCTGTGGAAAAATAAGAGCACCAAAACCATGTTCCAGGCATAGGTTGAAGCTCTTTGCCCATGTCCCGGTTAGACCTCCCAAGGGGCATTTAAGAGACATAACTAGTATACATTGAAAAGGTGGCATGGCTGAGGGGTGTCACTCTGTGATGGCAAGGCTGAGGGGTGTCGCCCTGTGGTGGCATGGCTGAGGGGTGTCACTCTGTGGTAGCGTGCATGTCTGGCATCGAGGAAGCCTTGGGCTTCATTCCTCAACAGTAAGAGAAAAAATTAAAAAATAAAAAAACCAAGTGGTGGGTAAAAACTCTGTGTGCAAGTGTGTGTGTGTGTGTGTGTGTGTGTGTGTGTGTGTGCGTGCATGTGTGTGTTGCCATTCAGTGCTCACAGTGAGTGGAGAGGCACTGGTGTGTGTGTGCGTGTGTGTGTGTGCTGCCATTCAGTGCTCACAGTGAGTGGAGAGGCACTGGTGTGTGTGCGTGCATGTGTGTGTTGCCATTCAGTGCTCACAGTGAGTGGAGAGGCACTGGTGTGTGTGTGTGTGTGTGTGTATGCTGCCATTCAGTGCTCACAGTGAGTGGAGAGGCACTGGTGTGTGTGTGTGTGTGTGTGTGTGTGTGTGTGTGTGTGTGTGCTGCCATTCAGTGCTCACAGTGAGTGGAGAGGCACTGCTGTGTGTGTGTGTGTGTGTGTGTGTGTGTGCTGCCATTCAGTGCTCACAGTGAGTGGAGAGGCACTACTGTGTCTGTGTGTGTGTGTGCTGCCATTCAGTGCTCACAGTGAGTGGAGAGGCACTGGTGTGTGTGTGTGTGTGTGTGTGTGTGTGTGTGTGTGTGTGTGCTGCCATTCAGTGCTCACAGTGAGTGGAGAGGCACTACTGTGTCTGTGTGTGTGTGTGTGTGTGTGTGTGTGTGTGTGTGTGCTGCCATTCAGTGCTCACAGTGAGTGGAGAGGCACTGCTGTGTGTGTGTGTGTGTGTGTGTGTGTGTGTGTGTGTGTGTGTGTGTATGCTGCCATTCAGTGCTCACAGTGAGTGGAGAGGCACTGCTGTGTGTGTGTGTGTGTGTCTGTGTGTGTGTGTGTGTCTGTGTGTGTGTGTCTGTGTGTGTGTGTATGCTGCCATTCAGTGCTCACAGTGAGTGGAGAGGCACTGCTGTGTCTGTGTGTGTGTCTGTGTGTGTGTGTGTCTGTGTGTGTGTGTATGCTGCCATTCAGTGCTCACAGTGAGTGGAGAGGCACTGCTGTGTCTGTGTGTGTGTGTGTGTGTGTGTGTGTGTGTGTGTGTGTGTGCTGCCATTCAGTGCTCACAGTGAGTGGAGAGGCACTGCTGTGTGTGTGTGTGTGTGTGTGTGTGTGTGTGTGTGTGCTGCCATTCAGTGCTCACAGTGAGTGGAGAGGCACTGCCATCAGCAGTAAGGTGAGGCTTGGAGAAGCAGATAGTTTATAACAGAGCACGCAGGGGACTCACTATGCAGCTTTGGCTGTCCTGGAACTTGCTGTATAGACCTGGTAGACCACCCGACTTGAACTCCTAAATGTCCACCTGCCTCTGCCTCCCGAGTGCTGGGGTTAAAGGCACTGGCCACCACACCTGGCCAAAAAGCCATCCTTCTTAGCTCCTTTAGTCTGTTCCTCAACTAAGTGCAGGAAAAGCAGCCATAGCTTCAGCAGCGTAGAATACCGAGACGCCACAAAAACTCTATCTCTGTCGCATATTAGGGATGTGGAGAAACTGCCGAGGACTTCAGTTCCCAAATGTGAGCTGTGGGGTAACGTCAATGGTTTGGGCCTTACCCATCTTACTACATACAGTGTTGACGGTCAGCACTGGTAATTAACATGTCTTTGGAATGCTGCATGCGTGAGTAGTTCCTGCTGTATTGTGGTCCTTTACCAAGGTCAGAGCCTTGTCTCTTTTAACGAGAAAGCCTTGGCACAGCTAACGTTGGGCTAAGATTTAAATATAGGAAAGGCAATTCTTTGAGAGTCCTAGAGTAGACTCCCCCTCCCCACACCCCAGGAATCAAGAGAAATACCATTTCCTGTCTATTTCCTAAGTGCCAGGAACTGTGCAGAGAATTCACCTTGCATTTAACTCTTAAAAATCCCGCAGAGTAGATGTTATCCCACATGTGGGGAGGTCAGAGGACAACCCTGGGTGTTGGGCCTTCCCTTCCAACCTGTTTGAGATGGGATCTCTTTGTTGTTCGCTACTGTGTGAGGCAGGCCAACTGGCCCATAAGCTTCCGGGGCATTCTCCTGTTCCCGCCTCCTGTCTCGTCACAAGAGCCCTGGCTCTAAGCAGCTCTCACGAGCTCTAACTCAGGTTCTCACGTTTGTGCAACAAGTGTTGACCCGCTGAGTCACCTCCCCAGCCCAAAATTCAAGTCTTCACCTTCTCTGTAGTCTTTCTGGACCACTGCCTCCACCGAGGCAGAAGAGGACACAAGCAGAAAGCCCTAGGCAGAGGGCTCGAGGGACAGGGGGACTGAGTGGGCAAGAAGGCCCACCACAAAACAGAAACAACAAAAGCATGCGTTTATTATTTCCACAGTTTGTTTCTCTTTCTCTCTTTGGTTTTTCGAGTCAAGAGTTTCTCTGTGCAGCCCTGGCTGTCCTAGAACAAGCGATGTAGACCAGGCTAGCCTCAAACTCACAAAGACCTGCCTGCCTCTGCCTCCTGAGTGCTGGGGTTAAAGTGAGCCGCCGCAGCCACCACCTCCTGACTCATAATCTGTCATTTTAAACGTTTATTCTAGCTATTATGGTTGCACTGGTGCAGGAAGATGGCTTAAGTATATAAGTTCAAGACCAGCCTGAGCAACATAGTCCAAAATCATCTTTAAAAAAAAAAAAACACTATTATTTTTGTTATATTCCTAGGAAGAGGAGTGGAAAGTAGGAAAACCAATTATACATGTTTTTCTCTGCCAGGCTGGGCTATATGTAATCTTGTCTTAACCCCCTTCTTACCCCTTTTACTGTGGGGTGGTGGGGGAGGATCCACAAAAAACAAAAAACAAACTCACCAAAGAGGAATTGTGCCTACTTGGAAACTGGGTGTGTTGATGCAGGCCTGCAATCCCAGGACTTGGGACTTGAATCCAGAAGATAGCAAGTCCTAGGGCAGCCTGGGCTACATTGCTACACTCTGTCACACAAGCAGCAACAGTAGTTAGTACCCAGTTTACCGTGCCAGTAGGTAGGACGCAAAACTGGCACTGAGGAGCAGCCTGCAGCTGAGCATTTGAGGGAAAGCAAGGAGTTGAAAAACACTTAAGACGATGAGCTTCCTGGAGCCTGGGTCTTCGCTGGGGCATCTACTCCCAGGTGCAGCTAGCTCTAGGAGTCACGTGTCTTCTACATATTTGCATTGATTCTAGGCAAGTGCTCAGCCGCTGAGCTATACCTCTCACGGCTTCCCTCCCATCCCCCACTTCCTTTCTTGTTAACACGGGGTCTCACAGTGGGCCGCGCTGACTTAAAGAGACACCTCGCTCAACTTCATCTAATGTGCGTGCTCCCTGCTCCTCCGGGCTGGGCCTAGATCTTCCTATGGAAAAACCTAGTCAGAAGAAGAGGGCTGTGAGGGCCTCCAGCTCGGAAGGTTCCCTTCAGGCTGAGGTCTGGACCGAACGAAAGGTGAAGGCATGCAGGCTCCCTCAGAGCTGGCTTCCAAGCCCCAGGAACAGGGGGTGGGGGTGGGGTGAGGACCCGGAGTTCCTCATAAGCCACCATTCCTGGTGCACAGGGGCACCTGTTGACAAAGGCTTGCTTTAGAATCCAGAACACGGTTAGACTGGTCTGGCTTGAGTTTCACTGCCTAAAAAGATAAAAAATCAAAAGGATCTAAAACTTCAGAATTCCTGGCTGGCTTCAGGAATTACTTTTGCTAATGGTGGCTAAGATGCTGCTTTTAGATTAGGCTAGAAAGGTCCGCACTGAGGGAGACGCTGCACCGATCACCTTCACCTCTGTACGGAAAGTGTCTTCATCTCCAGAACTGGGTCTGACCTGAGGAGCAGGTTAGGGGAAATGGGTGAAAGTGTTCCCGAGTAACAAAGGCCTCAGCATAAAGCGATTAGGATTTCTTCATTTATTTGTCAGGTTAAAAGGAAGATAAAGGGCAGGCACTGATTCCCTTTTAGCGTCCACTATTAGTTATGATGATACTTGTGAGTTTTCAAACGCCCTTTCTCTTTGCATCACACAGATTTTTCAAACTTCACGGGTTCGGTTGTCTAGCACCGACTTTTAGCCTGTAGAGCAACTCGCAGGGTGACACCGCAGGTCAAGCGCCTAAATCCGAGTCAGAATTATGCGCCGTGACACAAACATTTGATTGCTGAGTCCACTAGTGAACTTCATGGGACGCCGGGCAAATTTACCTCCATGTCCCTTTCATTCAGTCTTGAAATATTTACTCGAGACGAAAATCAGTTGCACATCCCTTTACAAAGACACCATTTTCCCTTCTGCTGGACCCTCTCCACAATGAATGCGAAATTCCCATCTTTAAAGTTGTCCAGAAACTCAGCTGGCGGCTAAATAGCTTGCTCATAGACTCACTGTAGCCTACAGATACCGAGGCGCAGCCTTGGTCTGGAGCCTCCTTTCCTCACGGAATCTTTTCTACAGGGGGAAAAAAAAAGCCACAGCAATAATAATAACATCACTAACAATGGTGGCTAATGCTATATGCCGATATCTTCTGAACTTCTTGTCAATTCATTTAACTAGGTGGGAGGGCGGTTTTGCATTATGATTTTAATTAGCCTGCTGTTAAGCAGTATTTTTTTTTCCCCTCTGTTGCATGACATTGCAACCCGAAATCACAACTTTAGGTTCCTTGTGGTGTGCCCGCTTCCTCTTCTACTTTGTTTAGTCACAGAATTCGATTCCTGTTGGCCGGTTCCGCGCCTCCAAACAGGCTTAGCGCTCCGTTGAAATGCTGGAGGCTCCTTAATACTTGTATAAACAGGTAACCCGCGGGTGAGGTAAGGGCGGGGACCGAGGCCCTTGGGTGGGTTTCGTGGGTGTGGGGACGGGGTCGGGTCTGAAGCCAGCTCCCCAGTGATCAGAGGCAAGGTCAAGGGAGGGTTTTGGCTGCAGCTTCTCCACGCACTGTTTTTGTTCCCTTTCTAGAAACCCAGCTGCAACACTAGGTCAGAGCGCATTAAGAATGAGCCACTTTGAACGAGCGGCGCCCAGGCCCCAGGCCCTGCTGTGAAGGCCCCGGCAAAGGTCAGGGCTTGGGCCCCGTGACGTGCCTGCCTGTGCTCGCCACAAGCCATGCTCAGCTTCAGGTAAGGACAGCCGGAGAGGTCCTGGCTTCCTGCAGGCCCGCGGCGGGGCTCGCTGCCGCCCTGCCCTACCTGCTCCTGCGCCTTCCTGCCCCGCAAGGCCGGGGGTGGTGGCACAGCTCGCCCGGGATTCAGGCGCAGGGTCCTTAGTCCGCCGTGCAGGCTCTGGGTGGCTTGCCCTGTACAGCCACAGGCGGCCGGAAGCCACTCTCCCAGATGTCCCCAGGTGGGGCAGGTGCCACTTCTGGGGTCCCCTCTGCGTGACTGAAATGGATGTGACTTTTTGAGCGGCTAGAGTTCATTAAACCCTTCCTTTGGGGCCAGCTCAAATTTTTTTTTTTTAACCTTCAGCTAAGGTATCCGCACTCCTAAAACAACAGGAATGTTGCACTGGCCTTCGGCCAGCGGAGGCTCAGCGAGCAGGGTAAAATTTCAGTGCAGATTTACGGGAAGTTGCCGGTGTTTGGAGTAAAAATCTGGTTTGGTGAGTTTAAGGGAAGGGAGTACGCGAGACAACCTTGCTACTGTGAGGCGAATGGCCTCGTCTGGGGGAGGGCAGGAGGCGGAGGGAGGGAACCGGGAAGAGCTGGGACTGCTGGAGCACGGGTTGCTGCCGGACTCCGCCGCGCTCCGCGGGATCCGACCCCGCGCCGCTCCGCCCGGGCCACAGCTGCCCCGCAGCCAGCTCGTAGGGTCGCGGGAACCCTGAGAAGCCAGGCTTTGGGCTGTGGTGGTGGTGGGGAAGTCTCTCTCCGCAGGTCGCCCAGGTTAAGAAACTGTGACAAACTAGAATTCCCAGAGCCTGGGAGAGTTAAAGCCTAGAGCGATCTGTTGCTTTAAGGCGCACGGTGGGAAGTAGCTTGGAGACCCTTTAAATTTGGGTTCCTATTATTCCAAAGAGGGAGGCCAGCGAAGATGTTGTGGGTGACTTCCTAGCCTTGTAGAATGCTACTGGGCTGTGAATAGTATTACTTTCTGAAGTGGGCGACGCCAAGTACTTACTGAAGGTAAGGTGGACTCTTGGCAGTCCTGACTACTGTCCCTGAATTTCCCTGAAATCTTCCATAGGGTCCTGATTTTTACAGAAAATCTCTCTCTCTCTCTCTCTCTCTCTCTCTCTCTCTCTCCCCCCCTCCCTCCTTTCTTTCTTTAGTGGGAAGTTAAAGGGTTTATAAAAAGATTTTTGAAGCGTCAGCTTTTGGAAGAGCAAACAATCACACAGTCAGCCGCATCATGTTTCCTGTAGTCATGAGTCTTTTCCATAAGGGGGGGTAAAGAATTTTTTTTTCCCCTTTGAAAAAACATGATCGGCCGCTTTGAGGCACAGGTGATGAGACGCGGATGATTAGCGTGAGATTTCGGGATTTGGGGTAACTGAGGCGGCTCACGGAAGTGCTAGCCAGAGCAGAGGGGGGTCTTCTTCCTCTACAACAGTTAACCTCTGAAGGCCACACTGGGAGGAAGTTTAGCTGTTGTTTCACCTGGAGAAAAGAGTAGGGTCTACCAGATATGACAGCTGATAGTCTGCAGTCTCGGGCTGTTTAAGAAATCGGTTAAAATGAATGGAAGTGGAAATTTTCAGATAAGTGACTTTTAATTAGGTAAAAGTTGACTCCAGTGCTGTCCTGGGGCACTGAGGGCTGTGGCTTCCTTATCTAAATGATGAAAAGATACGGTCTTCTAGGTACTTACATTACTGATTTGTTTTTGTTTTTCCTATTACTTACTTGAGATAAAAAAAAGTCAAAACTTTTCTCCCCTCCAATTAGTATGTTAATGACTCACTTAGGAGTTTTCCATAGGAGGGTTACAAATGAAAGCTGATGAGGTGGCGTGCAGCCAACTCTCAGGATCTGAGTTCTATCCCACCCGCATGGTGGTAGGAGGTGAAAGCCGTCTTCCAAGTTGTCCTCGGACTTCCACTCACAGTAGTGGCACACCCCGCCCTCCCAAACACAAATACACAAGTCAACTAATAAATGTAATTAAACAGATAAATTTAAAACACAGCCTTAGGTTTATGCCTTTTATTCTAGGCAGAGGATTGGAGGGTTATGTGCCGCTGGAAGGCAAGGCATAGCACCTTTAACCCTAGCATTTGAAAGTCAGGGGCAGGAGGAGCTATCTGAGTTCGAAGCCAGCCTGATCTACAAAGCAATTTCCAGGCCAGGTAGGACTGCACACTGAGACTCTCTCTAAAATAAAAACAAACCAACCAAATAATAATAATGGGCCTCACAGTGGAGATACACTAAAGGAACGCGTGGGGTGGGCTGGAGGGAAGGAAGGGTCACTAAAGGGTCATTATATATCAGAAGTGTTTGAAAACTGCAGATGCCACATCTAAGTGACAACAGCTGTCAGCATAGAGCACAGACTCTTAAGTAGACCAACGGCCCCAAAACAGCCCCAAGCCAAGAGGAGACGGTCCCGTTTTGTGGGGTTCAGACTGCCAATCATTTACACAGTAGTCTTTCAGAACCCTCTGATGACTTCGGGGTGGAGCTAACCTAACAGCTGTCAGAGGGAAACTGGAGGAAGAGGGCAAAGACAATTTGGGGTTTTGTTGTTGTTGTTATTTTTCAAGACAGGGTTTCCTCTGGGTAGCCTTGGCTGTCCTGGACGATTTGTAGACCAGGCTGGCCTCAAACTCACAGTGATCCACCTGCCTCTGCTGGGATTAAAGGCG
This sequence comes from Acomys minous, assembly GCF_964271855.1. Classification (NCBI taxonomy): domain Eukaryota; kingdom Metazoa; phylum Chordata; class Mammalia; order Rodentia; family Muridae; genus Acomys; species Acomys minous. The sequence goes on from NC_140491.1 coordinate 6,009,966, forward strand.
TCGCCACCATGCCCTGCAAGTTTTTGTATTTTTCATGTCCACCTTGATCTTTCCCTTGTTTTGGTGTAAACACTGGAGGCCTCTAACTTTGCAGGGGGAATGGCGAATCAAAACTTTCACTCCCGCCACTTTCACGGCTAACTTCATCAAATGAAGACTAGCCAGCACAGCTGAGCCTCCGGCCTCTCTTTACCTGGCTAGGTAGAACACACTATGCCATCCAGAGCATTTGTAGTGCTGGGTTCCAGTGAGCTCCAGCGCCACAAAGGAGAGAGTGTTGTCATCTGTCCTCATCTGAGAACTGAGCTCAGGGTGTCTAGTGTGCTAGGCAAGTGCTTAACCACTGAACTACACTCCCAGTTCACTTACTTTCACCATGTATTTATTGTCATAGGTTCCTTTATATCAGCTAGGCTGGTCTGAAACTTGTGAACCTCCTGTCTCAGTTTCCTGAATAGCTGGAATTCCAACCGTCTGCTATGGTGCCCCCAATGTTTCATTTTGTTTTTAAATTCAAATTCTTTTTTGTTTGTTTTTCTCTGTGTAGCCTTGGCTATTCTGAACTCACTTTGTAGACCAGGCTGGCCTTGAACTCATAGAGATCTTCGCCACTCTGCCCCCTGGGTGCTGGGATTAAAGGCGTGTACCACCTAGCCCAGCCCAGCCCAGCCCAGCCCAAATTCTTAATATAAACAGATTTATCTTTCTGTCTATTATTGCCTTTTCAGAACTGTGTAAGATTCAAAATTCAACAACATTATTTTGTGACAAAATCTCCTTAGGTTAAAAAAAAAGATATAATATTTATTATCATGATTGTTATTTTGGCTTTTTGAGTCAGGGTTTTTCTGTGTAGACCTGGCTTTACTAGAACTTGCTCTGTAGACCAGGCTGACCTCGAACTCAGAGAGGTCAGCCTGCCTCTGCTTCCAGAGTGCTGGGATTAAAGGCGTGAGCCACCACCGCCAGGTTAAGAGATTATTTTTTATTTAATTTTTTTAGACCTTTTAAAAAATAGTTTATTTCACTTTTATTTTATGTCCATTGACATGAGGTATGAGGGTGTCGGATCCTCTAGAACTGGAGTTACAGACAGTTGTGAGCTACCATGTGGGTGCTGGGAATTGAACTCAGGACCTTTGGAAGAGCAGACAGTACTCTTAACCACTGACCCATCTCTACAGCCCCTTTTTATTTACTTTTTAAGATTATTATTTTTGTATGTATGAGTTTTTGCCTGAGTGTCTGTGCACCACATGTGTGTCTAGTGCCTTTGAGGCCAGAAGAATAAGTTGGATCCCCTAGCACCGAGATTACAAAAAGTTGTGACTTCTTTTTGTGTGTAGGGAATTAAACCTAGGTTCTGTGAGAAAGCAGCCAGAACTCCTAACCACTGAGCAATCTCCCCAGCCCCAAAACTTACATTGTATGTGTGTGTGTATGCATATGTGTGTATGTGTATATGTGTGTATGTATGCATGTGTGTGTGTATCTATGTGTGTGCGTATGTGTGTATGCATGTGTGTGTGTCTAGAGAGAGAGAACATAGGAGCCACTTGTAAGCTGCCTGATGTGGGTGCTAGGATTTACATTCCAGTTCTTTGGAAGAGCAGCAAGAGCTCTTAGCTACTGGGGGCCTCCTCTTCAACTTGTATAGTTTTTGTTGTTGTTTTTTTGCTTTGTCTGTGTGTGTCGAGGCACAAGAGTGCAAGCCCCTGAGGAGTCCAGAGCAATGAGTCTGAAGTTACAGGCAGTTGTGGCCAACCGCATGTGGGTGCTGTGAACTGAACCTGGCTCCCAGTGTGCTCTTAGCCCCCAGCTGTCTCTCCAGGATCCTCAATAATTTTCTTTAAGCTAATGCTTGTTTCTCTGTGTGTACACATATGTGTGTGTGTTGATACATATGTAGGAATCAGGTGACAACTTTGTGGGATTAGTTCTCCTCTTTCGCCTTTTTGTGAGTTCTGAAACCTGAACTTACATTGACAGGATTGCACAGAAGAGTATTGTTACCTGCCACGCCATCTTTCCGGCCCGCCATAGTTTTGTTTTCAAGACTGCCACCGTAGTTTTAATAGTCAACAGATTGACTTTTCAGACAGGGTCTCACAATTTAGTCCACACTAGCTTGCAACTTCTGGTGTCTCCTGCCTCCACCTCCCCCAAGTGCTAGAATTCCAGGCATGTACAACTGTGCTGGGCTATTTAGTTTTTAAAACTATACTATGTATTTATCAGTTTGTCTCTTTATTTAGGATGCAGAGTTCTGCTTTGCTGTTAAAGCAGTTGTGATATTGAGATTTTTGTTGTTGTTGTTGTTGTTTTCCGAGACAGGGTCTCTCTGTGTATCCTTGGCTGTCCTAGACTCACTTTGTAGACCAGGCTGGCCTCGAACTCACAGCGATCCACCTGCCTCTGCCTCCCAAGTGCTGGGATTAAAGGTGTGCACCACCACCGCCCAGATGGATTTTTTTTTAAATTAAGCAAACAATGCATATTTTGGATTTGTGTTCTCTATACTTACTGAGTACTTTAGGGCCAAGAGGTAGTCCCAAAACAAAACAAATTAAAAGATTACTCTCATTTTCCTCATATGATAAGGACATGCTGATAAAAAAGTCTTTTTGTTTGCTAGTACAACCTGCTTTAAGTCATGGTTTTTAAAGTCTAATGTGTTGTCTGGGGGTGGGGGTGGGGCGAATGTAAATAACACTGTTGCTAAGTAATGATTGCATTTCCTCTCACGTCCTGTCTGGTCCCAGCTTCTCACCCCAGGTGCTGGGGATCTAACCTTGGAGACTGTAGGCAAGTCGCTCCACCGCTGAGCCCCCACCCCCTCCAGCCTTAAAAACTGACCTTTGCTTGTCCTGCCGCCTTTTCTTTTGAAACAAGTTCGCACTATGTAGTTGGGTCGTCCTCAAATTTTTGTCAGTCCCCCCTCTCAGCTTCTGCTAGCCCAGTTCCCCAACATTACACTCTTAAGGTCAAGATTAAGGTATAAACCACAGCCCAGATAATTGAGCTTTGACTGGTCAGGAAAGCATCTGCTTATTTGAGTCAGCTCTACTCAAGTCTTCTTCTGGCTTTTCTCAATTGCCCAAGAGTTAATATTTGGATGTTGGTGAGGGCGAGGAAACTTCCTTAAATTGGACCTGGGTTCATGTTTCTATGATAGGATATAATTGTGAGGGGCAAAAGAAACCAAAAATAACAACAAAACCCGAAAACCTACTCTGAAGGTGATTACCAGGACTTTGGGGGAAAATGTATTTATTTACTTATTTATTTTTACATTTTATTTTTTGGAAAAAAAAAACGTTTTTTGTTTTTGTTTTTGTTTTGCATTAGTGTAGATGCGCACGGCAGACTTTTATGAATCAACCACAGAGACATTAAACATAGCTCAGAGGGCTTGCCAGAAGGATTCCAAGGTAAAAGTTCTATTGGAGCCCTTCAAGTTCTGGCCTGATTAGGAGAGGGGTGTCTCCTCTTGGGAGCAGTCTCCGTGTCTCATGACAAGGTAGATTTCTTGCTTTAGTGTCATACGAGGTGTGGATGAGTCAAAACTACTACTCACTGAGACTTGATTGCTTCAGACAACCAGGTAAGCGTTTTCCACAGTAGCAATGTATACATGACTTCGGTTTCCAGATAGGAGGCCGGTGGGGTGGGGGGGACTCCTCCGCAGAATTGGTGTAGAAATGAGGGCGATTGCTCAGATGTCATCTCGAGTTGATGGAAACACCCTGGACTGAGAGATTTGGGAAGAAATGGTACCCAGGCAGCTTGTGTGGCCCTGAATCCCCATGGCAGTAAAACACCCCAGAAATGGTCTGAGCTTGATTTCACTGGTTCTGTTTCTTTGATAGTTGCTTCTCCTTTGTTCTGTCAGGATCTACGCATGAGAGGAGGGGGCTGGGGCAGGAGGCGGCTGCCCCATGGCCCCCCTCAGTGCCTCATCTTAAACCCAGAAGCCTTGCATATGCCAGACAAGCCTTTTATCTGGAAAGGGGTCTCTCTGAGTTTCCCAGGCCAGCCTTGAACTTACAGTTCCGCCTTAGCCCCTTGAAAAGCTGAGATTATAAACCAGGAGATCTTACTTTATAGTCTAAAAACAAAACAAAACGAAAACAAAAACCAAAAAATGGTGCAGGGGTGGAATTTTCCACTGAGAATAGAAAAGGAAAAAAAAAAAAAATCTCTGGAGTGGAGAAACGAGTGGCCGAGAAGCAGGTGACTGAGCGTGCCAGTAGCGTGGCATTTACCAGCTCACCTGGAGGTGACCAACGCCATCAACTGCTGCAGGCAAGCTGGCCGCTGTGGAGTATTGGCCTCTCTCCTTGCTCATGTCTGTTTTGTGGGTTTTTGTTTGTTTGTTTGTTTGTTTGTTTTTCTTTGTTTTGATTTTTGAGGCAGAGTCTCACTCTGTAGCCCAGACTGGCCTTAAGATCACCGCAAAGTGCCTGTGTCTGCCTCCAGAAGGTTGGGATTTCAGGTGTGTGCTACTGTGCCTGGCTTCCCTACCCTCTCTTCTAGAGCCTGAGTGTCCCTAACACGCTGCCACAGGCACTGCTTTGAATGAGATCAAGATACAATCAAGCAACGGCCTGCAAAGTGCACAAGTCCTTCCACCTCATTTGCTCATTATAGGAACTTAGACTGTATAAAAATGACTTAGATTGTATAAAAATAAAAGGTGTATTAAAACGTATGTGATTTATACATTTATGAGACAGTAAAGTAAGTACACAGGTAGGATAGAAGGGGCTGCCTCAAGTAAGTCTTTGAGTGGTTTTAGAGACTCGAAGTGCAATCAGTGTTTTGCTGAAGTTCTTCAAGACCAGGAGGTGTCTGTCATTAGAAGACAAAGCACCCCCCACCCCTACCCCCACGTCCACCGAATCCTGTGTGTATTGGGAATGCAGCATTCCTTTGGTTTCCTATTTTGAAACTGCATACTTTATTTTGAGATTATTGTGAGGCACATTAATCAAGAAGAGAGTATCCATCTAGAGTCCCCAGCTCACAGTGTTTGTCTTTGGGGGTTGCTGTATGTGTGTAGATTTTATGACTGTGAAGGCCCAGCACTAAGACAGTCCTGGCTGTGATGGATGTGTGGGTGACAGCAGTCCCTGGCAGCTGTAGCTTCCCAACAGCCTCCCTCTGTCTCACAGCCAGGCCTGGCCGTGCTCCCTCAGTATGGGTAGAAGACAACCCACACCCAGAGAGGATGCCTGATCCTTGCTCGGGTGAGCAAGAGTTAACTATGTGTAACAATATGATGTGGGCGTGTGTGTGTGTGTGTGTGTGTGTGTGTGTGTGTGTGTGTGCGCGCACATGCAATGAATACTGTACATTGTGCAACTGAAATGGGGACAGGGTCCTTATACCTGAGAAGGAAATGCCAGCCTGTGAAAATTATCACAAGAAGTATCTATCCACCTTGGGGATGGGGGTACAACTCAGTGGTAGAACATGTGCTTAGCACGTGGGGAGCTCTGAGTTCCATCCCCTGTCTGTGGATATAGGCACGTGGACATACAAATGGCCTTCTGTACGTCTATGTTTCTGAACACTGATCTGGCTTAGTCTCGTGTGTATACACACATGTGTATATACGTGTGTGTGCGTGTACGTGGGTGTATGTGTATCTGTGCACATGCATGTGTGTATGAGTGTGCGAGTGTGTGTGTGTGTGCTCTGTGTGTGTGTGTGTGTGTGTGTGCCAGCATTTGATGTCAGATGTCGTGTTCCAACAGTCTCCATTTTATGCCTTGAGACAGAGTCTCTCATTGAACCTGATTCAGCTGGACTAGGCGGCCAGCCAACTCCAAGAGCATGCCTGCATCCATCTTCCTGGTGCATGCACTGCTGTTCCTGGGGTTAAGTGGGTGCTAGGGATTCAAACTTGGGGTCCTTGGGCTTGCATAGCTAGCGCTACACCAGCTGGGCTATCTCCTCAGCTTCTGGCTCAGTCACTTTTAAAAACACTTCCTAGGTCAAAAGAAAAGAAGAATACTGCCAGGCGTGATTGTGTATGGCTGTAAATCTCAAGCCTTCAGGATGCAGAGGCACATTGGGAGTGCTATAAATCAGGAGGCAGTCTGTCTATATAGTTTGGGGGCAGCCAGGGCTACACAGGAAGACAAAATACCATTGTCCAAGTAATGAAGCCGAATTTTGTTTTTGTTTGTTTGTTTGTTTGTTTGAGACAGAGACTTGTAATCTTGGCTAGCCTGAGCTTGCTATGGGGATCAGACCAGTCTTGAACAAGCAGGGAGCCACCTGTCAAGTGTTGGGACTACAGGTGTGTGCCACCATCCCAGGCAAGATTTTTTTTTTTAAAATATGACTCCCTTTGAATCAGCTGGATTCCTGCTAAAATAATATTTCTTTTTGCTGCTCTTTGTTTTCAAAAATAATGACATGGTTCTCAGGACAGCAAGCCTTTGCCAAGAGTAGACCCATCATCTCAAGACAAAGTTGTCTTTGTGTGACCATAACTAGGAGGATTTGGTGACACAGAAAACTCGGGGGGGGTGGGGGGACACTGCGATTGTGTCGACAGAGGGTCCCATGCCTACCAGCTAATGTTTGCAAGCTATTTCTCTGCATTTCCTACTGCTTTAGACCTGCCCAGGGAAGAAGTCCTTGGGGGTTTATTTCCCCCAGGGTTATCTAGATGACAAAAACCCATCAGGCCTTGAACTTAAGATCCACTTGTTTTCAGGAGGAGCTGAAAGCCTGGGCCTGTGCCACCAGGCCCGGCACCCAGCTTTGGATTGTTTCTTTGCTGCTCTGCTCCGAGGATGTACTCTGTTCTGTGGCCTTTTCTAGCTGGATCCATCATCTTCCCAGTGTCCCATGCAGCTCTCACTGAAAGGCCAGTGTATGAAAACCCTGAGGTGTGATTATGTTTCCTGAAGGGATGCAGCACACACATCTCCTCATCCCAGACAGGGATCCCACAGCAGACCAAAGACCAGACACCATCAAAATCTAACGTGGTGAACCAATGGGTTTTATTGGGGCTACTTAAAGGAATATGTATGAGGGTCACTTAACAGCAGCAGAAATGACTCTAAGACAGCTGTACCCCCAAAGCCCACCCCAGCATGGGTGACAGCTCACAAAGCCTGCAGGTGTCTCAACAGGTTGGAGTGACCTTCCCAGGTGTCTCTGTTGGGCTCAGCTGGCCTCTTTTCTTCTTCCAGGCAGCGGGTGAGATGTCAAGCGTGGTCTTTGCAGCTCAGCTTCCTACCATCCTGAGGCCTCTCAGCTTGGATTACTTACTCCAGACTGGAGGCGGGTCTAGTGGGTCTAGTCAGTTTCAAGGACTTCCTGAAGCTATTTTGAGTTGCTTAAGGGGCTTCCTATAGGATGAATATTCAATCTTGGAGGAAACTGTTACATAGTTTCCCCTCCACCCCCCCACCCCCCCCCACCCCCACCCCCACCCCCCCCCCACCCCCCGTATACCAGGTGGTGCTGATGCACACCTTTAATCCCAGCACTGGGGAGGCAGAGGTGGCGGGTAGATCACTGAGTTCGAAGCCAGCCTTGTCTACAGAGTTAAGTTCCAGGACAGCCAGGATTACACAGACAGAGGAACCCTGTCTTGAGAAAAAAAAAATTAAAAAGAGAGGAGGAAAGGAAGAAATCACCACAGGGAATGACATGGAGTATCTGTTATTTTATCATTGAAAATGGACTTCATTCTGGAGATGGCTAATATGAATTAGAAGTGTTGGGTATATAAGACTATCATACAGGGCTGGAGAGATGGATCAGAGGTTAAGAGCACTGGCTGCTCTTCCAGAGGTCCTGAGTTCAATTCTCAGTAAGACTCTAATACATCAAAGCTGTGAAGTTAAGTTTGCATTGGGCCTTATTGCCTAATATTAGTATCATAATCGCTATATGGGACTTGGCATATCACATCACAGCTTACCTTTTTTCTCTTTTTCTCTTTTGAGACAAGGTGTCACTGTGCAGCCCTAGCTGGCCTAGAACTCACTATGTAGATCAGGTTGGCGTTGAACTCACAGAGATCCGCCTGCCTTTCCTTGCAAGTTCTGGGGTAAGGTGTGGGCCACCATTTATTCTTACTTATGCTCTTTTCCCCACAACATAGAGTGAGTTCCTAGGAAGCAGGCAGCGTTTGCGTTTGAGTAATAGTAACATCCCTCAGATACTGTGAGTGGCCTGGTATGAAAAGCAGATTCACCTTCTAAATATATTATCTTTTTTTCTTTTTTCTTTTTTCTTTATTTCTTTCATTCTTTATTTATTTATTTATTTATTTTTTGAGGCATAGTCTCTCTGTGTAGCCTTGGTTGGCTGTGCTAGACTTGCTTTGTAGACCAGGCTAGCCATCCACCTGCCTCTGCCTCCCGAGGCCTGGGATTAAGGGCGTGAGCCTAAATATATTATCATCTAAAATAACATTTTTGCATTTTATAGGTATGTGGTTGTAAATATATATAAGTTTAGTGTCTTCCAAAAGCATTTTGCCAAAATTTGTCAAAGAAGTGGTAGGCTGATGCTGTAGTGAGTTTAGGCAGGAAGGAGGCAGAGGCGAGATGGTCCTGTAGCCGCTGGGACCCAGGAACCATGGCATACTGGGGTGTGGTGGGGACTGCCTCGGAGCTCGGGTGCCCATCACCCTGATCTGCAGTAACATTCTTTGAAATGTTGAACTCGCTGAGGTTTGTTTTATTTATTTATTCTTGTTTTGTTTTGTTTTTTTTAGCGCCCAGTGCCTGGCGGCTAAACCGCCACACAACCAGCCCCGCCCCCAACCCCTCACCAAAACTTGTTAATACACAGTTAAGAAAGGAAGAAAAAGGTGGTTCCTCGGGACTAGTAAACGCTTCTTAGATAATTATGAGACAACCAGTTTTTTTTTTCTTTCTCAAAGTTAAGTTGACAAAAGGGAAACCCCCAAAGAGGAAGGTCACTATCAGGTGACTGTCCCAGACGGGGAGCCTTGTACCCACGTGGTTTATCTGCTGGGCCTGAGGTGCGACTTTCAGGAGAGAGATGAGGAAGGAGAGGAGGTTGCTGGGAAGTCCGGGAGCTACCTTTAGTGACGTGGGCAGAGCAAAGAGAAACCAGTCCTAGCCAGTATAAACCCCGGTGTTTTGTTATGTTTTTTTCTTCTTCTTCATACTGTGAGTTCCAGAATCTACCTCTGGATACATGAGGTAACAGAAACTACCGGCTCAGCAGGTATTAATGGGCCTTGCAGGAAGTGAGCCAGTTGGACCCATCGGTTACCACCTGGGCCCTGAAATGAAGTGCCTCGGCGAACCGATGTTCTCATGAGTCCCACAGACAGCGTCCTTCACCTGTGACTGAAGCTAGTCAACGAGCCTCTCCGCTGCCCTCTCCCCTGCCTCCTCCGCTGCCCTCTCCCCTGCCTCCTCCGCTGCCCTCTCCCCTCCTCACGTACACCCCGATCCTGCCGATCACACATCCGCCTTCTGAGGATTACAGTGTGTGCCACCAAGTCCATTTTAACTCAATGCCAGGTAGAGCTTGAGCTCAGAGCTTTGTGCGTGCTAGGCAGGCTCTCGGCCACTGTTGGTTTTTGAGATGTAGTCTCACCGTCGTTCAGGCTTGCCTCACATTTCCGGGGTCCAGCAATTCTTCTGCCTCGGTTTCAGCATATTGCCTTTCCTGCCTACATCCCCCTATTTAAAATAGCAGCTCTGTCTTTCATATTGGCTCTCTTCTCTCTTTTCCTTCCCCTGTACTCTGTGCCCTGGTACCACTTGAGTTTTTTGTGTTTTAATTATGTGTGTACGTGCAGCTACCTGTACAGATGTCTGTGCACTCGAGCGCAGGTGCCAGCCGAGTATAGAGAAAGCGCATCCCGGAGAGCCGGAGGTCCAGGTGCGTCTCTGTGGGACCCGTGAGAACATGGGTCGCAGCACTTCACTTCAGGGCCCAGGTGGTACTGATGGTTCTGACAGGCATGAGCTGCCCGAGGTGGTTGTTAGGAACCAAACTCAGCACCAGCAGTGCGCATTCTCAACCACTGAGCCATTGATCTGGCCCCTGCTCACCACTTCTTAGCACGCCATGTGATGGTGTGGGTTATAGGCTTGGATTAGGATGCCCGCTTCATTTGTTGGTGCGTCCTGAGCACCCAAGCCTCTGCCTCAGAGTAGGTGATCCATAAATACTTGCTGAATGAACGATCTGAACAGCCAGGCTTTTACACAGCACAAAACATGGCCGGGAATGTACTATACCTTCTGTGTCGTAGTCAAAGCGCAAGCACGGCTGCACCTTCTCCATGAACGTGCGTTTTCTGCTGGGGGCTCTCGCTCTTCAGCTGCCATGTTTTCTGCGGTTTTCTTATTTCCTGTATCCACCAGCCTTCGATAGAACCTGACGGCTAAATAAGGTCCCATGCAGAGCCAAGAGCCAGGATTTCGCTATTCTTTCAGCGCTTTTCCATTTCTAAATCAAAGCAGCCTCTTTGGCAGTTTCCCTTTGGGCTCCATCTATGTCTCCTGGTCCTCCGGCTTTTGTTTTTGTTTTTTGGTTTGTTTCTTGTTTGTTTTTGAGCTGCTCTTGTGAAATGCATGTCTCGCACTTAATTGCACTCAACTAACTCCTGTTACTCTATTGTCTATCATTTTTTCCTGTTGTTTAATTTTAATGAACGATTCTTCTGAAAGTAGCTGCCCGCAGTGCTTTCTGGTATCTCTCCTGACCTCTGGGGTACTATTGCCAGGTGCCAACGGCTGCGGATGGATTTTCTCCATGATGGCTCTGTGTTTGCTTGTTTGTTTGTTGTGGTGCTGGGGATTGAAGCTGAGTAGGCCAGGCAGGTGCTCTACCACAGTTACCCCACCCCCTGCCCCCGTAGCCCTTAAGGTAGGTATGTGGGCTTGACTAGGCATACAACAGAAATGCTGGTCTATTTAGCGTTGCCTAGGAACTTCTGCGTGAGACCGTGGGCTTCCTTGCTTTTTACTGATGGATGGCAAATGTCTTCCTGGTCTGTCATAGCTGTTTGTTATATATAATGACCTTTGTATAATGGCCCGGCTTTCCTAAGGTCACTTTCTTTGCTTTTTGAGAGTCCAGTGCCCTTCACTTTTCCTTCCTTGTTTAATGCATGACTCGCTCTAGAGGGATTCCCCAGTGGCTGATAGAGGCATTGGTTACTAGCTCATTTCTGTGGTTATTGACCAATATTTGTAGAGTTTTGTTGATGTTGTTGTTTTAAGGCAGTTTTGCTATGTGGCCTAAACTGGCAATCCTCCTGCCTCAGCTTTCCAGAGCTGGGATTATAGGCATAAATCTTCATACCTACTTTATGTTTTCAATTTTTTTGTCAGTTATTTTATTTCTTGTCATATTGAATGGGATAACAGAGGTAAATATAAATGTGAAATTAGAGTTTTCTTTAATAAAATGCAATGTAAAGACTGTCTTAAAAAAACACACACAGCTGGGCATGGTGGTGCAAGCCTTTAATCCCAGCACTTGGGAGGCAGAGGCAGGTGGATCTCTGTGAGTTTGAGGCCAGCCTGATCTACAGAGTGAGTTCCAGGACAGCCAGTGCTATTACACAGAGAAACCCTAACCCTAACCCAGTGGCTGCCCCCCCCACCCCCAGAAACAAACACAAAGCTAAAATATTATGTAAAGGGAATTTGTAGTATTGGTTTGCCAACAAACAGGGCCAGTCTCAAACTCGTTTAAACTAGATACATTGAAGGTATCTGTTTTTCTTGGCGGAGAGAGCCTCAACTTTTTATTTTTTGGGGTAGGGTTTCAGGTAGCCCAGGCTGGCCTTGAACTCCTAATCTTCTTGCTCCCAGTTCCCCAAATTCTGAGATTACAGATATACACTCTGCCTTGGAACTGAAACTTAAGCTTGAAGCTGTGCATGAGAAGACTGTAGTCAGCAGGTATGCAGCGGTCACGCACACTGTCAGTTTTGAAGGGACCATCTTTCATGGTGGAAATGGTGATTAAGTGTTCTGAAGGAATCAACCAACCAGTCCCTGAAAACAGACAGAAAACTGCTGGGGTGCTCAGAAAAGGGGGTTCCGGCTGACACCTGGTGAGTCACATCTGTAATATCAGTACTTGGGGGGCTGAGGCAGGAGCATCATGAGTTTCAGGAAGTCCTGCCTGTCTCAGAAAACAAGAAGAAAAAATGAATAGGCACGCAGAGAGCTGGCTCCACCAGCAGTTGGGAGCACTCGCTGCTTTCCCAGCGGACACAGCTTAATTCCCAGTACTCAGATCAGGTGCCCACAGCTGTCTGTAACGTACAGCTCCAGGAGATCCGGTGCTCACGTGCACATGGCCACAGGCGCGCACACACACACTTAATTAAACAATAATAAAAATAAAATTTAAAAACAAAGGGATGGTGGGGCAGCTCGTTTGTTTAGGGAGCTCAGTATGCACAAGCCCTCTGTTAGGTCCCAGCTTGGGTAAACTGGAAGTGTGGCTCACCCTGGTAATGAGGCAGAGACAGGAAGACCGGAAAGAAGTTCAAGCTGGTCCTTGGCTACAGAATGAGTTCTAGGCCAGCCTGGGATCCATGCGGGAATCACGTGGCATTTATTAAATACTTAATGTTTACGATGTATATACTTAATGTACTGGTTAGTTTTAAATGCCAGGCAGACAAGGCCAGTAGTCATGTAGGAATACTCTTATTGATGAATTTTCTGCATCGGGTTGGCCTGTGGCCGTGTCTGTGAGGCACTGAGAAATTGTCCTGTCTGCTAATTGACATGGAAAGACGGAGTCCGTTGTGGACTCTGCTGTTCTTTTTGCTTGTTTGTTTTGGTTTGGTTTTTGTTGTAGTTGTTAGTTTGTGTAGCCTTGGCTGCCTCAGAACTAGCTCTGTAGGTCAGGCTGGGCTTGAACTCACAGTGATCCACCTGCCTACTTCCTGGATGCTGAGATCAAAGCGCCACTGCCACTGCCACCACCATCACCACCCTTGTCTGTGCTGCTCAGAGGCCCTGAACAGTATGTATTGAGAGCTAGCAAGCAGAGAGCAAGGATGCAGTCATGTTTCCTGCTGCACTTGCCTGTAGATGCAATGTGACCTGCTTCTAATTCCTGCCTTGATTTTCCCTTAGAGATGGGCTAACCTGGAATTATAAGTAAAAAACAAACAAACAAACAAACAAACAAAAACCTCTCTCTCAGTGGGGCGTGGTGGCGCACGCCTTTAATCCCAGCAGTCAGGAGGCAGAGACAGGCGGATCTCCGTGAGTTCAAGGCCAGTCTGGTCTGCAAAGAAAGTCCAAGACAGCCAGAGCTGTCAGAAACCCTGCCCCCCCCACCAAAACACAAAACCCCCAAGAAAACAAACAAACAAAAAAACCCATAACCAAACCAAACATCTCTCTCTCTCTCCTAAGTTGCTTGTTGTTAGGGTATTTTAATCTAATCTCAGCAACAGAAACTATTAAACTTTTTTAAAAAAAGATTTTATTTTTAATTACACACACATGTATGTGGATATGAGCGTGTCAGTGCAGGCATCTTCGGAGACCAAAAGAAAGTGCCAGATTTCCTGGGATCTGTCTGACGTGGGTGCTGGGAATTGAACCCTGGTCTTCAGGAAGAGAAGCAATGCTCTTAACCACTGAGCCATCTCTCCAGTCTCCTCTAAAACTTAATATATAATTTATAGTAATACAAAGCTACTTACTTATATATATCAAACCTATTTCCACATGTAGTTAATACTGGATATTATTCTAGTATGTGCATTATTTTATATCACTCAGTACTTATTTACCTAATTTACAGTATTAAATAACATTTTAAAAAGCAGGGAAACCTAAATACAGATGGTTGTATAAGTAAAGACATTCATCCAACATTTCAGAAGATGCAAGAAGATATTGTGGGCTGGAGCAGTGAGTTCCTTTGTTAGTTAAAATTAATTGAAAGCATGCAGATTTATACTATAGATAATGACATCACATAGGAGATACATTTGGGCCATGCAAACTTGTGTTGTCTTTTCCTCATTAACCTTACAAAGCTTGTGCTGGATGAAAACCAAGGCTAGTACACACACTCAGGTATGAGAGACGGGTGTGTGGCTCTGACAGTGCCAGGTTTTGTTGTTCGTTTTTTTGTTTGTTTGTTTGTTTTTGTTTGTTTGTATTTGTTTTTGTTTTTGTTTTTTTTGAGACAGGGTTTCTCTGTGTAGCCTTGGCTGTCCTGGACTCGCTTTGTAGACCAGGCTGGCCTCAAACTTACAGCGATCCACCTGCCTCTGCCTCCCGAGTGCTGGGATTAAAGGTGTGCGCCACCATGCCTGGCATTGTTGTTGTTAAAAGACAGGGTTTTATGTAGTCCAGGCTGGCCTTGAATTTACTCCTTAGCTGAAGCTGATCTCCCTATTCACCTACCTAGTTCCTGACACTATGAAAAAAAAATTATGTTTCCAAATCCATTGGGATAAAGATTTTTTTTTAAGTGAAGCATTGGAAAACTCAGTTTTAAAAAGTGATATTTGAGGATGTCCCCAGCTATTAGAGCTGCGGGGGTAGGGGGGAGATAGGGGGGATGAGATTAGAGATGGACTTGTTTTTGCAATCGCCGCTATAGAAACCTCGGCTGGTTGCGGCATGCTGTGTGTCAATGCCAGTGCAGCCTGTGTACTGGCAGAATTTATTATTGCTTAATTGGGTCAAGTGGTATGGGTTTTGCCTTTGCCCAAGATGTCAGTTTCCAAAGGGATTCGCAGGGCCCCGGGTTTTTCACGGTTATTTAAGGTCTGTTCTTGGTTTTGGGTAAGGAGGATGGTTTACGGAGTGCTCACAACAGCCACGGGCAAAGGTGAGGAGGTTGTATCTGTGTAACTGAGGAACTGTGATCTGTGCGGGTGTGGGTCTGGCTCAACTCCAATGCCAGCACTTGGTCAAGAGCTTGAGGCAGGAAGATAGCCGGTTGAGGCCAGCTTGGGTTGCAGTGTGAGACTGCAGAAAGAAAGAGAGAGAAGGGAGGGAGGGAAGGAAAGAAGGAAGGAAGAAAGGAAAAAAGAAAGCTTGAAAGGAAAGTAATGTCCACCATTTATTAAACATTTATTTGTACCCCAGGCGTTACCTGACTCTCAATGGATTACTTATATGATTTGTGCCCACTTGTCAAGTGTGAGAACAAAGCAGACATGCTAAGTAACTTGCATGCTGTAAACGCTGGCCAGAACTCAGGCTTCTTGCAAGGTCTCCTAAACCAGGTCAGCTTTGGGAAAACTTGATCTTTGGAGCAAGACCAGGTCTTCTTACCTAGATCTGCTAATCACATTGCCCTAAAACTTTCCAACCTCAAGTCCTCTTATTGTCACAGCTCAAACACATGCTGTCCATGGTCTCCAGGGGGAAGTTCAGGGTAGGAGAGGGCGGGGCCAAGGGGACCAATGGCTCAGCTGGCTTGTTTCTTTTGGAGTTGGCTGCCAAAGCGAGTGAATCCTCTGTGGTACAGTGACATTGTTGGTATGTGAGAACTGAGGTTCCTTCCCAGAGAGTTGGTAGAGACGGGGCAGCTGCTAAGTAGCAGTACTACACAGTGCTTGGAAGCCACTCCCAGCAAAGAGTTCCCCTGCCTTGTCAGGAGTGCTGAGAGTGAGAGCCTGCTTTCTAGGTGACTGTTCACTTGGGCTATGGTTTCTTTGTGTAGCCTTGACTGTCCTGGACTTCCTGCCTCTGCCTCCCAAGTGCTGGGACTAAAGGAGTGGGCCTCCATGCCCAGGTGTTTTTTTTTTTTGTTTGTTTGTTTTGTTTTATATTTTTTTTAACGGGGGCGGTATTGGAAAAACAATTTTTTAAATGGGGGTGTGTGCGCGTGCGCATAAGCACCACAGATGTGCACATGAGTGCAAGTGCCTGTGGAGGTCAGAAGAGGGCGTCAGATTCACAGGAGCTGAAATTACAGGAATCTGAACATATCACTGTGCAAGTATGTGCACAGTATGTGCTGTTGACTATTGGGCCATCTCTCTAACCTGCTATATATATATATTTTTTTTAATTCGTTCATTCATTTATTTATGTACATTGCTGAGGATAAACCTGGAGCATCATACGTGCTACCCTGGCCTTGGCCTCCACCTTAGAGCTCCCCCTCTCCCACCTTCCCTTATCTCCTCCACCCCAATCCTCAGGCTGTCCTGGACTCCTTTGTAGACCAGGCTGTCCTCGAACTCACAGAGATCCGCCTGCCTCTGCCTCCCGAGTGCTGGAGTTACAGGCTAGTTTGTATTTCACTATGTAGCTCAGTGGCCTTGAGCTTCTGCCTCCAACAGCTTCATTGTCTGTTTACCAAAATTTTTTTAAAATTTATTTTTGGGTGTGTATTGGGTGTGGGGGCTTTAGCAGTGTTTCTCTGTATAGTCCTGGCTGTCCTATAGACCAAGCTGGCTCTGATCTTTGTCTTCTGATTGCTGGGACTAAAGGTGTGTGCCTCCCTCCAGCCCTGGTATTTATAAATTCCTGAACAGAGCTAGAGTTCTTCAAGAAAGAGTTAGGATCTTTTCAGACCTAAACATACTTGAAGCTTAAAGGTTTGGTAAGGCAAGAGGAAGTTGTCCTATCAAAGCTGACGATGACGTCATAAACAATGAAAGCTGTTTGGAAACTGTCAACCCTGGGAGAGGAGCTCCAGCAGATGAACCGGTGGATGCCCGGGCGTAGCTGTACTGTCAACAACTTTATGGAAAGAGCAAACATTCAAGGATAGCTAGAAACGAACTCTGTGGACCAAGCAGATAACTTTCCTTGAAGAAACATTTGTGGTCAATATTTGATGTCCTATAGATTTGTCACAGAGAGAGAAATACACATGTTCTTGACTGTTTACCTAGTTTCCATGAAAAAAAATTATAGCTAGCCCCACCATATTCCCAGCCCAGGCAGGAGGACTGGGGCAAATTTAAAACAAGGCTGATCTACACATGGGGTTCTAGACTAGCTGGGGGCTGTAGTGAGACCCCTGCCTCAAAAACCAAAAATGACTAAATGGATAATAGGCCATTGTCACCAAACCTGAATGGAATTCATATAGTAGAAGAGAACTGACTTCCCCAAACTGTCCTTTAGCCATGGCGCACACACACACATACACACACACACACACACACACACACACACACACACCCCATATAGGTGTAACAAAAACAACAACAAAAACTTAATTATAATCCAAGATGAGATACCAAAAACTGAGAGTATAGGCATTGTAGGGGAGTGAGTGAGAGCTCCTCTGAAAACCATGAATTCGGCTTCACCTTCCTTGTGATGGAAAAGAAATACAGCTCTATGAACTTGTATTTTGCTCTGTGTATAAAATACTCTGTGTGTGTGTGTGTGTGTGTGTGTGTGTGTGTGTGTGTGTGTGTGTGTGTGTAGGGGCTACATGGATGAATATACCCATTTGGGTATGTGCACATGTGTTTACAGATACAGGTGTGTGTGGAGGTAAGAGGTTACGTTTTGAGTGGAACGTGCCTCAGTTTCTGAGACAGGTTGTCACTCTGAGCCTAGAACTGCCTCATTTGAGAATTTGGTTAGTCTGACTAGTTAATGAGCTCCAGGGATCTGCCCGTCCCCACTCCCACCAGCACTAAGCTTACAGGTGTTTGCTGTATTTCAGTGCTGGGGATTTGAACTTTGGTCCTCACGCTTGCCTGGCAGCCACTAACAGACGGAGCCATTTCCCCAGTGCCCTTTTAGACCGAATAGATGAGAAAACAGTGTGTACGGAGATTAAGAGAGATTTGCTCATGACCTTTTGTGCGGTGCCAAATCATTTAAGGTCAGAGCAGTTTTACAGACTCCTTACTGGATCAGATTAAAGAACAGCTTGTCTTGGTGTGTGCCTCCAGCAGGGTTCACGGCATATGGATGCTGCCATTCACGGAGGGTTGAGCTGTGCAAATTTCAGTTTGTTTTTGGCTTTGGGTTTTTTTTTTTTTTTTTTTGAGACAGGGTTTCTCTATGCAGCCCTGACTATCCTAGAACTCACTGTGTAAACCAGGCTGGCCTCGAACTCACAGAGATCCACCTGCCTCTGCCTCCCGAGTGCTGGGATTAAAGGCGTGAGCCACCAGTGCCTGGATTTAGCCATGAAAATTCAATGTCAGATAATGAATACTAGATGCCTTGTTCCCTCTCCACACCAATCATTACAGGTCTCTGATCGTTGGTTTTGTTCTGATTTTTGTGTTCAAGCAGTCCTTATTTTTTGCTTCTCCAAAACTGACTTTCAGTCTGCACAGGTAGCTACTTAAAATTCATTCCTGCCAAGTGGATCGCTGTGAGTTCGAGGACAGCCTGGTCTACAAAGTGAGTCTAGGACAGCCAAGGCTACACAGAGAAACCCTGTCTAAAACCAAACCAAACCACACCAACAAACAAAAACCAAAATTGGTTCCTGATTTTCTTTTTTTCTGCTTCCAAGGATTGAACCCAGGACCTCACAGCTCTGTTCAAGTGCTTGGTTGCTGCTCTGTATTTCTCAGTGGTGACTTTTTTTTTTTTTTTTGGTTTTTCAAGACAGGGTCTCTTTGTAGCCTTGGCTGTCCTGGACTCACTTTGCAGACCAGGCTGGCCTTGAACTCACATCGATCCGCCTGCCTCTGCCTCCCGAGCGCTGGGATTAAAGGTGTGCTCAGTGGTGACTTTTTATACTTTTTACATTTGAACCTTACTCCTTCTCAGTTTTCATGCCTAGGTTCTGAGGAGGCCTGAGCTTTGTGTGGAACATGTACACTTGACACCGGGTTAAATTTGAGTTGCTTTTCTCATATATCTTGCTGGAGATATTTACCTTGAGAGTGATATAGTTCATAGATGTATGTATGGTAAACATCAGGGCCTGGCGAGATGGCTCAGTGGTTAAGAGCGCCGTCTCCTCTTCCAAAGAAACCCATGTTCAATTCCCAAGAGTCCACTTGGTAGTTCACAACTATCTGTAACTCCAGTTCCAGGGGATCTGGTGACTTCTCTGGCCTTCTCAGGCAATAGGCACAAAGGTGTACAGGCATACATGTAGGTAAAACACTTATACACATAAAATAAGTAAATAAAACAAAGAGAGTCCAAGACCGGCAAGGCTACACAGAGAAACCCTGTCTTGAAAAACCAAAAAAAAAAAAAAAATAAAATAAAATAAAATAAAACAAATAGGTAAATAAAAATGTATTTCTAGGAGGTGCAATCTCACAGCAGGTTTCCTGTTGCCGTGGCTCTTACAATCTTTCTGCCCTCTCTTTTGCAATGTTCCTCAAAGCCTTAGGTTCAGGAGTTGTGTTGCAGGTGTACACGGGGACCGGGCACCCCACTGTCACTTGTTCTCCGTACTTTGGTTGGTTGTGGGTTTTGTATAATGATTTCTATGCGTTGCAAAGCAAAATCTCTTCAATGAGAGATGAGCACTTATGTGTGTGTACAAGCGCGGTATGTAGGATGCAGCTAGGAGTTACGTTAGCAGGGAGAGAAGGCCACTGGCTCAGTAAGATGTGGCTGGAAGAGCCTTGGGTAACCCCAGCTTTCCCGAATGGCTACGGAGTGAGGGGGCATGTTTTACAGTTGGGCAGGTCCATGGGGGACTCCTGCTTTGACATTCCATACAGGGTAGACAAGCCTCTCCAGCATTAGTGATACGCAGATCACCAGGTCACCTGTATGCACAGTTCCCTGACACAGCTGTTCTAATGACTTTATTCTACAGATATGCAAATAGACTCAGAGGAGTTAAACATTTGTCCTAAAACAAACATCCAATTAGGCCCAACAGATCCAGTCTTGGGGGTTATCTGTCTGTCTACTTATGCATCTGTCGATCTATGTATCCATGTATGTATGTATGTATGTATGTATGTATGTATATGTATGTATGTATGTATCTATCTATCTATCACAGGAGCACCACAGAAAGCCGCTTTGGCTTTTTCTTCCCTTTAGATATTGTGCTAACCCATTTATAGTTAAAACAGATGAGAGAAGAGGTCAGAGTTCCGTATGTTGGCACATGCCCTTAATCCAGACAGAAACAGGAGGATTTTGTGAGTCTTGGTCTACCTAGTGAGTTCCAGGTCACCCAGGCTACACAGGAAGGGGAGAATGACTGGATGCTATAGAAGCAAAATATCCTTATTTGTTTGTTTGTTTTGTTTTTCTATACAGGGTTTCTCTGTGTAACAGCACTGTCTGTCCTGGACTCACTTTGTAGACTAGGCTGGCCTCGAACTCACAGAGATCCACCTGCCTCTGCCTCCCAAGTGCTGGGATTAAAGGTGTGCGCTACCACGCCCTGCCTGTTATATTTTTTTAATTTGTTGTTAAACTTTTTAATTATTCACCATTGCAAATCATTTGTAATGCTTTAATCTCCTCTTTTTTATCTTAAAAGATCTTCTTAATCATAGTTGTTTGTCCTGCATGCCTGCTCATGCCACAGCAAATGTGTGTGGAGGTCAGAGGACAACTTTCTTCCGCCACGTGGGTCTGTCTCTGTGATTAAGTTGAGGTCAACAGGCTCAGTAACAAGCGCTTTTACCCCCTCTTGCTGTTGCTCTGTCTCTTGGAGACAGGGTCTCACTACACAGCCCTGGCTAACTCTGAACTTGATGTGTAGCCCAGCGTAGCCTTGGACAAACCTTACCTCTCCCTCCCTAGTGCTGGGCGGTCAGGCTTGAGTCACCACACATGGCCTTGATCATTTGATGTAGCATTTCCAAGTACGACTTTGGTCAGTAGCAAATCTCCCATAGGCATGCTTTATTTCTCCTTAGAAGCAGAGGCAAAATTCAGTGGCAAGCCCCCAGCTGTGTCAGCTGAAGGAGTTAATCATGTCTAATCTTTTGATCCTTGTCACACTACTGTGCTATGCAATAATACACTAAAGAATTTTCAGAAAGTGTTGAGGACTCCATGCAGCTCTCTGCCTCAAAGTCTATTTTGTGGACTTCAGCTAGGCTTTGGTATGTCCGCTGACCCCAAAATGCTGTTTTAGAAATCAGGAGTTGCAGTGTGCTAAGGGAAAATTGACGTCTTTGGACAGGAGCTGGGAGTTGGATTTTGCTGGGCATCTTGCTCCTTACTGTTGGAAATATTGAGGAAAAAAAATTTGTGATAACATGCTAATTCAAAACCTGAACTAAGAGCTTTTCCTGAGCGGTCATAGTTGCTTTGCTTATTTGATTTTTTTTTTTAACTAAGTCATTTTTGAAAAAAAAAAGTTCTAAACTTGGTTTACTTATTTTAGCTATCTTTTTAAAACTAAGATTTTAATATCTAACTTTTTGTTTGTTTTTATTTTAAAATATTTTTGTTCGTGTGTGTGTGTGTGTGTGTGCGCGCGCGCGCGGGCGGGGGGGGGCATTATGTATGTGAGTGAAGTCCAGGAGAAGGTTGTCAGTTCGTTTGCTTGAATTACATATTTGCACTCACATATAACTCATAGGCTTCTAGCTTCTATATTCTTGTGTTTGTGCGCGCGCGCACATGTGTGTGTGTGTGTGTGTGTGTGTGTGTAAGTGAGTTTGTGTGTGCTAGCATCTGAGCACATATATAAACACTAGTAATCAGGTTAGGGTAAAGTGCAACACAGCCTGGGCCAGGAATATGCTGAAGTGGACAAAGGCTTTACTTTATTTTGTAAAGATTTTTTATTTATTATTATGTATACAGTGTTTTGCCTGCATATACACCTGCAGGCCAGAAGAGGGCACCAGATCTCATTCTAGATGGTTGTGAGCTGGGAATTGAACTCAGGACCTCGGGAGGAGCAGCCAGTGCCCTTAACCCCTGAGCCACCTCTCCAGCCCCCAAAGGCTTTATTTTTTTTTAAAGCCATGAATTCTCCTGTTCCTTTTGTTCCATCTCAGGAGGTGAGGGGTCACTGACTTTTCCAACCCCACCATCTGTCCCCAGGACACCACCTCTTTCCCTCCTGTTCTCCATCTTCCCACCCTCACATCTTCAGACCAGCAAATTCCATCTGTCCTGCACCAGAAAGAGTGGCTGTAAGGACGGTGACCTCCCTTCTTGTGCTCCGCTTAGCGAGCGGGGCCCTGCCTGAGTCTGGTCAGCTCCCACCAGGCACGCTGTGCGCCCGGCATTTGCCTTGATTTCTGTCTCATGGGCTTCTGGCTTATTGCAGGTGGAGACTGTGTCCACACTGGCTGCAGAAACAACAGCATAGAGTAACCGACCAAATAAACTTTCAAATATAAATTGCAGGAGCCGGGCCTAGTAAGACGCATCTTTAATCCCAGCTCTTGGGAGGCAGAGGCAAGAAAATCTCTGCGATTTTGAGGCCAGCCTGATCTTCTACACAGTGAGCTCTAAGATAACCAGAGCTACATAATGAGACTCTGTAAATAAAACCAACAAAACAAAAACCAAAAACAAACAAAACAAAAAACAAAGAGTCCACAGGAATTAGATGATCTCAGTTAATAAGAACACAAACTCAAAGTAATACCTCCTCCTTCCTTCTTTCTTTCTTTCTTTCTTTCTTTCTTTCTTTCTTTCTTTCTTTCTTTCTTTCTTTCTTTCGAGACGGGGTTTCTCTGTGTAGCCTTGGCTGTCCTGGACTCACTTGGTAGACCAGGCTCGAACTCACAACGATCTGCCTGCCTCTGTCTCCTGGGTGCTGGGATTAAAAGTGTGCGCCATCATGCCTGGCTACCTCCTTCCTATTTCTTAGCTGTGACTTTTCTGCTTTCCCAAATGAGCGTTCTGCAGCTGTGGTTTCACATCCAAGGCTAACTGAAGAATGCATAGTGATAAGGCCTGACTGTAATCCATTGGTGAGGTTCATGGACTTTGGAGCGAGACTGGAGGTGAGACCTTGGTGTTTGATTAGCAAAGGGCAATGGCTCCTGCGTGGACCATCGAGGTGCCTGCAAAGAGAGGGAGAGGGAGAGAGAGAGAGACAGAGACACACAGAGACAGAGAGAGAATACAGTAATTCTCAGTCTTCAACCTTGAAGCATTTCTAAGAGACAGAAGACTGTGAACATGGGAGAAAATGGGAGATGCCTCAAGATGCGAACTTAAGACAGACAGTGATAAAGATTACATAGAAAGGGTATTACAGCCAGATGTGGTGGCTCATGCCTCTAATCCCAGCACTAGAGAGGCAGAGGCAGGCGGATCACTGTGAGTTCGAGGCCAGTCTTGTCTACAAAGTGGAGTCCAGGACAGCCAAGGACACACAGAGAAACCCTGTCTCGAAAAAAAAAAAACAATAAAAATAAAAACAAAAAAGAGTACCAGGATGGAGGTAAAGGGGGAGGCAACCTGACGGACTCCCTGAAGGAGGTGGCAAGGAAGCAGCAGAGACACAAAGCAGAATGGAGCACACAATGGGAATGTTATAGGCCCCGCACAGCCTGGGCAGAGGCACCAAAGCCGAGGTGCATCAGGCTGTACCCGGGAAGCGGAGAGCAGAAAATGGCTGGCTGAGCACTTACAAAGGTGATAAGGAGATGCGTTTGAGGTCCGGCTTGGCAAGGCTGCTGTTGGACCATCTGTGTACCCATGTACGGAGAGCCTTCCTGGCCGAGCTCCAACTTTAGTTCTGCAACAGTGCAGGGCTACAGGGGCCTTGACTTCTGCTGTCCTGGTCCAGTGTCCCTCCAGGCAGATTTGCTGTCTCATTACAAAAGATGGCTTACGAAACGAAACAAGCAGAAAGAATCACGCCGTGCTTCGGCTTTCTTCGCTTCCAAGCCGGGAGAGGTAGCCTGAGCTCTAGCAGGGTGCGCCCTCTCTCCTGCAGCTCAACTTCATACAGTGGAAGAAAGGTGGGAACTCCTGTCTGAAGCGAGCAGGAGCTGGGGGAGGGGAGGGGGGAGCAGGAGGAGGGTTTCCTGGGACTGTCAGCCGTGCGGTGCGCGTAGATGGCTGCAGGCATCTGTGAGGTGGCTTCTGCGGGGCTCAGGTAGAGTGTAGAATTACTTCACTCATGTAGAGTGAAGAATTATTTGGTGTTTTTGTTATAAAGCTTGCCCCAGGTTGTTTTCACTGACACTAAGTTGGCTAGCAGCTCGGGCTGAAAATGCGGGACCTGAACCCCTGCATCAAAATTATACCAGGCTAGCCCTAAACCTTCAAGGTCCTACCTCAGCATCCCAGGCCTGCAGGATAGTGATCTGGGTGCAAAGCCTGGGACCTGCTTGTCTAGGGGTGTGTGTGTATATGTGTGTGTGTGTGTGTGTGTGTGTGTGTGTGTGTGTGTGTGAGAGAGAGAGAGAGAGAGAGAGAGAGAGAGAGAGAGAGAGAGAGAGAGAGAGAAACACTTAGGGCCTTGTGCATCCTAGGTAAATGATCTACCACTGAGCTATACCTCCAAAACTTTTTTTTTAAGACTTATTTTTTATTTATACAGTGGTTTACATGTACGTCTACAGGCCAGAAGAGGGCGTCAGCTTGCATTATAGATGGTTGTGAGCCAGCATTTAGTTGCTGGGAATTGAACTCAGGACCTCTGGAGGAGCAGTCAGCGCCCTTAACCTCTGAGCCATCTCTCCAGCCCCTCCTCCAAAACTTTCTTTATGCTTTGTTTTGAGACGAGGTCTTACTAAGTTGCCAAGGTTGTCCTTGAACTTCTTCTGTAGCTCAGAGTGCTGTTTATTTTTCTGTTGCTGTGATAAATCACTGCAACTCAGGCAAGCTTTCTGTTGTTGTTGGCTTATAGTTTCAGAGGGAGAATCCGTAATGGTGGGAGAGACATGGCAGCCGACAGCCGGAGAGAAAGCTGAAAGGTCATATTCTTCAACCTCAGACACGAAACAGTGAACTGCAAGTAAGGACGCTCCGTGACCTCCCAAAGCCTACCCAGCAGTGATGGGCTGTCCCCAGCAAGGCCACACCACCTCAAACAGCGCCACCCACTGGGACCGAGTGTTCAGATGCCTGGCCCTATTGGGGACAGTTTCAGTCAAACTGCCACACTCAAGCAGTGGCCTTGTGACCCGCCTGCTTCACTGTCAGAGCAGTTGGCATCACAGATGTGCGTCACCAGCCTCCAGATCTGGCCAGTGGGAGTTTTGACTAACCCAGGTTGTCCTTGAACTTCTGAATTCTTAACCCAAAGGAAAGATGGATCTTTTGAAAAAGCTTTTCTGTTGTGGTAGAATACACAAAACAAAACAGAACCTACCACTTGAATGTTTTGTTTGTTTGTTTGTTTTTTGAGACAGGGTTTCTCTGTGTAGCCTAGGCTGTCCTAGACTCCTCTGTAGAGCAGGCTGGCCTCGAATTCCCAGAGATCTGCCTGCCTCTGCCTCCCAAGTGCTGGGATTAAAGGCGTGCGCCACCACACCTGGCTTAGTATTTATGTTTTTGTGACTGGCTTATTTCACTTAGCGTAGTGCCCTCAAAGTTCCTTCAAATAGCACATGTCCTAATTTCTTTTTTTTTTCTTTTTCTTTTCTTTTCTTTGTCTTTTTCTTTCTTTCTTTCTTTCTTTTTTTTTTTTTTCTTTTTTTGGTTTTTTGAGACAGGGTCTCTCTGTGTAGCCTTAGCTGTCCTGGACTCACTTTGTAGACCAGGCTGGCCTCGAACTCACAGTAATCTACCAGCCTCTGCCTCCCAAATGCTGGGATTAAAGGCGTACGCCGCTACGCCCGGCCCCGCATGTCCTAATTTCATTCATTTTAAAGCAGAATAATATTGTGCTGTGTGTGGTTAGAACACTTTCCCTGTCTCCAGCCATACGAGAGTGGTTGTTGTTTCTGCCTCTGAACTGTTGTCGCAGGCCTGTGAGTGATGGTACCGCTTGCCTCCCCGAGTCTCTGCTTCCGCTCGTGCTGGCTTTTAGTGGTAATTCTTTTTAATTTTTTTGAGGTGTTCCCGTGCCCTTTTCCGGAGTGACGACTGTGCCACTTCACATTACCCCTAGCAGTGACCTGCCAAGGGCTCTTAATTTCTAGGTGCCTTTGCCGACATAGGCCTCCTCCCGCTCCACATGGCTTGGGTGAACTGGGCGGACACGGTTGGCTTGCCTTTGTAAACAGGAAGCTTCATGAGAAAATGCTAATTTGCTAATGTCGTCTGTCTAAGAAAGGTCAAACAAGCAGACACGTCCAGGTGGTACAATCCAGAGTGCGTTTATCAAGCAATGACGTGAAGGGGCGTGGTTAGCACAGGCAGCACAGATGAGCGAGGAAAACAGGTTAGTGTTCTGAAGCGCTGCCAATGCAATGGATTGGTATCAGGGCTACATTTGGTAGAGTCCCTACGCTAAAGTTTACCCGATCTAGGGTATAACTAAGGCTAATAAGAAAAAAATAACCTTAACAATTTGGGCGCAGGGCGGGGGGAGGCGCGGGATCTTTTAATCACAAGTCAAAGGTTCCTCGTTGAGAAATGGTTAGAAACACACAGAACAAGAGAGTATATTGCCTGTATCACCCCTTTCCTCCTCCTCCTCCTCCCCCACCACTTCTCTTGTTTGTTTGCTTGTTTTTTTTAAGTCAGGGTTTTTTCAAGTAGCTCTTGAGGTCCTGGAACTTGCTCTGTAGACCAGGCTAGCCTTCAATTCAGAGATCCGCCTGCCTCTGCTTTCGCCACCACACCAAGCTTTTCTTTTCTTTCTTTCTTTCTTTCTTTTTATGTTTTGTTTTGTTTTTGTTTGTTTTTTCGAGACAGGGTTTCTCTGTGTAGCCTTGGCTGTCCTAGACTCACTTTGTAGACCAGGCTGGCCTTGAACTCACAGTGGATTTGACAGGCTTTTTGTTGTTGTTGTTGTTTTAGTTTTGTTTCTTTTCTCTAAATGTGTCACATGTACACCAGGCTGGCCTCAACCTCACAGAGATCCATCTGAGTGTTGGGGTTAAATTTATTTATTATTTGTCTGTGTGTGTGTGTGTGTGTGTGTGTGTGCGCGCGCGCACGCGCGCATGCGAGCATACTGTGGGTGCTTGAAGAGGGTGTCAGATCCCCGGAACTAGAGTTACAGGTGGTTGTGAGCCACGGTGTGGATGTTGGGATTGAACCCAGGTCCTCTGAAAGAATAGCCAGTGCTCTGAACCGCTGAGCCATCTTGCCACCCGTTAGTGCATTTCACTTAGGAACTTTTCCTGAGACATAAAGTGTTGTTTTGGGAAGTGACTCACTCTGGGATTCCCACAGCGCCTCTTCCTAGGCATCCACGATGACTATAGCTTCTGCAGATTGAGGTTTTACACAGAGTTACTCAAGCTGAGTTCTCCCCCCTCTGGGCATTGTAAGCTCTCTCCACTGCCCTCCCCTGAAACTGGTGTTGTTCCTTTGGGAACCTTGGTGTCCCAGGAGGACCCACCACTTGTCAGACGTGACAATCGAGATCAGTCTCCAGGACACACGGGAGAAGTTGAGTTAAGTCCCAAGGTGACTGAAGTTGTTCCCAAAGACATGCCGTTCTTGATTTTCCTCCTCCTCCTCCCTCCCTCCCTCTCTCTGCTCTCCCTTCCTCCCTCCCTCTCTCCTTCCCTCCCTCCTTCCCTCCCAATCCTTCTTTCTCTCCCTATGTGTAGCCTTGGCTGTCCTGGACTCGCTTTGTAGACCAGGCTGGCCTCGAACTCACAAGATCCGCCTGCCTCTGCCTCCCAAGTGCTGGGATTAAAGGCGTGCACCCCATGCCCCCAGCCCTTGATTTCCTTATCCCTCCCAGTGTCTGAAGTTTGTTTGTTTGTTTTTAAGTGTTTTTAAAGTTCAAATGAAGCCAGGCATGGTGGCACATGCCCTTAATCCCAGCACTCTAGTCGCAGAGGCAGGCGGATTTCTGGATTGATGCCAGCGTGGTCTACATAGGCTGTATGGAAAAGGAAAGAAAAAAAGAAAAGGAAAGGGATGTAAAATTCATATAATGTAAAATTAAGCTTGTTTTTTTTTTTTAACATTTTTTTATTCTCTGCACAAGCTTGAACACACTATGGTCATAGGATAGTGTGTAAATGTGCAGGAATCTGTCCTCTTCTTCTGCCATGCAGATCCCAGAGATTAAATATAGGCCATCAGGTTGGTGGCCAGTGCCTTTACCTACTGAAACATCCTGTGTGCCCCCCCCCCAAATTAACATTTCGAAGTGTCCTCTTTATTAGTGTTTAGTACATCCACGAGGCCACGCAACCATCATTTCTTTTTAGTTCTAGTGGATTTTTAATCATTTAAAATGACATCTAAGTTATTTCTTTGTGTGTGGTGGTGCTGGTGGTTGGTGTCTGTGTGCTGCCACATGCATGTGTGGTGATCAAAGGGTAACTCATGGGTGTTGATGCTCTGCTCTCACCTTGGGGATCTCAAGGATTGGACTTAGGTCATGAGCATTGGCGGCAGGCGCCTTTACCCACAGAGCCATCTCGAAGGCCAGTAGTACTAACACATTTTTACCACTTACAAAGAATGCCTCTACTTTATCTCTCTCTCTCTCTCTCTCTCTCTCTCTCTCTCTCTCTCTCTCTCTCACTCTCATTCCCTTTTCACCTTCCTCTGGCTTCTGGAAACCACTAATAAGCTCTCTGCCTTTACTGGATATTTCATATTTGTAGAATCATGCCACACGAGACCCTGTGTGTCTGATCCTTAAAGTCACATTTACTTACCGTGTTTGCAGTGGGTGCAGTAGTGCATGCTCGGAGGTCAGAGGATAGCCTTTGGGACTTGGCTCTCTACTTCCACCATGTGGGTCCTGGGGGTGGGTGTGGGGGTCAAACTCAGATCATCCGGCTTGTAGGCGAGCACCTTCGCCTGCTGGACCATCCCGTTAGCATTGTGCATGTCCCTTTTATGCCAGTGTCATGTCTCCAAGCTCATCCATGTTATGGAATGGCTAGTCCCTCAGTGATACCTCCAGCCATCTTCTCCCTGTGGTCCTGGGAACAGGGAATTCTTTGGGCGTAGCCCTTCTGGTCTCAAGCCTTCAATCTTGCTTCAGCTTCTCAAATGCTGTGGACCATACCTGGTTTTATTCATTGATTGTTGTTGTTAAGTTATTTAGTATTTTTGGTGAAAGGTTTGGTATGTGGTTGAGGTTGACTGAGAATTGCCGCCATCTCCCAAGTGCTGGGCTTACAGGTGTGTGCTACCACGTCTGGCACCAATAATGATGATGGTGATGATGGTGATAGTGATATATTAAATTATATTATTATAATTGCTGTTGTTATTATTATCGAAACATACCTGCAGCTGAGATCCTGCCTTTTACTTGGCAACCCTCTTTGGCCACTCTCCAGTACATCTTGTGACTCGGTGCACGCTGTGCTTTCACTCCTAGAAGTTTCAGGTTTACAGATGCAGCTCTAGGAGACCCGGTGCACCTTTCAAAGGCGTGGGAATTCAATGTGGCTGGTGCTGGCCTCCTTTGCATTGATAACAGCCTAGCCACCCCACTGCCTGACCGCCCGGGCAAGGTGAGATTTGGGGAAGTAGAGCCGCTGGCAAGGCTGTCGAATCTGCTTGTGTAACTTAATGAGGGGGCACCTCCCCCGCCTCAGCATCTCACTTGATTTTCACACAGAGTATCGTATTTATGATACAGGGAAAGAAACCGAAGCTCAGAGGGTTATGGGAGGTGCTGCAAGTGTGAGCACAGTGCTGCCTGGGTATACTATCAGCTCTCGGGGTGGGGGCTGGGGCGGGATGGGGTGAGGGGGGGCTGTCGCTAAGGCGGGAGACTCAGGAGTTCAGCCTTGAGTTGGAGGCCAGCCTGGGTTGCATCAGACTCTTTCTCAACAAAGGTATTAGAAGACCTTTGTTATTTGTTGGAATCAAGTTAAGGTAAACCCTAAACCCTAAACCACACTTGGAATGGAAGGACAATTCCAACTACGTTGACTTTATATTTTTAGTGTCTTCTTTGCCTCCATCTTTCCCGTGTGTCATGCTCCATAGCATCAGACAGTATAGACTGAGTATAGACTAGGTGAGTGCTTGGGGCCTTCTAGTCCCCTCTAGTCCCCTGCTTGATGCTGCACACCATCCCTGCTCCCATAGCTCCTCCTTTAGGTCCTGCCCGAGACCCCGCCCTCAGCCATAGAGTTAGTCCCCACCACCAAACTCTACGCCTCCAGTGAGCAGTGAAGGTCTCCCAGACACACCACAGGAACTTGCAAACCCCAGCCTCTGAGTCTTCGCCCTCCTCTCCAGGAAGCCCTGCTAGCCACCTCTACTGGTGGACTCCTCCTTTGAGTGTCAGTCTGTATCATCTACTTAAATATTAGCTGTTGGCAAAGCAGATACTCCGAATCTCATCGTGGGGCTGTAGCTAGCCTAGGACAGAGCGGGGCTTTGAGGGTGTTGAGTATGTATGGGTTCTGGGTTCGACCACCCCCACCACTAAAACTAAACAACAGAAGCCCCCCCCCCCCCTTTTCTGGAGGGCAGTTCCACAGGGTTTCTCTGTGTAGCTTTGGCTGTCCTGGAACTTTCCCTGTAGACCAGGCTGCCCTCAAACTCAGATATCCACCTGCCTCTGCCTCCAGAGTGCTGGGATTAAAGGCGAGCGCTACCACCGCTTGGCTCAGAGCCCCTATTTTATAGATGAAAATACTAAACTCCAAAATCATGTGATCGGCACAAGATTATGAATGAGTGGATGCCTCTTGCTTGCACACAGCCATCCACATCCCCTCTGTTTTCCTCATCATGCCAGCGTCTGCCCTAAAAGGCTGGGAGTGGAGCGCCATCAGTGCGGCACCTGGCCTGCTAGCAGCTACCCTTGTTGGTAAAAGCCCTGTTCTCCCTTGATGATTCTCCCAGTAGCCACCACTGTTTTCTTGTCCTTGGAGTGATGCTCCCGGACACCTAAGGAGATGGAGCCAGTGCTGAAAGTGATGGAGCTGGAGATCGGTTAACGGGATGAGCATCTCACACCACTGGGTCCCTGCCAGAGTCCCTCTTATATTTACATGTCTTTTCTTTTAAATCTGAATGTAATAGAAAGAATGCAATACTTTGAACTTTTTGAGTCTGGTTTACTGTTTCACTTAACATGAAATCCAGTTTCATGAAATGGATTCAAGAGATCTATTTTCTTGAAAATGGCAAATTTTGCTCTTGATAGAAGAATAAATACTTTTTGGTGTTTCGAGACAGGGTTTCTCTGTGTAGCCTTGGCTGTCCTGGACTCACTCTGTAGACCAGGCTGACCTTGAACTCACAGAGATGTGCCTGCCTCTCTGCCTCTGCTTCCCAAGCGCTGGGACCCTGGCCTCTCTTAAACACGTTAAAATTTTAGAGTTTCACCACTCTTAGGCATTTAGCACAGGGCTCTAGTGGTTCAAGAAGAAGGGAAAGAATGCCACCTCGTCTGTCCCCTCCGCCCCATGAGAAAGCGCCCACTATGCTGCTTCTCCCTAGAACGTATTCGTTAACCCATTCAAAATATGCTTCCAGAGTGCCTGCCTATGCCTGGTGTCACATTTGGTTTTGGGCATTGGAAGCAAGCAAGCGCCTGCCCTCCCAGGGTCATGCTCGAGTGACTGCCTGTCAGCATCTCAGCTGTCAGAGCAGGGAGTCCATGATTTTGTGTGACTGCGATGTGCTGCAGTGCCTCGCTCTTGTGTAGGTGCTTTGATTTTGATGTGGAGTGTGGATGCTGAGGCGAGTTTGGACCTGAAGAGCAACACTATTGTGGTTACCCTGACTTCCGAGTGAGGCGAGGTAATCACCGGCCGAGGGACGTTGAGACCTTTTCTTTACCACAGGTCTTTACAGATCTACCGAAACAATTAGGAACGAATATGGAGTAATGATGTTACTTTCCAACTTGTGCGATGAAACCCGGAGCTCCTGATGATGGCAACCCTGCTCTGGGGCTCGGAAACGCAGTGCAGGGGACCCTGATCAGACCCCCTACTCTTTCCTGTTCATCTGGCAGGTGACGTCCATTCCACACTAACTACCTCTGTGGCTCACGGCTAAGTTTGAAAGGAAGCAGGAGAGACTCTATTTTTCCTAGTTTAACTAACATGGAAACCCTAATCCTCTTAGTTTTCTTCATTCCGCAAACAAAGATTCGTTGGGATAAAACTCTTTAAGCAGCCGGTCACGTGGAGCAGGTATCCACCTAGTGACCCTCGAGTGAAATCTGCTAGGACGGCGGATCAATGCCCTAAGACTGTCTCCCACGCTCATTTGCTTGGCTAATCTTCAACTACAGGTTGAGCAACTTTAATGGAAACAGCGAATGCTGACGATTAATCTCAGTACAGAGGGCGTTACCTAATGCTCCACTCGGCTTTCAGATCCCTCTATTTTTAGCCTGAGAGAGAAAATAAACCCCCAAAAAGTGATGGGCTGTACTGTGCTGTCCAGTACAGTAGCCACACATCATCCTGACTACTGAAAGGTTGCAGTATGGCTATGGCGACTGTGCCAGGTTAGTTTTATATTGATTTCAATTTAAAAGCAGAAGCGATGGGCTCGGGTAAGGTAGCAAGTCATCTCTGAATTCTAGGAGAGCTGAGTCTACATAGTGAGTTCCAAGCCAGCCAGAGATACTTGGTGAGGCCTTGTCTCAAAAAAACAAAACAAGTAAGCAAACAGAACCTGTGCTGGATGTAATTATTTTATTTAAGAGCTGGGATCAGACTCACTGCACATTTGTTCTTAAGTGTCAGGCCTTCTGTTTTCTATATTTGACCTTGGGCCAATTTTTTAAATTTGCTAAGTGTGGTTTTCTTGCCTGTGAAATGGCGCAGCAGGCGCTACAGACATGGCTCACCAGGTAAGAGCACTGGCTGCTCTTCTAAAGGACTCAGGTTTGATTTTCAGCACCCACATAACAGGCCACAGCTGTCTGTAACTCCAGTTTCAGGGAATCCAATGCCTTCTCCTCACTTCTGTGGGCATTAGGCATGACATTACATATATGTAGACCAAAAACCCATACGCAGAAAAATGTAAGGAAAGAAACGGTACAGTAAATAGACTTTAGTTTATAACACCTGAATGAGGACTAGCGGATGTGACGTGCGCACAACGCCTGGCTCACACACCCACTGGCTTTTCTCATGATCGTTGTTGCAGATGATGCGGGGTGGTTTATCTTTGCAGTTCTTTGTTTATATCATCCTGGGGATTGAAATCAGGGCCTGGCGCATCTTAGGCAGAGTGTTCCACCCCTGAGCTAGCCCCTAAGCCCATTGTTGATAGTCTTGTAAGTACTCAGTGGTGTTCTCAAAAGCCACCTTCTGTTGGTTCCCCAGGGGCTTTCTCAGAGTTGCTCATTTGCATTTTGTGTTTGGTGTTAAAAGTACTTTTAAATTGCTGGGTGTGGTGGTGCACGCCTTTAATCCCAGCACTCAGGAAGCAGAGGCAAGCGGATCTCTGTGAGTTCAAGGCCAACCTGGCCTACAGAGTGAGTCTGGGACAGCCAAGGCTATACAGAGAGACCCTGTCTCAACCCCCTCCCCCTTAAAAAAAAATACTTAAAAGTGGAGGTTGGTGAGATTGCTCAGCAATTTAAGAATGTCTGCTGCTCTTACAGAGGATGAGAGTTCTGGTCCCAGCACACATAACAGATGGCTAACAATTGCCTATAACTCCAACTCCAGTGGATTGGATGCCCCTTCTGTCTGGCCTCCTGGTGCACTGGTACTCACAGGTCACGCCCCCACACACAGACTCATACATTTTAAGAAAAAAAAAATCTCAAAAAATTACCAGAGCATGCTCTTCTTGTGGCAAAGCCTGGTGACCTGAATTGACCTTGCTTTAATCTCCTTTGTCACTGTCTCCATTCCACCATTAGCCTAAACCCTGAATTTTCTTTTCTATTTCTTTTTTTTTTTTTTTTTTTTTTTTGGTTTTTGGTTTTTGGTTTTTGGTTTTTTGAGATGGGGTTTCTCTGTGTAGCCGTGGCTGCCCTGGACTCCGCTTTGAAGACCAGGCTGGCCTCAAACTCACAGTGGTCCACCTGCCTCTGCCTCCCAAGTGCTGGGCTGAATTTGCTTTTACTTTTTTGTTTTTTGTTTTTGTTTTCTCTCTTTTCTGTTCTGGCCTAGTTTACATAATTTAACAAAGTTTTGTTTGTCTCTGTGTGTGTGTGTGTGTGTGTGTGTGTGTGTGTGTGTGTGTGTGTGAGTGTGAGTGTGTGTGTGAAGCACTTGTTACATGCCAGGATCTCTGAGAGGTTAACTAGGAGCGTAAAGAGGAATGATAAACCCCACCTTCCAGGAGCTCACCAACGAGAAGAGAGTCTGTAATTTAAAGCACTCAAATGTTCCAGGTGCCCCGGTAGAGTTGGGGAGAGAGTGTGGGACCGTGTGGGCAGCGACAGGAAGGAAGCAGGGCTCTCTACCGGGCAGGCGAGAAGAAGGCTGGAGAGAACGCCGCCACTGAACTGTTCTGATGATGAATGAGTCGGTTCTGTGGGTAGGCGCAGTTGAAGAAGCCGACACACTCCAGTGTAGCCTGGCAGGGCTGGAAGCCGGAAGAATGTGTTTAAGAACAGTGGGGTCACGGCACCACCGCAGGGACTGGGGCCAGGTTGACAGGAGACAGGCTGGAGGGGTCAGGTGAGACAGGTCACACACACACCACGCTTTACTGATAATGAGCGACACATCAGCTCTCAGCCTGGGAAAATCGCTCTGGCGACCTGGCCTCTAGCTGGGCATGCAAGCTCTTAGGAAGCCATGGAGAGCCTAGCTGAAGAGCCTCGACTAAGGTGTTGGTGGCAGTGAGAGAAGAGAGAGAATCGAGTGGAAAGAGCCCAGCCTAGGCACCACCCTGCCACCCCTCCCCCCATTTCTCTCCATTGCTGTTTCCTTTCCTCCTCTTGGGTCTGCTGTACAGTGGCCAGCTCTCCGATTTGCATGAAGACCTACTGAATGCTCTCAGAGCTCTCCAACAGACCACGAGCTCCTGTGTGCCCAATGCTTAGTCCCCGGGAGTGTGTTCATATGTTTGACTCTCATTAGATCCTCATTCCAAAGGCTTTGGAGAAACAACCTTCGTCCAAGGGCGGCACTGCAATTCCAAGCGCCAGTTGCTTTGTTATTTTTGGAGGTTGGGTGTGAGGACAGACTGTTTCAGGAGGATATTCATCCAATCTCTTCCCTCACCTCCCCCACCTCCTTTTCTTTCCCTCGCTCTCTGCGGTGCTGGGAATCGAACCCAGAGCCTCACACCAACCACACTGTGCTCCTGAGCTATGCTCCCAGTGCCAGACTCTCAGTGGGACCCAGATGCACACCGAAGCAGGATAAGAGCTAAATAAAATAGTTCCCGGGCCAGGCACCCCAAGGAAGGGATGGAAAGTACCGCTAGGAACCCAGCAAAGGGCTGTGGAAATTGCTCCACGGTTAGGAAAACTTGCTGCTCTAACAGGGGCACACAGTACCCACACCAAGTGGCTCACAACTGCTTGTGACTGTAGCTCCTGGGGAATCTGGTGCTAGTCTGGCCTCCAAGGGTACTGGAACACATGTGCACATACCCCTAACCCCATACATGTGAATAAAAATACATCTTAAAAAAAAAAAGGCTAACAAAAATAGCTATAGCCGCCCTGCTGTCACCCAGAAGGAAGGGAATCTGGGGATAAACAGTGCACCCTTCTCTGTTCCTTCCAGCTGTTCACCTTCTGCATGGGTGTGCACTGGCTGAACCTGTGCTTCAGTGTAGGAGAGCCCACTCTGCAGGGATTGGCCTGCAGGCTACAAAGAAGAGAAGAGCAAGGCACGGGGAGACCCATGGCGGCACCCTGGCTGTGTGCGTTGTCTCTGCATCAGATGCTGTGTGTTCCTTTCCGTGCTTACCCGATACGAACAAGGGAACTAGTCAAGAACAGGGACCATGCAGCACCCAGGATGGGCTGGGAGGGCAGGGACCATGCAGCACCCAGGATGGGCTGGGAGGGCAGGGACCATGCAGCACCCAGGATGGGCTGGGAGGACAGGGACCATGCAGCACCCAGGATGGGCTGGGAGGGCAGGGACCTTGCTGACAACGTCTTTGTGTCCGCTGCAGCACCCAGGATGGCTTGGGAGGGACCCGTTCTCTGTGTGTATGAATTCTGGACATAACTGAATGGTGTGTGGAACCTTGTTATGTCAGATGCTCTGAGGCCAGTGTTCTGGGTAAATCTAAGCAATGGTAAAGGATTGCACTTTCTATAAGAGCATCCTTGTACTGCCTGGATGTCCAGCATGCGTTATAACATATGGCCGTGTGTGTGGCTTTGCCTCTTAAAAATTATTTGCCTATATGAATTGTACCATTCTGTCATTTCCACACACATAGTTTATAACATATTTCGATCATGTTCGTCTCTCTCCTTTATCTTGTCTTGCCCACCTTATCAATGTTTTCCCCTTCAGTATTCCTGATTGTCCTCTTTATACTGTCTTGCTTTGTTTTTTTTTCTCACCATGTAGCCTTGACTAGTCTTTTAACTCTCTCTGTGGACCAGGCTAGCCTGGAACTCACAATCTCAACCTGTCTCCGTCTCCTGAGTGCTGGGATTAAAGGCCTGCGCCACCATGGCCGACGCTTTGTGCCTGGATATATAAGCCAGGCCGCAACCTTCAGCAGCCTGAAGCGGGCTGTGGGGGTGCTTTGTCAGGAACACAGACCCGAGGGCCATCCCGATGGCTCATGCTAGTTCTGCCATTGCCGTGGGAGACGTGGATGGGGGCAGAGGATGCCAATGAGGGCAGTGGACAGGTAATTTACCAGCGAGAGGGCACTGCCCATTTCTCCCTGGAGCGTGTAGGCCAGCTGCCACTGTGGTGGCCGCCAGTGGGCATTGTCTTCAGCATCCTTCCCAATTATCTACCCCAACCTTGAGCCTGGGAGTCTTGATCTGTTATCTGCAAGGTTACCCTTGTACTCTGAGCAATTCTCAGAACATTAAAACCAGGAGAA
The DNA here is from genome assembly GCF_964271855.1 of Acomys minous. NCBI lineage: Eukaryota > Metazoa > Chordata > Mammalia > Rodentia > Muridae > Acomys > Acomys minous. Next base: position 6,046,841 of record NC_140491.1, read on the forward strand.
AAAAAGAGTGTAGGCACTGAATTGGGAAATAAATGTTATTTGTTTGATACGATTTTTTTAAAACAATAAACATAAAATGTGGTAGTAACTTGGATCAAGAATATGTGGAAGAAAAGATTAGAACAGAGAAAGTTACTTGGATTCTAAATTAAAATGTTTATGGGCATGTATTGTGTACACGTGTGTATGTACATGTACATACACATGTGGAAATCAGAGGGCAGTGTTGGGGAGTCAGTTGTCTATATCCTGTGGATCCCAGGAATTGAATTCAGGTTGTCAGACTTGGACGTAAGTGCCTTTACCTGCTGAGCCTCCTCACCAGCCCTAACATTGTCCCTCCACTTTTTGTTTTTGTTTTTGTTTGGTTTTTTTGTTTTAATATTTTATTAATTTATTCATATTACATCTCAATTGTTAGCCCATCCCTTGTATCCTCCCATTCTTCCCTCCCTCCCGCTTTCCCCCTACTCCCCTCCCCTATGACTGTTCCTGAGGGGGATTTCTTCCCCCTGGATATGCTCATAGGGTATCAAGTCTCTTCTTGGTAGCCTGCTATCCTTCCTCTGAGTGCCACCAGGCCTCCTCATCCAGGGGACAAAGTCAAATATGAGACACCAGAGTTCGTGTGAAAGTCAGTCCCCACTCTCCACTCAACTTTGGAGAATGTCCTATCTATCGGCTAGATCTGGGTAGGGGTTCGAAGTTTACTTCCTGTATTGTCCTTGGCTGGTGCCATAGTTTGAGCAGGACCCCTGGGCCCAGAGCCGCCCATCATAATGTTCTTCTTGTAGGTTTCTAGGACCCTCTGGATCCTTCTATTTCCCCATTCTCCTATGCTTCTCTCACCTAAAGTCCCAATAAGATGTCCTCCCCTCTGACCCACTTTCCTGGGAAGTGAAGACTTTCATGAGACATGCCCCTGGGGCTAGTGTCCAGATATACGTGAGTATATACTGTCCTTCCATTTTTTTTAAAGCTGTAGGAAATAAATTCAGGAAGTCTGAATGGAGGGGAACCATGTGGAATCACATGACTTTGTGAATTAAGCTAAGTTCAGTAGAAAGATCTGTCGGCCAGACATCAGTGATATTGCCATGTTAGGGGTTATGCTGACTTGGAATTGGGGGACCTTCTAAAACTACTTCTGGGTTCAGAAAATGATATACTGGGCTTTGAATATGATTTTTGCTATGGAAATGATCAGCTTGGGAGAAGATATTGCACGCTCTGCTGCTCAGGAGTTACCCCAAAGTCCACCTTTCCAACAGAGCCACAGCTCCTCGTGGCCGTGTGAACAACCTTCAGAAAAGGTGCATGGGTTTTCCTTAGGTGTCTAAAGTTACATAAGCCAGGCCTCCCTCAAGGCACATTATTTTAACAAGTTATACACAGAATTTATCTACAGAGGGAATCTGAACCAATGACCCCTGCGTCTAATGTAGGGCGCCCTCCCCCTTTGATTTACAGCTAGGGTCGACACAGACCAGGCTAGCCCGGATCTGACTCACAGCAATCCTCCTGCTTTACCCTGCTCGGGTGTGATTTAGGACTGATTCCAGCCGTTATGTTCTGAGCACCTACTGTGTGCCAGACATTTTGTTCAGCATTCTAAATTCTGAGACCGGGTGTCATTAGTAGCCTTGGCTGGTCTAGAACTCGAGCTCTCAGGTTAAAGGCAAGTGCCACTGCCAGGCTTTGGTGAGCACTTTAAATATTGTCAAAGCTTGATGGGGGGACTGAAGTGGAGAACTCGTGTCTCTGGTTCTTTTTGTTTTGTGTGCGTTGGTGTTTTGCCCACATGTATTCCTGTGTGAGGGTGCCCGGTGGAACTGGAGTTACAGACAGCTGTGAGTTGCCATGTTGATACTTGGGAATTGAACCCTGGTCGTGTCGAAGAGCAGCCAAGTGCTCTTAACCACTGAGCTATTTCTCCAGCCCCCATGTCACTGGCTCTTAATACCCTGATATCCCACCCGATGTGAAGGTGAGAGAGACAGAAAACGCTTCCAAAAGGTATAAAGGCCGCGTGATTTAAATTCCCTTGCCAGATAAGGGTGTGGGAAGAAAATCTAAGGCCATCGCAAGTGAATGAAGTAGAGCCGCAGGCTGAGGGAAGCCATGACAGCTACAGGTCTCTCACGGTCCAGGACGTAGAACGGTGCACGGCTGTTTTGGGTTTCTTCACAGTGAGGCGCCTCTGTCTTATCATGAGTATGTATGTGCCCATGGGATTATGGGGGAGCCAAATGCTAAACGTGAAACCTGGTGGAAAGACTTCTTTTTTTAATCTGTGGGTATTCTTTTTTCTTTTCTTTTAACCATAAGCTTATTATATCAGGCAAGAGAAAACAGGCTTTTAAATTTTTAAATATTTATTTGAGATAGGGTCTCGCTGCTCAGTCCTGGCCAGCTTGGAACTCACTCGGTAGACCAGGTTGGAATTAAAGGCATGCACCACCACACCCAGCTCTCGAAAACAAGATTTCCAAAAATTGAGACCAGCCCTGTGTGGTGCAGCATACCTTTAATGTCCTGAAGCCGGAAGCAGGCAGACCTATGAATCTGAGGCCAAAGGTACACAGAGAGAATCTGTCTCAAAAATAGTGAGTGGGGCCGTGAGCGGTCGAGTCTGCACACAGCTGTCGGGAAGCCCTCGTGAGCAGGAGCTGTTTGAGGAAGTACCAGCGGCTCTGTTTGCTCGGGGCATGCAGCGAGCTGACTATGGGCTCAGCAACCAAGGAGAGCAGGCGCAGCCTCTTCCCAGAACTGAAGCGGCTCGGCTCAGCTCTAGGCAGCCGGTTCAGAAAGCAAGCCCACAAGGAACTGAGTGAGCAGTCATGTGATCCACTTAAGGCGGCTTCCCTATCACGTGACCCTCAGGCCATCAAATGTGCCCTGGGCTTGGAGTTGGGGATTCATGACCTGCTCAGGGGAACTTACTTGAGCAAATCCTATTTGTTTGTTTTTTGTTGTTTTTGTTTTGTTTTTTTTCTCCCGGTAAAAGCCGGGCGAGGTGGTGCACGCCTTTAATCCCAGAACTCGGGAGGCAGACGCAGGCGGATGGCTGTGAGTTCGAGGCCAGCCTGATCTACGGAGTGAGTACAGGACAGCCAAGGCTACACAGGGAACTTTTGTCAAAAAAGAAAAAAAAAAGTTAAGACAGTGTAGACGGTCTGAACTGAATAGTCGAATAGTCACCAGCTGTTTGACACTGAGAGAACTTACTTCATGGCAGCCTACCCCTGTTTCCCCTTTTGTAAATGGAAAACCATATTATGTAAAAGGATTGATATTTTCTATTAATCATTATTATTACCATGTGTGCATGTATGTATGTGGGCACATGTGCTACTGCATGCATGTGAAGGTCACAGAATGACTTTCCTGGAGTCAGTTCCTTCTACCTTTACAGGGGCTCCGGGGATTAAGCTGGGGTTGCCAGGCTTCTGTGGCAAATGTCCCCTTCAAAGGATTCATGTGGCTAGCATGTGACAACACATGCTAAACATGTATAACAGTGCCTGTCACATGGTAATCACAAATGCTTAGCAAAATAAGATTAGGGCTGAGGTTGTAGCTCCAAGCCCTGAATTCCATCCCAGGATCAGCTAAAATAAGTTAAATAAGTAAGATAATGGCTGGCTTAGAAGATATGTATCATCCCCTGGCCTGACTGTGTTGGCACTTGGGGGGTACTACACCATTTGGGAAATGTATTTCTGTTTCTTATGTTAGCTGGTCATAGCATAGACAAACCTGTGAGAGTTTTGTGTTTATGATAGATGAGCTAAGGTCGTAATCTTGGGAAAATAGCAAGTTAAGGCCTGGGCTCTTTAAAGGAAAGAATGCAGTTCATTGCCTATGGCTGTACTCTAGGAGGCTCAGCCTCTTAGCAGTTGACGTGGACAGACCTCTTAGCAGATGCTTTTTCTCAGGCCCGTCTATGACTAGGTCCCCGGGTGGGGGCTCAGCTGTACCTTTTCTTCAGGAGCCTGGCACTGTGAGCCAAGCACAGGGAAAGTCGGGCAGGAACTACTTGTGTCTCTCATCACGTGATCAAATGGCTCGATGTGTCTCTTCAGGGCTGAGGCGTAACAGTCCCAGGGCAGCTTGTACGGATTGACCCGTGGACGAAAAGTAACCCTGACCAAAGTGGCCCGATGGGTATCAAGGACACAGCCATTAAAGATTGAAATCATAAGGCTGTGTGGCACTTCTTAAAAGAAAGCTTTTGGTGGTCCCACCCTTGTAGGTAACTGCTAAAATGTTCCCTTTGTGAGCCAAGGTATGAGGTGAGCATCTCTGTGGGGCTGTAATGCTTGAGGTTAGGGACAGTCTGCAACCCTCAGGGAACTTCAGGGTTCAGGAAATGACTACACTTTGTAACCTTTATGCCTCAGGATTTTTACTCCTTGAATTTTGTCCCTTTTAATACTTGTTTCAAATCTGTCTTTTCTTTATGAGCTTGAGATTACTTGTAAAATTAACAGGAAATGTCTGCCGAACACAGGTTTGTCTCCAACAGTCTGAAGAGTCATTCCATTATTTTTTTGGTTTTTGGAATTTTCTTGTTTTGGTTTGGTTTTTGTTTTGGTTGTTGTTAATCTGAATTCCACTTTTTAAGTTTTCAGTTTGTTTCCTTAGTTCACCTCTAAGCAAGTAAATAAATGTTCTCATTTCTTAGAAAAACTATAATTAGCCTGGGCACAGTAGCACACGCCTATAATCCCAGCACTCGGGAGGCAGAGGCAGGTGGATCTCTGTGAGTTGGAGGCCAGCCTGGTCTACAAAGTGAGTCCAGGACAGCCAAGGCTACACAGAGAAACCTTATCTTGAAAAACAAAAACAAAAATTTAGTTTCTTCTACTCTTGGAGAATACCTTAAGTCTCAAAGGACTAATAACCTGCTGTCCCCACAGAGAGGCTGAAGAGCAGTCTGGTTCTGTCTACCTTGTGAGGTCACTCATTACCATCTTTCTTACTACTTTTGTAAAAAACATCCTGAGCCCTGCTCTGTAGTTTCTATGTGCTTGTGGCCAGTCATCTGACCTACCATTTAGCTTCTAACAAATGGACATTTTAAGCCCCAAAATATCCAATACAATTTTGACATTTTTCTGAAATAAGTCCATATTTCTGTAAATTTTGCAGTTTTTTTTTTTTGCAAAAAAGATTTTGCTTATTTTTTTATGTATGTGAATATTTTGTCTGTGGGTATGTGCATCCAGTATGTGACTGGCACCCAGAGAGGCCAGAAGAGGGCCTGGAAATGGAGTTACAGACAATTCAGGGCTGTCGTGGGGGTGCCAGGAACCCAACCCTGGTCCTCTGGAGCAGCATGGAGGAGCAGCCAGCACTTTTAATGTCTGAACCATCTCTCCAGCCCCCTTTTTAGTTTGTCCTTGAAGTTAAATATTCTTCGCTTTCTTAGCCACTGAAGGTAGTTTACATCTTCGTTACAAGAAATCCTAATCTAGCTGTCATGACCGCAGGGCACAGAGGAGAAACAGAGCCTGTCTGAGGTAACTGGAGGGATTCTATGTTGTTGTTGTTTGCCCACTGCTAATTTCCTCATTCCTCCAGCAAACAATAAGTCACAAGCCGAGCCCAGAGAGGCTAAATGATCTACATACACCAGGAAGTGACAGGCCATAGCTAGTCTCTTAATGATGTCATCCTTACTGCTGAGTGATGTCATCCTTACTGCTGGTCTCACGGTTCTTCCAACACACTGCAGAGCTTCCATAGATCTAAGAGTGAGTCCCCAACTTGACCCACAGACCTAATGTTGGGCAGCAATTTATATCATTAGAGGCATTGGACTTCACCAGATGAACTTTTCAGTAAATACACAGCAGCCTTCTGCATACTGCTTGTGTGTGTGTGTGTGTGTGTGTGTGTGTGTGTGTGTGTGTGTGTGTGTAGGTGCACGCACTGACTGGCAGAGGCCATAGAGGAACATCCCCCTGAGGCAGCATATCTCACTGAAGCTTCAGGTAGTGGTCAGCAAGCCCCATCCATCCTCCTGCCTCTGTTCACTGCAGCATTTTCACATGCAAGGATCCCTAGATTTTTCACATGGGTGCTATGTGGGGATTCGAAACTGAGTCCTCATATTTGTGCAGCAAGCACTAAGATTTGAGCCTAGGTCTGTTTGAAAATCTTGCACATCCCATGAGGCCTTATACATGGTTGCATATGTGGCACAGGCAAGCTGGCTGTTAAAATATTAAAATCCTTTGTCATCTTGGGCAGTGGCTGCCCTGTGTTGCCTATGCGTCCAGCAGCGGCAGTCTGGACGCCACCAATCACATGCTGCGTGGGAGTAGAGGGATGTGCCACCACATACCAAACCCAACTCCTTTTCCTAAGATCATTCTCTGTACCTCAAGCTGGCCTCAAACTTGTAAGCCTCCTGCCTCAGTCTCCTGAGTGCCTGAGGACTGCTGTGCAGCCAGGAGACAGCAGCCCAGAGGAGTGCGTACTGCGAAGTTTCTGTGGCTGGATCCCATCCCATTGTAGCAGCGTGAATCATTTTTCAACCTGCCCACTGCTAGAGCAAAATCTCGTCCTGGCTGTGATGTGCAAGCTGTGGTCTAGCGGTGGGCCACAGAAGAGGTGGCCGCTGCGCCTTGCATTCCCCACAGTGGTCTTTTCACAGCTCCCTTCTGAAGGACATGCCCGTGAAGTTCTGTTTGTATCCTTCAATTTCAAGAAGTAGCCTTGGAGGTTGATAGAGATTAAGGAAAAAGCACCTGCATATGCCCATAGTAACAACTAAACACACCATGTATACATGCTACACACACACACACACACACACACACACACACACACACACTTTTTGTTTACTTGTTTTTTTGTTTTGTTTTAAGACAGGGTTTCTCTGTGTAGCCTTGGCTGTCCTGGACTCACTTTGTAGACCAGGCTGGCCTTGAACTCACAGCGATCTTCGTGCTTCTGCCTCCCCCAAGTTTCTTGTTTCTTGTGACACTAAGTCCAGAAAGAAAAGAAAAAAAGAAAAAGTCGATTTCTATGGTGTCAGTTTAGTTTGATGGTGGCTGCACTAAAATGCAGTTCTGGTTTAAAAAAAAAAAAAGGCTAAAAATATCACTTGGCTATAATATGGAAGATTTGTTCTGAATATTTTTATTTGTTTACATGTTTGTTTTTAACTGTGGTTCTGGGGCTCAAACCCTGGGGCTTGTACACGGAGCCGTGGCTCCAGCCCCTCGGCTACTGTCCAGCTGTCCTTCAGCCTCCTGAGATAGCACTTGAATAACTGTGCTTACCACACACAGCTCCCCTTGCTCAGAGAGTATGCGCCGCTGCAGTCCGCCCTGCTAGGAAAATGTTGTGTTGGAGCGGTTCCATGTGTGTTTTTGTTGTCAGGGGATTAATTTCTACCAAGTAGTAGTCATGCATAGGAAGGAAGCTTTTTACAGAGTGAGTGTGTGTATATGCGCCTATGAAAATCAGTGCATCCTTGTCTATAACCATGTCTGTAGACTCTGGCTGAGACAGACCCAAGTCAAACTGTGGGGAAAAGCCCTGCATGCTGATTCACTGAAGGTACTCGCTGCACTGAGCATAGCTTAGTATTCAATCATCAGCATTTGGACGTGGCTCCATGATATTAATCGGATTTCTGAAACTCTGTGTCATAGGAGGTATCCATGAGGCAGGATTTGAGGTTCTGTAGCTTTAGTGGGTTCTGTCTTGGTTTGTTCTAGGAACCACATTTCCCTTAGCCCCAAGCTGGCCTGAACTGGCTTTGTAACCAAGGATAACCTTCATCTCCTGCCCTTCCTACCTCCATCCTCACCCTGGCCACCTTGGGGGTAAGCTCGGAGGATCAGAAATTCAAGGTCAGCATCAGCTGTAAAATAAGTTTGAGGCTAGCCTGAGCCTCAACACAATACAAAACAAAAAAGGGAAACTCACTCTGGGCAAATGAACATGCTGGCTCCCTAGAGGCAGCCTCGGATGGTGTGATGGCTAGCTTTGTGTTAACTTAACACAAGCTGAAAGTTACCTGAGAGCAGAGAACCTCAATTGAAAAAATGCCTCCATGAGAGTGGCTGTAGGCAAGCCTGTAGGGCGTTTTCTTAACGAGTGGTTGGTGGGGAGGGCCCAGCCAACTTATGGCTGGCACTATCGCTGGGCTGGTGGTCCTGGGTTCTATAATAAAGCAGGCTGAACAAGTCATGGGAAGCAAGCCAGTAAGCAGCACCCCTCCATGGCCTTAGCTCCTTTCCCTAGATTCCTGCCCAGTGAGAGTTCCTGCCTTGCCTTCCCTCAGTGGACTGCTACTCCAGATATATAAGTCAAATAAACCCTTTCACCCCCAACTTGCTTTTTGGTCATGGTGTCTTATTAGTAACCCTAAGACAGATTGGGAGGGCCAAGAACCCTACTGGGTGAAAACAGAATTAGTTCTGGCAAGCAGAAGGGGCCCTATAATGTAATGGTGCCTGTCACAGTAGCCTGAGCTAACCCGTAGAGGGATCTTGGTTTTGGCATGGAACCTTCTGGTAAGACTTCTTCTCTTCTCTTGTCTGTGCTCCTGTTGGCCCATCCTTCTTTGCCCTGTTCTGCTTCCTGGGGCTAGAGATCTCTCTCTCTCTCCCTCTCTCCCTCCCTCTCTCCTTCCTTCCTCCCTCCCTCTCTCCCTCTTTCCCTCCCTCCCTAATCCCACAGACTGGTTGGCTTTCGTTGCCTCTTGTCCTAGAGCCAGACAGACAGGGTAACCATCTACCAATTCAGCGTATCTTTAAATATGGTGCATTTGGTAGGTTATCTTCCAAGGGGCTTGATTACAGCATATAAAACATGCTGGTGATTTAATGATAGCTTTTAAAATGTTTGAAAAATGTTACAATGTGTAATTGGGTGTGTTGTAGAGTAGAAGAAATGGACTTATTTATTTATTTATTATTTTAAAAAGGATTCTGAGAGGCAGGCAGCACTTAATGCTTCCGGCATTATTCCGTTGTCTTAAAGTCAGGGCTCCCACTGCTGTTTCCTGTCCCTAGAGAAGCAGTCAGCAGATATACTCAGTGTGGGCTTGGGGATGGCTCTGCCCATAGCGTCCGCCATGTGAGCAATCTGTATTTGGATTCCTTGAGCCCACACAGAAAAGCCAAGCGTAGTGGTGTGCGCCTCTAAACCCAGCCTTGGGAGGAGGAAGGACAGAGACAGGCAGGTCCTTGAAGGGTGATGGCCAGCCAGACGATCCGAACCAGTGAGCTTCTGACTCGATGAGAGACCCTGCCTCAGAAAAAACAAACGGTGGAGAGTGATACGTGATATTTAGCATTGACTTTCAGCCCACACACGCCCTTGTGTACGCACGCACGCGCGCGCGCGCGCGCGCACACACACACACACACACACACACACACACACACACACACACTTCATACTTGACTGTCAGGCTGACAACGGGAGAGCAGGGAGAGCCATCCACTCACCGTCCAAGGACAGGTTTTGCATTCTGGATTCTGGTTAGCTTGTGTTTTAGGTGGAGCCTGGCAAGGGTGGTTAGGATTCTGCTGGTATCTGAGAGGAGATGAAGGTCCCAGGCAGTGTGGGTCCTCACTCTCCTAAAACGTCTGTACCCGGTCCTGGGTACAGGGGGAGCTGTCTGCAGCTCAGAACCTCTGCGTTTTTGCTCTTGCTGACTTGGAAGAAGCCTTGTGCTATAATTAGTCACGTGCTGCCACGCCTGGCTTGCGTTGCTCTTGCATTTTGAAGATCGACCTTAGGAAACCCAGACTGCATTTAGAGGGAGCACAGTATTCTGAACTTCCCCTTCCTTCCTTCCTTGTCCTTCCTCTCCTTCCTTCCCCCCTCTCTCTTTTTAAAAATTTTTTCGGACTTGTAGCCCAAGTTGGCCTTGAACTCGCTAAGTAGCGGTGTGCCGCCACGTTAGGGTCTGTGTGGTGTTGGGGTCGGAACCCAAGGTTTCAAGTTCTCTGTAGACTGAGCTATGGTCTCAGCCCCGTTCTGCGTTTTCTGTGGTGGATGCAGATTTCATCTAAGGCTGGTGGATCTTCTGTCCCACTCTGGCCCTGTTAGGAAATTCCTGGTGATTGTGCAAACCCTGAGTGCTTTGGACAACAGTGTTTCTGCTGACTCATCGTGTTTTTAACTGTTGTGTGTCCGTGAGTCTGGAGGAACATTAGAGAGAAGGCAGTGTTCCTGAAGTAAGTGCCTGGTTGTGACCTAGTGGGTGGGTAGTGCTCCCAAAGTCACAGTGTGGTTGTGAGGGAGTGATTTCACAGGCTGGCTTCTCATGGCTGTCCAGTTGCAAATAATTTGGAAGAGAAAATGAAAGGTAAATATCAAAATTTCTTTAAAATCAGAAAGACCACCCCATTTAGTCTGTGCTTTGTTGTGTGCAGGAGTCAGGCCGGAACTTACTTTGTGCCACCAGGCAGAACTAGGAACTGGGAAATCACAAGCAGTGTTCTTTCTACCCCATGATAAAGGCTGATTTAGCAGAACAGCACGTCTTCCTGGCTTGAGTGGGGCCCTGAAAGATGGTGGGGGTGATAACTAGTGAACCTCAGAAGAATTCTGCTGAGTCAACACTTTGCCTGCGCTGGTGCTGGTCACCCGTGGTGAACTGCCAAATAGGATTGCCTGCATCCTATGCTTGTAGTTCAGGGCTGGGTAAGCATTGGCCTACTCCGAACCCTGCTTTTCCTTCTTTCTTTTTTTAGGTTATTTCAACTAAATTTTATTGCATGATTTCTGTTTGTTTGGGTTTTTTGTTTGTTTGTTTGTTTGTTTTTAGTTTTTTGAGATAGAGTTTCCCTGTGTAGCTCTGGCTGTCCTGGACTTGCTTTGTAGATCAGGCTGGCCACAAACTCACAGAGAACCGCCTGCCTCTGCTTCCCCCGAGTGCTGGGATCATAGGAGTGCGCCAACGTGCCTGGCTCTTTTTTTTTTCTTTTTCTTATTCTTTTTCTTTAGTGTCTAAAAACAATGTTCTTTTTTCTTTCTGTAGATAGAATCTCATCCAGCCCAGCTTGGACTGGAACTCTTGATCTTTCTGCTTCTATCTCTCTAATGCCAGGATTACTGGGTACGTTACCACGCCTGGCAATACAGGCTTCACGCAACGTTCTCATAGATACACGTCATCGTACTCTGCCCGTAGCCCCTCCTCTATGCCCAGATACATCAATTTTTGCTTGCATGTTACATATGTTTTATATATTAGACAAAATGAAGTTTTTGTCTTTAAGTCTGGCTCATCTTAATTAACATCATTATCTCCAGTCCCAGCCATCCTTCTGCAAATGACATTTGGATGTTCTTTGTCGGTTGGGTCTGTGTGCGTCCTTTTCTTTACAGGTTAGTCTGTTGATGGGCATGTAGGCCGACTCTATAGTTTGATTGCCGTGTGTGTTAGTACAACAGACACAGATGTGCAAGAATCTGTCTATAGCGTGTTGACTTAGATGCCCTCGGTATAGTCACGAATGTTCCAGCCTGATCTTGTGGTCTTTGCTCCCCTCGGTGGCCACACCGTCTTGCGTTCCCAGTAGGCTTTCTGTTGTGATCTTGAGCTACGAGGCTGTGTCAAGCACTGGGCTCCACTTGGGATGCAGAGGTGAGCAGAGACAGCAATCCCAGCGTCTTAGAGACCACAGCTGGGGATAGCTGGGCACGAACCAGACTTGGCCAGTACTTAATTGCAGTGGGGGGGGGGGGGAGAAGGGGAGGGAAGCTACCTGGTGTAAGCTTCGAGGAAGGGCCTCGTGGAGGACTTGGCGCTGCACTGAGACTGGAGGAGTGGCGCTGGCTCCAGCCGCTGGTGAAACAAAACACCGTTGGCCCCAATTGAGCAGCATCTTTCATCTCTACAAATGATTAGCTTAGGGGATAGAAATTAAAAAAAAAAAAAGAGAGATGAGTCACAAATTGGCATTTCTCTGTATTCTGGACAGTAGTGAAAACCAGCCTTCTTTTTCTCCCCTCCCTCTCCCCTCCCTCCCCCTCTTTTGACCAGACGCTTTCTTGTTCATCTTCAAGCTCTTCCTCTCCTGCCCCCATCTTCCCAGGGCTAGGATTACAGGCATGGATCACGATATCTGGTTGTTTCCCAAGTAGTATGGGGTCTGTTTGAATTGTGTCAGAATGCAACACCCACATTTATTTGAGCCCAATGTGTTGTCAAACGACACTTTAAAAGGAAGAGGTTGCAAGCTGGAGTTGACTGCCAGTGCCTGCCGTCCCGGCTCTTGGCCGTCAAGGCAGAAGGGTGAGTAAGGAGTTCGAGATCAGCCTGGTACATGTCAAGCTGGAAGCCAATCTTGGCTACAGGAGCAATGTTGTTTCAAAAAATAAAACTTGTGGCCGGGTGTGGTGGCAAGGAGCCTTAAATCCCAGCACTTGGGAGGCAGAGGCAGGTGGGTCGCTGTGAGTTCAAAGCCAGACTGCTGGTCTACAAAGGGAGTCCAGGACAGCCAAGGCCAAGCAGAGAAACCCTATCTTGACAAAAACAAAATGATGATGATGATAAATTAAATAAAAATAAAACACGTACCACCACTCAACAATAAAAAAGAGGAAAGGAGGGCAGGAAGCAATGTCTGGGACTAGCCATCGGATTGTCGGACTGTTGTCCCTGGGATGGAGATGAGAGGGGACACAGGCACTCAGGGTGGCATTGAAGCCTCCACCTCCTGGCACATATCCTACAAAATCATTCTTTTCACCATAAACCATGCCATGCCCTTTGCAGAGATGTGGTTTTATTTTGGCTTTTGGCACAAGGTCTAGTGACGCAGCCTGCCTTCCAACTCTGCGCTTTTCCCAGCTGTGCCTGCCACAGATCGTGTTGTGCCATCCGTCACTGCGCCTTCTCAGAGGCCAAGCCTTAAGCTGTTGGAACAGTCCTGCGGCAACCCATTGTCTCTGTGTGAACCCGGAGACACCAGATCCCTGTACACCTGCGTTCTCAGCTCCAGAACAAAAGGCCCCCTCGGTCACCGGTCACCGCCGATCTCTGGTCTCAAGGACTTGGTTGCAGAGTTTGTTTGCCACCACGGTCACTGAGGTTTGAGCAAATAGATGAGCTTTTGTTGTGAGACGGAGGACTTGAGGCAGACCTAAGGAAGGGCTTGTGAGGATGATGTTTGAAGCTAATTTGGTTAAAGGATCATTGTCTGGCCAAATGAGAGCATTTCACTTCTCTCACATTAGCCCTTGGCTAGTGACGGGCCCCTGCCTCAGGTGGATCTAGTGGAGGAGAGAGTCTCTTCTCATGGAACGCACCTTCCACAGAGGGAAACGGGCAGAGGGGCTAAAGATGAATGCATATGCACGCTTATGGTGAGAGGAAAAGAGGAAAGGGAAGGGGTCTGGGGCTGGTGGCTAGTGGCTCTTTTACAAAGCGTCATCATCAGAAGCCAGCGTGGCGGCTTGTGCACGGTGGCCGCGGGGTGGCGCCACGCCTCTGGAAGTCAGCGGACAGCGCTTACAGCTCGCCATGGGCTCTGGGAGTCCTGGTGAGGTCTTCAGTCCTGCACAGCAAGCAAAAGGACTGAGCCACCTCACCCCCGTCCTTCCCTTTGAAACAAGCCTCGCACGCGGGGCCCTCTGCTTCCGTCGCTTCCCTCCGTGGCTGGCGTTGCAGTCTGAGCTATTAACACTCAGCAATCTTTTTAATAAAGGAAACTTGGGAAGGGGCTGTAGAGATGAAGGCCTCTGACTGCTCTCCCAAAGGACCTGGGTTCAATTCTCAGCACCCACAGGTCAGCTTACAACCATATTTAACTCCAGTTTCACGGACTCTGATATCCTCCCCTGGCTTCCCTGAGCAGCAGGCACGCATGCCGTGCACCCACACACACACATGCAGGCAAAGCACCTATACATATAAAAATAAAATAAAATAAAAATGAAAGTTAACAAAGACTTTTAAAAAATGTTCAGCTTAAAGCCGGGCATGGTGGCCCATGCCTTTAATCCCAGCACTCGGGAGGCAGAGAGAGGCAGGTGGATCTCTGAGTTCGAGGCCAGCCTGGTCTACAGAGGGAGTACAAGACAGCCAAGGCTACACAGAGAAACCCAGTCTCAAAAAACAAAACAAAAAAAATCTCAGCTGTGTATAGTGGGGCATGCCTGTTCTTAAAGTACTTGGGAGGTAGAGGCAAGAGTAGCAGGAGTCCAGGGTGGGCTGCATCCAGGAGACCTTTCCATTTTGGGTTCATCTTTTGTTTTATTTATTTTTGTGGATTTTTTTTTGTTTTTTTGTCTAGGGTTCAGTTTTCAGAAAAATGAGAAATTTGACCCTCCCTCCTTCCTTTGTTTCCACTTGTATGTGTTTATTTTGTTCTGTTTTAGGGACCTGGGTCTCCTGTTGCCCAGGCTGGTCTCTGTGGCTGAGGAGAAACTTGAACGCCTCGTTTCCAACTTCCACCTTTAATTGCTGTGCTTAGAGGCCTAGGACACCAATGAGGCTTCCATCTTTTCCTTCCTAAACAAATGCTAAATATTTCTTGAGACACCCATGTCAGTTACTTCAAATACAAAGTTGAGTACCATTTGGTTACTTTTGTTTTCTGGGTGCAAGGATCCCGTGGGACTCTTGAGTCACACTCACAGACGGCAGATATGTGAACTTGTAATTCTGCTTTCTTGGCACTGACTTGCGTGAGATCTCCGCTTGCTTTGCATAGGCTGGCTGGGTGTTCAAATTAAGTAGCAGTTAGCGGTGAGATTAAATCATCTATTGGATTTGTCAGCCTTAAACCATATCATTGTCTTCCATAGTGACCTAAGGCTGTGCCCCTGCCCCATGATGGTCATGTCCCAGTCATGTCCCCTTTGACAAGGAAGAAGCACGTCACATACCCGCCCTCAGGTCTCCCCAGTGCGCGCAGGCTGGCCTTGCTGCCTGCTTTCGTGTTCAGGAACCACAAGAGGGCAGCTTGTCCAGGGAGGCCGGGTTAAGAAAGTGCCGTTCTTGGAGGGTGAAGACTTTGGACTTTTTAAAAGTGGTTCTTGCATGAGGAAGCCTTTTTACACCCCAGGCCATTTTCGTCCACACAAAGAGGGGATGTGTTCAGGATAAGTTTGAGAACAGTTCTTTCCTGCGCTTACTTCCCCATCTTTTGGGATATAAATATCCCTCATGTGGCATTCTCTGTCCTATCTTTCCCACCTTCAGCCTCTATTGCAGTGTCATTTACACTTAGTACATTTCAGCTTGCGTGCGCACATGCGTGTGGTGTGTGTGTGTGTGTGTTCTCTGTGTGTCAGTACCTGTGTTGTCAGTTGCCTTACTCTTACTGCCCACCTCACTTTTGGAGCCGAGCTCTCTCACTGTGTACAGCACAGCACTCTAGATTGGCTGACCAGTGTTTCCCAGGGGTCTGCCTATCTCTGCACACTGCTCCACCCCCCCTCACCCCTCCCCCAAGTTTTAAGGTTACTGTTGTGTGTGGCTCTTTGTGTAAGTGCTGGGAGTTGAAACTGAGAATCACCTCGTAGCTCAGGCATGCTTGGAGTTCTTCGTGTTTGTCTTCTCAAACTTACTATTTCCTTCCTGACTCGGTTCCCGTGCTTGGCTGACTGATGCAAGTGTCAATGCCCGGCTTCTCTTCAGTCTGAAAGTTCTATGTTCATTCAGAAATACTATTCTTCTACGACTGATCTTAGCCAGAGCGCGGAGAAGGCCTTCATTACAGTCGGTCTGTCCTTGGAGGCTGTGTGAGAGCCTGGGACGGAGTCAAGAAAGTCAGACCCAGCCTATCTCCCACACAGGGGCATAGGTTTTTAACCCTTTGTGATCTTGTTTGTTGTCTTAGTCTGGCTCACATTCATTGAGAGGCAGAACATCTTTAATCACCCAATCATTAGTTTCTCAGTTGTTTTTCAGTGTTTATTTCTGCTTTAATTAGCACTCATTGCACTTGTACACATAGTCTAATTAACTCGAGGAATCCGCTCTGTGATGGAAGTTCCGCCTTTATCGCTGCAGACCGACAGATGGACAGAAAGAGGTGGGCACAGCTGTGCTTCAGTGGTGGACAGGAAGGGGGCTTGGTTTCTTTTTCTTTTTCCTCTTTGCTTTTTTTTTTTTTTTTTTTTTGTCTCTTCAAGACAGGGTCTCTCTGTGTAGTCCTGGCTGTTCTGGACTCACTTTGTAGACCAGGCTGGCCTTGAACTCACAGAGATCTGCCTGCCTCTGCCTCCCAAGTGCTGGATTAAAGGCATGCACCACCACCACCCAGTGAATGGTGGATGTTTTTAATGCCCTGTACTGTCTTTGCCCAAGAGTTGTAAATTGAAGAGCCAAGGTCATATTTTACATGGCTTTATAGTACTCCAGAGGTTCTAAATTTGATAGTTGTAGATGGAGCGTGTGCCCTTCCACTTCCCACTGTCCACTGCAGTCCTTTAACTGTGTACTTAGCCACCCCTGCTTGTGTTTGGCACGCTGGTCCTGCAACATGGTGTTGGGGTGTGGGAAGTTGGCCTTGATTGGTTTCATTGGGCAAGACTAGACCAGAGGTGAGCATCTGCTGCAGCAGGAGCATCTTCTGACCATAGCTGTAGAAGCTGCAGTTCAAGGTCAGAGTATCTGCAGGTGGTTACCTTCTTTTTAATATTTTTTTTTAATATTTATTTATTGCTGGGGGGGCAGTATGCATGGAGGTCAGAGGACAACTTGTGGGAGTCAGTTCTCTCCTCTACCCCGTGGGTCTCAGGGATCAAACTAAGGTCTGGTGGCAAAGGCCCTTACTTGATAACCATCTTGATGGCCCAAAACGGCCATCTTTCTGCTGTGTAATCTCCTGGTCTACGTCCTCATACCCTCTTCTTCTAAGGACTCCAAACATATTATGTCAGGACCCATCCCAGAGATCTCTGTCTCTGTCTCTTTCTCGCTCTGTCTCTGTGTCTGTCTGTCTTTGTCTGTCTGTCTGTCTGTCTGTCTGTCTGTCTGTCTGTCTCTCTCTCTCTCTCTCTCTCTCTCTCTCTCTCTCTCTCTCACTTTTCCAGACAGGGTTTCTCTGTATAACAAAGCCCTGGCTGTCCTGGCTGGTCTCACTCTGGAGACCAGGCTGGCCTTGAACTCACAGAGCTCCACCTGCCTCTGTCTCCAGGGTACTGGGATTTAAGGCATGCGCCACCACACCTGGCTCCAGAGATCTCATTGAACTTGGATCACTGCTCTGAAGATCTGATCTCTAAATACAATCCCAGTCTGAGCCCCTGAGGGCTGGGGAGTCGGCAAATGAGGGCAGCAGGACTGGGTATCCTGGACGAGAGGCGTGGACTCTCAGCATCTGTGGCTGCTTCCTTGTATCCAATTCCTGTTTTATAACATGCCCATAAAGTGGAGCCTAGGGACCGTCAGGGTGAGCACAGCGTCTTCCAGTGCAGTGAGCTCTACTCCAAGTGCTGCGATCTTGGGACCACAAGCATTTATCTTAAGAAACTGCTGTTTCAAAACGCCAGGCAGAACTCTGGTGTTTTTCTGTCTAGAAATCTGTCCCCTTTTATTTTGATCATTTGGAAAGCTGACCTGTGGGCTGCACACTTCCTTTGTGGAGAGTTTGGCAGACAGGAAGATAAAAGTCAGGTAATGACATGGCACCACCTCCGTTTGCTGTGAGCAAACAGTCGGGTTCTTTATTACCCTTGAAATGGGCACTCGTGACACAGGTTGGACTCAGAGAGGCGAGGCCATGCCAAATGTCTGTGGGTCAAAGTTCCTTCAAGCACTGTACACCCATCAAAAGTTTCAGCTTAGTTAGCTTGGCCCCTGTACTAGGGAGAACGTTGAGATAACTGCTTACTGAGTTGGACACCAGGAGTTACCACTTTTCCGAGAGGCAGGCTCTGGTCTTTTAGTAGGGGCAGGAGCAGGGCACTTATCACAGTTTGACTCATTGTCCGTGGGGCAGTGGAGCAGCAGGAGATAATAAAATCCGCTGTGCAGAACCTGGCTACTCAAAAGTCTTTTAGTGGCCATAAAGCCAAACAGTTAAGGAGACCTGGCTTTGTGAGCAGAGAGGCCAGCTGTAAAGGGCTCCCAAAGCTAAAGGAATATATAGAACACTTAAGATCCAACGTGGTGGCAGTGGCGCGCACCTTTAATCCCAGCACTCTCGAGGCCACCCTGGTCTCCAGAGTGAGTTCCAGGACAGCCAGTGTTACGTAGGGAAACCCTGCCCAAAATCCATCGTGGCGTCTCTCATGTGATTCCAGCACTTGGGGGCTGGAGGCAGGAAGATCAGGAGTTCAAAGCCAGCCTCACCGCATAGTATATTTGAGGCCAGCCTGGGCTACATGAGACCCTGTCACAAAGCAAAATAAAACAAATGCCCAGCTTGCAGGCAGTAGATCTGGGTTTGTCACCTTGAATATGTAAGGTTTTTTTCTCTCCGTTCCTCCTCCTCTCCTAGTCAGAGTGAGATGCTTTTTCCCTTTGCATGTCTTATAGCTACGAGTAGCATTGCAAAATTGTCTTTTCTCGGCGTCCCATCATGCTTGGTTATGTCCCCTTGGGTGGACGACACCGCCATGTTTTTATTCCAGTCTCTTCTCCGAAGTTCTTACCAGTAGTTCTTAAAAAAACAAAAACAGCAGCAACAACAACAACAAAACCCAAACAAACAAACAAAAAACATTTCCCTTATATTTATTTATTTGGCACATGCATGTGTGGGTGTGCGTAGGGTTGGGGCGGGTATGTGCACCATGGCACCCATGTGGAGACTGTAGGAGAATTTGTAGGTCCCAGTTCTCTCCCTCCATCGTATCAGCCCTGGGGACTGAACACAGCTGTCACACACACAGCAGGCGCCTTCACGCTCTGAGTTTTCTGGACGAGCCATCATCTTGCTGGCCCCTGCCGATCGGTGGTTCCTAATGGCCGACTTCTCACTAGCATTCCTCAGGTTGCTGATGGCATCTTTTCCATTTCACAGCTCAGGTCGCACCGAAATCAGAAGAACGGCTTGCTCCCTGCCACCCAGCCTCACTTAGTGGTTGCCTGGCCCACTGAGGTTCGGTAAGTTAAAGCGACTTCATCTTGCTCCCCACTGAGGTGAACACAGTACAGGGGCTCAGAACATCACCTAGCAAATCCCACCCGCAAATAACCACCCTTCCTCATTGTTATTGTCCTTTTAAAGATTTGTTTCTAGTGTTCAGTTTTATGTGTATGGATGTGTATCCACGCGAGTGTCTGTTGCTGCCTGGGGAGGCCAGAAGAGGGTTCGGATCCTCTGGAGCCAGCGTTGCAGGTATCTGTGAGCCACCTGATATGGGTGTTGGTCCTATGAAAGAGCAGCAAGTGCTCTTAACCACTGAGCGTCTCATCTCTCCAATCCCTTACTATTATCAAAAAGCACAATACTGCCTGGTTTGGATTTGTTTAATAAGGAAGGAAGAGTACCCTGTATGTTTGTAAGCATCAATGTCCCCATAAGAGTGGAAAAAAAGAATGATTTGTTTTTCAATATTGATTTTAATGGGCATATTTGGTGGTGAGCTCGTGTTTGGCTTTTGTTGGATTACCCGTGACTCCGCAATGCCACCCTCAGCATGTCCCCACCAATCAATAGTGATCTAAGGTGCCTGCAATTGGGGTGTATCTCACGGCGACTTGGATTCCGGTAATCCTTAAATAACTCGCATGAAGTGGTCACTGAGCACAGCGCACTTCCTTTTGTGGGGCGGGGTATTGAATTCTCAAGAGGGAACAACCATGTTCTGAGTGAATAGGAGCCCTGGGCTGACTCAGTGGAAAGATGCTGAAAGAGAAAACTGTGCTACAGGGTTAGGAGGTGGTGGTTGAGTTAAGGATGTAGGATAAGCCAGCCCTTCCAAATCACATGGCCACACACACGCGACCCACAATATGTACATACATGCTTGCAGACAGCGCACACACACACACACACACACACACACACACTTGAAAATGGAGAAAGGAAAAAATGAGGTTCAGCTGTTTTCTGGAGCTGGGAGGTTGAAAGTCAGGGAAGGTCTGGAACTTAAGTGACATTTCAACAGACTCAGAGGCCCAAGAATGGCTTAGTGGGCAGAGAGCAGCTGGGGACAGGTGGCACTGACCGGGGACAGCCATGTGAGGGTTCCAGCATAGCCCGTGAGTGTCAGTAGCAAGGAATAGCACACACTCGCTGGAGAAGAGCAGCTTCAGGTGTAGAACAAGAATTTGGCGACATTTCTGGAAGAACCTTTGACATCCTTGAAGAGGTAGATTCCAAGTGGAGGGTGAGATCTGCGGTTGTTGCTATTCTTAGAGTTTGGTCAGACCTCTTTCATCTCAGTCAGCATCGTTTCTGGCCCCGGGTCCCAAGTCTGGTTTTCCTGTGAATTGAGAGGCTAGTTCCCTTCACCTGCATCTCTCACCATGGCGACCAGCTTCTAGTAAGAGGTCTGCCTCACCAGCCACATGCTTACTTTCCTGTCTTACTCCTTTTTGATGTAATCAGGCAACAGTGCTCGTTAGCTCAGTCCATGTATCCCCCACCAAGGGCTGTACGTAAAAAGGCAGATGGTGTGAGCGGAGCCCTCAGCTCCTCGACTCTGCATCTGCCTTTTAGGCTGCTTTTCAGCCTTAGTTCTCTGTGTTGATATGTTCTATCCAGGGTATTGTTGAGGGACTGGAGAGATGGCATAGCAATTAAGAGCACTGACTGCTCTTCCAGAGGACCTGGGTTCAATTCCCAGCCCCCACATGGCAGCTCACAGGTGACCGTGACTCCAACATCTGACACCCTCACACAGACATACACGAGTGCACAGAAAGTAAAAACAAATAAACTTGAATATAATCCCAGTTTTTAACCCCAGCACTTAGGAGGCAGAGGCAGGCAGATTGCTATGAATTCAAGGCCAGCCTGGTCTACAAAGTGAGCCCAGGACAGTCAAGGCTACACAGAGAAACTCTGTCTCAAAAAACTAAAATAAATAAATAAATTCTTTAGGGATTCTATTTTCTTAAGGAAAAAAAAATTGTTGAAATCAAAGTTGTGGTATGTGCTGTGACCCCCGCACTCACTTCAGAGGCGGAGGCATAAGGACCAGGAGTTCAAGGGTCACCCTTAGTTCCATAACCAGTGTGAGCTGTGTGACAGACAGCAGACAGATAGACAGACAGACAGAAGATAGAAAGAAAGGGTGAGGGGAGATCCTAGCTCTGACTTGGCCATCTTGAGCTCCATAGTTTCTAAATCAGGCATGAACTCAGGGGTTTAGTTGATCTTAGGACTGATCAAAGCTAGATCTTTTCTTTTCTTTTCTTTTCTTTTTGTGGTGTTTTTTTTGTTTTTTGTTTTTGTTTTTTTTTTTTTTGGTGTTTTTTGAGACAGGGTCCTTGGCTGTCCTGGACTCCCTTTGTAGACCAGGCTGGCCTCAAACTCACAGCGATCTACCAACCTCTGCCTCCCGAGTGCTGGGATTAAAGGCGTGTGCCACCACGCCCAGCCCAAAGCTAGATCTTTTCAACAGGTTTATAGTCTCCCTCCGCCACCTTCCTCTGAAAATGTCACCTTAGTCTGAGATCAGTTTCCCAGCCAAAGAAAATCTGAGCTTTTTATTATGAACTTTTTGTTTCTTCTTTGGCTATAACTTAAAAAAAAAAAGTGTGTGTGTGTGTGTGTGTGTGTGTGTGTGTGTGTGTGTGTGTGTGTACATGTTTGTAGGGGCAAGTGCAGACAGAACAACTTTTGTAAGCATTTCTCTCCCATTTGGGTCCCAGGGATTGAACTCAGGTCTTCCGGTTTGGTGGCAAGCACTCTCAGCCTTTGAGCCCCCTCAGCAGGGCAAACGGGAATTTTGTTGTGGTGGTGGCAGATGTTAAGTGGCTGGTCATGTTCCTGAACTAAAGCTCAGCCAGTGAAATTACAGGTTCTCAGCAACAGCTTTTTATACAACCCCTAAAGTGTGTTGGAGAACAGGTCTTCAGAAAATGGCCCTCTTCTCGTTTCAAGAGTGCAGCTGGAGGTGAGGGCCGTCAAGGTTGTACAACTCTGTGGCCTGTACGAGGGAAACGTGGTAAAGAGCAAATATACCCAAAGTCAGACAACTGAGCTGAGCTGAGAAAACTCTTTTCTTTAGTCATGCGGTAGTAGGGTCCTGTCGCAGATGATCCCAGGCTGCTCAAAACAATCCCAGAAGAGGGGTTCTAGAAACAACTTTTTTTTTTTTGGCTTCTTCCGTTTAAACAAATAGTTGTTTTCTTATCGCATGTTAGTAAAATTAGCTATATACAGTGTAACATTGCTGCAAAGAAAGCGGGGGTGGGGGATGGGGGGGTTGGGAGAACAACTCACAGCCCAACTTGAAACCTGCCCAAGGCACCGTAGGAAATATTCTGGGGATTGTGCACAAGGGTTGCAAAAATTACCCCAGTGTAACAAGATCTCCGAAGCAGAGTCCAAGAGTAAAACCACAAGTTAATAAGAAATGCTAACATCAATATGAACAGCACCCCAAAATAAATATTCAGAGCATTCATAGTACAGTTCTTTGCTTAAGGATGTAACTCCATTGGCAAAGTGTTTGCATGGTACGTATGAAACTCTAGGTTCTGTCCTGTGATGCTTTGAATAGGTATACTGCTCCCCCCCCCCCCAGATAAACTTATGTGTTGAATGCTTGGCCCATAGGGAGTGGCACTATTTGGAGGTGTGGCCTTGTTAGAGGAAGTGTGTCATGGTGGGGCTGAGTTTTCAGCTCTCCTATGCTCAAGCTGTGTCCAGTGCAGCATATAGTCTCCTGCTGCCTTCAGCTGCTTGGCTCCCTCTCCAGCACCATGTCAGCCTGCACGCTGCTGTGCTTCCTGCCATGATGACAATGCACTAAACTCTGAAACTGTAAGCCAGCCCCAATTAACTATTGTCCTTTATAAAAACTGCCGTGGTCTTGGTGTCTCTCTTCGCAGCAATAAAACCCTAATTAAGACAAGCACACCCCTAGCATCTCATAAAACTGGATGTGGCTGGTCGTGGTGGTGCACGGCTTTAATCCTAGCCCTTAAGAGGCAGAGGCAGGCAGATCGCTGTGAGTTCGAGGCCAGCCTGGTCTACAAAGTGAGTCCAGGACAGCCAAGGATACACAGAGAGACCCTGTCTCAAAAAACAAACAAAAACCAAAAACTGGATGTGGTGAGACATTGCCTATAATCTCAGAACTTGAATGGTAGAAAAGAACTCAGTGTCATCCTTGGCTGCATATGGAGTTTGAGACCAGCCTGGGATATATAGACCCTATTACAAAAAAAAAAATTACAAAAGCATCATAGCTTCTGTAATTCTTGGTAACTTGCCTGCTGCCAAATGAGATACCCCATTTTGAAAATGAAAAAGGTACAAAGATAGAGGTGAGCCTTGGGGCCGGCAAGTAGATGTTTGCCTACCAAGGACATCTGTCTTCTACAAGGCAGAAGTTTACAACCCTTGTGCACAAGGAAAAAGAAAACTAGGCGCCAGCAAAACATGCGTCCTTGGGCAGAGTATCAGGCCAGTGGTGGCTCTGTGCGTTGCAAAAGGGCGTTTGATGGTTTGGAAAACAGGAACATACTCCCGAGGTTCTGAGGCTGAATCACTTGGCTAAGGTCAGCATCAAACCTTTAGGCACATTTCATGGGTGACATTCAAATGTCAGCGAGGGGGCAGTTTGGGAACACAGCGAAGTGATGGAGAACTTGTGTAGAATGTAGCAGGCCCTGGGTTCTGTCCCCACCACCAATGTCAGCTCCCAAGAGCGGTCTGAGAGCCGGTCATTAGATGTGCACCCAAGTCAAGGCTTCCTGCAAGGCTTCATGGTGGTCAAAACCAAGTGGCTCCCAGATGTGTTTGTAGCTGCTGCCGCCAAGGACAGACAAACAGGACACCTGACCTTCACTTGAGCCACACACACACACACTCGGATCTGTGCTGGGATCAGATGCCAAAAAACAAAACAAAATGTGACGGCAAACAGAAAGGCCACTCGGATTTCACCCAGAATGATAAAACTTCTGTGTCCTAGAAATAGATGAGGTATTGTTGAAACTGAGACTGTTAGTTGTCTGTGTTCAATATCTATCTACCTGCAGGCATGCATGCACACATACATATGTATAAATTTGATTTGACTTATCGTTATTTTGTGTGTTTGCACACACAGAGCTGTGCACGCCTGTGTCCATGAGGTCGTGAAGTGCAACGGAGGCTGCTCAGCGCCCTCGTCTGTCACCTCCACCTCCACCTTGCTCCTTGGAGCTGACGCTGGAGCTTGCGATCTAGGCAGGTTGGCAGTCAGCGAGTCCCAGTGGTCCGTCCTCCTGTCTCTGCCCCACACAGCACTGGGGTGAGCAAGCACAGCCCAGGTCCCCATGGCTGTATATCAAACATTCTCAACCGCCGAGACATCTTTCTCGCCCCCGGTTTACTGGATGTTGTTGTTGGTCTTTTTTGTTTGTTTACCTAAAAATCCTATTTTCTGTTTACATGTATGATGTGTTCATATGTAAATGTGCGGGTGGCTGTGGGAGTTCTGGGAGTGGCAGTTCTAGAGGATATTACTGTGCTCAGCTCTACCTGGGGATTTGAACTCAGATCCTAACACTTGTATGGAAGGCCTTCACCCAACTATCTTCTTAGCCTGTTTGTGTGAAGTTGGGAGAAAAGAAAGTAATTATGTAAGAGAAACTGGGTGACCTGCAAAAAAAAAAAAAAAAAATCTAAGCTATTTACCATTTGGCTCTTAGCAGAGAAAACATTTGCTCTGAAGTGACCTACATTGTTACCCTTGTTGCTATGGTTGCTGTTCACCTTTCGAGACAAGGCTAGCTCAGAACTCCTTATGTAGCCCAGGTTGGCCTCGAACTTGGGGCAGTCCTCCTGCCTCTGCTTCCTGAGTGCTGGGGTTACAAGATGTGGCTACCACACTAAACTAGTACTGGCCACTTTGCAGGACAGGTCTATCTCAGGGGTGGGGGTGGCATAAGGACAGTGACTCTAGCACAACAGGTTTTAGGTCTATGACACCAGGTGAAGGCAGGCGACATGGCTGGTGAGCACAGGATCACGGGGACCTGTCACCTCTGCATGTGAAGACTAGAAAGCAGGCAGGATGCTGGGGCTGGAAAGCGAGGCCAGCGACTGGCATTGTGCTCTTGGTTTGAGAGTTTGGTGAGTCACAGCTTCTGGCAGGCTCAAGCATCAACTCCGAAGGCACATTGAAGGAGAGAGATGAGAAATGGCCCCTGGTGGGTTAAAGCCACTCAGGAGGGAGCTCAGCCTATCCCATCCCCGTCAGTGAGGGAGGATCTCGATTGGGCAAACAGATGTGGGGCCTCTCTGGGGAGCCAGGCACAAGGGCGGTGCGAGCCAGGGTCTGCACTCAGAGCAACACTGCCTGCTTGGCCTGGGTGCTTTCTCTTTTTAAAGATTTATTTATTTATTTATTTATTATGTATACAGTGCTCTGCCTGCATGTACACCTGCAGGCTAGAAGAGGGCATCAAATCACATTATAGATGGTTGTGGAGCCACCATGTATGTGGTTGCTGGGAATTGAACTCAGGACCTTTGGAAGAACAGATAGTGCTCTAAACCTCTGAGCCATCTCTCCAGCCCTATTGGATGCATTCCCTTAACGACGTGCACTTTCCAACCTGGTTTCTGTAGGGCAGGTGTCCAGAGGCCTTGTGTGTCTCCAGACTTTCTTCCTAAACCTGCTTTCTCTGGTGGTACCATGAGTTCCCTTCTAGAATGTTCTTCTTCATTAAGACTCCAGTTTGGGCCTCTGATCCCTATAAGCCGATTTCTTTTACTCTTGTCCCATCCATCTAAACTTCTGTATACACAGCTGCTGCTGGCATCATCCTATGCGCCTTACCTCTGACAAGGCCCACAGTCCCAGTGAGCCAAATAAAGGATACACACACAGGAAGGAAGGAAGGAAGGAAGGAAGGAAGGAAGGAAGGACAAGAGAAGACAGACAGACAGAGAGACAAGGAGGGAGGGAGGGAGGGGTCAGGAATTGGAGAGGTGGCTCAGTACTTAAGAGCCTGCTGCTCTCGAAAGGACCGAGGCTCAGTTCCCAGCCCACACACGGTGGCTCACAACCACTTTAGTTCTAGGGGATCTGACCTCCTCAGACCCCAGGCACCTGTAGGATGCACACACTTACATGCAGGCAAAGTGCTCATACACATAAAACCAACCTGAAAAAAAGAAGAAAAAAAGAAAGCTCACTTTCTCAAGTGAAAGAGGGGGTGCCTCTCCGAGTGTGTTATTTTCTGCAGTATATTGTGGTTGGTAACTGGAGGTTAGCCCCCCTTCTCCTTGGCTGCTGGCATATCCCCCCCCCTTTTTCCTTTCCTGATTATGTAACAGTGGCAAGCATCTCCTTCCCCTGTTACTGGATCATTAAAAGGCAAAACAAACAAACAAACAAAAACCAAGCCTTTCCCTAGTTTGTTTGCTATGGAGCCCAAGCTTATTAAGTATATACCCAGAGTGACGCTGATAGAAAGACAGGACTTTGGTTTATAACAATGCTTGTGTTTCTTTGTACCAACCAGTTTGGAAAACTTCCCCACTCACTCCCGAGGGTGCTTCTAGGCTCGGCTTACATTCCTAGTAGCTTCCCATCACGGCAGCTGCATCACTGTAGCAGTCTCCATTGTTGGACTCCCAGCCCTGAACAGGAACGTCGTCATGCAAGGCTGAAGCATTGGTTAGGAAAGTCTGCCCTGAGTCTAAACACCTGTGGCAGCTTTGGGTGGCCTGTTACACACGCACGCACGCACTCACGCACTCACGCACTCACGCACAGCCCTTAGGGTTCACTGATGCTCATAACAGAAAGCACAGCTGTGAGAGAGCAGACGAGCAGCCCAGGTTGGTTCACTGACATTTGAAATAACTTGGGGACACTAACCATTTTGGGGAGCCTGCATCATTCAGAAGGCTGTGGGAGCCTACTGCTTGCAAGCTGAGATTTTGGAGTCTGAGGGCGTAGCCGGTTCTGGTCTTTCATTTGCCAGTCAGTAGTTTCACTTGGTTTCTTTGGGCTTTTGTCTTCTCATTTGGATGGGAAAACCAGAGTTGTAACTGCAGAGGCCGGCATTTGCCTAGAATGTACTACTAGGCCTGGCGGGTCGTTCCTCTTATCCCAGTACCCAGGAGGCCGAGGCAGGGGGGATCACCAGGAATTCCAGGCTAGCCTGGGCTACAAAGTGAAGTTGTGCCCCGCCCCCAAAACCCAACCCAAACCAAAATAATAACTAAATAAAATACAGCAAATGGTCAGCCCTGAAAACCTGTACGTGTTGCATTTACATGTTTAGGAATATATGTATTCCTAGCATATATATATATATATATATATATATATATATATATATATATGTAACATTAATTTTTTTAAAAAAGGACCATGACTTTGAAAGTGAGTAGGGGGTGGGGAGTGTTGCATGGGCGGGTTTGGAGGGGGGAATGATACAATTAGGTTATAATTTCAAAAAATAAAACATTATTTTAAAAAAACTAATAGAATTTAACATCCCTGAATTCCCAGCACATGGAAGGTAGGAGCCGGAGTATCAGTAGCTCAGGGTCCTCCTTGGCCAACTAGCATGTTCTGGATCATCCTGGGCTCCATGCCCCCAACAGGTATTGGTGTTTAGCACATGTGTGAGACGTCTAAGTAGGCATTTCTCAAAGATTTTTTCTTTGCACATCTTAAAAGCAGACAAAGCGTAATAGGATCCCCAATTCCTTAGAAAGCTCACATAAGTATATTTTTAAGCATAAATATGTCCCAGATATTGTACAGAATGTTATTATACTAAAATATCATTTTTATTTGCTAAATCTGTTAACTCTGTCCTTTTATTTATTTATTTATTTTTAATTTATGTGCATTGGTGTGAGGGTGTCAGATCTTGGAGCTACAGACAGTTGTGAACTGCCATGTGGGTGCTGGGAATTGAACCTGGGTCCTGTGGAAGAGCAGTCAGTGCTCTTAACCACTGAGCCATCTCTCTAGCCCCAACTCTATGTTCTTTAAAACTATGGGAACCATGCACACCATCCTGCACATAGTCCCCAAACATTCTTGTTTGTTTGTTTGTTTGTTTTTGAGACAGAGTCTTTCTGTGTAGCCTTGGCTGTTGTAGACTCGCTTTGTAGACCAGGCTGGCCTTGAACTCACAGTGATCCGCCTGCCTCTGCCTCCCAAGTGCTGGGATTAAAGCCGTGCACCACCACACCTGGCCCAAACAGTCTTATTTGATATTAAATTCAAATTCTATAAGGTCCAATTTGTGTGTGTGTGTGTGTGTGTGTGTGTGTGTGTGTGTGTGTTCATTCGTTCATTTCTAGGAGTCATGCTGGGCAAGTGCTCTGCCCTTGACCTCCGTCCCCAGCCTGGCAAGGTAGTTCCCTAAAGGTTATTTGCTTACAAAATCTCTAAACACATCAGTGACAGTTTCATGCTTTGTTACATGAAAGTTCTTGGTCTAGTTTGAACTCTTATAGGATGACGCTAAACCATCATGGCCATTTGGAAAATATTGGTTCACTTATTTGTAAAACATTGACATATGTTTTATTATACAATCTGCATTGAAGTTTGTTACTGTCACAACCGATCTTCCCAAAGAAACCTTTAATTATTGGCAAGCCCATGTTGGCAGATGCAAGCTCCCCCCACCCCACCCCCCGCCTTGAATTTTAACTTTACTTTGACAGCTAGAATTAGACACAGCTGTGGCTCATTTCTTTGATTTGCTAGAAAGCATCAGCCAAAAGCTGACGGGCTGTAGTTGAATTTTCTCTTGTACAAATAACTTTCTAGGAGGGAAGTGGCAAGTGCTGCTCAGTCACACAAGTGATCTCTCCTGAGACACCCATGATGACTTGGTACCCAAAATAGGTATTTTCTGGGTGAGCATCCCAGGGTTCCTGGAACCTCACTTGAAAACTGTTGGTCTGGCGCCTGACCTGCCAGTGGCAGCCAGTACCAGTTGCTGTACATGCATTGTGTGCCCACTCCTCCATTGCAGCCTGGCGTTTCTTGGATAATTTGAGAAGGCATCAGAAGCCAGCGGGACCTTCTTTAGGGTGTAGGTTGGGGTTAGGTGGGTGATAGGCAGCTTCCAGATTTGAAGGAGTTGGCAGAGTGAGGACTTTAGTTTTCCACATTAAATCTCCACTTCTCTCTGTTTCCTCATGTTTCAGAACTCAAAGCTCCTTAAAAAAGAAAATAAGTCTGGCCTGTCCAGGGGGCAGATGCCTGTAATCCCAGCACTCAGGGAGGTAGAGGCAGATGGGTCTCTGTGAGTTCAAGGCTAGCCTGGTCTACAAAGCAAGTCCAGGACAGCCAAGGCTATACAGGGAAACCTTGTCTCAAAACAAACAAACAAAACAAAACAAATCTGAAAGCATTCTACAGGCTAAATATACCTGAGGGTCACAGGGTCACAGGGTCCAGGGCAGAGCTGGGCCACCAAAGTGCACAGGCGTTTTGGAAGTGAATGGCAATTTCTCAATATGGAGCATTCTGTCCTTCAGAACTCTGTAGTTGACATTTCCAGGGAGGGCTCTTCAGAGGCAGAGGCATGAGGGCCTCTGAGAGTTCAAGGCCAGCCTGGTCTATATATCGAGGCCATGTCTCAAAAAAAAAAAAAAAAAAACAAACCCCCAAAAACCTAATAACCCAAAGTGCCCCAGCATACTGGTGTACTGAGGACCATAGAAAAAAACCTGGAATCATTAGCAATGCGGGTTTAGCACAGGAGGGCGGGACGTATACGGCTAGCTAGGGCTACAGAGTGGGATCCTACCCTCAACAAACCAAAGCCAAAAGCCAACCAGACAATAAAACAAGTACTGGGCAGAAGGCAGTCTGTGACCAGCACGAGGCAGCATGTTTAAATCATAGTGTGCCAAGTGCTAGGTAGAATGTGGCTCTCTCCACAGCCAGCCTACAGTGCTTCAATATCCAGTTTGTAAACACAGGGTGCAGTGTGGAGAGCAGGAAAGGGGGCGTCTGTAGTAATTGGTGGTTGGGTTTCATGGTGAAGAGGACCCCTCTGCCATCACAGCTTTTCAATAGGTTTTGGATAGTACAGGTGATTTTTTTCAGATGAGTAAGAAAGGTGTCAGGGGTTGGGGGAAGCAAAAGCAAGCAGTGAAGAGCAGGCTCCAGTGGGTTCTGAACACAGAGGGACCAGAAATAGAGAGGGTGGGTCTCCAGGTCAGCAGTAGGCACGCTGCAGTGGGGGTAGGCCACAGCGTGGGTGGGGTGCGGGTGGACCTCAGACAAGAGCAAAGGGCTCAGATTGGGACTGGGAACTCTGAACTCTGCTGTCAGCACAGCTCTGCCTCTCTGCCTGTCTTCCTGTAAGTCTGAACTAAGTGAGAGCTCACCCAATCGAGTGCCTGGAATTGTAGACAGCTAATAAACAGCCACCTGGAGCTGGTCCCGAGGGCAAATCCCAGCACTCGGGTGCTGTGACACAAGAGTGGTGAGCGCTATACAGCAATATTACGTCTTTTTAAAATAGCATGGTGGTTATCGTTATACGTTTGTTTGTTGATTGGTGTGTGTGTGTGTGTGTGTGTGTGTATGTGTTTGCATCCACACACCACAGCACATATGTGGACATAAGAACAACTCTCTCCCTTTTCACTGTTGGAGCCCTGGGGAATAAACCGAGGTCAGGTTTCATGGCAAGCACCTTTACCTCCTGAGCCATCTCTCCAGCATAAGACTGTGTCTTAAAACAAAACAAAACAAAACAAACCCTTTTAGAGGCTGCAGAAGCAGCTCAGTGGTTAAGAGCACTTGCTTTCCTACAGGACCCAGATTTGACTCCCAACACCCACATGACTGCTTATCATCATCATCATCATCATCATCATCATCATCATCATCATCATCTGTAATTCCAGTTCTGGGGATCTGCTGCCCTCTCTGGCCATCTCAGGCACTGCACACACATGGTGCCTGTAACGTATGGCAGGGAAAACACCCGTAAAAAGGACGCCCCTGTTTAGACTTTGTGTCTATGAGACAGAGTCATGAGATGTGGCTCAGTCTGGTTTTAGGTCCTGTCAGTGCTGCTTCGGCTTCCTGGGTGCTGACAGGCATTAGCCACTGTTCCTAGCTTTGGATGTTTGCCTTGTGGTCTTTAAGACAAGATCTCCATGCTGGGGCTAGTCTCAAACTTGACAAGGATCCTCCTATCCCAGCCTCTTGAACCTGGCTTGGTGCTTGGTCTTGATGCTCCTTCAGTTGCTGTCATTTCTTCACAATCTACTTTTGACACTAATGTTTTTATAATAAGTGCATGAAAATCAATTGCATTCTTCTTGCCAAGTGTGGCCCTTTTCTGTACTAGAATTTAACCAACGACGTATTGCTTTGTGTTTAGACATTTCCACATTCAAAGATAACAGAGTGCAACCACAGCACTTGAGAGGCTGGGGGAGGAGGACCCCCGAGGATTTCAGTTCATCTGGGCTGTCCATAGAGCTGAGCTCTAGGCCAGTGTGAGCTACAGACTGAGGCTCTATATAAAGCAAAACAAAAGAGAAGTCCAACATGGTGGTACATGCCTTTAATTCTAGCACTCAGGAGGATCTCTGAGTTTGAGGTTAGCCTGGTCTACAAAGTGAGCCCAGGACAGCCAGGGCTACACAGAGAAACCCTGCCTAAAAAAAAAACCCTGAAACAACAACAAAACCCAAAACAAACAAACAACCCCCAAAATTTCAAGTAGATTCCCACACAGTCAGGCCAAGGACTGGCTCTATCCCAGGGGTGCAGTGGTACACAGTGCACTAGAATCCATGAACACCAGAGTGGAATGGGGTGCCCCAGAGAGGAGTATGTAGGAAAGGCCTCTGGGAAAAACGTTGCCCCACTGAGGTTTGACCCTTTGCAGGTTTGATGTTGTTGGGGTGCCCAAAGAATGAGTGTCCAAGAGAAGGGTCTCACGGGACAAAAGAAACTGGGAAACTGAGGCTTACAGCCCAGAGTGAGGAATAGACAGATGAGAAGGCTGATCAGGAGGAGAGACAGAGAGAGACAGAGACAGAGACACAGAGACAGAAGCTGACTGTGGCAGAGAGATCACAAGTTCAATTCCTGCCTGGGCTGGAGAATCTGTGTTCTGCAACACAGTACAGTGTGCTTAGGATAGCAGGGTAGGAGGAGAGAGCCAGCAGGGAGGCCGGGCTGGAGTGGTTGTGCAGGACTGGTTAGCTAGCCGTGTAAGAGGGCAGTGTGCACAGAACTGTTGTGTAAGCCAGAGGAGACGACCGCCCCGGGGCTGGCCCGCCCTGTGGCCACGCCCCTGAGTAGGCCGATAAAGGGTCATTTGTGAAACCCACCCAGAACAGATTAGTAGATTCCAACCCCAGAGAAGGGAAACTTACTGCTGGACTGAAGCCTCTGCAGCAGCAGGAAGAAATGGGAAATAAGATGGGGTTCCTAACCATAAGGTGTGAGGGGACAGTTGCCACAGCGCTGCAAACCTTTGTCTGAAGACCCAAAGAGCTGCCTGGTTGGAGAACTGTCAGATATCTTCCTTGTCTCTGGATGTTTGTTTGTTTGTTTGATATACATCAAGAAACAGTCTCAGAAAGGTAGAGATAGTAGCCCAAAGTCACACAGCCAGAGTGTAGAAAAGCCAGGCGGCCAGACCTGCGTTCAACTTCTACAGCGCTGCTTGTAGGAAGTACAGAATCCTGAGTACTCTTAGAGACTGGGGGGGTGGGGCGGTAAAAGGGTGGGGGGGGGCTCTTTTTTTCCTTCCCTAACCTGTCTGCCAAAGCAAACTTGCGTCTCTAGACGAGTTTGCTCTGCTTCTAGGCTTGTAGGCAGCGAAATAACCATCCTTTCCCACCGTCCAGTTCAGAGCGCCAGGAGCAGGTACGTGCGAGTTGCCCGCAGGAGCTTGGGACAGAGGTTCCCTGGACCGGGCAGCCCAAGGACCCTCAGTCCCTCCTCTGTTTGGTTAACCCTGGGTCTAAGAAGCACCTGACCCGCTGTGGGTACTGATGGCTCAGTACCAGCGAGTTTCTGTTGTCCTTCAGTTATAATTGTTAACCTGAAAGGAATGCCAAACTTCTGGTTCAGAGCAAAGCTGCTGTTTAACTGTGACTAACTTTTGGGCCATGGAAAAACGGGGAGCGCTCTTTTTGCTACTGCGGAAGATGGCCTTTTCCAGGTACCACTTCCACCATAGCTAGAATTAACTGCTGTGTCTGCAGGTGTGCCGGGGAATTCGCCCCTTTATTAACTCTTAATTTAGACACCTTTTCGGTTTGACAAGTTAAGACTTGCTTGGGGATTAGGACAGGGTGATCGTAGTGCCACCTTCAAAACAAAACGGAAAAACCTGTAAGGCCCCTTAGCGTCAGGTTCTCTTCCTAGAAGCTTTGCCTGCCAACTCCGCACTCTTCACATTTGGGGTTGTGCCCCCCTCCTTACGGGGGAAGTGTGGAAACTTGCTTGCTGTTCGTTGACATTATTGTGCATCGCAGGATAGCTTTGCTGCCATTATATTGTGTTCTCTCAATGGTGTTTGCTCTGAGGGTGGGACGAAAGGCTGTTCAGTGTCTCGTAAAACATTTACCAAAAGCACTGAGCCATGGTTTTGAAGGGCATTCCGTTGCCAGAGCGTAGGAGGCGAGGGCGAGCGAGGGAAAGAGAGCACCAGGTGTTTGGCAGGTACTGGTTTCATACTTTGGTATTTATTAATATTTAAAACTGTGGATTGCACAGGCCTCGGGCCCCCCTTCTCTTACAGGGGTGGGGATGGTGAGTGGGGGAATACGTGGGGTGGGCTGGGGGTGGGGGTGGGGGAAGGAATTTCTTGGTAAATTCTAGTTTACTGGTGGCTGGGAGCTCCTGCAGACTTGTAACCCTCCGGCGTTTTCGGTTTTACCAAGAGGGCTGAGGCTGTCATGGAGAGATGCCTGAGAGGCCTGAGTCTCTGCTGTGCGCTTGGACTTTAGCAGGGAGCCAGGCCGGGGACTCTGAGAGGCCAACCAAGTGTCACCTTGTGCCTTGTACCCGGTGACTCATTCTATTGAAAGCTTTTGCTAAATGGTGGCTCTGGTTTCATGAAAATACTTGAAAATTTTCTCCTCCCCACGCCCCGTCCCTCTTGTCCTAGGTTTAGACAAGATAAGTACAAATTAAAGGTCACTGTGGAAGTGTGCCTTTATCTGCAGATCTACACATTTAGGCACAGCTATTTCAAAGCCTTTTTACATTGCTGGCCATGGTCTTGAGAGATTCCTGGGTTAATATATGTCTTGGGAATACTAAGTATACTGAGAGGTGGTGGGCTCCCCCCCCCCCCCCCCGTTTTGTTTTTAGAAAATTTGAGCTCGTGTGATCAAGAGGGAACCTGAACGGTTTGCTTTTAATCAGTTGTGGTGACTATGAGGGACACGGATACCTATAGCAGAGGCTAGAGTCCAAACAGGAAATAGGAAATCCTGAAAAAGTAGCGCTCCAAAAAGTGGGTGCCAGCTCTTGGGCGATGGTGTCACAGTATAACTCGGGAAGCATATGGAGTCTTTGGCCCTCGTGGTAGCAGACGTCAGTGTGAGGTTGGTATTCACGCTTGAGAACCCCGTCGGTCCTGCCATGAGGCCGTCTGAGTCAGTAGTTGACGGTGACCGAATGAAGCAAGGCTTCTTTTGAACAGTTTCTGGTTGCCGTAGAAAGGGCTTGGGAGAGATGACTGTTTCAAAGTTAGAGGAAACTTACTCTCAGCTGAAACTTCCGGGTTGGCCTCATGTGTTTGGGCAGGTAGGACTCCATCTGACAACTTGTAGCGTTCCATAGACACAGTTCCAGGAAAGGATGGCATGTCGCTGTCGTTGGAGTAGTGAACGCAGCTGAGTAGCCAGTCCTTTAACTGCCTTGTCTGCTAAGAAGTTACATAATTTTCAAAAAGTGAATTAACCTTTTCCTATGCCCTTAAGATTTTGAGACTAGCTGGGCAGGGTGGCACCTGCCTTTAATGCCAACAAAGGCAGGTGGATCTCTGAGTTTGAAGCCAGCCTCGTTTATAGAGGAAGTTTTAGGACAACCAGGCTACACAGAGAAACCCTGTTTCAGGTGGGGTGGTGGTGGTGGTGGTTGGGTTTTTTGTTTGTTTGTTTTTGTTTTTTTTAAACAAGTATGAAAACTGGCCTGTCACATAGGTGCACCCGGATTGCACAACACGTGTAGCTAGGCCATCAGAGGGCCCGGGCAAATCCAAAATGGAGGCTTTGCCCACTGGAGGGGTCTGTGCACTCACACCAGGTGCCCTGGAGAAGGGTGATATTAGTCAGAGGGGAACAGAAAGGCTCTGGGCAAGGGCCTGAGCGTGAACTGGTTCTAGACACTTCCAGGTCTTCCTTTGTTTTATCTCACTGGAGAAATGCCTTCCTTTCAATTGTTCTAGATTTCAATTCCTCAGATGTGTGGAAGTAAGGTCACCCACCAGGCATTGTTTGACACCACATTGGGGGCCCTTATCCTTTCATCCTAGTTGGTTGAGTGACAGATTTTGCTGCTATTAAATGGGGTGAGAATGATTTTAATGTCAAGTTGGCTATGTGTAGCTGCCCTCTTTACCAAAGATTGGTAGTATTCTCTCCTTTGTTTTTGACACAGTCTCACTATGTAGCTGAGGCTGACCTTGAACTCCTGCCTCAGCTTCTGGAATGGTAGAGTTGTGGGTGTGTGCCGCCCTGCTGGGGACTGCACCTCTTTTCCTTCTTGAAGTGTTATCTCACTGCATATAGCTATGGCTGGCCTGTGGCTTACTATGTAGATTAGGCTGGCCTGGATCTCACAAAGACCCACCTGCCTCTGTCTTCAAAAGGACAGGATTAAAGGCGTATGACACCACACCCAGCCATCTGTTTTGAGAGACAGGGTATCACCAAACCTCCAGCTGGTGCAGAAATTACCATGCAGCCCAGGCTCACTCCCAACTCCAGCAATCCTTCTGCCTTAGCCTCCCAAGTACTGGGCTTACCTGAATGAGTAAACCAACATTTTGGTTTTATTTAGTCCCACCCCATGAGATGGAACCCATACCACACACCATGAAGGTGGCCAAGAACGTTGTGGGCACTCGGGGACAACCCACAATTATTCCGCTGCAGGAACATGGCAGCATCCTAATGGCATGTTGTTACACCCGGGGATCAGAGCATCCCTCGACTCTCGCCACTTAATACCGGTTCTCAGTAGCATTTCTGGTCGCCAGTGAATAATACATCTTTACCAGACCCATGCATCCATCAATCCATCCATCCATCCATCCATCCATCCACTTTATTAAAGGCCCATTCTGAGTGTGTGTTCTCATCTCTCCGTTCCTTTTTTGTTTTGTCTTGAGGCAGGGTCTCACAGCGTACGTACACAGGCTGGCTATGAACTTGTGACAACCTTCCTCGGTCCCCCCAGTTCTGAGACTATAGGTGCTTGGCCCCCTTGCCTGGTTTCATTTTCCACCTCTTATACATTCCTTCTTGGAGTCTCTCCTGCCACCCATACCCCCTGCATTAACCATCATCTATCACCATACTTTAGTTTTGGCCGTGGTTGAACTTTGAAGGTGGAGCCTGGTGGAGTCTACGCTCCAGTGTCTGGCCTCACTCACTTGGCACATACATCTGTGATGGCCGCCCATGGAGTTCCGTGTAGCTCTAATGTATGCTCTCCTTTGCTACCAAGTTTTGCTTTGTAGGTGTAGACCACGATTTTAAATTATTTCAGGAGTTGAAAATAGGAGTGGGTGAGCTGAAATCCATCCCTGTGTGCCAGCTCCTCAAAGTTAGGTGACGTCATAAAGGCTGGGATGGAAATGCTGTCACCTGAAAGGGCAGGAGGAGGGCCCGTTCCAGGGAGTGTGTTTGCCAAGTGCTCTGCGTAGGCCATTGATTTAACCCAAGCAGTCACCTCAGGGACAACTACCGCTGTTTTATATGAGGAGCCCAGTCTGAGAAACTGCGGGACTTCACGGTGGAGCCTAACTCAACTTGAAAATTGCTTGCCACACTAGAGAGCAATCTGGTCCTGGAAAAGACTGTTGGGGTTCTGCCACCACGATTTCCTAACACTCTCCCTCACCCCCCACCCCTTCAGTGCTTGTGGTTGCATCCAGGGCTTCCTTCATGTTTGCCATGTGCTCAGCGTCTGAACTATAGCTCAGCACACCCAGCCTTTGCATAGTAGTCCGAATATGCAGGTCCTGAAGGCCGGTGTGGGCCAAACCCTTTCCTCTTTCCCTTTGTAATTTGTTTGTTTTGAAGATAAGACTTTCTGGGCTCTTGTTTGTTTATTTTGCTTATAATTTTTTTCTTTTAAGTTTTTTTTTTAAACTGTATTCATTTCAGGGGTGGGGGCAGGCACACACCACGGCATATGTGTGGAGTCGGCTCACTCCCTTCACAGCATGGGTCCAGGGAGTGGATCTCAGGTCATCAGGGTTGACTGCAAAGACAGCTCTTTGTGGGGTGTGTCATCTCTGCAGGCCCTGCTTAGGACTTTTTCATATGCTGGGTATATATTCTAAACCCTATATCCAGCAGCTTTAATATTTTTCCCCTAAGTTCAAGTTTTGGTATTCCTTACCCGAAGGATAATAATAGGAAAGTTAAGTGAATGAAGTCCACATGGGAGTCAAAGGTCCCGTGTTTTAAAGTTTAATCCAAGGAGCTGGTTCACGAAAGGCAATGAAAGCTCAGGCTCAAGAGTACATCTCAGGGAGGAGGGGTTCAGGGAAGTGTGCATTCTGGGAAAAAGTTCCCAGACTTTTCCAGAAGGTCCTTTCTCAGAATAACAAAAGACAGTGTGTGCTGTCGTAGAATTTATTTCTAGCTGCAAGAGACAGGGACTCTGTTTTAAATATCTGCATTAATCTAAAGCGGCCTAAGTGACAGAGTGATCTTCTCAGTGAAGCCAGAGAGGTTGCGTGGACTACTGCCTGCCCAGGTCATGCCCAGGGGCATCTATGAGACCACCCTGACAGTGCCTCGCTTGAATGTTTCAAGTCACTCCTAGAAAGAGCAAGGCTGCCCCCTTTCTCTGCAGCCAGGGCTTTGCTCCTCTCACTGTTGGTAGAGACCCTTTCATAGGGAGATACTTTTTTTTTTTTAATCAACTTGAGCGGGACATGGTGGTACACACCTTTAATCCCAGCACTCAGGAGGCTGAGGCAAGCAGATCTCTGTGAGTTCAAGGGCAGCCTGGTCTACAAAGTGAGTCCAGGACAGCCAGGACTGTTAACACAGAGAAACCTTGTCTCAAAAAACAAACAAACAAAAACCACCAACTTGCCTTGAATAAATCCTCTTTAACTTTATGCTCAACCACAGGAACAGCATCTTGTAGTTGTACAGTTAAAAAACAAAACAAAACTTTCTTGACCTGGAGAGACAGCTCAGTGTTTTTTTTTTTTTTAAGGGCCCAGGTTTGGTTCCTAGCACTCTCATCGGGGGCCCCACCAACTCCAGGGCATCCAACAGCCTCTTCTGGCCTCTACGGGCAACTTAACTCTGGTGCACATACCGCCCCCCCAGACACACAAATAAACACAATTTAAAAACAACGCACCTTTAAAAAAATCATTTTCTCAAATGGTTTCCATGTTGACTGTTAGTTGTAGTCTTGAGGTGTTAGACATGTCCGTCTTTAGCACAAGAAAGTTGAAATACAGACACCCAGTTCACCACATATCTGCCTAAGAAAAGAGCTGACATCTGCCTCCACGGAGCCCAGGTCTTCTTGCTGCCCCCTACACAGTGTGTGGTGACCTGTGTCAGCATGCCTTTGCTCTACAGCACCCCCTCAGAACACACGGTGCCATGTAGGAGACACTGCACCAAATGCTTTATGTGTTCAATTCTCAGTTCCCACCCAACTTTGCCAGCTAGGGGGTCAGGCCACTCACCCCTTCATACAGAAAGAGAAAGCAAGGCACTGAGCGGTCAGGTGATTGGTTGGTTTCCTGCTTCCACCTCTAAGTGCACTCCTGTCCACCATGTCACCTGAGGGCACTCCTGTCCACCATGTCACCTGAGGGCACTCCTGTCCACCATGTCACCTAAGGGCACTCCTGTCCACCATGTCACCTGAGGGCACTCCTGTCCACCATGTCACCTAAGGGCACTCCTGTCCACCATGTCACCTGAGGGCACTCCTGTCCACCATGTCACCTAAGGGCACTCCTGTCCACCATGTCACCTGAGGGCACTCCCATCCACCATGTCACCTGCCACAGGTCTGAAAGCCTCGTCTTCCCATTATCTTCTTCATTACAATGGAGGTCAATTTAGAAGGCCTTAAACATTTCCCTTCTCATAAGTCCTGACTTATCCACAGCACGCCCTTTTGATGAATTGGTATCTTCTTCACGACTAGACATAGACATGAGTTAGATTCAGTTTTGAAATTAGCTGTTAACTATCAGGACTATAAGAAAAGCAGGGTCGGTGGCTATGAGAGGAGAGGAGCCACTCACCACCAGGGATGGGTGACCCGTTTGGGGAGAATCCTGGAAAAGGCAGCTCCTTGAGCAGGAAATTGGTCAATTGACTCCAGAGAAAGAGAGAGAGACAGAGGGGGGTTTGTGTATGTGTGATGTTTATGACCCTGTGTGAGAAGGACACCCAGCATTCTGCTCTGCTACTGCATGCGCGCACACACACACACACACACGTGCCCACAAACAGTTATACACACAAAGGCCGGAACGGAGGTCTTGGTGGAGAAGGCATGACAACAGGCGGGCATGATGGCAGAAGCCGGAAGCTGCCTGCTCACATTTCATCCTCACACAGGAAGCAGAAGCAGGCAACAGGAAGTGGGGCGGGGCTATAAAACCAGGTTGATGAGTTTAAGAGCACTTGTTCCTGCAGGGGGCTTTGCACCACATAGCAGCTCACATAGTGTCTATAACTCTACTTCCAACGCCCCCTTCTGGCCTGCAGACACCAGCACCCTCATGGGTATATATACATACTCAAGCAAAGCACTCACACATAAACAAGTCAGGGGATGGGGGGCAACCCTGGAAGTCCACCCCCAGTGACATACTTCCTCTTTAAAGTTTCACAACCTTCTTGAGACGGGGCCACCATCAACCTATGGGTGTCATTTGTAATTCAAACCACCACAGCATCTTGATGAAAATGCTAGGCTGGCAGACAGTGAGCCCCCAGGGATCCCCCTGCCTCTGCTTCCCCCCAGCAGCAGACTACAAACTTACTCCACTACCACCTTCTAACGTGGGTTCCAGAGGCAAACTGTTGCCCTCACGTGAGGTCAGCAGCATTTTACTGAACTGTCTGCCCAGGCCTTGATTTGTTCCGTTTTAAAGATGTAGTATTGAGTCATCTCTCCAGCCCCCTTGTTTTGTTATTTTTGAGACAAGTTCTAGCTCCGTAGACCCAGCTAGCCTGCCTAGTACTTTCGACGTAACTGAGGCTGACCTTGAACTTGAGGCAACCCTCCAACTTCTTTCTGCCTCAGGACAGCTGGGACTGCAGGTGTGCGCCACCATGCCTGACTCCTCGGGAGCTCTTTTTACCCTCAGTATTCTTGGGAAGGAAATTGCAGAAACGCATCCAAACTGTCCCTCGTTTGGCTCTGTAGGCTGTTGCTTTCCTGTTTGAGATAATAGCAGAAGTGAAATCAAGTGCTCAGAATGGTTTCCAAGCTTTCGGGCAGCCAGAAAGATACCAGGGATGTCAGTGGGGTCTTAAAAACCATCACCCCAAGACTGACCTCCTGCTTCTCTGGTCTGGGATTCATAATAAAGAGCTGGTTAGCATCTGGGACCTTCATCCTGCCTAGCACAGTGGCCTTTTCTGTTTGACACTTAACTTCGCGTGGGTTTTGAGGGGGCGTTGCCGTGGGAGCGTTCGGTGTGTCAGAGCGTGGCACACTGTTGGAGCCCTGCGGTTTTCCCTTGACCTTCCTTTCCAACAGCATTCCTAGAAGGGAGTTCATGCCCGTGAAAGAACCTGGAGTCCTCACGGTGAAGTCAAGAGACTGAATATTGGCCCGGGGTGACTTTTCCCCCAGTAAGGATTGTGAAACCCGAACATTTAAATTAACCATTGTTTGAATGAGTGCTTTCTCTGTGTCAGCCACATATGCAAACTCGGGAAGAAACCAAACAAAGATTCCATTCTGCTCTTCCAGAAATGACTTTTTACTGTAAGGACATAGGAAACACCTGCTTGCCTGGGCTTTATTGTTTAATACCGTCTCGCTCACTCTGTAACTCAGCAGCTCGACTTATAGAAGCCCAGGATTGCTTCAAATTCATGATCCTCCTGCGTTAGGCCCCCACCTCAAGAGTTGGGGTTATAGGATTAGGTCTCTATCAGGTTTTCTTTTTTAAATAAGAAAATTGTGGCGATTTGAGTACATTTCCTGCTGCTGTTTGACACTAGTTTGTCTGAGAAAGCAAGAGCCCTTTATGAAGAAGGCACACACTCCCCTGACACACTCCCCTGACTAGACTCCTACTTCTCGCATGATAAAGGACTTTCTTGCTCTACATAAGAATTTGAACGAAGGAGTGGCCCAGGGCGTGGCTTCTGTTGAAGGGACACACACCCGGATGTGGGACCTGATTCACCTCTGGGCCTTCCGCTTTCCAGGCCTGGTGAGTTAGAGAAATCTCTATCCATTCCTGCCTGCTCTCTCAGCTGGTGTGCCGGTTACACCTCCTCCGGCGAGCACTCTATTGTTTGTACAGTAGGGAAAATAAAGAGATTTGTTTTAATTGTAGGAAGCTGATTTGCATAGCGTGTTTTTAAATAGAGAAATTAAACATCCAGAGATTCAGGCTTATGAATGGTACTGGAGCATCTGTTTCTCGCCTCCCCCTCTTAGATAGGGACTCGCTGTGTAGCTCAGGCTAGCCTTGAACTCACAGAGATCCACCTGCCTCTGCCTCCTAAGGGCTGGGATTAAAGGACGTGCCACCACACCTGGCAGTGCAGCACTGCCGAGTCTGGCGTGGTGCTCACACCTGTAATCCTAGCACTGGGGCACTGAAGCAGTAGGATTTTACTGTAAGAATGAGGCTCTGTTTCAAGAAAACAAAGGAGGAAGAGAGGAAAGGGAAGGGGCAGGAATCTTTATTTTATTCTGAAACACAAAAACGTAAATAATTCTTAGCTATTGCCATTTTCACTTAAAAATATGCATTTATTGCTCAATCCTAAGCACAATTTTTGGTAAAGAATTTGCTATTTTGATATGCAACTCAAAAATGATCTATTTCTGAGTCATATAAAAGTTGTTAAAAAAAATTGTAATCAATGGGCCTGGAGAGATAGATCAGTGGTAAAGAACACGGACTGTTCTTACAAAGGACCCAGGTTTGATTCCCATCACCCACATGGTGGCTGGCTCTCAACTCTTTGTTTCAGGGGGATCCAATGACAGCCTGGCCTCTGGGTAAGAGACACACATGATATACGTGCATACATACATACATACATACATACATACATACATACATACATATATACAGACAGACGCTCACACATACACTTAAAAAACAAATCAATCTTTAAAAAAAAATACTGTGATGAATATGAGGAATTTGGGTGGAATGTGAACCAGTTAAAAGACTCTCACTATTTTGGGTGGAAGAGATTTTCAAAATGATTCATTTAACAATTGAACCCTGTTAATTTGTTATAGGTTTTGCTGGTTGGTTTTTTGGTTTTGGGTTTTGGGGGGTTGTTTGTTTGTTTATTGTTTTGAGACAAATCTTACTTTGGAGTAAGTCGGCCTGGAACTTTGTAGACGAAGCTAGCCTCCAATTTACAGAAATCTGCCTACCCCTGCTGCACAAGCACTGGCTTGCACCACCGTGCCCAACCCAATTTGATTTCTGCCAAGACCTTATCACAAAGCCAGAGGGGAGAAACAGGAGGAAGTATGAACAGCCTAATTCACTGAAGAAACCGTGTGGCTTACAACTTAAGGAAGAAAACTGCCACAAACGACCTTTGAGTTCGCACTTAGGCACTACTTCCTGCTGCAGATGAACACTTTGTTTTTTCTATGCCTTACCGTCTTGCACATGTGTACTGTGTGTGGATAGTGTGTATGAGGCAGAGAGTGAGGGTCAAAAACCTAAAAAATAGGGGCCGGGAAATGGTTAGGAGTTAGGAGCAGAGGACCCTGTTTCTATCCCAGCACCCACAAGGCAGCTCACAACCAGGTCTGGAGTACCTGACACCCACTTTTGACCTCTGTGGACACTAGGCAGGAAAGTGGTCCACAGACATACATGCAGGCACAATACCCTTACATGCACGCACTCATTTAGAAATGAGAAAAGGCCAGGTGTGGTGGCACACCCCTTTAATCCCAGCACGCAGAGAGACAGAAGCAGGCAGGTGGCTGTGAGTTTGAGGCCAGCTACAATTGGAGTCCAGGACAGCCTGGACTCAGAGAAACCTTGTCTTGAAAAACCATGGGGGGGGGGGCGAGAAACATATGAGAGGGCCATTAATAGGGTATGCTCTAAAAATAGAACGCAAAAAACACAGAACATCTTCAAAGAATCTGAACACCTGAATTTCCATCCATTACAAGATGGATCACAGATGTGAGTGAGGGTTTTAAATATCCCTGTTTCCATCTTTTTTAATACCCGGTAGTAGTCTTAAGCCATTAGCCAAGGTGTGTGTGTGTGTGTGTGTGTGTGTGTGTGTGTGTGTGTGTGTGTAGGCGCGCACGCATGCTTGCATGCATGCATGCATGCATGTGTGCATGTGTGCATGTGTGATATTCCACCACATCATTTTGGCTTTTCTTGAGTTCTGTGGCTGATTCAGATTTCCAGCATAGTCATAATATATAATGTATTTAAGTAAAATTTCCAGCATTACTAAAATACTCCTTGTAATTCTGTAGGACAGTACCTTGTGCCCACCTCTTGCCTTGAGCCTGCCTTTAGGGAAGCTCCCCAGGCCTAGAGAAAGGCCATGCTACTCCAGCACCTTTGGGGAAGCTCCCCAGGCCTAGAGAAAGGC
The DNA here is from genome assembly GCF_964271855.1 of Acomys minous. Classification (NCBI taxonomy): domain Eukaryota; kingdom Metazoa; phylum Chordata; class Mammalia; order Rodentia; family Muridae; genus Acomys; species Acomys minous. The sequence goes on from NC_140491.1 coordinate 6,090,934, forward strand.
CATGCTACTCCAGCACCTTTGTTCTTCCCTCTCTGAGTTTTAGGTGCATATGGTGCATGTTTCCAAAGTTGAGAGGGTGGACGAAGGGCCGGAGATGATGACCATACCACACATTAGTCACTGGCTTTAAGTCTGTGGTAAGACATGTGTCCAGGGTTAGTGAATTCTCCCGCTGTCGAGGTCCGAGCCATGGAAGAGTTTCTGACTTAGGTGCAGCCTCCCAGCCAACCACTTGGACAAGCATGACCTTAGCTGGGTCTAATATTTCTTAACAACGCTGGGGGTGGGTGTGGGGCTCAGTTCACTTCCTCCTCATGCTTGACTTCCCCTCAATTCAGAGCAGGTTTGATTCATCCAGTGAAGTTCTGTGCTTCTTTCTCTGGACAAAGCAACAAGGACGGATCAGGTTTGCCGTGGGAAACGCACCAGCACAATTCCAGTAGAACAGGTGGTGTGGCCAACATGGCGGGCTCTCCCTTGGAACCCGAAACACGAGGCCGGTAACATCGCCTCCCGTGGTGTCAGAAACACATTGGGCCTTGATGTAAACTCGCTGTGGCCAGCTGGCTGGATAGCATCGGGGGTTTTGCTACCAACTATTTACACGCTGAAGATTACAAGCTGGGGGAAGCAGGAGGTCAGGGTGGAGAGATGGGGAAAGGGAAAGAGAATACATGCACCCACTCTTGTGCACTTTAAGTCCTCACTGGTGTGCGTGCGTGTAGCAGGTGGTTGAGTCATGAGATCTGAAAGTGCACACAGTCCCTGGAAAGGAAGAGCTGAAAGACCGAAGAAAGATCACTGGATCTACTGAGCTTCACTTGGTTCTTATGTGACCATTGGTTGAATCTTTGAAAACATTAAAAAAAAAAAAGACTTCATTTTTAATTATATGTATATGTGTTTTTGAGCCTGTGAGTGCAGGTGCCCAGAGGGGCCAGAAGAGGGCGTCAGATCCCCCCTGGAGCTGGATCTACAGACAGTTGTGAGCTGCCTGATGTGGGGGCTGGGAGCAGAACTCAGGTTCTCTGAAAGACCAGGACATCCTGTGGTCTTAACCGCAGAGCCACCTGTTCAGTTTCCGTGGGTTGAATCTTAAGAACGTTTTAATAGTGTGCCAACTGGCCCTGGAGTAACGCTCTTCCCACACAAATGGGAGACTTTGATTAGTCCGTCTTCTCCACCAGAGCAGGCGCCAGTGTTTCAAGGTTTACGAATCCAACTCTCCCAGAATCCTCTGTTGAGGGTCCCCTGTTAGAGCTAGGCTTACGTTGTCCAACGTAACTGGCCAGCAGTCACGTGCAGCACAGCACTCCTGCTACAGCAGGAGATAATACTAAATGCTAAACATCCATGTAAAATATGCTGCCAGGTCCTAGGTAGGGTGCCAGCAGGAAATAGGGGTTGAACTAGTAAACCTCAAATGGGTTACTCAGTTCATCAACTATTTCTCAAGTTTACATGAAGCTCACGGCAGGAAGAAGTCACATCTTTTGGCCCGCAGGGTACCCCAGCATGGGATGCCGGGTGGTGGTCCTCACCTGTAGGTTCCATAGGCTGATTCATATGGACCTCTTCTTGGGCACCAACCAAAGGATAAACTGAGTGAGTGAGTGAGTGCGTAAGTGAGTGAATGAAGAGCGGGTGAAAACAAAGTGCCGGGTCTCAAGAACATTGTAACCCTACCACCACCGAGGACATGACTGCAGGCAGCTCTCATGGAAACACAGTTTACTGTGTGTGTGATTCAGGCTCAGTGTGCTTAGAAAGACGGAGGGAAACAATCAAGCTCCCTCCTAGGATCTGCAGGGAAATCTTCCCTTGCTGTTTTCATACAAATCTGAAAATGATGTCATCTAAAAGCCTTCTTGTTAATATGCCGTTTCCTATGCAGTGAATTTCGGTTTCACTTTCTTATGTTTTTTAACCAAATGTAGGGTTTGGTTTTTGTTTTTATTTCTGTTGTTGTGGTGGTGGTGATGGTTTGAAGTAACTTTTCCCCCGATCTTGGCACTATAGTCCCTACTCTTTCTTTCTTTCTTTCTTTCTTTTCTTTTCTTTCTTTGGCTTTTAAGACAGGGTTTCTCTGTGTAGCCTTGGCTGTCCTGGACTCACTTTGTAGACCAGGCTGGCCTCGAACTCACAGAGATCCGCCTGCCTCTGCCTCCTCGAATGCTGGGATTACAGGCGTGCGTCACCGTGCCCAGTCCCACCTTTTAATGTATCTATTTAATAGGTATTTATTGGGCATCTGATGTTAAGGTATGAAACATTAACACCACAGAGAGATATAAGCCAAGGGAAAGAGGGCTTAATCTGAGATTGAAGTTATAAATTTATACCCTGTGCTATAATGAGAAATCTGTAATTTTTTAGCACAACGTGGTCAGATGGATGAACCCAGACCCTCAGGACTGCTGGGCAAGTGGACCCCCACCCCATCCTCCTCCTCCCACCCCCCCCACCCCATCCTCCTCCCACCCCCGTCTACATCCCCAGTCCTTAGAATTTCCTGGTAATTGTTTACTTGTTTTTGTTGTTGATAGTCTTTTGTTGTTGTTTTGAGACAGGATTGTTAGGTAGCCCTGGCTGTCCTGGAGCCCGTTATGTAGAACAGGCTGGCTTCAAACTCATGGAGATCCACCTGCCTCTGCTGGGATTAAAGGCATGTGCCACCACGCCTGGTTGTTGCTTTTGAAACAGGGTTTAGCTGTATTACCCCAGCAGGCACCCACCTATTATATATTACCAGACTAAGCAAAACTAGCTTAGCAGAGGTTTGGAAGCCAAAAGCTTTTGACTTTGATTTGTACTTTATAGAATTACACTTACAAATTAGTAAGTACTTGTATTTCTTAGACAACAGAGAGCCTTATTTTTCTTCTTAAAAGAGTTTTATTATATTTTATTTATTTGGTGTGTGTGTGTGTGTGTGTGCGTGTCTGTGGTGTATGTGTGTTTGTATAACTGTGTGTATATGTGTGTCTTTGTGTGTGTGTCTCTCTCTATGTGTGTGCATATGTATGCATGTATCTGTAGTGTGTGTGTATGTGTGTGTGTTTGTGCATGCACACTCCCAAACTGAGCCATCATAACCCTTAAGTTACTTCTTGTCACCTGCTATTTGGTCTCAGCAACCAGAAAAGCAACCAACACACCAACAAGTGTCAATCAATGCTCATGGAGGCCAAGTGACGCTTGAAGCGCTCTCTCCTGCTGCCAGCCCTGCCTTGGTTTGTGGGTAAGCAGGGTTACCAGCCTGTGCCAGCATGCCAGAGTCTTGTCCATTCCCAGAACACGTTTACTTGTTTGCATCGTACACGTTGACTGTGTATGGGCTGGGGGCCTGGCGGTGGGGCAGATGGCAGGTGTAAGCTGCTCCTCTGTGCGGGTGCTACTGATCTCTGCTTTAGGACTTTTCTTATCATTGTGTGCCAACTTGGCCCTTGTCCTAGCCCATCGGTGCTGGCTCCCGGATTCTGTATATAGAGCCTTAGCTTTTTGAGGGGAGAGGGTGGTGCCGTCCCTTAAGTACTTTTTGCTCTGAGGACAGAGTGTTGTGTCTCCTGAGAAACTGTCATTTCTTATTCTCATGGTGTCAGGGGTTGGGGGAGGGACCATTTATGACTATCTCCTGAAATGAGTACAAGAGTACTGGACAAATCTGATCAGGAAGAAACCAGTATGGTCAAGATTACTTCACTCTTCCTCCTTGCAGCAGGGGGAGGTGGGGCACACGGCTGTAACCCCAGCACTTGGCAGGTGGACGTGGGCCAGTCTGAGCTACCTGAGCCCCTGTCTCAAAACCAAACCAAACCAGAGTCCCAGCCCTCCAGCACTTGCCATTCTATTCTGCCCAGCAGTGTAGTCGGTGCGGACCTGTCTGTGTGTTTCCTAGTCAACTGTAAGCTTGTGCTGAGTGAGTGTAGGTCTGTGTGGCTGTAACCTGGGAGCCCATACAGGAGGGTGGGTAATTAGGTGTCAACTGGAGGCATCCTGTGGACGCATTGTCCTAGTGAGGTCTCTTGTCTCCTCAGGAGAGCCTGAGTGGATCCATCTTCCATGGCTTCTCTCTCTCTCTCTCTCTCTCTCTCTCTCTCTCTCTCTCTCTCTCTCTCTCTCCATCATCTCTTTGGTCACATCTGCCGGGCAGCGCACAGCGTGTATGTGTGACTTAGGTGTATGCCCTCAGCACCCAGCTCACAGTGGGACCCTGGAATTGTTTGGGGCCTTGTGCGAGCTTTGTTGGACAGACGGGGCATCTGAAGTCTGCCCAAGGCAGCCAATGTGACAAGGGACAGGGTTAGGTTTTGACTCACTGTCTTCCCTACTCCAAAGCCTGTTTTCTTTCTGAGTCTTGGTCACTTGTCTGATGTGTGTAGTTTGTCTTAGCTCCCTGTTGGAGAGCAGCATTGATGGGGAGGCTAGAAAGCTGAGGAAAGGAAAAGATGAGGAAGGTGAGTGCTGGCGGAGGCTGACGAGAGGCGAGCCGCTGTAACAGTGCGCTGGTCCTGAGCCCCGTCCCCACACTCAGTGTATGGACTTGCACACAGACCCCATGAGGGAACAGTCACACAGGGGCCGCTGAGAAAGCCTTTTGTTGCACTTCTAGTCACTAAGAGAGCGACAGAGCTGAGACACTTCGCTGCTCACCCAGACATAAACATGGTGTCAACGTGGAGACTCCTGACTTTATTCTACGTGGTTAAGCATTTACTTAGGACGTTTGAGTCTGAAATGAGATTGGGGGAGGCAGGTATAGCCCGAGCCTTCCTGCGTCTGAGCTCTGTTCCTTGAAAGACTGGTGGGAACAGGGGAGTTACGGGAGCGCACCTTGGACCAGCTCCCTTCTGAGGGTGCATGGTGCCGTGTGGGCAACTTCGTTTCACAACTTTTTAAAGTGGACAGCTTTACCAGGACATAAGCATCTCTCCGCTGTGGACGTTTCACCGTGCTTTGGTATGTTGTGCCGCTGTGTGACCATCAGCGTGGCTGCTTTCAGGACAAAGCCATTACCTGAAAAATCCCCAGTGTCCAGTACCAGCCACTTCTGCTTTCTCTCTCGCCTACCTACCTTCTGTCCCTTTCATAAACACGGATGCCTTACAATATGGATGTTTATAATATGGATGTTTACAATACGGATTTATATCATTCATGAAGCCTTCTTTCACTCAGCACACCATTTTCTTTTTCTTTTTTAAATGTTATTTTAAGAACTTTATTAAGGTTTTTCTTAAATGTCATATATTGGTCATATTCTCTCCCCTAGCCCAGCTTCCTCCAGGTACTTCCTACCTCCCTGCCCACCCCCAAATATTTATTTTTAGTTCTCTATTTATTTGAAACAATTCAATCATTGCACGAGGCGGTGGGGGTAGGAGCATGGAGGCTACAGAGGGTGTCGAACCCCCTGCAGCCGGAGTTATAGGTGCTGTGAGCTGCTGAACGTCGGGGTTGGGAACTGAACTCAGGTCCCTAGGAAAAGCAGCGACTGCCCTTAAGCAATGAGCCGTCTCTCCAGCCCCTAGAACAGTCTTTTCGGGATCCATGTGTGTTCTAGCATGTGTCAGTACCTCGTTAATATTTTTTCTTGTAAAGCAACGTTCTATTGTGTGAATATATCTCACTTAATTTCTGTACATTTGAGGATGTTCCACCCCTGCTTTTTGGATATCGTAACGCTGCTGTGGCTTTGCAAGTTTTATGAGTGTTCGTGTGTGTTCTCACACTTGTGTGGGCGTTCATGTGTATGTGCACAGGTGCACGGCTAGACCAGAAGTCAACGCTGGTGTCGTCTTCTCGCTCTCCGCCTTATTTTTGAGACAGCTTCTCACGGAACCTGGAGTTTCCCATTTCTGCTAAACTGGCTGGACAGGGAAAAACCCACGCACATTTGACCTGCGTCAGTCACCCTCCACCCCAGGTGCTGGGATCTCAGCTGCCCCCTCCCCCAGGTGCTGGGATCACAGGTGTGTGCACTGTGTCAGGCTTGTTCTAGTGTGCTGAGAATCCACACTTAGGACTTTCACAAGCACTGTATCCACCAGGCCATCTCCCTAAAAACCCTTTTTAAAATTTTTGTGAGGTCATGACTCTATCTCTCTTGCACATGTGCTGGACCGTGTGCTAACTGTCTTTTCAGTTATTTGAAGGAACTGTCAGCAGCACGCATGGCCGTACCGTGTGACAGCTCCAGTGGCAGCAGGTGAAGGTTCTGATTTCTTGTCTTAATTAAAATATGTTGGTTTGTCTTTTGTTGTTGTTGTTGGTTTTTTTTTTTTTGAGACAAGGTTTCTCTGTGTAGCCCTGCCTGTCCTGGAACTCACACTGTAGACCAGGCTGGCCTTGAACTCGCAGCGATCCGCCTGCCTCTGCTTCCCGAGTGCTGGGATTAAAGGCGTGTGTCACCATGCTAGGTTGTTTTTGTCTTTTTGATCATAGCCATTCCAGTGAGTGTAGGGTGAATTTCGTTGTGATCTTAATTTGCATTTTTCTGGGTCCAATCACATGAGCTTATTCAGCCTCATGTGCTTCTTGGGCATGGATGGATCTTTGGAGACATGTCTATTCACTTCCTTTACCTATTTTTAAATGAGCTTCTTTGTCTTTTTGTTATTAGCTTATGGTAGCTCTTTACCTATTTTAATAAAGCTATTAGCAGAAATATGCTTTACAAATGTCTTCTCCCCATTTCATGGCCTGACTTTTTAATTAATTACTTGTTTGTATTTTTTGTTTGTTTGTTTGTTTGTTTTACCTTCACCAGGGCCTTATATTAGCACTGTGCTACTGCACCACAACTCATAGTTTTTATACTCTGTGTTTATGGGGAGGGTACATGCCACCTCACTTGCTTGGAGGTCAGAGGCCAGCTTGCAGGAGTTGGTTCTCCTCCTCAGTCACTGTGCTATTGTCATTTCTGACTTTAGACTGTTGATTTTCATCTAGTAAGCCCATGGGATGTCATATTTGGTCATGGTGCATAATACTTTTTATATTTGTTTGGTGTCATCTTAAAATATTTATTTATTTGTATGTGTGTTGCCATGGATGTCATGTGTGTGGAGGTCAAAGGACAACCTGAAGGTGTCCGTTTTCCCCTTCCAACTTATGGGTCCTGGGGGACAAAAACAAAAACCCATATCAGCATCTTTTACCGATTTATTACCTTGCCAGTCCTCTCTGTTGGTTTGAGACATAAGGGTCTCATGTGGCTTAAACTAGCCTTGAACTCTTGATCTGCCTGATTTGTTTGGGTTACTTTAAATTGTGATGATAAAATATCACAACCAAAGGCAACTTAAGGAAGAGTTTATTGTGGCTTATGGTTCTAGAGGGAGCGTCCATAATGGTGGGATGCCATGGTAGCAGGCGACCAGAGCAGGACACGGGCCGATCACGGGTACCCAGAACAGGACACGGGCCGATCACAGGTGCCCAGAGCAGGACACGGGCTGATCACGGGTACCCAGAGCAGGACACGGGCCGATCACGGGTCCCCAGAGCAGGACATGGGCCGATCACGGGTGCCCAGAGCAGGACATGGGCCAATCACAGGTGCCTGGGGCAGGACACGGGCTGATCACGGGGGTGAGGGGGTGGGGGGGGTTGTGAGCTGCTGTGTGCGGGTGATGGGAACTGAGCGTGCGTCCTCTGGTAGAGCACCAAGCTATCCTACCTGCTGAACCATCTATCGTTCCAGATTTCCTATTTCTTATTTTTGGAGCTTATTTCCCCTAGAAATGTGTCTATTACATGTAGGTTATTGAGTTAACTGGCAAACATTGTTCATAGAATTTCTTTGTAATCCTTCCATTTATTTCTTGGCATTACCAGTGGCATCTTCTCTGTTTTCCTGAGTTTGGGTAAGCTTTTCTGTCTTCCTTGTCATTTAGCTACACGTTTGTCAATGTTATTTATCTTTAAAAAAAAAAACTATTAACTTTTGGAATTTGATCATTTTTACATTTTTGTATTTTTTTAGTTGCTTGAACATTTGATGTAATGGGTTTTGACCGTATTCCCTATTTACTCCCTCCCCCAACTCTTCCCAGATCCACCGCTTCCTTCCCTACCCACTCAACTTTGTTCCTTCTTCTTCCTCTTCTCCTCCTCCTCCTCCTTCTTTTTCTTCCATTTATCAAGTCCAGTTTGTGCTGCTCCTGTGTTCATGGATGTGTAGTCCTTCCTCACTTGTAGCTTGCTGTTTAGTTTTGAGATAAGGTCTTACTATGCATGCTTGGCTTGCCTGGTATTTGCTGTTTTGCCCAGAGTGTCCTTGAACTCTCAACCTGCAGACTTCCCTTTACAGACCGCATCAGAGAACTGAATACATAAAGGCGGCACACAGAGTACCTGGCCCATTGGTCTCTCACCCCACTGTGATGGAGTTCGTGCAGCATGCTGGTTCTAGGGCCAACACAGGTTCTGGGGTCTTGTTGACTGAGTGTGAGTTCTCCCTCTGCGACCAACAGCTGTGAGACACTGAGCAATGTATTTAAGTCCTCTGAGCCCCATTTTCAACATGTGTAGACTAAGGTAGTCACTACATCATTGTGAGGGTTAATTAAGACTAAGGCATGTAGCCAGGTATGATGACGCATGCCTTTAATCCCAGCACTCAGGAAGCAGAGGCAGGTGGATCACTGTGAGTTCGAGGCCAGCCTGACCTACAGAGTGAGGCCAAGGCTACACAGAGAAACCCTTGAAAAACCAAAAACAAGCAAACAAACAAAAAAGATTTAACAGTCTAACTATTTAATATTGGCTAGCTATTCCTAACTTAATGTCACTGTGAACAAACGTAAGCGAATGCCGAGTTGATGCCACAGGTAACTGGCCAGTCTGGAATTGTGACTCCCACTCATTTCCACATCTCTGTCACCACCCATGATGTCCACTTCACTACCTGGCTGGGACACATCTCCCACTACAGCCTGGCAGTCCTCTAGGGAATTTCAAAGACCTTGGCTTATTCAATCTCGCATCCACATTGTAATGATGATGGAACAAAAGCAGGAAATGGATTTTCCTAAACAAATCTAAAACAAGCCGAGGGGGCAAGGTCCATAAATTATGAAAATGGTACTCATTTTTTTTTTTAAAAAAAATTCTCATTTACAGTCTCTAGCTCCTTTATGGGCTCCCTTTATGAGAAGGATGGCAACGCCCTTCTGAATTCACCAGGCAGACGGTGTTGAAGCCGTGTCATGTGAGGGAACGTGCTGGAGCAGTTCTGTGCTTTCAGGGAACTGCTTAAAACACACACACAGTCTTATTCTCACTCCGCAGACAAACAGTGGTCACACTGTTACAACAAGAAAGTGAAAAAGGTATCTGGATTGTCCCTTATTATGAAACCTTCAGATAACCTCTTTTAAAATTAAAATGTGCCTGGGTTTTTTTATGTGCACATGTAGTCCTGCCTCTCAGGGGAGCGGGGGATGTGACAGGGGACTGATGACTTTGAGGCCAGCCTGAGCTACGTAGAGTATAGCCTTGTCTGAAAAGCCCAGTGACGAGCAAAAGAATCCATTAGTTACAAGTTAAAAACTGTCAGTCCCGTGAGTCCTGGTATATGTATACAGATGGATTTTGGTTTTAAGGATGGGATAAAATTTTCAAAAAACCGAACTCAAGAGTAAATAGTTAAAAGGGAATGCTGGGATCCGAACTCGGGCCTTCTGCAAGAGCGCTCTCTCTCTCTCTCTCTCTCTCTCTCTCTCTCTCTCTCTCTCTCTCTCTCTCTCTCTCTCTCAGCAGTCTCTCCAGCCTCTGGGATTTCATCTCCTAGTCAAGCACTGTTGTATTTAAGATGGCTGCTGCCTTAGCTGTGTTCACATTAGATAGCTACCACCATGAAAACACCAAGTGTTCGTGAGTTAAATAAATCTTGACATAGGCTTAGATAAACAGCACACTCCATGGGAAGATTAATGCGCACTGTAATATGTTCACATTAAATGCTTGATACTGTTGTTTGTGGATTTTGGGTTTTTTTTCGGTTTGGGTTTTTGTTGTTGTTTGTTTGTTTGTTTGAGACAGGGTTTCTCTGTGTAACAGTCCTGGCTGTCTTAGAACTTGCTCTGTAGACCAGGCTGGCCTCAAACTCACAGAGATCCACCTGCCTCTGCCTACCAAGTGCTGGGTTAAAGGCGTGCGCCACCACTGCTCGGCTATGGTTGGTGTTTTTGACACAAGGCCTCATACTTTAGTTTAGGCCTTGGCACTCACTGTATAGCCCAGGCTTGCCTAAAATTTATAGCAATCCTTTTGCCTTCCAAGTGCTAGGATTACAGGCTGGCACACATCTTAATTTGTGTAATTAGTAGCTCATGCAGCCCAGCCTATCTTTGACTTCCTTTGAAGCCCAGGATGACTTTGAACTCCTGATCCTCTTGCCTTTACCCTCCAAGTACTTAGGCTCCAGGTATGTGCTGCTGTGCTCGCTAGAATTGGTCAGTTTGAACAAAGAGGTGTTACCTGGGAAGAGGGAACCTCCTCAGTGTAGGAACTGCCTCCATCAGATTGGCCTGTGGGTGTGTCTGTGGGGGGCATGTTCTTCATTACTCACTGCCTTGTTACTTTTCTGTTGGTGTAAAGGGACATCACGACCAAGGCACCTTACAAAAGAAAGCATTTAATGGAAGGTTAGCTTACACTGTCAGAGGGTGACCAGCTCATGATCACGGCAGGGAGTGTGGCAGTGGGCAGGCCAGCTCTGGAGCAGTAGCCGAGAGCTCACACGTGACCCACAAGCATGGAGGAGAGAGAGAGAGAGAGTGAGGGGGGGGGGGAAGGAGAGAGAGGAGAGAGTGCTAAATGGGCCTTTGAAACCTCCAAATCCACCCTGAAGTGACCACTACCTCCCAAGGCCACACGTATCACTCCTAAACAGTTCCACCAACTGGGAACTGAGCATTCAAATATGAAATGGCTGACACAATGATGTGGAAGGCCTGATCCGCTGTGGGTGGTGCCACCACTGGGCTGGTGGTCCTGCACTGTGTAAGAAAGCAGGCCGAGCAGGCCGGTGAGGAACATCCCTCCGTGGTCTCTGCTAACGTTTCTGTCTCCAGATCTACTTGGGTTCTCGCCCCAACCCGTGCACGGCCTGTGGTGTGGAAGTGTGAGCCTATAATGTGCCCTTTCCTCTCCAGGTTCATCCTGGCCACGGTGTTTATCATGGCAACCAAAAGCAAAGTGGAACGGCAACTGTGCCCGGCTGGGCTTCTAGTTTTTACATAAATCCACCCAGTGTGGTGTAGTAGTCTGGGACAAAGACCCTCTAGGCCTTCGCTTGTCTGGGGTGCTAAGGATCTAAACCAGGGCTCTGATCCTGCTAGGCAGGCACTGTACCACTGCACTACACTCCTGGCCCCATTTAAAAGTTTTAAGATGAAACACCTCAGACTTTATTAATACTTTATCCCAATATATACTATATATCCTATGCCAAGTGCTGTAATGGGGTGTTTGACAATCTAACCAGCGGAATAAAACTGTGGTGCCTTTGTTCATTCGGGCCTGTGGGGACTTCTGTGTATCCCACCGCCCCCCCAGGGAGCTATGATTAGTTCGTGGCCAAATGTTCTTAACACTAGTAACAAGGCTATGTGGCTGGCTTCAGTGCCAATGTTGGTATACAGGATACTGCCTCAGTGTTGTGGGTGCGTGTACGTGTGTGTGTGTGTGTGTGTGTGTGTGTGTGTGTGTGTGTGTGTGTGTGTAAGAACAACGTCTTCCTCTTACACATTAGTCATGCACCGATACAAACAGTAATTTTGGCAAAGCTTTGGGAATTCAAAATAGTACCAAGTAGGATGGTGAGGTGGCTTTGTGGATAAAGGCATTTGCCACCAAGCTTGGTGGCATGGCTTGGATCCTTGGAAACCTCACGGTGGAAGGAGAGACCTGACGGCTGCAAGCTGTCCTCCGGCCTCCACACGTTTGTGCCCACCCCCCAAATAATTAATTATCATCAAGTGTATTTCTAGAAATAGTATATTAGTCTTATATGTAAAAGCAAAATCATACTGGCATGGAGTGGCTTGCATCACCATGGCTTCTGGGGGTGCTCTTACGTATTTCTATGAATTTGCTCACACAGAGGGCTACGCCCACGTGAAAGGTACCTTGTCTTTCTTTTTGTTGGTTTTTCGAGACAAGGTCTCTCTGTGTAGCCTTGGCTGTCCTGGACTCGCTTTGTAGGCCAGGCGATCCGCCTGCCTCTGCCTCCCTAGTGCTGGGATTAAAGGTGTGTGCCACCACACCCGGCAACTTCTGTTTCTTTTCTGTGGCTTTTTTTTTTTTCTATCTTGTTTGACTCTACTACAGGCAGCTTTGTTCAGAGCCAACACATGAGGATTTCACTTGTTTTCATTTTGCAGGCAGGCTATATGTGTCATCGTAATTACTGCTTCTACATATTCTGTGAAAAGCTATTTGCTCTTACCACCTAAGTCTTTTATTTCTTAATGTCAGGGCTCTGCACATGCTGAGTAAACACACACACACACACACACACACACACACACACACACACACACACACACACACACCCCAATCCCCGCATTCCCCATTACACTCAGGTCCCACCTCAATTTACCAATTTTTTTAAAAAGATGCACTTGTTTTCATTTACGTGTGTGGGTGTTTTGCCTGTGTGTATGTCTTTTTACACTGTGTGCTTGCTGTGGCCACAGAGGCCAGAAGATTTTCTGGAGCTGGAGGTGCGATTGTGAGCTTCTGTGTGGACGCTGGGAACTTAACCCTGGTCTTCTGCAAGGACAGCAGGTGCTCTTACCTGCTGAGTCATCCCTCTAATACAGAAACAGATTCTGGGCTAGAGCGAGTGCCGCCAAACCTGCTAACCTGAGTTTGATTCCCGGGACCCACATGGCGGAAGGAGATACTTAACCCCTGACGGGTTGACTTCTGGCCTCCATGTGCTCACCGAGGCACTCGAGACACCCTAAATAAATAGATGTTGAAAAAAAATGTTTCTGGATCCTATTTGTAGTTAAGGAACTTAAATTTGTTTAAAAAAAAAAAAAAAGACCTTGCTGGCCTTGAACTCAAGAGATCTGCCTGTCTCTGCCTCCCAAGTGCCAGAACTAAAGATGTACAACCACCACCGCCTGGCCTTAAAAATAGTTTTTTTTAAATGCTGGCTTAGTGACTAAGGAGTCCTTTGGTTTTCCTTCAGTTAGCCTAGGAGTGTGGTTTCGTGTAATATTTAAATTTTATAATCTTAGATATGTTTTGGATTTTGATCATTTATTAAGTCACGAATGTTTCTCAGTATTGATCATTTTATCTAGAAACATTAAGACTTTCTTTTATGGGCTGGGTGTGGTGGCACACGCCTTTAATCCCAGGACTTGGGAGGCAGGGGCAGGCCGGTCGTTGTAAGTTTGAGGCCAGCCTGGTCTACAAAGCTAGTCCAGGACAGGCAAGGCTACACACAGAGAAACCTTGTCTTGAAAAAAAAAATATTTCTGGTCTTTTGACCTCTAGCACCATCCACTTCATAAATCATATAATTCAGTCAGGTGAACTAAGGCACAATAGCCTCTAAGGGAAAACTTGAGGTCACAGCTTTGTCAGATGGTTGGCATTTGGGGATATGGGCTCATGTAGCTCTGGCTGACCTTAAACTAGGCATGTAGTCAAAGATGCCCCTGAACTCCTGACCTTCCATGCCACTACCTCCCCATGCTGCGATTACAGAGACACACTAGTAAACCCAGCTTTCCCCACACCCATCCGGGGATTCGATTCAGGGCCTTGAGCAGGCGAGGCACGCACAGTCCCGCTGCTCTGGGCCGCCCCAGCTCAGAATGCTGTGTCAGGAAGATTGGCAGCTTCTCATCTCTTGACAGGCTGTGGTGCTCAGTCCCATGTGTGCTCAGAGTGCCGTGTGCCACAAGGTGTCAAGACCCACCGTGATTTCCCTTCGTCCTCCTCTGATTTCCTGACTCCCCTTCCAGAGGACCCTGGACGAGGTTCCGTCCCTCAGCCCGTGAGGCAGAGGGTATTTATTCTGAAGGGCTTTGGCTCTTCCGAAGCCCGTTCCACCAACCTCTTTGTCTTTCCGTTTCCCCCGCTGCTTGTCTCTGCTTTTTAATGGGTGAGTCTATTTCAGCTTCAAGTTAATAAACAGAATAAAATGAAGGTTTAGTTCATGTGCGGGTTTTTGGTTGGTTGGTTGGTTGGTTGGTTGGTTGGAGAGAGGTTTTCCCTGTGGAGCACCGGCTGTCCTGGACTCACTTTCTAGTCCAGGCTGGCCTCAAACTCAGAGAGATCTGCCTACCTCTGCCTCCTAGAGTTCTGGGGTTACAGGCGTGTTCCGGCACACCCAGATGCATATTTCTTTTTTGATCATATTTATAAATATTGTTTTTGTTAGTGACTGATTGGATGAGATAGAGTGTCCAATAATTCAAGTTATCTAGACTCTATGATAAAGACGGGGGGGGGGGGGGGCGGGGGGCGGGGGAGGTGGGAAGCAACATTTGCAAAAATTCACCATTTTCAAGAAATTAAAGAAATATCCTGTTTTTCTTGAAGACTTTTGAGGCAGTCTTACTCGGTAGATTAGACTGGCCTTGAGCTGTTGAACCTCCTACGTCAGCCTCCCAAATTCAGGGAACAGTTAGAATGTGTGTCACTGTGCCCAGGGTCTCACAGTGTCATTTTAGAAAAAGAGTTTCTTTTTTTATTATTTATTAAGTTTGTGTATCTGCATGTACTCCTGTATGCCAGAAGAGGCCATTAGATCACATTATAGATGGTTGTGAGCCACCGTGTGGTTGCTGGGATTGAACAAGGTCCTCTCGAAGAGCAGACAGTGCTCTTAACCACTGAGCCATCTCTCCAGCCCCCACAGTGTCAGTTTTTAGTACTTTCTATTTGCCAGAAATCTTCCTGCTTGCTTAAATGCGTTCCTTTATTTAATCTCCACAGCACCCCATACAAGGTAGGGATTTACTGGGTTTTTTGTATTTATATTAAACGGTACAAGAGCATTGGGCACCCACACAATTCTCCAAAAGATGACTTGAAAGAGATCCGCTGATTTCCTTTTAGTCGTGATTAGAGTTTGGGTAGAATATTTCAGTTAGATTTCCTTCCTATGAAATGCCGGTGTTTCTGTCTCCTTTCTGTCATCTCTTTGTTGGAGTAGGTTTTGCACTAATTTTCGTAAGGCCACTGAGCATTTCCAAGTGACAGCTGTGGCCCCTCCCTGCTCTCTGAGCCTTCAGACTCATTCCTGGTGTCCTCAGCAAATGACTGCCAAGGCCAAAGCCCATTGGCCAGTGCAAAGCCAGGAGCCTTGTAGGGTGGAGTCACGCTGTCCCTGGGGTTGGGGGCAAAGGTTGCAGAAGCCAGGCTGCGGTTACAGTTAGCCTGCGCATCCTGATTCGAGACTGGAAAGGTAGGGAAAACTTGCTTATTTTCACTGAGATGAGGAGGAGAGGGTTGTGTTTGGTTAAGGCAGTTTAGCTCGGGTCTACAAAACGATCTGTTCTGTTTTAATTAAAAGCGGTATATAAGCCTATACGTTGGTAAGAATTTTAGACACTGCTCTACCTGCCTTACCAACTCTCCAGTTATAGGCCTCATTTTAAAGCCATCGTTGAGCCTTACAGCTCTTCACTTAATACACTTGAGGGGAAAAAAATCTAGATCTTCACAAGTTTATTTTAATAGCTTTGCAATTTAAACCATAGTTTAGCAAGGATTTGTCAATGATGTCTCATAGGCAGTCTTTAGAGAGGAAAATGTAACTGAAAGTCAACTAAGCATTAGGAGCGTGATAATGTATAAACCCAGAGCAGTGGTAGTTTGTCTCGGACATGCTTGTTTGAGTCACTCTTTCTCAAACTGAATTAAGTTTAAGAAATGAAATGGCTTAACTGTAGGCGTTGTGCTCCCTCCCTTTACGTGTGACACTTGGTTCTACTTTGCATGCTCTGTTCTAATCCTAACCACAGCGACCAGACAGCAGAATGTCTTTTTCACCTTTCCACCTAAAAATGAAGCAATCTGAATAGCACCCAGAAACATCTTTCTGGTCACAGTGAGCCCTCCTCCATCGTGGTGAGGAGCAGTCACTGTGATCAGTAGGTGATGCTGTACCAGAGGCGCCTGCCAGCCAGTCCACTGTAGTGTTAGCCTGTACACGTAGCTGTCTGCTGTAGTGTTAGGCTGTACACGTAGCTGTCTGCTGTAGTGTTAGCCTGTACACATAGCTGCTACACTGTCAGTACCAAAGGTAAACTCATCTGCGACTCGTTTTTCCATGGCTGTGTTGTTCTAAAAGTGGCTCAAGGTGGGTTGGTGTTTTCTAACAGGACAGGGAGTTTATTTAATGGCCGAGACATGATACTGTTGGATAAGAACATTACAGCACAAAGCATTTAGTATTTGTTATTTTTGCCTAATTTGTCAAGGGAGTGTTAGTGTGCTTGACACTAAGTGTGTGTGTGTGTGTGTGTGTGTGTGTGTGTGTGTGTGTGTGTATTCATGCCATGGTGCACATGTGTAGAGTTGGTTCTCTCCTGCCTCTGCATGGGCTCTGGAGATCCAATCAGGGTGTCAGGGTTACTCAGCGAGTGCTTTGCTGACCGAGCCTTCTTTCTGGAGCCAGATTACCCTTTTCTTAGTCCAATGTATTTATTAGAGAGGTTTTCACCTTAAATATCCTACTTTTTCTAGATTTGCCCAAAAGCTCCCACCCCGTTTTTTGTTTGTTTGTTTTTTGGTTTTTGGTTTTTTTTTATATGCTCACATTCAATATTGCCTTCAATACGTGGTCTTCTGCTCTCACTGATCTTTTCAGGACTTGACTTCTAGGGGACAAGAGCAGTCACAGCGTTAACTATTTACCTGGCTTGGAGAACAATTACCAGCCACCTTCTTGCTGTTTCTCTACTCAACTCCAAGCTGAGGTACAAAGGTTCAGAGGGACCTCGCAGATCAGGGGTCAGACACGAATTGCTGCAATCTGTATCTGAATTCTGCCGATATGACAGAATTTCACAGCTACGATGATTACTCGATTCTGCTCCTGCACACAGGCCAGGCTGGGCGGTTAACAGTGTGATTTGTACAAGTCAGCCTTTGGCACCCAAGTTTAATAAGTAACTAGCTGGTGCCTTAGGTTTCACTGGTACAAGGTGCATGCTATAATAAAAAGAGTCAGATGTCAATGTTCAAAGATGAAGGAGGTGAGGAGTGACAATCTCATAGCTACCACCCATGAAACTGAACATAAAGATTCAGTCATCCGTGATTAGCTCTTATTTCTATAGTGTAAATTTTAACATATTCATTTTCTAGGTCTTTTTTTTTTTTTTTTCAAGACAGGGCTTCTCTGTGTAACAGCTGTGCCTCTCCTGGAACTCTCTCTGTAGACCAGGCTGGCCTCGAACTCACAGAGATCCACCTGCCTCTGCCTCCCAAGGGCTGGGAGTAAAGGCGTGCGCCGCCGCCGCCGCCGCCGCCGCCGCCGCAGCCGCCGCCGCCGCCACCACCACCACCACCACCTGACATCATTTTCTTGCTCTTAAAGAGACAGATCTGTTTGTAAAATGTTAGTAAGAAAGAGGTGCCCGCTTATGTATTACGAGCCAAGAAGTAGATAGTGGAGTTGAAGACGTCACATAATCACTTGATCATTTTATGGGATCTTTTATTTCTCAAAAGCTTTCCAAAATGTGATGGCTTTTTAAAAACTTAAGGAATAAGAGGTGGTGACTCTTAAATTCTACCGCTCAGAAAGCTGAGGCATGAAGATTGCTGATTTGGGCTACAGAGTGAGACCCCGCCTTTAAAAAGGACCAGTTTTGCCCTGGTCCTTAGCGGCTACAGCCCATGACTGATTGGCTCTGTTGCTCTGGGCCTGTGGCAGGGACACACATACATCTTGGTTTGTGATAGAGCCAAGCTGTTTCCCTCATAACCAAGAAGAATAAAAATAGGACCTGGGGTCCCACCATCTCCATCAAGACACTCTCAGTCAATCACCTAAGATTTCCCATGAGCCCACACCTCTTACCACTTCCCAAGCCTTTTGACCATGGGCCTTTGAAGAGACCCTGAAGATCTAAACTATAGTAATCTCTCTCTCTCTCTCTCTCTCTCTCTCTCTCTCTCTCTCTCTCTCTCTCTCTCTCCCTCCCTCCCTCCCTCCCTCTCTCCCTTGTCTTTCGAGACAGGGTTGTCCTGGACTTGCTTTGTAGACCAGGCTGGCTGATCCTCCAGCCTCTGCCTCCCCAGCGCTGGGATTAAAGGCGTGAGCTCAATGGGAATTGTCAAACTCTCCCAAACGACCAGCTGGACTCTCTCATAGAGCTACTAATTTAGCGCTCAGGTTTCTCAGGCCCCCTGGGCTTGACTCTCAGCTTCACTATGTTCGAGGTCAGCCTCTCTGTGCTGTTTTCCCCCACCCATCTCTCCAATGAGTAGAATGATAGTTCTAGCTTCCTGAGATCATAGCAGCAATTACATAAGATGCTGTCACTCAAGAGATGCTTAGCACGACGTCCGGTGTACAGTGAGGATTCCAGGACTGAGCTGCTGTTGTCACCGGCTCCCAACTGTGACTTAGCCTTGCCCACCTGAGCCTGGCTTCCCCTTGGTCTCTTCATTTCAGGAGGGGTAAGACACAGAAGTGCGTGACTGGGTGGGGTGAACCACTCCATGGCTGCTGTGACTGCTGTCATGTGGGAAAAGCTGTAGTAGGCAATAACTCCAAATCACCCAGTTTCGAGTGCAAGCTCTTTCCGTGCTGCCAAACAGTGGGCAACACACGAGGTTTAAAATAAGTTCATAATGATGCCTAATGGATAGGCTGCGTCCTATTCTTGGGATATACATTAGGTTGCTATGATCTCATATTTTGGGGAAAAAAAGGCAGCTGTGAATATGTTACCTTGAATTTATTCTTTATTCTCTTCAAATATAGTAGCTTTTGGATAAAAATATCATTTGAACTACCAATGTCAGTAATAAAATTCAGTACTTAGCATTAAAAAAGTCACAATGACATCTCCCATTAATTTGAGTTAAACCAGCTCTGGGCCAGGACTGGGTTCTAGATGTGAGTCAGAGCAGATTCTGCCCTGGTAAAAGCTTCTCTTTCGCTGAGGATGACCGGGGCTTTAACGGTTACTTAAGCCTCGGACCAGCATTCTACCATGTTTGCCCTTCAATGCCCCAATTTCCTGCGGCTTGATCTAAGGTCACAAAGAATGCTAGGTGACACTGTGGGCCTATGCCAGGGTTCCCCCACACTGCGTCATGGAGGAGGGAAGGTAAGGCTGTGTTCAGCCTGGCCAGGCAGGGCATCTGGGGGGATCTGGAGAGCCGGGGATGAAGGACCTGTGAGGGAGACCGGGCAAGACGAAGCTGCCTGAGCCCGGCCTGGTGGCACACGCCTTTAATCCCAGCACTTGGGAGGCAGAGGCAGGAGGATCGCTGTGAGTTCAAGGCCAGTCTGGTCTACAAAGAGAGTCCAGGACAGCCAAAGCTATGCAGAGAAACCCTGTCTTGAAAAAAACAACAACAACAAAAACAAACAAAAAACCAACCAAACAAAAAAACACCCTAAACCTGGATATACACACACACACACTTTATTTTATTTTTATTTTTTTGCATGGAGTAAATCTTAGAGCTACTCCCAACAAAGCTGGGTGTGGTGGTGCATGACTTTAGTCCTAGCACTCTGGAGGCGGAGGTGGATCTCTGTGGTCTACAAAGTGATTGCCAGGACAGCCAAAGCTATTCAAAACAAAACAAAACAAATACTGAAATATGGCTGCCATACTTGCTTTAATTTTTTAAAGTATTACTATTAGTATGTGTGTGTGTGTGTGTGTGTGTGTGTTACTTTGTGGAATTCTCTCTTTCCATATCCATATAGATTTCATAAATTGGATTCTGGCTTGTGGGCTTGTATCAGCAAAAACAATTACTAAAGAGCTACAGTGCAGGCCCACATATTTACAAAGCTGAGTCCAGGACAGCCAAGACTACACAGAGAAACCCTATAAGACTGTGGACGCATAAACCACTTGGCTCTCCAGGTAGCTTGATCAGGCTTGTCGGTAGCTGTGGGCTTGGAAAGAGTACATCTCCAGAGATGGAGTAAAGGCAGGACACACTGGAATACTTTAATGTGTGTGTGTGTGTCTTGAACATTTTAGTTTGAACCTTACATTCTTTTCATTTGAAGAGTTTGTACCGTGGCTTCCAAGATTAACCTAAAACCTTGACTGATACTTTTCGTTTTTCATAATCCTCCTCTTGAAAAGAAACACCTTTAAAGAAATCTTGAGTTTGTTTTTAGGACAGAGCACGTCAGTCTCAAGGCAATCCTAACAATTGCAGGTAGATCACTAAGCCTCCCTGTCGCACTCCACCCCTACCCCCACCCTCACCCCCACCCTCACCCCTACCCCGAGGTCTTGGGGACCTGCTCTGGATGCAGTCAGGCAAGAGAAATAATTTGTTAGTGACGTGCAACATAACTCTACAAACCACTCGGGAGGCCCCAAGCTAGCTGCTTTTCTCTCTATATAAGGAGGGGTAGGTCTTTTTGTGAGTTTCTGCAACTGTGTTCTTCCTGAGCAATATGCCTGTCTTTAAGTCATGGCTGCCCTAAAGGTCAAAACACACCAAACGGAAGCAACTGGTCATGTTCCTGTCACAATTCCCATTTCTTCAAGGGTAAGATAATGAGTTATACTTCTTGGTCTCTTGAGAACAAACTGGACTGGTGACAGGTCCTCAATTTCTAGGCACACGTGAAACTTCCATTGAAACAAAGCAAAACAAAACATTTCTAACATTTTCTTCAACTCTTTAGGATTTGCCTCAAAGGACACTTCAAGACTTGAACGGAGATATTCCAAGCCAGCTGCCTGAATCTGCCTGCATCCTCTTCTTCTGCCAGCCATATAAAGAACCAGGACTAATCAAATTGGTGTCCTTTGGTGAGTGTACATCCCAGAATCCCTTTCTCCCCTACTTAAGTAAGAACATAATTCCCCTTCCTATTGAACAGGACATCTGCTCGATGATGCGTGCCTGCTGTGTGTTTACATGGTCAATTAGTGGCATATTACACACGGTGATGACTCACTTTGAGCCCACGCTACAAACCCTTATTTCTCTGTACACATCACATTTTCCCCCCTCAGACAGGGTTTCTCTGTGTAACAGCCCTGGCAGTCCTAGACTCACCTTGTAGATCAGGCTTGGTCTGAAAACTCACAGTGATCGATCTGCCTACCTCTGCCTCCGAGTGCTGGGATTAAAGGCGGGCATCACCACGCCTGGCTTAGCTTTGAACTCTTGATTGATCTTCTTGCCTCCGTCCTGCAAGTACTGGGGTCTCAGGTAGGCACCACCACAACCTGCCATCATCTTTCAGTGCGTGGTATGCGAGGAAGGGTCCCTGTACCAGACAGACGGAAGACCCAGTGTGACGGTATTTGTGATTTGAGAGTCGTCCTCGTTTTCTTTGTAAAATCTTGCCTCTTCTGTAAAGCAGAAATAGACTTTCCGATCCATGGCACTTTGTCCTTTCTTTCGTAGCCAGCTTCCTTCACAAAGCGTGCCTTCCAACTTCATAGAATGCTCATTTCTCTGTAAGACTGAAGACGATTCTGCTGAAAGGCACATTATATCGAGTGTAATGTCGTATATCAGACTGGCTTCGATTTTCTTATCCCTAATGATAAAAAATGTTCAATGTATTTTCGTGTACCTGTTGTACCTTGGAGAAATGTGTGTTCAAGTCCCCCACTGTTTGTTAATCAAGTGGCTTGCTGGCTTTGCAGTTGACCTTGTGAAATTTTTTGGTTGGTTGGTTGGTTGGTTTTTGTTTTTGTTTTTTGAGACAGGGTTTCTCTGTGTAGCCTTGGCTGTCCTGGACTCACTTTATAGACTCACAAAGATCTGCCTGCTGCTGCCTCCCAAGTGCTGGGATTACAGGTGTGCACCACCACGCCCGGCTTTACTTTGTGACTCTTTATGGATTCTGGGCATTAGTTCTTCATCAGAGTATGATTTCCAAATATTTCTCTTCTGCACCACGGGATACCTTTTATCTCTGTTTATCGTGTTATTTGATTAACAAGATTTTAGTGTTTTTCTTTTGCAGTACTGAGGATGAGAGGCGAGTGCTATCCCACTGAGTTACATCCCAGCTACATTTTACATTTTTAATTTTATTTATTTATCTGGAGACTTGAGTATCTTGTAGCTCAGGCTGGCCTTGACACCTGATTCTCCTGCCTCAGCCTCCAGAGAGCTGAGACCACAGGAGTGCACCACAGGCCTGGCTTAATTTTTTAATTTTAATAAAGTTCAGTTTATCTATTTTTCCTTTTGATAGCTATGATTTTGCATCAAATCCAATGTCATGAAATTTTTGCTTATTTTCTTTTTCAGTTTGGAGGCTTAGATTTAGACTTTTGGTCTGTGTTGAGCTAGTTAGGACCAGGATTCTTTGTAAAAAAAAAAAAAAAAAAAAAAAAAAAGTACTTTTTGATTCCATCAAGTCTTAAGGGAAGACATGTGCCAACCAGAAGTAAAAAAGATGCTGTTAATGTTCACACTCAACATTTGTTTGCACTATTTTTCTTGTAGGCTTCAGTTGTTTGCCCCACAGAGAGAGGAACAGATAGCTCATGTGACTAGCTTATAGTAGTAATATCAGCCAGCACTCTCACACACACACACACACACACACACACACACACAAGAACACCAGAAAATGGTAGTATTTAAGCATGTTTTATATGCATGTGTGTGACAAGGATGTTTACCTGGCAGCGGTGGGGGGAGGGAGTGAGGATGTCCTGAGTGTGGTTGCGAGTCGAGAGCAGTATGTAGGTAGATGACTGCGCCATATGTACAGAAATCTATTGTTCTTCATGCCGCATCAGGGAAAATAGGCTGGCCTGCCCACAATACTGTGGGTAAACTGTGTTTCCAGAAGTTTCCCTAGTCCTGTTTTATTGTGGACTTTATTTACTGTGTGTGCTTCCAACATAAAATGTGAAGCCTGTCTTCCTGGCAGGATTCGGAGGAGGAAGAAACTCCTGGCTGTGTGCACTGCCCCTCCTAGTATCAAAGGTCAGCAGTGAGCTGGCTGCTCTCTGCTGGGCTTGCGATAACAGCAGGCCTGCATTTATGCAACCCACAGTTCCAGGATTCTCTGTCGGGACAAGACTCAGTTAGACTTTCAACATCAGGACACTTGGTGGGTGGAATCAGTGTCCAAATTCCAAATCAGTTAGTGTTAAACCTGTTGACATTGTCTTTAGGGCAGAGTTCACTGGGCCCACCCCTCTGGCTCTCACTGGGGTTTGTTCACTGGGCCCACCCCTCTGGCTCTCACTGGGGTTTGTTCACTGGGCCCACCCCTCTGGCTCTCACTGGGGTTCACCTAAAAGGGGCTAACTGTGTTGGCTGTGGTGGCTTCTCATTCTTGCTTTGCCATAAATTCGGGTTTGGGAAAAGAAGAAGTAACTAAGTGAATTACATTTTCTGGTTTTGGATGGCATAAGATAGACTGTGCTTTCTAAAAATAATTTGTGAGACTAGCATGGTGCATTTCCCTTGAAAAATCATTTCACATATAATTAACTCAGAGCGCCTAGTGTGTCCATGTGACCCTGAGACTTAATAATTAGCTCAGATCGGGGTGTTTTTATCCATGTGTTAGGGTTTCAACTGAAATACTAACTCCAAGTGCACATGGCGAAAGTGGAGAGAGCGTGAGAAATTACGTCATCTCAACTCCGACACCCGTTTCTAGAGTTTAGCGTTCCTGACACATTTCTTGACAATCAAGGCATCATATTTTCTCTTTACTTCGACCCAATATGCTAACTGTATTTCAAGAAATCCTTTAATATTGTTTTGCTTTCTAGAACTGTTAATGTAGCCAGTTGTCAATCCAAGCAACTTTTACAGCCTAAGTAAGCTGTATAGACTGGAAAATGGCTCCCCTAGCCCTCTCCCATCTCTTCCCCTTTCTCCTCCTCTTAGTAACTTTCATTTCCTCAGAAGTAAACTGAAACCAGTTGTTTGTTCCAAATAACAACACTCATTTCACCTTCAAAACTCACTCATAGGTAAACAAGCACTTTAGTGTTCATAGCCAAGCCCTCGTCCCTTTCCTGACCGAGGCCCGTGTATGACTACACGCTAGGAAATTATTTAAACAAGCACTAAAAGCAAGGAGCAATCAGATAGCCACATAGCCTGATTCCCTGTCACTCTGGGTATGTATTAACCAAGTCAGAGATAGCAAATGAGACTCTAAGTTGAGAGAAGAAAAAAATATTAATGAGAAAAGTAAAGCAAGGGCACATGAGGAAGGAAGTGTGCACGAGAAAGCAGTTGTTCCACTGTGTGTTCCCTCAGCTTTGCCTCATGTGTTCTCTCCTA
Source organism: Acomys minous (assembly GCF_964271855.1). Taxonomy (NCBI): domain Eukaryota; kingdom Metazoa; phylum Chordata; class Mammalia; order Rodentia; family Muridae; genus Acomys; species Acomys minous. Next base: position 6,115,411 of record NC_140491.1, read on the forward strand.
TATGGAAAGAGGGTCATGTGACTGGTGGGGCTTGAGGGTGGCACACTGAGGACCTTGGGTTACGTGTGTTCGCACACAGAGACGTTTGTGAGCTTCTGAGATGCATGCCTAGAATCAGATTGGCCTGTGAGCTACTCTCAGCACGATCCCCCGCTGGTTGGCGGGAAACTCCCCAGAAGCGGCAATATTCCAAAAAAGGCTGTTCCGAGCCCCTACCAGGCCGTCCCGGCTTCTCATGCTGGATTAAAGGCGTGCGCCACCACCACCGCCTGGCCCCTTTTTCTTCTTACAGAAACTATAGTTGTGGTGCTCTAGAATACAGTAATAGCATTTGAAAATAGATTTATTTTATGAGTATGAGTCTTAGGCCTGAGAGAGAGAGAGAGAGAGAGAGAGAGAGAGAGAGAGAGAGAGAGAGAGAGAGGAGCACACATGTGCGTGCGCGTGGACACACGTGTCTGGCACCCATGTGCATCATGAGGGCATTGGGTCTCCTGGAATACTGGATGCCTTTGAGCCACCAGTGGGGGTTGGGAACAAAACCTGAGTCCTTTGCAAGAGCAGCAAGTGTCCTTAACCACTGAGCCATCTCTCTAGCCCACTCAAAAAATGTTTTTAATTTTAAAAATGTATTTATTTTATATGTGGAAGAGTTTTGCCTGAATGCATGTGTATGTACACTGCATGCATGCCTAGCACCCACAGAGGTCAGAAGACATCATCGAATCTTCTGGAACTGGAGTTACAGAGCTGTGAGCAGATGTGTGCTTACTGGGGCTTGAACCTGGGTCCTCTTCAAGAGCAGTAAATAAGTGCTCCCAACTGCCGAGCAGTAAATAAGTGCTCTTAACTGCCGAGCTATTTATCCAGCCTGAGAAAATATTTTTAACTTCAAAAATACCTCACACTAAGTTTAAACACTTTACTTTTTTGTTGAGAATTTCTCATATCCCCACTGTGTTTACATTATTTTTACCTATTCCTTCCCGCCTCAGACAGACCCATGTCCCCATGGCCTCTTCTCTAATCATTGTTATTACATGTAAGACCTACTAAGCCATGCAGTGTTGCTCAGTGTACATGTGTTTAGGTCAGACCACTAGGGACTGGCTAGCCTATTGGTGTTACTTTGTCCCTGAAACAACAACAACAACAACAACAACAACAAACAACTGATTTCCTATCATTCGGCAGCCGTTGATTACCATTGGTTGCCCTTCTTCTGGGGTGGGACCTTGTGAAACCTCCCTCATCCACACTGGCATGTTGACTGGTGTTTTCACTGTGTAGGTCTTGGTTAGGCAACCATATTGCTGAGACTTTCCAGGCGCAGGACTTCCCTGGTATGTTAGGACGGCGCTATGCAGCAGCACACATCCTGGTCTTCCCTTGTGGCAGTTTCTCTGAGCCATACGTGTCAGAATAAGTGATGTAACCCCGCATTTTGGCCAGTTACAGGTCTCTGCAATAGTCTCCATCTGCTGTTTAAACATTTTTTTTCAGCCAGGCGGTGGTGGCGCACGCCTTTAATCCCAGCAGAGGCAGGTGGATCGCTGTAAGTTCAAGGCCAGCCTGGTCTACAGAGTGAGTCTAGGACAGCCAAGGCTACACAGAGAAACCTTGTCTCAAAAAAACAAAACAAAAAAAAATGTTTTTTTCACTTTAACAACCCATACACACACACACACACACACACACACACACACACACACACACACACACACACATCCCTGGCTTAGTCCCCTTCATGTGACAAGATTCTCTGTCACTGTGACACTTGCCTTCAGGTCCTTGAAATGCGAGGGCACCCACATTCAACAGGATCTCTGTCACCCCGGCTCCAATGGGAACAGGTCTTGTTTCGTAGTTATAACTGAACTGATTAATGCTAACCAAACAAAGTCAGGTCACACCTAACACTGCAGCTAGTGCTTGGCCGTGTCCACCTAGTCCGGGGCCTCTGATTCAGGACAGGCTGTTGGTTGTGTTTCTTACGAAGAGGCCGTGGGATTCTTGTAAACAGCTAGTTCACCTATCCTACCACAGGGCCACACTAGGGTCACAGGGCCAGGACAGTACTCCATGTTTTTACTGTGTAGCCACTGTGTGCAGCCCAGTAATGCAGATCGAGGGAGGATAGGCCGCCATCTACACCCCCACAGGGACTGCATCAGCTGCTGTTAGAAGTTCTTTTTCAGCATCTCTTGAAAGAGTAATTCAAAAAACTTTACAAGTATTCATTTTTTTCTTTTGTGTGTGTTATTTCTTTAAATACATTTTGTACACCGGTTTTAGAATTTTAAAAACATTGTTGATTTTATTTTATGTACATTGGTGCTCTGCCTGCATGTGTGATAGTGTCAGGTCCCCTAGCACAGGAGTTACAGCTGTGAGCTGCCATGTGGGTGCTGGGAATGGAACCCAAGTCCTCTGGAAGAGTAGCCAGAAAACAACATCTGAATCTATTACTTTATTTTTTTAAAGATTTATTTATTTATTATGTATACAGTATTCTGCCTGCATGTGTGCCTGCATGCCAGAAGAGGGCACCAGATCTCATTATGGATGGTTGTGAGCTGCCATGTGGCTGCTGGGAATTGAACTCAGTGCTCTTAACCTCTGAGCCATCTCTCCATCACCGAGTCTATTACTTTCGCACCATGTTTTTATTTTAAATATAAAACGATATTACCACCAAAAACTAGGCATCTTTATTAAATTATAATCCCCAATTCAGTTGTTTAAGTTCAGTGTTAGAGTATTTGCTTGCCATATTTAAGAGCCCAGCTTCCACTGCCAAAACCATGAAAAAAAATTTTTTTTCCAAATTAAAAGTGATTATATGGGTACTTTTGTTTCACAAGGGTGGAGCAAGGCTATAAATGCACACCTCACAGCCCAGGTGTGCAGCTCCCATCCACACTCCATGGTGTGCCTCTGATATTCCCACTCTGAAAGTCAGGTCATAAATATGGATTCCATTCAAGTCGGATGATGGGTGACAACTGTGTTACAGCCCTCAGGAAGTAGAAGAAAGTAGTTCAAGACCACTCCTGGGTGCATAGTGAGTTCAAGGCCAACCTGGGCTACTTGAGACTCTTCCCCCACCTCCCCCCCAAAAAAAAGTAGTCGTTGTGGTAGCACATGCCTTTAATCCCAGCTCTAGGGAGGCAGAGGCAGATGGATCTCTGAGTTGGAGGCCAGCCTGGTCTACAAAGCGAGTCCAGGACAGCCAGGGCTGTTACACAGAGAAACCCTGTCTCAAAAACCAAGAAGTCCAAAACAAAACAAAAAAGTTAACTCCATGGGTTGTTAAGTTTAATACAGTTTGGCTATGTTTACTGCTTTACACAGGGCTAGAAGTAGCTATGGCATACTGAGTAGAACTCTACGGGCTGGAAAGCAAAGTGGTCGGCTTTCTAGAGTTTGCAGGACCAGGGCAGTCAAACATTTTGGCTCTGCAAACCTTACAGTCTCCACTTCCATGATTTAACTAACTCTACCTTGGTTACTTAAAAACAGCTATAAATAGTACCAATGCCACTGTTCCTGGCCATGTTGCAGAAAAATGTTAAAAAAAAAAAAAAAAGCCAGAAACGCAAAGCTGGCTTCCTGGCCCTGGTTTGCTGGCTTCTCTGGAGCACACTTTTTTAACACCTACTCACAGGAACGTCATAAGAAGTGAGGAACTGGGCTGGAGAGATGGCTCAGAGGTTAAGAGCACTGGCTTTTCTTCCAAAGGTCCTGAGTTCAGTTCCCAGCAACCACATGGTGGCTCACAACCATCTATATTAAGATCTGGTGCCCTCTTCTGGCCTGCTGGCTCATATGCAGGTAGAATACTGTATGAATAATAAATAAATAAATCTTAAAAAAAAAAAAAAAGTAAGGAACTTCCATGAGATGTCTTGTACTCAGGATTTCAAGAGCTGTATGCTGGCTAGCCAGAGCGCTTGGTCAGTCTGCTGTTAGGATGATTCTTGCAAGCAGTTATTTCCTGGCTGTCTCCTTGCTTGCAAACCTGTAAAGCCATCTTCTCTCTTCTGTTGCTGCCTCTGCACGTAAGCTAAGCGCTCCATGCAGCCTCTTCTCCAGGAATGCTAGCTGTGTGGGAAGAAGGAAGCATGGTTCCCTGAGGGTTTCTCACGGGACTGAGCGATCTCGTCAAAAATGGGATTTGCTTTTCGTGACTTTAACGAATTGCATAAAGTCCTTATGAGTATACTTATAGTGATATAGTCTTTGATGACATAGGTAGTTCTGAGGATAAGGAAGGCGTCCGCCTCCACAATCAGCCAGAGGTGCTGAGAGTTCCAGTCCTTTCTGTGTGCTATAGCTGGGTCATTCCTTGGGTTTGACTTGTGGCTTACTGTTGGATATCTATTCTACTAAGCCAGCCTTAGCTTGCAGCACAATAAATGTTTGCTCAGTGGGTACTTGTGACCTCCTGGTCCTGAGTACTGGTGCGCCTTTGTGTGCTTCCACCTCACCCTGCTGCATGGTCCCCAGTAAGGCTCTTTGTTCAAAAACGGATATTTTATTGATACTGGTTAGCTTGTTAAGATGGAAATCATAATCCTTATTTTCTTTATTAATACTGTCCAGATTATTCCTTCAAACATGCATTGTCTTTTCCATTCCAAACTTTGAGAATCAGGAACAGGCCTAGACTTTGTCCTCTTGGTGTTGATGTTGAACAGTTGGAGAAAGACTGAGGGAAAAATGATGGTAGTTGCACCTTGTCTGAAAGGGTACCGATTATGGTGAGCTATAGATTTAGTCTGTCTGGCGCTAACCATGGCCGCCAAGACAGAGGCCCTAGGGTTTATCTTGTGCCTCCCATTCTGAGGCTCTAGATCTCCCATTCTAAGGTTCTGGGTCTCCCATTCTGAGGTTCTAGGTCTCCCATTCTGAGGCTCTAGATCTCTCTGAGGCTCTAGGTCTCTCATTCTCAGGCTCCAGATCTCCCATTCTAAGGTTCTAGGTCTCCCATTCTGAGGCTTTTGATCTCCCATTCTGAGGCTCTAGATCTCCTGTTCTGAGGCTCTAGATCTCTCATTCTCAGACTCCAGGTCTCCCATTCTGAGGCTCTAGGTCTCCCGTTCTAAGGCTCTAGATCTCTCTGAGGCTCTAGGTCTCTCATTCTCAGGCTCCAGATCTCCCATTCTGAGGTTCTAGATCTCCCATTCTGAGGTTCTAGGTCTCTCGTTCTCAGACTCCAGGTCTCCCATTCCAAGGTTCTATGTCTCCCGTTCTGAGGCTCTAGATCTCCCATTCTAAGGTTCTAGGTCTCCCATTCTGAGGCTCTAGATCTCTCTGAGGCTCTAGGTCTCTCATTCTCAGGCTCCAGATCTCCCATTCTGAGGCTCTAGGCCTCCCATCCTGAGGCTCTAGGTCTCCCATCTTCTTATAAATGCTACTTAATGTCCTGGTGTTCAGCACAGTACCAATGCACAAGAACAACCCCTTTTTTCACTTGAAGATTCACCAGAGACCTTCTAGCCATGCCCCAAACTTCATGGCCTTTTGTTTCCTATTGTTCTCACACAAAATAAGGGGTGTGCTTCAAGTCAGTCACTATTCAGCTTGGTTTCCTTCCTGAGCCTCTTCTGTCCCATTTTTGTTTGGTTGGTTTAGGTTTTGGTTTTGTGGGGTTTTGTTTTGTTTTTAGAGACAAGGTTTCTCTGTGTAGCCTTCACTATCCTAGACTTGCTATGTAGACCAGGCTGGCCTCAAACTCACAGCAAGCTGCCTGCCTCTGCCTCCCAAGTGCTGGGATTAAAGGCATGAGCCACCACTGCCCAGCTCTTCTGTCCCTTTTATATCTCCTGCATTTCAGGCAGTCTAGATAATTCTAACATGTTGCAAATGCTCATCTTTGCTGATGATGTTCCCTCTGCTCTTTCCTCTTTCTTGCTAGACTGAACATAAAGCCTGTGCAGTTGTCACCATTGCATGGCCAAGCACTGAACACAGCCTAGACCACAGCAAATGCCCAATTAGTGAGTGGGGGAGTGGATGTGTAAATACTGTTTTCACACCTGCCTCATCAGTCGTTGCCTTTGGAGTACAGAAGTCAATCTTAGGACCAATCATCTGACTGTGTTCCAAGACCACATTTTCAGTCAGTGTTCATAGTATGTCTTAAAAATGTGTGACTCTTGGTTTACATTCAGAATTTTAGACACACCAAGATGGGAAAACCATTTTCTTTAAGAGTGCCAAATACAAATAGCCAAAACACTGAGAGTGTAACATTTATATAATTCCCGGTTGTTTCATGGTTCTTCTTGCTATAGGTAAGTTCATTGTACATATGTGTAATAATGGCAATGTATATGTAAAAAATAAAGATATTTTTAAAAAATAAAATAAAATGAAATATAACTTTCTTACAGTAAAAAAAAAAAGTGTGACTCTTAAGTGAGGCTTATTATGTTATTACAGAAGTCAGTAGTAAAAGTTGAAAGTGACCCAAGTCTTGAAAACCAATGTCAGTGGCTCTTGTATGTCCTGGAAGCACAAGTTCTCAGTTTAAATGAGACACCGTGGTGATAGCTGGGCAGGTCATTAGCCTGATTTCAGAAGTCTCATTTGCAGCCTGTCCGTCAGCCTGTGGTGGCAGGTTAGTCAGACCACAAAATGTGATAGTGGTATATGATGGCAATTGTTGCACTTGAAACATAAAACTGGTAGCACTTCAGCCACGTTATTCAGTGAATAGTCTGGTACCACAGACACTGGCTGACCTGTCCCCTTGAACAACACTGCACATGGCTCAGGCTTAGCATCCTGGAAACAGGAACCAGGTTAAAGGTGGAGCAGTTGGCCTGGTTGGGTGGTATGTGCCTATTATAGAGGCAGGAATGTTAGTGAGTTCTAAGCCAGCTTGGACCACAGACCCCTTTAGTCACAAGGGGAACTGGGAGGTGAGAAAGAGTTCAAAAAATAAAGAATAAAAGGCACCAGGCTTACACTGAGAGTGGACAGGATGGAATAACAACTTCTTCTGTTTCCATTGGGACAGTCTCAGCAGCTCCAGCAGATCCCTTCCTCCGTTCTCCACAAAGAGACACACTGTGTGTTCCTTACTCCGCACGCTGTCTGAAGACACTTCTGGTTGTCATAACACTGTAGCAGCTCGTGTTCGTGCATCTAGTGGATAGAGGGCAGGGGTTTCCCCCCCCCTTTCTACCATGCCAAGGGTACCCCCTCATGACAGCCGAAATGTTGACAGAGCTACAGAAGGTTCAGAATCCTTCATTAAATGATACCTCACGCTGGGCGTGGTGGCACACACCTTTAATTCCAGCACTCGGGAGGCAGAGGCAGGCGGATCGTTGTGAGTTCAAGGCCAGTCTGGTCTACAAAGTGAGTCTAGGACAGCCAAGGCTACATAGAAAAACCCTGTCTCAAAAAAAAAAAAAAAAAAAAAAAACACACACACACACACACAAAAAAAAAACAAATTAAAAAAACCCTCAAGTCCTTGTGCTACTCAGGGTCTTGGTACTGTGTGAAATGAGATCATGTGTGGGTGGGGGAAAGTCTTCCAAAATGCAAAACACGCCGTCTCTTCAAGCTACACCATCTGACAGAGGCTGCGGCAGCTTCCTTCCCACTTTTGGCATCTGCCTGCCCATCAGACCTTATGTTCTTCTTGCCAGATCTCTCAATGGCTCACGTCAGTAGAGCCAAAATAAGGAGGGAAACGCTAAATCCCTCCAACTATTTCCTGTGACTGGAGCACATTAGCTCTGGAGGCACATGTGTGCTGCACTTGGTTGTTGGGTTTGTTCCATTTTTAGCATCACTCAGTGAAGTTGTTAAGAATGAATGTTAGGGGCTGGAAGGATGGCTCAGAGGTTAAGAGCACTGGCTGCTTTTCCAGAGGTCCTGAGTTCAATTCCCAGCAACCACATGGTGGCTCACAGCCATCTATAATGAGATCTGATGCCCTCTTCCCATCTGCAGGTGTGCACGCAGGCAGAGCACTGTATACATAATAATAAATAGATATTAAAAAAAATAAATGTTAGGTGTGTGCTGCTTATAAAGGGAGCAAGGTAATAGATTCCTAGCATGTAGTCGTGCGTTGTCAAACCCTGGAGCAGATAACCCCTCTGCTTCGCCTGCTCTCTGGCAAGTAGCCTCATCCGTCTTGGGACATACAGCTGGTGTCCCTGGGAACCCACAGCAAAATGTCTTCTGTTCAGGACCGTGTTGATAGAAGTGCCTGGGAAAACCGAGCCTCTTGGCTTTGCTTCTGTTTATCAAACACAGCCAACCATTGAATGATGCTCTTTGCCATAACAGAATCTGTTACCAGCATCAACATAGCCGAACCTTCATGAACTTTTCCTCAGTCGGGGCACGCGGGGGGAGGGGGGGCGCAGCTAAAGGTACAGGCCAGAATGTCATGGTCCCCTGTGTCTTCATCCTTTTAGGACTTTGCTTACAGCAAGGAGATTCACAAAAAGAAGGTTTTTAAAAAATTGTGCCCAGAGGGCAATTAGTGGAAGGGGGGCGGTTGCAGGATGAGCATGTGCTCCCATTCCCCCCCCACTCCTGCCCCCTTACTGTTTAGGTCTGTAGGTAAGTTCCTAGTTCTGTGATCTGGTTTTGAGTGGGACTCCTATGACCCTTTCAGTCTTAGGGCTGACAGACATGCCTTGATGCCAGAACCCAAGAGTGGGAGCGGCCCTCCCGCATGTTTACTCGAGTGGGTGGTGGCGGCGCCTTGGCACTGGACGAAAAGCTAAATGCCGCATGCTAGAGACCCAGTGCAGATGCTAATCTCGCTTTCCTGGTTTCCTCCTCGTTTCTCGAGAGCTCGCTCTTCACATAGAGTATTTCTGTAAGCCATGAGGTCATTCGCGACTTCAGTGACAAAGCTCTCCCTAACATCTGAATTCTGGTCTTAGAGTGACTCCCTCCCGTGCTCACCTTTTTTATTCTCTGTCCTTGCTTTCCAACTGCATACCCTAACCCTCAGCACTCCTTCTCTGTCAGGTAAATTGACTTAGAACTCAGCAGTTCTCCTTCCTCAGACTCCTGAGTGCTGGGTTTATAGGCATGATCCACTTAATCCACTTAAGTGATGCTCTTTAAAACAACAATAGCAGCTGCTAACCTATCTAGCGTAGTGTGTGAGTCAGTTGTCTTCAAATGTCACTAAAACCTCTCAGGTAGCTGCTGTCTAAACCACCTGAGTGCTGAGTGTGGGAATGCAAGTCAAAACTCATGGGACAGAGCGTGCGCTCGCTCTCGCGCTCTCTCTCTCTCTCTCTCTCTCTCTCTCTCTCTCTCTCTCTCTCTCTCTCTCTCTCTCACACACACACACACACACACACACACCACCACCACCACCACCACCATATACACACACTTCACAGAGCTATGAACCAAAATTAACTGGCAATCCAAGTAATTCTAGAATAAAGTCATACTAGCTTTTGGTCACAGATAAAGACTGGGTTTTTGGTTTGGTTTGGTTTGGTTTGGTTTTCCCAAGACAGGATTTCTCTGTGTAGCCTTGGCTGTCCTGGATTCACTTTGTAGACCAGGATGGCTTTGAACTCACAGTAATCTGTCTCCCAAGTGCTGGGATTACAGGAGTGCCCACCATACCCAGCTCAAAGACTGGTTTTTGACCACTGGAAATAGTTCTAAATAGATGCTGGACCAGTAAAAAGCTAAAGTCTGGATGAAAGATACTCTGAACCAGACTAAAACCAGAATTTCGTGTCTGAGGATCTGTGCTGTGAGTCTAGCTTGTAAGTGCAAATGTGACCCGGAGCAAAAGTTCTCCCAGAGTCCAGAGTAGCAACAGCTTACTTTTGAAAGTTTCATGCAGTTGCATATGCCAAGCTGTACAAATGAGTTCCTTCAAATAAATACCCTGCCGTGCTCACTTGACACTGGCAACCAGCAAGGAGGAGCCACGTGTTTTCATCCTGCTCCAAGGGAGCATGTGCTGGGAGGGTCCTGCCTCTCCAGGAATCTGGCATCCACCAGGATGCTTGGAGCATTTGCATCCAGTGTGTCGAGTCTTTTCTGGTTCTTTCTGGAACACCCTCTGCAAAGCGCTCGAGCCAAGGGTTAGATGAGGAACAAATTCACACTTGGATGCCTGAGCCACATCACCAGGGGAGAATGACACAGCTGGCAAGCTTACCTGTAATGAATGGCATCCGGGAAGCAGTCTCTACCAGAACTCACAGGCTCGGCTTCTCACATTGACTGGTTTAAAGCTGCCTCTGGGAGCCTTTTGCTTGCTTTCTTGTAAACACAAGAATCTTCTAGAGAGCCAGGATTCTTGCGTTAAGTTCAAGTTCAATTTTCTCATGGCGACATTCCTCGATCCCTGACTTTGAGGCTCTGTCCTGGGAGCCCTACACCTACCATTTTACTTAATGCTTGCCCTAGGAGGACAATCATTTGGAGCAGCTGGGGCGGGTGTGAACTCTGAGCCAGGCTGACACAGTTTCTGATGATTCTACTTAATTGCACTGTGCCTTTAGCCGTAAGGTAGGGCTAACCCCTGCAGACGTGAGGACCGGAGCGAGGTGGGAGACATCCAGATATGCGGGGTGCAGCACCGCCTGCTTCATAACAGGCTTTCGAGATGACGACTGTAAAAGCGCTTACAGGGTAAGCCCTGCCGTTCCCTGCCAGAGGAGTCAAGGTCGACCTTGCTCTGAAACCTGAGTTGCTCTGCCTGGTCGTCTGAAAAATTATTTCCTGCCATGTAAATGAACTTGAGAAAGTCTGTGCTATTTACCTAGATAGACCTTTGTTTTACTCGTAGCCTAGGATCAACCCTGTCCACACCTCTGCCTTACTCAGGGTTTTTGTCATTGTTCAGTATTTGGCATTCGCTGTCGTGTGTCCCTGCCCTTGCCTTTCTTAAGAGAGTATTCTAGGTTAATTGTATTGTTTTGCTTTAAGACAGGCCCGTCTAGAAGGCGTGATCTTCTTCCCTACCCTCCTGGGTGCTGGCTGAGGTTGTAGGTGTTGGCTGCCACACCCACTCCAAGGCTAATTTTTAATCCCTTTCTTTTTTCCTTGAGATAGAGTTTCTCCTTGCTGCCCTCCCTGGCTGTCCTGGAACTCACAGAGGTCGGCCTGCCTCTGCCTCCCAAGTGCTAAGGCTAGAGGAGGGCTCCGCCACTGGCCGGCTAATATCTCCTTTTCATGGTGCTAGGAAGTGAATCCCGGGCCTTGCACCAGCTGGGCTCCTGCTCCACCACTGGAATACTTTCCTTAGATTTCTGTCTTGGTTTCCCAGGATAAAGGCTAGCCGAGAATTTGACACGCTGTTGGGCATGAGCTTCCACTGCCAGTCCTTCTGTCCCCGCTTCCCCAACACTGGCATGGCAGGCTTGTGATGTCACACTGCCCTTCAAGGCTAATTTTCTATTTATTTGTTTGTTTGCTTATTTATGTGAGTGTGTGTGTGTGAGAGGTGGGGGGGGAATGTGTCTCTGTGTGTGTCTAAGTATCTGTGTGTCTGCTGAGAGTGTGTGTGTGTGTGTGTGTGTGTGTGTGTGTGTGTGTGTATGTATGTCTGTGTGTGTGTTTGTGTGAGTAAGTATATGTGTGTCTGAATATCTGTGTATGTGTTTGTGTGAGTATATGTGTGTCTGAGTATCTGTGTATGTGTTTGTGTGTGTGTTTCTATAAGTGAGTATACATGTGTCTGAGTGTGTGTCTGTGTGTCTGAGTGTCTGTATTTGTGTGAGTGTGTGTGTCTATCTGTGTCTGAGTATCAGTGCATGTGTTTGTGTGTGTCTGTGTATGTTTTGTTTTTGTTTGTTTGGTTGGGTTTTGTTTGTTTGTTTGTTTGTTTGTTTTCCGAGACAGGCTTTCTCTGTGTAGACTTGGCTGTCCTGGACTCCCTTTGTAGACCAGGCTGGCATCTGTATATGTCTTTATGTGTGTGTTTGGGTGAGTGAGTGTGTGTGTGAGTGGATATACACATACAAGTGAGCACACCAGAAGAAGATGTGGGCTTCCTTGGAGCTGAAGTTACAAATGTTCATGCAGCCTGTGTGTTTGTCTGGGTCAGAGCTCCCGCTCATGTGACTGCGCAACAGGCATATTCTGCCACTGGGCCATCTCTGCAGCTCCCCTGGACTAATTTTTTTCTTTCTTCCCTTCCCTTTATGAAGGCTATTTATTTTTCCTTTTAAAAATATTATTTAATTAAAATATATTTATACCAATTTTCCTCTTTCTTTTTCTCCTTTTAATCTCTCCCATGTACCCTGCCCTCCTTGTTTTCCCTCAAACTCATGGCTAATTTTTAAAAGCAGAATTCTGAGGTGGCTGGCTGTTGTTTACCTTGAGGACTGTAACCTTGCTAGAAACAAATGGTTAAGAATTAAAGCTTGGCTCTTGTGAAGCAGTTCCTGGTCAGTAAGCAGGAGGGCCGAGTACCTCAGACTTCAGCTTCCTTGTGTCTCAGCACAATTCACCTAACTGGGACGTGGGAGCCTCATGGACAAGAACAACCTGCAGCTGGCACAGGACACACCAGTAGGGGTTACTCAAAATATATTGGAGTGGGTGGGTAGGTAGATGAATGGGTGGATAGATGGATGGGTGAGTGGATAGATGGATGGGTGGGTGGATAGATGGATGGGTGGGTGGATAGATGGATGGGTGGGTGGGTGGGTGGATGGGTAGGTAGATGAATGGGTGGATAGATGGATGGGTGCGTGGGTGGATGGACGCGTAGATGAAGAACAAAAACCTCCTTTATCTTTTAAACTATCATTCACACATGAGTGTTGGAAGCCGAGCTATCCCACCCCTTTTACCAGATAATTCTTCTTCCAGATTTCATAAATACTACCACTGCAGCGCAGGCTAAGATGAGAGACCGAGGGGTGGGAAAGGGGTGGGAATGGAACCATGGGAATGTATTACATGTGTGTATAAAACTATCAGGGAGTGATGATGCTCTCCTGAAAGACCAGCACTTAGGAGGCTGAGCGAGGGGATTGCCATGAGTTGGAGGCTAACCTGAGACAGGCCAACCTGTTCAGAGAAAAGAGAAACCGAAAGGCTGCGTACTAAATGAGTTGTGGCTGGGGAGAGGGTGGGATTTGGTGGGCAGAGAATGGTGGATCCCTGCTACTTACTAGCCAACCTGCCTAGCCAAACCAGCAAGCTCCAGGTTCAGTAAGCAATCCTGCCTCAAAAACTATGGCACCAAACAATGGGAGGAAGGACACCCAACACTGAACCTCCGGCTTCTACACCCACCCATACACATCCACACAAGCATACACACACTAGAATTTCTTCATGGGTCCTGAAATCAAGCCGCCGTTAACCAACCTGGGAAACAGGAGAGAGTGAAAGTGAATAGACTTAGCAAGCCGAGTCTACATTACTCAGCTCTGCTAAGCTGCCACTCTCTGACTGTTCCACATACATACATACATACATACATACATACATGCATACATACATACATTTTTTTTAATGGGCTCTGCACACCAAAGCCAGGGACCAGGTTGGAGAGAGAGCACCGCAGGCTGTGCAGGCCATACTGCCTGCATTCCAGCTACTCAGCTCTGCGGCTCTCCACGACAGTCAGCAGCAGTACTTTTCCCCACCCCCACCCCACATTAAGGATATGGTTTCATAAATAAGACCTTACCCTAAACAAATGGCTTGACCATATTTGGTCCATGGCTGGAATTCGCTGAGCCCCATCCAAAGCAGGAAGAGTTGTCCCAAGTCCAATCTGCTATAGGGTTGGAGAGAAACGAAGTGTTGGCCCTGTAGTGGCTTTTTTTGAGGAATTAAGTAAATGATTTATTATGTCTAAACTTTTGGCCTCAAAATTTACAAATCAATATTTTATATAACTTAACTGTGGCATGTTGATAAGAGAATGGAGCATGTAGGCTGTAAGATTTTCATAAATGTGCTAAGCTGACCCAGCATCTCATGTCATCTGTCTGTCTGTCTGTCTGTCTGTCTGTTGTTTTCAATGCTGAGGACCAAACCCAAGACCTTGTGCGTTATAGGCAAGTATGACATTTTGAAAGGTCTAACATTTGGGACACTAGAGAAATGGCTCAGTGGTTAAGAGGGCTTACTGCTCGTGTAGAGGATCCAGATTCGGTTCACAGCACCCCCATCAGTGTAGAGGATCCAGATTCGGTTCACAGCACCCCCATCAGTGTAGAAGATCCAAGTTCGGTTCACAGCACCCCCATCAGCCTAGAAGATCCAAGTTCAGTTCACAGCACCCCCATCAGTGTAGAGGATCCAAGTTCAGTTCACAGCACCCCCATCAGTGTAGAGGATCCAGGTTCAGTTCACAGCACCCCCATCAGTGTAGAGGATCCAGGTTCAGTTCACAGCACCCCATCAGTGTAGAGGATCCAAGTTCAGTTCACAGCACCCCCATCAGTGTAGAGGATCCAGGTTCAGTTCACAGCATCCCCATCAGTGTAGAGGATCCAGGTTCAGTTCACAGCACCCCATCAGTGTAGAGGATCCAGGTTCAGTTCACAGCATCCCCATCAGTGTAGAGGATCCAGGTTCAGTTCACAGCACCCCCCCCCTCAGTGTAGAGGATCCAGGTTCAGTTCACAGCATCCCCATCAGTGTAGAGGATCCAGGTTCAGTTCACAGCACCCCATCAGTGTAGAGGATCCAGGTTCAGTTCACAGCACCCCATCAGTCGTCTCACAATGTCCTGTTACTCAAGCTTCAGAGGATCTGATGCCCTGGTCTGCTCTCCACAGGCACTCACATGACATACACACAGACACATACGTACACGCACACATAGAAAATACAATAAACACATTTTTAAAGGCATGTCATTGATTAAGGGCCTCTATCAAAATCCCAGTTTTCTTTCTTTCTTTTTTTTTTTTTCCTTTCTTTTTTGCCTCTCTGAAACAGCTCAAGTTTTAAAGGGTGTACGTGTGCGTGCACTAAGGTGTAAGTTCTATCCCTGTGACCGCCTATCAGTGATATGTTTTCCCTGTTGTAACACAGAATCTCCTTTGGTGACACCTATGTTGATGTATGCATTTGGCGTCCTCCATTGCAGGTCACTGGTTTTGAACAGTCTCCTAAGCTACACATGTTCATCTTCCATTCGGAAGGAGAGAGGTCCTCACACTCAAGTCTGGCGTTGAGGTTAGAGGAGCAAGTGTGTCATTCCCAGTGACTGAGAAAACCCTTCTGATGAGGAGCTGTGGCCAAGCTAACGTGCAAGCATTGGAGCACAAAGAAAACAAGATAAATAAATAGAAGGAAGCCTTATCCAAAGATACTTTTTGGGTTTTCAAGGCAGAGTCTCTCTGTGTAGCCTTGGCTGTCCTGGACTCACTTTGTAGACCAGGCTGGCTTTGAACTCACAGCAATCCGCCTGCCTCTGCCTCCCAAGTGCTGGGACTGAAGGCGTGCACCACCACTCCCAGCTCATTTTTAATTTTTTATTACATTTATTTGTATAGCTAGGGGAGCTGGGCATGTGTGTGTGGAAATCAGAGAACAACTTGCAGGGTTTGTCTTCTCCACCATATGGGTCCCAAGGTCAGGCTTGGAGGCAAGTGCCTTTACTAACTGAATTGTCTCACCAGTCCCCCAAAGATTTTTTTTTTTCTAAATGAGAAAAATCTGTCTTTAAAATCACTGTAAAATTCAAACAATTGGCCTGAGTTGTCACCACAATTTGAATCAAAGGTTATATTGCATTTCTTGAGCTATTGCAGTGTTCCAGGCATAGGTCAAAGTTTCTTGTTCAAGATGGGCATGGTGGTGCATAGCTATATATAATCTCAGCTCTGGGAAGGCTAAGGCAGGAGGAACGTGCCTGGACTCATGTGGGAGCATCTATATCTGTTCCTTTTTTTGTTTGATAACATTACCAACACAACTTGTTTTTAAAAGCTTTATTTGGCTAACAGTTCCAGAGGGTTAGAATCCAAGATGGCCAGAACAGTATAACAGCCAGCAGCAGCCCAGGAAGCTGGAACAGCCAGCTGAGAGCTCACATCTGGAGCCACAAGCACTAAGCGAAGAAGCTGCAAGTAGGGCAAGGCCTTCTGCTCTCTGAGTGACACACTTCCTCCAGCAAGGCCACACCTCCCAAACTGCCCCAAACACACCACCAACTGGGGACCAAGACTGTGGGGACAGTTCTCACTCAAACCACCGAAGCATCTTGTATTTATTAGCTCATTTGTTGTGCTAAAATTGATACTATCATTAGGATTCCCATTTACAGGAAGGGAAACTGATTCCTATAATGGCTGAAATACCATGAAATATGAGATATAATATGAAATATGCACCACACCACAGATATGATATTGAGAGATTTATTATATGAGCATAGGGAGAGAAAAAAAGGAAGAGGCAGAAAGAGAGGGGGAGGGAGAAATAGAAACAATAAAAAGAGAGGTAAGAAAATGGAGGAGGGGGCAGGAGAGATGGCTCAGAGGTTAAGAGCACTGTCTGGTCTTCCCGAGGTCCTGAGTTCAATTCTCAGCAACCACATGGCTCACAACCATCTGTAATGTGATCTGATGTCCTCTTCAGGCCTGCAGGTGTGCATAAAGACCACTGCATAAATAATTAATAAATAAATCTTAAAAAAACAAAAACAAAAGGAAAATGGAGGACAGAGAGCAACAGAGAAGAAGAGAAGAGGGAAGGGGGGGGTGTGCTCTTTTATGCCCTGGGCAGAGGGCAGAGCCACGCCCAGTGGCAGGTAGGCAGTGACATCACAGGAAGGCAGACTGGGGCAGAATCCTAACTGTGTCTAAGTGCCCTCCTCCTAATCCTACAATCAGGAAGGGTTGGTTAGGACCTGGACAGCAGTGCGGCCTGGCTGCAGGGCCTGCCTCTAACTGAACGCCCAACTGCTCTTGCAAATGAGCCAGAGAAGAACATGCTGGCGCTGCGTGGCAGATCCACGTCTCCATCTTGTGTGTCGGTGTGAATGTGATGGTTCTTTCACTCTTTCTGAGACCGGCTTTCGCTCTGTGCGTTGACTCAAAACCCACAGTCCTCTTGCCTCTACCTTGTGAGCCCTGGAACTAGGGTGTGGGGCACTGTACCTAGCTCCCCTTTTTCTTCCTCTCCTGTTTGCGGTACTGGGTGTTGAACCCAGCGCCTCACACGCTCGCTAGGCAAGCACTGTCCAATGTCCAGTACATCCTCAGACACCTTAATGGTTATTGACTTTTTCCTGAATCGTCTCGTGCACAATTTTAAGAGTAAACTGTGGTGTGCTCCTGCTTCTAGTTAAATGATGGAACCTTGACGGTTGTTGAAGTGGCATTTTACAAAGAGGGAGAATGTGTCGGGGTGTTTCTAAAACATGGAGCCACAAAAAGGAAGAAGTCACACCTGAGACAGTAGCCTACAAAATAGAAAAAAAAAAGTGGAGAAAGCTTTATTTATGATGGCAATCGTTGGATGGCAAGCCGTCGGTCTTGTTTCTTTCTTGTTGGTATTTTATTTTATGTGTAGATGTTTTGCCCACGTGTATGAATGTTTGCACCACATTACCATCTAGTGCCTGCAGAGGCCAAAAGAGGGTTTCAGATCTCCTGGAACTGGAATCACAGACAGTTGTGAGCTACCACGTGAGTACTGACAATCAAACCTGAATCCTCTAGGAGAGCAGCTGCCAACTGCTAAGCCATCTCTCCAACCCACTTCCTGATTTTCTGTAGATTTCATTTATCCAGTAATGAGATGGATTTCGTCTTTAAAAAGTTCATTCAGATGCTGGCCTGTGGCAGCGCATGCCTTTAAAATCCCAGCTCTCGGGAGGCAGAGGCTGGCAGATCTCTGAGTTTGAGGCCAGTCTGGTCCACAGAGTGAGACCAGGACAGCCAAGGCTGCTACACAGAAAAATCCTGTTTTAGAGAGAGAGAGAGAGAGAGAGAGAGAGAGAGAGAGAGAGAGAGAGAAGAAGGAGGAGGAGGAGGAGGAGGAGGAGGAGGAGGAGGAGGAGGAGGAGAGAAGAAAGGAAGAAAAGAAAGAAAGAAAGAAAGAAAGAAAGAAAGAAAGAAAGAAAAAGAAAGAAAGAAAGAAGTTATTCAGGGGCTGGAGAGATGACTCACGGGTTAAGAGCACTGTTTGCTCTTGCCAGAGGTCCAGAGTTGAATTCCCAGCAACCACATGGTAGCTCACAACCATCTATAATGAGATCTGGTGCCCTCTTCTGGTGGGAAAGCTTACATGCAGGCAGAGCACTATACATAATAAATAAATCTTTTTTTTAAAAGGTTATTCAGAACTTTGCATTATACAAGCATTACTTGGACACACAGACACACAGACACACACACACACACACACACACACACACAGACATACACACACACACACACAGCTAACCTGAGAGAGAGTTTCTCTGTGTGGCCCTGGCTGTCCTGGAACTCTCTTTGTAGACCATGCTGGCCTCAAACTCACAGAGATCTGTCTGCCTCTGCCTCCCGAGTGCTGGGATTAGAGGAGTGTGCCACCATGCCTGGCCTGTTCACAACTTTTAATGGAATCATTATGCTATGCTCTCTAAATAAACCACTGTCACCCATGGCTACTTAATTTAAATCAAAGTTTTAATTTACCTTTCCCCCCCCTATTTAAGCTCTATTAGTCTCAGATGGCTAGCAACATCTGTCCTATCATCTCCCCTGAAATTGTATCGAGCCAGGTGTGGTGACTGGTACCTATATTCCCAGAACTTGGCGGAGTTGGGGGAGGGGGTGGGCGGTAGGGGGGAGGGGCAAGGTGAGGCAGGAGTTTGTTGTGCTGAGTTCAAGGCCACACTGAGCTACTTACCAAGTCCTGGCCTTTAACCAACAAAATAAACAAAGAGTTGGGCTGTTGGTGGCTTCCATCTGTAGTCCCAGCACTCAGCAGGCTGGGCTCGAGCAACTGCCGTGGACCCCCTGCCACAGAATGAGTTCCAGGTCATCTTAGGGCGAGTGAGTGAGAGCCCACCTAAATTAGTAAATGTTGCTTTGCACAGCACAGTTCTGAAGAAAACCGAGGTTCCTGTGAGAACTAGGGCAATTTGCGCAAGTTCTGAGTCTCTTTCCCCACAAGTAAGCTGAGATGAGTGTCGGTGAGTGTGCTCAAAGGCGGAGAAGGCAAACTAAGAACACAGGTGCTGTTTCTTTGAACCCTATGGTGCCTTTTCCCCTAGAGAAATTGCTTCACAGCCTCCCGAATTAACCTGGCTGTTCATGGACAGAGTCCAAATCTGTGAAAGGTTCACAAGGTTTTGCCCGGGTAAACTGTAAAAAATCTGACTAGCCTGCACTAGGACAACTCGGCAGCAGCTGAGACATCCCATTTCCTGTTGAAAACTTCAGCGTGGCAGCTCAGAATCCACCTTGTAGGAAAACGCCTCTTTGAAGTCTGCTCTAATAAGCACACTGCTCTCGGTCTGGAGGCGTACAGTGGTAGAACGCTTGCCTAGCATGTACCGCCACGACCTGCCTGTTCACACACATGCATTGCCACTGAGTGTGATCAGCAACAAAGGAGGTGAGGTCAGGACAAAGTCCCCGCGGGGCTCCCCACCTCACACTCCTCCTTTCTCTTTTGCAGGTTTCCACTAGCTGTGGATGCCTCTGACATTATGACCGCAGAAGATTCCACCACAGCCATGAATAGCGATCCAACAGTGGGGTCCTCCGCCAAGGTGCCAGAGGGCGTGGCGGGCGCGCCCAACGAGGCTGCGCTCTTGGCGCTGATGGAGCGCACCGGCTACAGCATGGTGCAGGAGAACGGGCAGCGCAAGTATGGTGGACCCCCGCCCGGCTGGGAGGGCCCGCACCCCCAGCGCGGCTGTGAGGTCTTCGTGGGCAAGATCCCGCGCGACGTGTATGAAGACGAGCTGGTGCCTGTGTTCGAGACCGTAGGCCGCATCTACGAGCTACGCCTCATGATGGACTTTGACGGCAAGAACCGAGGCTATGCCTTCGTCATGTACTGCCACAAGCACGAGGCCAAGCGAGCTGTTCGTGAGCTCAACAACTACGAGATCCGCCCGGGCCGCCTGCTGGGCGTGTGCTGCAGCGTGGACAACTGCCGCCTCTTCATCGGCGGCATCCCCAAGATGAAGAAGCGCGGAGAGATCCTGGAGGAGATCGCCAAGGTCACTGAGGGCGTACTCAACGTGATCGTGTACGCCAGTGCGGCAGACAAGATGAAAAACCGAGGCTTCGCCTTCGTGGAGTATGAGAGCCATCGCGCCGCGGCAATGGCACGTCGCAAGCTCATGCCGGGTCGTATCCAACTGTGGGGCCACCAGATCGCTGTGGACTGGGCCGAGCCTGAGATCGATGTGGACGAGGATGTAATGCAGACAGTGAAAATACTCTATGTGCGCAACCTCATGATCGAGACCACGGAGGAGACCATCAAGAGGAGCTTCGGCCAGTTCAACCCGGGATGCGTGGAAAGGGTAAAGAAGATCCGTGACTACGCCTTCGTGCACTTCACTAGCCGCGAGGACGCTGTGCACGCCATGAACAACCTCAATGGCACCGAGTTGGAGGGCTCCTGCCTGGAGGTCACGCTGGCCAAGCCTGTGGACAAAGAGCAGTACTCGCGCTACCAGAAGGCAGCCAAGGGCGGTGGTGGCTCAACTGAGGTGGCAGCGCAGCAACCCAGCTACGTGTACTCCTGTGATCCCTACACGTTGACCTACTATGGCTACCCCTACAACGCGCTCATCGGGCCCAACAGGGACTACTTCGTAAAAAGTTAGTGGACACGCTTCCCTTGAGGGGCCCCTGGGTGTCCAGCCCCTGGGCTCTTCCCTCTTAGGTTGAGGCTCTGAGTGCTGACTCACATTCCTTTGGATGCGTGGTCACATCATTGGGACCATTTGTCCCTTGCAAGGGTCTAACCCATGCTGGTCCGCTCTGCCTATCCCTTGGAGGTTATGTTAAAATCTGATTCTGGGCCCTAACCTGGCGGTGGCCAGCCCTGCAATCCCAGCATTCGAAAGGGTGGGGCAAGAGGATTCCTAGTTTGAGGCCAGCCTGGTTTACCACTTCCGAAGTTAAGTCTTAAGGTGTTGGTTGGCGCAGCCATGGTTCCTTACAGTCACTGAGACTATAAAACCAAGCATGAATATAGAAAACATAGCATAGGTTCAAGGGCCACAGCCCTGTTCCCTGGGTCTGAATTAATATCCTCTGCTTTTTTTTTCTTCTTAAGCACTGAAAGGGATGGATATATATCCCTTAACAGATCAAAAATTTTTAAACCCTAAAACTGAAGTTGCAATTACAATCCTTGGAGCTCACCTCACAGCGAGCAGGCAGATTAGAATGACAAATTAGACCAGAATGGCTTGTCAGAAGCATCCCTGTGGTCCGCCACTGTTGCTGGCTCACCCTTCGTTGTGTTGTTGTTGTTATTAAGCAGGCAACGTAAGAGGCCGAGGGCGAGGCGCAGCTGGAAACAGAACCCCAGGGCCCAGGGGTTCCTACCTCGGAGGATACTCTGCTGGCCGTGGCATTTATAGCCGATACCACGAAGGCAAAGGAAAACAGCAGGAAAAAGGATACGAACTTGTGCCGAATTTGGAAATCTCTGCTGTCAATCCAGTTGCCATTAAACCTGGCACAGGTCAGTGAAAACAGAGCAAATGCATC
Source organism: Acomys minous (assembly GCF_964271855.1). Lineage (NCBI taxonomy): Eukaryota > Metazoa > Chordata > Mammalia > Rodentia > Muridae > Acomys > Acomys minous. The sequence goes on from NC_140491.1 coordinate 6,137,085, forward strand.
AGTTGGTCCAAAACCTCATCCCTCTCTTTGAAGTGAATCCTAGCCTTCATGGCTCTTAAATCTGTCCTACACACAGGTTCTCTCCCCTGCTGCTAAAAGACATCTCGCAGCCCCCCACCCCTGCACCACCTTCTTAGGGGACGTCTCCCCACCTTCCACCCCTGCACCACCTTCTTAGGGGATGTCTCCCCACCTTCCACCCCTGCACCACCTTCTTAGGGGACGTCTCCTCGCCTCCTCACCCCTGCACCACCTTCTTAGGGGACGTCTCCTCGCCTCCTCACCCCTGCACCACCTTCTTAGGGGACGTCTCCCCACCTTCCACCCCTGCACCACCTTCTTAGGGGACGTCTCCCCACCTTCCACCCCTGCACCACCTTCTTAGGGGACGTCTCCTCGCCTCCTCACCCCTGCACCACCTTCTTAGGGGACGTCTCCCCACCTTCCACCCCTGCACCACCTTCTTAGGGGACGTCTCCTCGCCTCCTCACCCCTGCACCACCTTCTTAGGGGACGTCTCCCCACCTTCCACCCCTGCACCACCTTCTTAGGGGACGTCTCCCCACCTTCCACCCCTGCACCACCTTCTTAGGGGATCGAACTAATTCTGGCCACGCTCACCTTAGAATGTCAGGGAGTTTTTCAGACATGTGTCACCACCAGTCTTCTGGCTATTTCTCTCTCTGTGACCACGTAAGGCAGAGTCAAGAGTGGGGGTGGGCAAGGATTAGAAGAGAATGAAGTTCCCTGGTTCTTCTGTCATCCAGAATGTCTTTCCCTTGTGAAGGTGGGTAAGCGCTCCATCACAGAGCTACAGCCCAGCTGTGCGGCAGCCATTGGGAAGCAGAGGGGGCCGGGCATTGCCAGTTTTAAGAAAAACTAGGAACTTCTTTTCCAGAGCAAACAGTGTCAGTTTTCCTGTGGTTATCTGAGAGGTGAGGCTTCTACAACAGGATCCTGCGTTTGGTGAGTTTGGCAGAGTCACTCTCTGCAGCTTCTCCACACGCTGACCTCCGAAGCCATGGAGAAAATCCTGTGGCTAGCCGCAATGATTCTCTCTCAGGCCTTGGCCTCCCTGAGGGTAGGAAAGGGAACTTTTGAAGGCCACCTGCTCCTCTGCTTCTTGCACACTTCTTCCCCTAGATAAGAGGCAAGGAATTGGCACATGGGGATTTGGAACATAGGTTTAAAGTGTTGAAGGAATTCAGTGCCGTCTTCACTTTGGTTGAGTGGCCAAGCCACTGTTTATGTTATGGCCATCCTGTCTCTTTGCCTTTGATCATAGCCATCTTAGTAGAAGAAACGCACTTACAGCTGCAGAGAAAACATACATGAAAGGACTCTGAGTGTGTACATTCCGTGTTCTGCCTATCCTTTCAGCACACACAGCATGCACACACACAAACACACACAGGCTCCCAAACCGGGTCCAGCGTCTCTTCCTTTTGATCTCTTGATATTGCACATTGGCGTTCGGTAACTCTATCTGTTTGAATCTCTGCTTGAGGCCGTTCTTTGGACTCTACTCACCGGAATTATTTGAGTTGGCAGGTTCTAGTGAAAGCCCAGGCCACCCTACTTCACTGCTATAAGTGGATGTTAGCACATCGGAGGCTTTTCCGTTTTCCATTCAATCCCCACTCGCACCACCCCCACACCTCCGGCTGCATCAGTAATGCTACCAGGAAGTACAAAGGTGGGGAGGATGTACGCACGTCTCCAGGCTGTCAGAACGACACCTTACCTCGGCCTGCTTCTTAAGGTGTTGTAAGCGTGCGAAGGGCTTTGTCTGTGGCGAGTAATGAAAGGGAGGATCCGCAGAATTCACGCTCACACTTGCTGGGAAATGTCAGTGCAGAGACCTCTGTGGAGGAGCTCCATCCCGGTGTGGTGCCGAGCCAGCCGAGCAGAGCCCGGTGAGTGTGCAGAGCTACATGACTGCTAACCTGGGCCCCTGCCAGTGATGCACCTGTCTTGTCCCCGCTTCTCTCGCAGTGGCCATCCCTGCCATCGGTGCCCAGTACTCCATGTTCCAGGCAGCCCCAGCCCCTAAAATAATTGAAGATGGCAAGATCCACACGATGGAACACATGATCAGCCCCATTGCCGTACAGCCTGACCCCGCCACTGCCGCCGCCGCCGCCGCTGCAGCTGCCGCTGCTGCCACCGTCATTCCTGCTGTATCCACACCGCCACCTTTCCAGGTAGAGTTCTTCTTGCCCAGTGGCCAGAAATTTATGTATGGAGCCCCTGAGAGTTCTTGCTGTGGCTACTGTCATCTCTGCGTGGAGCCTTTCTTCATCATAGACTCCTTCAGTATTCAGCACTGAGATTATACTCCATGCAATGGTATTTAAAAATACGAGGGTTTTAAAATTTGATTTTTCCCAGGGTAAGGGATCAAACCTAGGGTGTTATACATGTCAGGCAAGTGCCCCCCCCCATATACACACTGCAATGCCCTCCTAGCTCTTAAAAAATATTTAATGTGAAATAGCAAGAAAGAAATGTTTAGCTCTATGAAGATTTTTTAAAAGTTTATTATTGTTGTTAAAAGTACATATATATCTATCTATATGGGACTAGTTTGGCTCAGCAGGTAAAGACACTTGCTTCCAAACCTCATGACCTGAGTTCAATCCCCAGGACCCACATGGTGGGAGAGAGCCAACTCGGACCTCCCTCCATCCGTGCCCTGTGACACACAGCTAACCTCCGACCCCGTGTGCACACACATATACACGCCCAAAACGGGCTGTGTGCGCATGTAATTCATAGGAAAGATTTTTAAAAATGGACAAGTGGGCATGTAATTCATTTTTTATAATGGAGGAGATATAGAAAATCTTCCTCGCCTCCAGCCATAACTCACACTGTGATTGCCCTCTCTTCCCACACTGATCCTACCGTGTTTGCCCTCCACCCTCCCACCTACCCAGAGAGCCTCTCCTGTGCCTCTCATTAATACCTTATTCTGAGGCATATGTCTGCCGGTGTCTCCTTTCTTGGAAGGCTGCCCTCCAGACCTAAGGATTCTTCTCATGTAGCCCATGGGGGGCATCTGTTGAGCAGGGAGAAAAAAAATCTTAAAACTATTTCTCTCTGAGTGAGCGAATGATAAATACAAATGCCCCAGGCCTCTCAACCCGTTGGACAAGAATTAACAGGAAGTGCATTTTGAAAAGCAGAAGTTCCTATCTGTGCTAGAATCCTGAAGGTTGCATGTTATTTGAGCTGGGCTGTCCTGTTGTGTACAAGTGTCTCGGTGATTTTCCAGTGGCCAGGCATACGATTTGTCATAGCTAGTCACTTGCCCTTTCCTACTCTAAACTAAGTTTTGAGTGCTTCACTAAGAAGGGGTTAAACCAGTTGGAATTATTCATGCACCAGCATGTTACTATATGATTTTTTTTTTTTAATTCAACTTAGGGCCTTCTTTTTTGTTATCTTTTGGTTTTGAGATAAGGTCTAGATATGCAGTCCAAACACACCCCCACAACTCAAAACCTCTTAAAAATAAATTTAAAAAGTATCTCACTCTGTATAATATTTAATTTTAGAGGGTTGGAGAGATGGCTCAACAGTTTGGAGTATGTGATGCTCTTTCAGAGGTCCCAGGCTTAGTTCTTGAGTTCCCAGAACCCATAACTGCCTGCAACTCCAGCTCCAGGTTGAGACAGGGTATCACTTTAGCCCTGCATGGCCCGAAATTCCCAAAAATCTTCCTGCCTTTACCTCCTGAGTGCTGGATTAAACACATGTGCTACCACCAGCTGGCCTTGACTAAAGGTGTGATGACTTGATAAAATCATACAAATAAGGCTGTAAGAACAGTGCCTGAAAGACCATGTGTGTCATCATCACTGCAGTAGCATTTTTTTCAGTAGTTTTTTTATTTGCTCATTTTTACATCCCAGTTGCTACCCCACTCCTTCTTATCCTCCCCGTCTCACCCTCCCATCCCTTTTCCCCCAGACCCCCTTCACCTCTTCTTACCCCCACCCCCAGGGACCAACCCACCCTGGCACGTCAAGTTGCATCAGGACTAAACACCTCCTCTTTCACTGAGGCAGGACAAGGCAACCCTGCTAGGGAAACAGGATCCAGAGGGAGCCAGCAGAGTCCAAGTCAGAGATGGCCCCCTGCTCCAATTGTTAGGGCACCCACTTAAGGACCAAGCAGCCCATCAGTTTCATACATGTAGGGGGCCTAGGACCAGCCCATGCATGCTCTTTGGTTGGTGGTTCAGTCTCTGTGAGTCCCCGTGGGCCCGGGTGAGTTGGCTGTGTAGGTCTTCTTGTGCTGTCCTTGGCCCCTCCAGCTCCCTCAGTCCTTCCCCTAACTCTTCCACCTAATGTTTGGCCGTGGGTCTCTGCATCTGTTTTCATTATCTGCTGGGTGGAGCCTCTCAGAGGACAGTTATGCTAGGCTCCTGCCTGTAAGGATAGCAGAGCATCATTAACAGTGTCGGGGGTTGGGTCTCTCCCATGGGGTGGGTCCCAGGTTGAGCCAGTCAGTGGTTGGCCGTTCCCTCAATCTCTGTTCCATCTTTTATCCCTGCATATCTTGTAGAATCTGAGAG